>NW_027362764.1:790851938-791451938 GCF_046119375.1 Phyllobates terribilis
ATATACAGGCACAGTGAGTATCTGTAGCTCTATATACAGGCACATTGAGTATCTGTAGTCCTATATACAGGCACAGTGAGTATCTGTAGCCCTATATACAGCACAGTGAGTATCTGTAGCTCTATATACAGCACAGTGAGTATCTGTAGCCCTATATACAGGCACAGTGAGTATCTGTAGCTCTATATACAGGCACAGTGAGTATCTGTAGCTCTATATACAGCACAGTGAGTATCTGTAGCTCTATATACAGCACAGTGAGTATCTGTAGCTCTATATACAGCACAGTGAGTATCTGTAGCCCTATATACAGGCACAGTGAGTATCTGTAGCTCTATATACAGCACAGTGAGTATCTGTAGCTCTATATACAGCACAGTGAGTATCTGTAGCTCTATATACAGCACAGTGAGTATCTGTAGCCCTATATACAGGCACAGTGAGTATCTGTAGCTCTATATACAGCACAGTGAGTATCTGTAGCTCTATATACAGCACAGTGAGTATCTGTAGCTCTATATACAGGCACAGTGAGCATCTGTAGCTCTATATACAGCACAGTGAGTATCTGTAGCCCTATATACAGGCACAGTGAGTATCTGTAGCTCTTATACAGCACAGTGAGTATCTGTAGCTCTATATACAGCACAGTGAGTATCTGTAGCTCTATATACAGGCACAGTGAGTATCTGTAGTCCTATATACAGGCACAGTGAGTATCTGTAGCTCTATATGACGCGCCCCCTGGGCCAGTGCTGTTAGGGGATTACCCGGATCAGATGGGGGTTGTAGTCTCCGAGTGGCGGTGACCCGGTCCGTGCCCAGGGTGTCAAACTCAGTGTGTGGCAGTCTTGATAGATGTTATTGGTGTTCTTTAGTGTCGACTACGCCACCCGTTGATTTGCGGTCAAAAGGCCGCCGCTGCAGCAGGGTCCGCTGAGGCTGTTGGTATGTGCGCAGCTTTGGTAGTATAACCCCCAACGGGAGGGGTATAGCCTCAGGGGGTCAGGTGTAGAGGATGGTGGTTGTGAAGGTGCAGGATGAATCAGCAAGAAGACTCAGAGTCGGGCTGTGCAGTTCAGGGGTTTTTACTTACGGGTGTTCTTATGGTCACTCTGGCCTGAAGCGACCACCCGAGCCGTGCTGCGTCCACCAGGTCCTGGACTCGGCCAACCCCCAAGTAATTCTGGAGCGTGGTCCTGAGCTCCTGTCTGACTTTCCCTCTCTTCTGGCCGTTCTCACCAGGGATCCACCTATGTCCGGCTCCCTCGGGTCTCTTGGTGGGTACACCCCTTCTGGGTTCCCTGACCCTATACCTGGTATGCCTTCCTAGTGGATTTAGTGAGGGTCGTGGCAGATCCTGCCCACGACCTCCGGTCTCTGGCTAAGGTGTGCTTTTCTCTCTGCCAGCTTGGGATCCGGTACCCTGGGTGCCAACCCTTCACCCTGTTGTTTGTATTCTGGGGTCTTGGGGTTCCTTCTTCTTCTCTCTGGGTCCTTCTGACTCCTCTCTCTCTCTCAGACTTGGCCTTGGAGCTGGGCCCAGCCGGAACCACAACTCCCTGTCAGCCCTTCTGGCTGAGCTTCTCTGCTCTGCTCCTCTGACTAAACTCTGACAGACTGACCCTGTCCTAAGATGGTGCCCACCTTATATACTCCCTCTATGTGTGAGCTCAGGTGACCAGCACCCAATGAGCTCCTAGCATTACCCAGACTGCTCCCCCTATCTGCCCCTACACTACTGGGATGTTCCAACCCCCTCCCACTCCAGCCAGGGACAGACGCTGTCGTACCTGCACATATATTAGTGGGAGTACCGTCGATCTGTCCCCCGGAAATGGGATGTATGTAGTGCATGCAGCTACCTGAGCTCAGTTCCACACTCCATCCTTACCCGGGAGTGGAATACCACACCTCTGGCTTGAGGTGTAATACCCCTGTAGCAGCCGAGTCCTCAGGGTGCTACATATATACAGCACAGTGAGTATCTGTAGCTCTATATACAGCACAGTGAGTATCTGTAGCTCTATATACAGCACAGTGAGTATCTGTAGCTCTATATACAGGCACAGTGAGTATCTGTAGTCCTATATACAGCACAGTGAGTATCTGTAGCTCTATATACAGGCACAGTGAGTATCTGTAGCTCTATATACAGCACAGTGAGTATCTGTAGCTCTATATACAGGCACAGTGAGTATCTGTAGCTCTATATACAGCACAGTGAGTATCTGTAGCCCTATATACAGCACAGTGAGTATCTGTAGTCCTATATACAGCACAGTGAGTATCTGTAGCTCTATATACAGGCACAGTGAGTATCTGTAGCTCTATATACAGGCACAGTGAGTATCTGTAGCTCTATATACAGGCACAGTGAGTATCTGTAGCTCTATATACAGCACAGTGAGTATCTGTAGCCCTATATACAGGCACAGTGAGTATCTGTAGTCCTATATACAGCACAGTGAGTATCTGTAGCCCTATATACAGCACAGTGAGTATCTGTAGCCCTATATACAGGCACAGTGAGTATCTGTAGGCCTATATACAGGCACAGTGAGTATCTGTAGGCCTATATACAGGCACAGTGAGTATCTGTAGCTCTATATACAGCACAGTGAGTATCTGTAGCTCTATATACAGCACAGTGAGTATCTGTAGGCCTATATACAGGCACAGTGAGTATCTGTAGCTCTATATACAGCACAGTGAGTATCTGTAGCTCTATATACAGCACAGTGAGTATCTGTAGCTCTATATACAGCACAGTGAGTATCTGTAGCTCTATATACAGGCACAGTGAGTATCTGTAGGCCTATATACAGGCACAGTGAGTATCTGTAGCTCTATATACAGCACAGTGAGTATCTGTAGCTCTATATGACGCACCCCTGGGCCTGTGTCGCGCAGCGTTGCGCACGCGGGAGCTTACCCGGAGCCGGATCTGTTGAGGGTTGTAGTCTCGTGGCGGTGACCCGGTCCGTGCCCAGGTAGTCAGACTAAGTGGCGCTGTATTAGCGGTAGATGTTGTACGACTACGCCACCCGTTGAATGCAGCGAAGGAGCTGCCGCTGCAGGGCAGACCGCTGAGGCCGGTGGTAGGATTGTGCAGCGTGATAGTATCACCCCCAACGGGAGGGGTATGGCCTCAGGGCAGCCGACGTGGATGATGGGGGTAGCAGGAACCACTCGGAGACGGTACGGTGTAGTTCAGGGTCTTTACTGGTGACAAAGATAGACCCTCCCGGAGTACTGGCTAGAGATTGGGGCCTGGTCAGTCCTTGAGCAGATGGGATCTCCCCTGGCCAGGCGGAGTTGTAGGCCGCCCAAACTAACTGTACTCTTCTGGCTACCTTGCTAGAGGCGGGTATAAGTAGCCCACGTCCCTGAGTGTACCGTGTGGTGCTCACCCGTATGGCCGGTGACTCGGGGCCTTCTAGTAGCTTCCGCTCCACGACGGCGGTGCTGGTCCCATGCGTGTGACCGTGCCTTCGGGTTTCTTGGCCAGAGGACCTGAAATCCCCTGCCTGACGGATTCTGCTGCTGGGTAGGAGTTAGTCCCCACAGCCTCGGACTCCGGGTCCGGTGATAGCTTCTCAGTCAGGGCGAGCTCTGCAGCTGCCAGCCCCTGACTCCTTGTAACACTGCTCCCACAGAGCTCCTGTTGTTTCTTCCCATAGCTGCTTCTCTTCTCTGTCTCTACTTCTGGCATGGCCCAGGAGCTGGGCCCAGCCGGAGCCACAGCTCCCTGTCAGCCCTCCTGGCTGAACTCTCCCTCTGAACTCACTAACCCTGCCTCAGCCCCAGGTTTATATAGGGGAAGTTCTTCCCCTCCCAGGACTGGGCAGGAGGTGTGGCATGCATAGGATTCCTGACCAAGAGACCTCCCACCTGCTCTCAGACATAACATTGCTGTTACTGTGGAAACCAGACCCCTGGGGTGCCACATTCCCCCCTAGTGAAATTTAGTACTCCGGGACTAAACATATTTTTAAACATAACAAGGTATAAACAATAATAGTACAATAAGAAAAACATATAAAGATGGTCACGGCGTGTCCGCAACCGGGTCCAGTTTTTGAAGAAAAGCAAGGTGTCCATTTCACCAAAACAGGGAGACGTAACCAGGTAGGGGTCTGTCCTGCCCCGAGTCCTTAACAGTCTTTAGTCCGTCCTGGGTTACGCTCCAACTATGTACAAAGGATTCCCGGTAAATCCACCAAAGACTCCCATAAATTACTAGAAACACATAATTATTTACAGGATATGGCCGCTCTCAGTCCTCGGCCAGTGGGGATAAGGAATGGCTGCTCACAGTCCTCAGCCTGGTTTAAGATAGGGGCACATGGGGAACAATTCACTAATCCCAACGGGGACCATATTTTAATTAGCAGCAGTCCTTGTACCCTGACGGGTAACTATTTACAGCTCTTTATTCACGCTACTTCCCTTCAGTAGCTATGTCCTCTTTGTGCTCCCTCCTGAGGGTAGTCCTCAGACCCGTCCGGGTCCTCTTGGCTTTCCTCGTATTGGTAGTACTGCAGCTCCTCCTCGGTTAGCTGGGTTAGTATCTCTGCGACAGTCCTCCTCCCAGGTGGCCAGGACTTTACCTCCCTTTGGGCTGCCCCGGTTAATTGGGCCACCAGGATGCTCACTTTTTGCTCCTCTGTGAGGGGGTACACCTGGAAGAGGCTATCCAACTTTTCTCTAAAGTCATGCAGGGTATGTGACTCCCCTGAGTACTGGGGTAGCCAGGCTGCCCCCGGGATATAGGGCATGGTGAAAGGCATGACCGCAACAGCGGTGGCGCTGGCGGGGGTTGAAGCGGTGAAGCTCTCCTCCGTATCCGACATCCTTCTCCCCCCTAGTGGACCGTGGCCTACTTTGCGATGATCCTCTTCCGTAGGCCGCGGCTCCGCAGTGGATCGTCAGGGTTGAGGACCTTCCGTCGCGCTCCTGTGACGTCGGCGTCTGCTGGGCTCCTTCCAGGACCTTACGCAACGTCCGGACGTGAGGCGGGGCTTCAGTTCTCGCGCGCTTTCGGAGTCCACGCCCCTCTTCTTCCCGCGCGGCGTCTTCAAGATGGCGTCCAACGGCGGGAAAACTTCGCGGATGGCGGGAAGAAGGTAGAAGATGGCGCCGGATGGCGGGAAACCTCCACGGATGGCGGGAATCTTCACCACTGGTAAGTTTGAACAGTCTTTTTCAGGCACGCAGTACCCGGTGGTTGCGGGCACGAAATCCTGCCGACTACGCCAAAAGTTGACGCACCCCTGGGCCTGTGTCGCGCAGCGTTGCGCACGCGGGAGCTTACCCGGAGCCGGATCTGTTGAGGGTTGTAGTCTCGTGGCGGTGACCCGGTCCGTGCCCAGGGAGTCAGACTAAGTGGCGCTGTATTAGCGGTAGATGTTGTACGACTACGCCACCCGTTGAATGCAGCGAAGGAGCTGCCGCTGCAGGGCAGACCGCTGAGGCCGGTGGTAGGATTGTGCAGCGTGATAGTATCACCCCCAACGGGAGGGGTATGGCCTCAGGGCAGCCGACGTGGATGATGGGGGTAGCAGGAACCACTCGGAGACGGTACGGTGTAGTTCAGGGTCTTTACTGGTGACAAAGATAGACCCTCCCGGAGTACTGGCTAGCGATTGGGGCCTGGTCAGTCCTTGAGCAGATGGGATCTCCCCTGGCCAGGCGGAGTTGTAGGCCTCCCAAACTAACTGTACTCTTCTGGCTACCTTGCTAGAGGCGGGTATAAGTAGCCCACGTCCCTGAGTGTACCGTGTGGTGCTCACCCGTATGGCCGGTGACTCGGGGCCTTCTAGTAGCTTCCGCTCCACGACGGCGGTGCTGGTCCCATGCGTGTGACCGTGCCTTCGGGTTTCTTGGCCAGAGGACCTGAAATCCCCTGCCTGACGGATTCTGCTGCTGGGTAGGAGTTAGTCCCCACAGCCTCGGACTCCGGGTCCGGTGATAGCTTCTCAGTCAGGGCGAGCTCTGCAGCTGCCAGCCCCTGACTCCTTGTAACACTGCTCCCACAGAGCTCCTGTTGTTTCTTCCCATAGCTGCTTCTCTTCTCTGTCTCTACTTCTGGCATGGCCCAGGAGCTGGGCCCAGCCGGAGCCACAGCTCCCTGTCAGCCCTCCTGGCTGAACTCTCCCTCTGAACTCACTAACCCTGCCTCAGCCCCAGGTTTATATAGGGGAAGTTCTTCCCCTCCCAGGACTGGGCAGGAGGTGTGGCATGCATAGGATTCCTGACCAAGAGACCTCCCACCTGCTCTCAGACATAACATTGCTGTTACTGTGGAAACCAGACCCCTGGGGTGCCACATATATACAGCACAGTGAGTATCTGTAGCCCTATATACAGGCACAGTGAGTATCTGTAGTCCTATATACAGCACAGTGAGTATCTGTAGCCCTATATACAGCACAGTGAGTATCTGTAGCTCTATATACAGCACAGTGAGTATCTGTAGCTCTATATACAGCACAGTGAGTATCTGTAGCCCTATATACAGGCACAGTGAGTATCTGTAGCTCTATATACAGCACAGTGAGTATCTGTAGCTCTATATACAGGCACAGTGAGTATCTGTAGCCCTATATACAGCATAGTGAGTATCTGTAGCTCTATATACAGCACAGTGAGTATCTGTAGCTCTATATACAGGCACAGTGAGTATCTGTATCCCTATATACAGCACAGTGAGTATCTGTAGCTCTATATACAGCACAGTGAGTATCTGTAGTCCTATATACAGCACAGTGAGTATCTGTAGCTCTATACACAGGCACAGTGAGTATCTGTAGCCCTATATACAGGCACGGTGAGTATCTGTAGTCCTATATACAGCACAGTGAGTATCTGTAGCTTTATATACAGGCACAGTGAGTATCTGTAGCTCTATATACAGCACAGTGAGTATCTGTAGTCCTATATACAGCACAGTGAGTATCTGTAGCTCTATATACAGGCACAGTGAGTATCTGTAGCCCTATATACAGGCACGGTGAGTATCTGTAGTCCTATATACAGCACAGTGAGTATCTGTAGCTTTATATACAGGCACAGTGAGTATCTGTAGCTCTATATACAGCACAGTGAGTATCTGTAGTCCTATATACAGCACAGTGAGTATCTGTAGCTCTATATACAGGCACAGTGAGTATCTGTAGTCCTATATACAGGCACAGTGAGTATCTGTAGCTCTATATACAGGCACAGTGAGTATCTGTAGCTCTATATACAGCACAGTGAGTATCTGTAGCTCTATATACAGCACAGTGAGTATCTGTAGTCCTATATACAGGCACAGTGAGTATCTGTAGCTCTATATACAGGCACAGTGAGTATCTGTAGTCCTATATACAGCACAGTGAGTATCTGTAGCCCTATATACAGCACAGTGAGTATCTGTAGTCCTATATACAGCACAGTGAGTATCTGTAGCCCTATATACAGGCACAGTGAGTATCTGTAGCTCTATATACAGGTACAGTGAGTATCTGTAGTCCTATATACAGCACAGTGAGTATCTGTAGCTCTATATACAGGCACAGTGAGTATCTGTAGTCCTATATACAGGCACAGTGAGTATCTGTAGCTCTATATACAGGCACAGTGAGTATCTGTAGCTCTATATACAGCACAGTGAGTATCTGTAGCTCTATATACAGCACAGTGAGTATCTGTAGTCCTATATACAGGCACAGTGAGTATCTGTAGCTCTATATACAGGCACAGTGAGTATCTGTAGTCCTATATACAGCACAGTGAGTATCTGTAGCCCTATATACAGCACAGTGAGTATCTGTAGTCCTATATACAGCACAGTGAGTATCTGTAGCCCTATATACAGGCACAGTGAGTATCTGTAGCTCTATATACAGGCACAGTGAGTATCTGTAGGTCTATATACAGCACAGTGAGTATCTGTAGCTCTATATACAGGCACAGTGAGTATCTGTAGTCCTATATACAGGCACAGTGAGTATCTGTAGCTCTATATACAGGCACAGTGAGTATCTGTAGTCCTATATACAGCACAGTGAGTATCTGTAGCTCTATATACAGGCACAGTGAGTATCTGTAGTCCTATATACAGGCACAGTGAGTATCTGTAGCTCTATATACAGCACAGTGAGTATCTGTAGCTCTATATACAGCACAGTGAGTATCTGTAGTCCTATATACAGGCACAGTGAGTATCTGTAGCTCTATATACAGGCACAGTGAGTATCTGTAGCTCTATATACAGGCACAGTGAGTATCTGTAGCCCTATATACAGCACAGTGAGTATCTGTAGCTCTATATACAGGCACAGTGAGTATCTGTAGCCCTATATACAGCACAGTGAGTATCTGTAGCTCTATATACAGGCACAGTGAGTATCTGTAGCTCTATATACAGCACAGTGAGTATCTGTAGCTCTATATACAGGCACAGTGAGTATCTGTAGCTCTATATACAGGCACAGTGAGTATCTGTAGCTCTATATACAGCACAGTGAGTATCTGTAGCTCTATATACAGCACAGTGAGTATCTGTAGCCCTATATACAGCACAGTGAGTATCTGTAGCTCTATATACAGGCACAGTGAGTATCTGTAGCTCTATATACAGCACAGTGAGTATTTGTAGCTCTATATACAGGCACAGTGAGTATCTGTAGCTCTATATACAGGCACAGTGAGTATCTGTAGCTCTATATACAGCACAGTGAGTATCTGTAGCTCTATATACAGGCACAGTGAGTATCTGTAGCTCTATATACAGCACAGTGAGTATCTGTAGCTCTATATACAGCACAGTGAGTATCTGTAGCTCTATATACAGCACAGTGAGTATCTGTAGCCCTATGTACAGGCACAGTGAGTATCTGTAGCCCTATATACAGCACAGTGAGTATCTGTAACCCTATATACAGCACAGTGAGTATCTGTAGCTCTATATACAGGCACAGTGAGTATCTGTAGCCCTATATACAGGCACAGTGAGTATCTGTAGCTCTATATACAGGCACAGTGAGTATCTGTAGCTCTATATACAGCACAGTGAGTATCTGTAGCCCTATGTACAGGCACAGTGAGTATCTGTAGCCCTATATACAGCACAGTGAGTATCTGTAGCCCTATATACAGCACAGTGAGTATCTGTAGCCCTATATACAGCACAGTGAGTATCTGTAGTCCTATATACAGCACAGTGAGTATCTGTAGCTCTATATACAGCACAGTGAGTATCTGTAGCCCTATATACAGCACAGTGAGTATCTGTAGCCCTATATACAGCACAGTGAGTATCTGTAGCCCTATGTACAGGCACAGTGAGTATCTGTAGTCCTATATACAGGCACAGTGAGTATCTGTAGCCCTATATACAGGCACAGTGAGTATCTGTAGCTCTATATACAGGCACAGTGAGTATCTGTAGCTCTATATACAGGCACAGTGAGTATCTGTAGTCCTATATACAGCACAGTGAGTATCTGTAGCCCTATGTACAGGCACAGTGAGTATCTGTAGCCCTATATACAGGCCACTGACTGATTACAAGATTGTAGACACCTGTGATGATAATTAGTGGACACAACTTGATTTCACATGTCCTTTTTGTCATATTATTTTCAGGGGTCCCATCATTTCTGTCCAGGCCGATTTCAGGAGTTTATTTTTTTTTAAATTCTGTGGAAGCAGAAAAGCAATGTCTGACTTTCATCTGTTCATTTTCATAGATTTTAAATTTATTATTACTTTTGTCAGATTCAAGTTATTTCTGTGACCATTGTGGGTTTTTTCTTTCATTTAACGATGGGTATCAACAATTTTGACCATGTGTGTATATACCTATATTCTGACCCATTCCTGGTTGATTCCTATTGGTCAGACTAGAGTTGACCACGCCCTCCCATGTGACCACATGACACATTAATGGCTTACATAATAATGGTGGTTGTTCTGGAATGTTCCACGTTATATTATGGTACAGACATTATCGGCTTGTCGGGAGAATTTATATCAGCGCCTGATAAAGTCTTAAAGCCACGGCGCAGCGTATATATCAACGGCTGCCATCCGCACAACAATAAGAGGAGTTATACCGGGAGATGGATTGGTGAGTCAGCAGCGGAGCTTGATGTACGGGCTTCTCCTCCCTCGGCACAGGTAGTCCTGCATTATTCATATGTGAAATTTAAAGCTTCAAGTCATTATTGTATCCACGGCAACAGGTTTTTAAAAGGAACTTGATTGTGCGGTTGGATACATAACGTATTTCTTACTAAAACATTTGTAACAGAAGAAAAAAAAACAAAAATATACAGAAAGTCTCCATAAATAATAAGCGGCTGTCAGGCAGGACAATCAGGCGATCAGCGGCGAACACTTAGCAAAAATATTTAAATTCCTATCAGGACGCGGATATTTACGAGACGAGATTCTATTGAGCCGGAACAACAAATAACAGATTTCTCCCAATAACGGCTTTCATGGAAACAGCGCCAAATTTACTGCCGACGCCAAGAGTAAGAAAGGAGGGGAAGGAGCTGCGACGGTGCGATGTGCTGCCATAAGGCCCCGGGAATGCTCACGTCCGGACACCTCTGCGCGGTGGAACGCAATCGTAACCTCACTTAAATACCGGTAATCCTTTTGCCGTAAGGAAAATAATTAACTATGTATTAAAAAAAAAATGACATCATTGCTATTTCCTCTGTGCGTAATTGTCTGATATAACGAAACATATCTGAGATGGCGAAAGCGGAAATGGAAGAATAGGTGAACAGATTGGTGAATTTTACCTGCCCTGATACATTGTAACAAGCCATCGAGACCGGACAAAGCTGCTCTACACTGAGGGCATTTGTAAGAATTCTAAACTGTTAGAAGCGTTCCGTCTGCGCAGATTTTCACCTTCTGTATCCAAGGGGTAACGAGTGACATGTTAAGCATGTCAAGGTGAGGAGACTTTTAAAGCCACAATGCTCTTCTGGGAAATATGCAAATTGTCTTTTCAGAGAGGAAAAGGACTAGAACTCTAGTGCCACCTACAGGAAGCAGCAATCCTAAAAGTTAATATTGTCTCTTCAAGGAGCCTTGTCACATGAGTGACCACTCCACCACCATTTTTCTGTTTTTGTCCTTTACATTCTCTTCCTCCACATCAGAAAGGCATGAAAGTGTTCTCCACCTTTGGACATATTTTTTGTTTTCTTTACTTAAATCCATGTATTTGCTGCTTGAGTTGATTTATGCAATCGGATTCTATTAAACATTTTGCACCGTTTGCCTTCTATGGCCGCTGTGCTGCTCTGTCTATTGCTGACTGCCGAATGAGCTAACTGAGAATCCGTCAGTAAGCCCAATATGAAGATCTTACAGGAAGTTTGTAACTTTTATCTGTCTTTTCCTGAGCCTCTTTCAGCTGATTTACGACCACAGACCACATCAAAGATAAATGTGCAGGGAAACAAAGAGCCTGTAAAAGGCAAACAGTGCAAAATTTTTCATAAAAGCCAATAAGCAAAAATGTTTTTTAGCCTCAAATACATGCGATTAAGTAAAAAAGAAAATAATAATAATAATTGGCCCCCAAAGATGGAGCACCCCTTTACGAGTCGCTGAGCATCTTTGCTTCCACATTTCATCCTGCTGACGTTACTGTCGCCTCATCCGTCCGTCAGGCCGAGCGACGCTGCAACAAGGCTGCTGCGAATCAGAGGAAAATGGATTCTAAATTTGCCCCAGTCGCCTCCCGACGTGCGGAGATTGAGCGGGAACGTCCTCACCGTGCGTTCCGATGCGGCTGGGATCAGGCTGAGCGTGCACTGCGGGATCGGCCCTAACAAGATCTTTTTATGGACCTAAATGGTCGTGTGAGGGGCAACCGAGGATCTGAGGGTCAGATTAGATTAGAGCTGCTTCCTATAAAGGGCAGACGTCGCTGCGTCTGTGCGGCCAACTGCGCATTTCAATAAAGCCCCCTATAAACACCACATTTGCCCCCCGCACCATTGTGAAAGCAATTCAACTTTTCATCTCCTTTTGACAAAAACTAATCCTAAACTTGGCATCGGCCCCTTGTGATAACGGCCGGGGGCGCACATCACTCAGCTGCAAATTTTGGCAAGGAATTTGCTCATTTCTTTGGGGGGAGTTGGTGCTCGGGATGAATCTCAGATCAATGTAATCCTGGGAGGTCACCAGAGAGACCCCTGCGGATCAGAGACTCCGGGGGGGAACGTCCTGGGACAATGATCTGTAACCTGCGCCCGTGAGAAGGACAGCGGAGCCCGGGACGGTGCCCAGAGACGGGGAGGACACAGGGGCATCAATACAGGGGTCCACGCTGAGTTTCGGAGACTGTTCTAGGTGTGAGTCATTAGGAGGCAGCAGGGGCTCGAGTGATTGTAGTGTTTGGTTTGGGTCTGAATTATTTTGGGGTCTAGATTAGCGACTTAATTTATACTAGGATCTGGTCTTGAGTCTCAATTTATTTTTGGTATCTGGTGGTCTCTATTTATTATTATTATTATTTTGAGGCCAAATTTTGGGTCTAAATGAATTGTGGGAATTGGTCTAGGGGCTCAATTATTTTGAGGTTTGGTCTTAGTCTCAATTTATTATGGGATATGGTCTGGGGTCTCAGTATTATATGGGGCCTGGTCTGGGGTCTCAGTTTACTATGGGATCTGGTCTGGGTTCTCAGTTTATTTTGAGATCTGGTCTGAGGTCTCAGTTTATTATGGGGTCTGGTCTGGGGTCTCCGTTTATTATGGGATCTGGTCTGGGGTCTCAGTTTATTATGGGATCTGGTCTGGGGTCTCAATTTATCTTGGAGTTTGGTTTGAGATTTTATTTTGGAGTCTGAGTTTTTCATTGATTTTAGTCTGTGGTCTGAATATATATTGGAGTAGGCTTTGAGATTTAGAATTATTTGGGGGTCTGGTCTGGGGCCTCAGTTTATTGTGAGGTCTGATCTGGGGTCTTAATTAATTAAAGAGTCCAGTCTTGAGTCTGGGGTATCAATTTATCTTGAAGTCTGGTGTAAGATTTTATTTTGGGGCCTGAGGTCTTCATTGATTTTGAGGTCTGGACTGGGGTCTCAAATTATATTGGGAGTCTGGTGTGAGATTATATTTTGGGGTCTAATATCTGAATATATGTTGGAGTGTGGTCTGAGGTTTTAAATTATTTTGGGTCTGGTCTGGGGTCTCAGTTTATTGTGAGGTCTGGTCTGGGATCTGAATTTATTTTAATACCTTATTTAGGGGGTCTTTATTTATTATGGGGTTGTGACGATACAGAGTAAAAACTTAATTATGACATATACATTCTGATGGCAAGAGCAGCATTCCTTTATTTTTATGTTGACTCTTTAATCTGTGTTCTTCTTTAGTTAATTATCACAGACTATTATTTGTATAACCCTGAATGCTATCTGCTCTTTGATTCTGAAACAATGATGTGCATTTACAAGAGCCCCAGTTATACAAACTATGTAAATAGATTAGCTAGAACAATGAATGTTTGCTAGATGTGTTAAATACCATTGCAGGGTGTTTGCCAGTCAATCTTGGGGGATGAGCTGTGGATACTCGAGCCCTGCTTACTCTTACCTGTGCCTGATGACCTCACACAGATGTAAATGACGCGCCCCCTGGGCCGCGTGAGGAACCCGGAACCGGGCCTTTTTGTAGATACTGGGGGTTGTAGTCACCGTGGCGGTGACCCGGTACCGTGGCTCAGGGTGGTCAAGCTAAATGGCAGTCTATATGCTGAATGTCCGACTACGCCACCTGTGGATTGCGGTCAGAGTGAACCGCCGCTGCAGGGCAGACCGCTGAGGCTGGTGTTGTGGGTGCAGCAGAGTGTAGTATAACTCCCGACTGGAGTAGTATAGCCTCAGGGCAGTGAGTGCAGATAATGGGGGATGGTGGTGCGCAGGAATAATGACTCAGAGTCTCTGTAATGCATTCCAAGGTCTTCACTCACAGTTCTTTATCCAAGTTACTTCAGCTGGTCATAACATCCCACGTCGCACTGTGTTCACCAGGTGAGGGGCTCGGCCAACTCCCAGATAACTTTGGAGCGCTTCACAGGACCCCCTTTGTGTGTCCTTTCTCTGGCCGTTCATACCCCACCAGTGATCACGCTTCTGTCCGGCTGCCTCGGGCCTTGGCGGGCAAACATTGGACTCCGTTTCCCTGACCCTATGTGGTGCCTTCCTAAAGGGTATGGCAAGGGGTTGCGCCACATAAAATGTCACAGCCTCCGGTTTCTAGCTGAGGGTAGTTCCCCGCCTCCACTAGTTTCGGGGACCGGTCTCCCCCTTTGGCCTGACCCCTCCACGCAGGTAGATTCGGGCGTATGGTGGCTACCAGCCGGTCCACACCCCTGTGGTCCCTTTGTTCCTTGTCCCTGGAGCCTTCTCCGCTCCTCTTCCTTTCTCTTCCTCTCCAGGCTTGGGCCTCAGTTACTAGGCCAGCCTCTGGAGCAGAGCCTCTGCTCCCAGTCACTTCTCCTCAGACTGAGCTGGACTGAACCCTGATCTAAAATGGTGCCCACCTTTTATACCTCCCTCTAGGTGCACCCAGGAACTGCTTCCTCCCTGCTCCTGCACTACAGGGTCCCCCCTTCCTCGGTGTTCCCTCCCCCCACTCCAGCCAGGGACAGGGACTGTCGTGCTCTGCTTGGAGCATATCGGTCACCCTGCCCCCCGGAAATGTGGTGTAATGCATGCAGGTGTCGGGGTCCTGATCCACACTCCATCCTTACCTGAGAGTGAGATATCACACCTCTGGTTGAGGTGCAATACCTCTGTAGCAACCAAGCCCTCGGGGTGCTACATAAATATAAACAGGGATGTCTGTAGTTCTAGAGACAGATTCAGTCTTGGGACAGAGAATCAGAAAGACCTTAGAAGGAGCATGAGAGACATCCTTCAGGAAAGTAGATGGATTGTGACTCGCCCCCTGGGCCGTGGGGCACTCGGAGCCGGGCAATCGGGAAACGATGGGGGTAGTAGTGGCAACCCGGTTCCGTGGCTCAGGGTGGTCAGACCATTGGTAGTCTGCGACGCGCTGTTGATGTGTCCGACTACACCACCCGTGGATTGCGGTTATTATGAACCGCCGCTGCAAGGTAATCCCCTGAGGCTGATGGTGTACGCAGCTGAGGTTGTTTAACTCCCCACGGGAAGAGTGCAGCCCCAGGGTTGTGCAATGGATGATGGGGGTGATGGTGCAGGGAGTCCCAGTACCGGTAGTGCTGGAGAAGCGAGAAAGTACACAGACAACGTACTGCAATCCAATGTCTTTTACTCACAGTTCATGTGCTCTGGGTCACTTCTGTACAGGTAGTGACCGCCCGAGCCGTGCTGCGTCCACCGGGTGTGGGGCTCGGTCAACTCCCAGGCAGTTCAGAAGTCTGGCTCAGGACCCCCTTTTGTCCTTTCTCTGGCCTGCCTCACCAGTGACCCACTTTTGTCCAGCTGCCGCGGATCTGTGCGGGTAAACGTGGGCCCCGTTCCCCGCTGTCCTATATGGTGCCTTCCTAGCAGGTTTGATGAGGTGTCGCACCAATAGATGATCACGACGACCGGTCTTTGGCTGAGGGTAGTTTCTCCTCCACCAACTTGGGATCCGGTACCCTTAATCTGCTTGACCCTTCACCCGGTATTCTCATGGGTTCTTAGGGTCCCTTCCACCTTCTTGTTCCTGAGCCCTTCTGTTTCTCTAACTCTCCTCCTCCTTTTCTGTTCCTTCTTCTACTGTTCCTTCTTCTCCTGTTACTTCTTCTCCTGTTGCTTTCTCGGCCTTTCTCTAGGCCCACTCCTGAGCAGAGCTCCTACAGAGCCTCTGCTCCCTGTCTTCTCCTCTGACTGAACAGACTCTGCTCTCACTCTCTCTCTCCTGCATCTAAGATGGTGCCCACCTTTTATACTTCTCTCTAAAGAATGAGCCCAGGTGACCAGCAACCAATGGGCTCCTACCTACGCTCAGGAACCGTCCCCTCCTGCTCCTACATCACTGGGTTTTCCTCCCCCCTCCCCATTCCAGCCAGGGACATGGTCTATCGTGCCTGCATTACTGTCTAATGGGAGCACCGTTGAACTGTTCCTCGGAAATGGGGTGTGTGTGCTGTATGCAGCTACCTGAGCCCTGGTCCATACTCCATCCTTACCCGGGAGTGGAATATCACACCTCTGGCAGAGGTGCAATAGCCCTGTAGAGGCCGAACCCTCGGGGCGCTACAATTGCATGGCATCCAAAGAGACACAGATTTGTATTCTACATGATTCTAGTCTAAGGGTACCGGCCCTGACTGGAAAGATTTGGATCTGCTCCATTAACCATCAGAGAGACATGGATACATTTTGGGAAGTCCAGGAGAGGACGAAAAAGTCACCTGGCCCCATGGATATGTTGTTTTGGGGTTGCTAGGAGGGACCCACCAATCACCTAGAACCCATGGAGACATTTGGAGTTGCCAGGAGGGACCCACCGGTCGCCTGGCCCCATGGAAACTCTCGGAGAGGCCAGGGTGGGACCCCTTGGGTCTTCTGGCCTTGTACCTCAATGGACTGCTAGCTTCCTAAGCTTGCCGCTACCTTCTGTCTGTGGGGGCCCGCCAGAAGCAGGGGGCCACTGGTTGAGGTAGTCGGCCCTGGAAGTCTCCAAAGTCGCAGCTGTTCTATCTCAGGCGGGCAGAGAAGGAAGGTTGAGACTGTAATGTTGTACCATCTTGGGGTATTTGCTGGGACTATTCTGTTTTTGTTTATTATCTTCTTTGCCACACTGTTTTACCCGCACCCTGTGTTGTCTGAGTAACGTTACAGGGGTCTTCTCTCAAGTTTCCATATATTTTGGGTTTGGTTGGGGTTCTCCACTTAATTAATAATCTAGTCTGGGAGCCACGATTTATTTGGGGAGTCTTGTCTAAGGTCTCAAGATGCTTGGTCTCGTGTGGGGTCCCAGTTTATAATGGCATCTGGTCTGTGATTAATCTTTCTGGGCACAGTCAGCAGCACGATGATACTCTGTAGAGACCTGGTATCAGATGTACTATATGGTCTCTATATGGCGGCACGTTTAGTTATATTTGATAGTGTGCCTGCGTCCGTTCTCATTTTATGTACTTTTCTGCTTTTGCTGATGGTGTGGATTACATACACAGGGGAGAGACATCACTGAGTGCCCCCCGGAGTGCCCCCTTAACATGTAGCTCATCACTCAGCACCCGGTGCCCGTTTTCTATACTTTGTCATTGACCTTGTGGAATTGTTTTGCTCCTTTTCCGCTCGAGACATCAGACGTTACATGAACGATATCCTCCAGAATTGAGGGATGAGAGATGGCGGCTCCACAATTAGTTCCTGGCGCAGATCTCACAAAAACAAGGGTGTCTGAAACGCCAATGAATAAATTTACATCCCAATCAGCGACGCTGAGGGCGACACGCGGAATAATCCGCAGATACAAATCTTTATTAATCAGAAAATAATTATAAGGCGGCACGGATCCCATTAGATGGAGAATTGATTGCATGTGCTAATCTGTCAGGGGGCGATGTAGCCTGAAACGCACGGAGCGCAGCCTTGTCCTCCGCGCCGATCGCAACCTGGAAGAATCCGCTGACGCCGGGTGACGAGAAAGATCCGCAACGAGGAGGAAATTCTCCGGCCGGGAAGAAACTTCAGAGGGCGACAAAGTTACATCAGGAGCCATAAACTCTGCAGCATGGAGCTTATATCAGGGCTGGAGCGTTATAGGGGGGGTGGCGGACATTAGTGACACCTCAGGAGGGAGCCAGCAGGCTGATAACAGAGAGCAATAGAACATGATAGGATTATATACACAGCTCAGCAGGCTGATATATACACAGTATATGATATAATCTCTTACAGGATTCTTTATTATGCTATAAACATGTATTTGACACTTTTCGTCCTTGCCGTGTGACCTTTCTCCGCTCGTTTCGATGCGGATCCTCCCCATGTGTGTCTCTTATATGCAGGACGTCGGGTCCGGAGGAGACGACATACATCTCCCGTGATTAAAATCTCCCCCAGCCCCGCTGCATTGTGGGTAAACAGCGTCAAGACGGAAAAAAATCAAGTTGTCTGAGCGGCCGGTGACGCGGAGCCTCCGACTCGGTCCTGGGCTCCCGGATTTAAGTAATAGGTGAAGTCAGATAAGGCCAAAGGCAAAATTGATAATCTCTATTACCCGCAACAGTGATGGTGTCCGCGTTATAAATGAGTCAATACTAAACCCGTCTGCGGGCGTAATGCGGCCCATTGCTCAGGGAGGAGAGGCTGTAATCACAGGCTGCACCGCGCTCACCTCTCATCATCAGCCCGCTGCACAGCGCCTTCTCTGCACAGCCGTCATCACTTCCCCTGACACTCTCCTCAACTTATTTCTGCCGCTTTTCTTCTCTATTATTTCTGCCGCTTTTATTATTAGCAGCTCGTCCCCGAGAGAACGGAGGAGGGGTGATAAATGGAAGAGATCATCGGAGAGGTCACGGCACCAACCACGGAGCGACAGGACTCATCTGTGGGATGGATGGAAGGATGGATGGATGGAAGGATGGATGGATGATGGAAGGAAGAATGGATGGATGGAAGAATGGATGGATGGAAGAATGGATGGATGGATGATGGATGGAAGAATGGATGGAAGAATGGATGGAAGAATGGATGGATGGAAGGAAAGAAGAATGGATGGATGGAAAGGAGAATGGATGGGTGGTAGAATGGATGGATGGATGATGGATGAATGCATGGATGGAAGAATGGATGCATGGGTGGATAGATGGAAGGATGGATGGAAACATGGTTGGAAGGGTGGGTGAATGGATGGATGGATGGATGAATGGATGGATAGCTTATAGATAAGTTCTCTATCAGTTTATCTCTCTGTCTGTATGTCTATCCATCCTGTTGCAGCTTTCAACTTCCAAAACTGAATAAATGAGCCAGAGCATAACTTTGTATACATGCAATGTGTAAGAGCATGTTCAGACTGTGGCCATTTCACAGACAGTACCCAAGAGAAATATACAAATTGAGCATATATCCTATAGTAAGGAAATAAGTAAATATTAATAGTACATGTAAATAACATAGGGTACTTGGTTAACACTATTTGATCAAAAAGCGTAAAAGTCATCCCACCACGACAAGGTGTAACCCATTGGGATGACCATATCCAGTCTCTACAGTAGAATGAAAACCAAACCTTGTGTCAGCAGACCTTAATGTGAATAAGGGCAGAGCAGGAGAGGGCCCGACTGATCAGGCACCTGCCCATGGGAAGGTTTATAGATTAAATGCTCAGCTTAAAAGGGGAAGCCATGCCCCTGTTTCTCCAAAGTACAAGAAAATACAGCAAAACCAAAACAATAAGCCGGAGCTGGTATATGTGTAATGTCCAAGTGAAAAGAGTAAATGAGCACATAGGGGGCTTGGTTAACACTATTTGATAAAAAAGTGTAAAAGTCATCCCACCACAACAAGTTGTTCCCTTGGATGGATGGATCGAACGATTGATGGATGCATGGGTGGGTAGATGGATGGATGGGTGAGTGGGTGGATGAGTGGGTGGATGGATGGGTGGATGGATGGGTGGATGGATGGGTGAGTGGGTGGATGAATGGGTATGTGGATGGATGAGTGGGTGGATGGATGGTTGAGTGGGTGGATGGATGGATGGATGGGTGAGTGGGTGGATGAATGGGTATGTGGATGGATGAGTGGGTGGATGGATGGGTGAGTGGGTGGATGAGTGGGTGGATGGATGGTTGAGTGGGTGGATGGATGGGTGAGTGGGTGGATGGATGGATGAGTAGGTGGATGGATGGGTGAGTGGATGGATGGGTGAGTGGGTGGGTGGGTGGATGGATGGTTGAGTGGGTGGATGAGTGGGTGGATGGATGGTTGAGTGGGTGGATGAGTGGGTGGATGGACGGATGGATGGGTCAGTGGGTGGATGAGTGGATGGCTGGATGGATGGATCAGCAGAATCATCAGCACTCAGACATTGTGGGAGAATGAACTGTACTCAGGATGTAGAAAAACCATTACCTGCATTATCAACCACATGGAGTTTTACAGATCCGAATTAAAACAAACCAAAGAGGTCAGTATTAATAAATTCTAAGAGTTTACATGGCGCCATCTGCTGTCTGCTCAATGCAGTCACACAGTACAAGCCTGCAGCTGTTGTATTTTCCAATAACCCTTCACTACAGCGAAGCCTTGGTCTATTGGTCTCAGCCTCTTCATCGGTGTGGAATATTTCTCTGTGTTGTGAAAGGCTTTGTAAGAAAATCCGCAGACATGTTCTGTGTTGGGCAGTAATTTTCACGTCTTGTCACAGATTCTCTGGGATTTGGGTCTGGACTGTGACTGGGTCGTTCACACTCAGGAATATGCTCTGATCTAAACCATCCATTGTAGCTTTGGCAGGATGTTTAGGGTTGTTGTCCTGCTGGAAGGTGAACCTACGTCGCAGTCTCAGGTCTTCTGCAGCCTCTAACAGGTTTTCTTGTTTTCCTCCAGCATTGTTCTGTATGTGGCTCATCTTCCCATCAACTCTGACCGGCTTCCCTGCCTCTGCTGAAGAAAAACCTCCCCTCACCATGATGCTGCCACCACCATGTGTGATGGTGGGGATGGTGTTTTCAGGGCGATGCGCAGTGCTAGTTTACCTCCACACATAGCGTTTTGCATTTCACCCCAAAGGTTCTCCTTTGGTCTCATCTGACCAGAGCTCCTTCTTCCACATGTTCGCTGCGTCCCCTTTGTGTTTTTTTGCAAACTGCAAATGGAAAGTCTTATGGCTTTCAAAAATGGCTTTCTTCTTGCCACTCTTTTCATGAAGAGCAGATTAGTGGAGTATAAGACTAATAGTTGTCCTGTGGAAAGATTCTTCCCCCCTGAGCTGTGGATCTCTGCAGATCCTTCATGTTCAGTTTAGGCAGTTTTTTACAACCTAACCCTGCTTTACTCTCCTGCTCAACTTTATCCCTGAACTCTCTGGTAGTGCTGGCAGTAGCGTACCACTAATAGCCTTCCGCCCGTCATCGCACGTTCAGCAGTATCAGCATCCTGAATGCAATAAATCAGCGATGTCTGTGTTTCATTCTGCAGGGACGAGTTACAGCTGGAAGAAGTGGTCATGGCGGTCTGGGCCGAATGGGAAAGAAAAGGGAAATGAATGATCACAATCAGCGAGACGTCACTGGTGAGAACCTGCACAGTACACATATATGGTCTGCAGAGCACTGGTGTAGACCTGAAATCACCATTACATGGTCACTGTATGGGGGTCATACCAGTCCTAGTACAGAGGTTGTGATTAGTGATCAGTATGGCGGTATTATCTCTATAGTAATATTTGCCTATGGTCTGGTGGTATTTGTCTGTTATTTTGCAACAGAATTTCAGTCACAGTCCGGTCTCCACATGACATGACAGTTATAATGGGACCTGCTGTATAGAAATCCATGCTTTACACTGCAGCACTTTCCCATTTCCTTTTTCCTCTGTTATAGCCCCAAATTTCACCCTGAGCATCTATTTTTCATGAGTTTAGGTCATTTTATAGATATTTCTGCTGAAATTTACATTTCTAGAACAGGCGGTAAAATTCTCCAATATTAGATGTTTATGAACCTGACCTGATTATTAGCGGCTCAGAGCTCTGGAGAATTGTCTATTGAGGTGAAAAATATCTTAATCTGTATCCTCTTTCTTACTGTAGTGCTGATTTGTCCCTCCTCCATGCTTTACACTGCAGCTTTGCTTGTGCAGCTACAAATCTGAACATTATGAGATTTTTTCTTTTTTTATCTCCGACATTCCCTGAACGCAGTTCACAGGTCACAAAGGTGTAATCTGTGTCCGGATCTCACTACAAGCTCAAGGATCAGTCCGACACCGGGAAGGTGAATGCTCCATCATCTCCCACAATGCATTGCTGCCGTCTTCTATGCAAATATCATGGAAATGCTCCGCAGCAATATCCAGCGGTGGTCGGAGCCGCAGATTCAGTGCCGTTATCTGCTGACATTTCTCACATTGAAGGAATTTCGTACAAAAGAGATCGCTCAGCATTAGATTACATTTTGCATAAAAAAATGGCTGCAGAGGATTATGGGATTGGTGCTTTGGACACTTGGTCATCAGTTCTTAGCGCCGGGTCAGACCAGAAATCGGGTGATTCAGGGAAATGACATCATACTGTATAGGGGGCATCATACTGTATTGGGGGCTGTAAAGGCATCATACTATATAGGGGGCTGTGGGGGCATCATACTGTATGAGGGCTGTGGAGTCATAATACTGTATGGGGGGCTGTGGGTGCATCATACTGTATGAGTGGTTGCGGGGGCATCATACTGTATGAGGGCTGTGGAGTCATAATACTGTATGGGGGCTGTGGGGGCATCATACTGTATTGGGGACATCATACTGTATTGTGGTTGTGGGACATCATACTGTATTGTGGTTGTGGGACATCATACTGTATTGGTTACTGTTAGGGCATCAAACTTTGTGGCGGCTGTGGAGGCATCATACTGCATGTGTTGTATCATACTGTATTGGTTGCTGTGGGGGCATCATACTGTATTGAGAACATCTTACTGTATTGGGGAGCTGTGGGGGCATCATACTGTACTGATGGCATCATACTGTATTGGTTGCAGTGGGGGCATCACACATTATGGGGGCTGTGGAGGAATCATATTGTATGGGGGGCTGTGTGGGCATCATACTGTATGGAGGGCTGTGGGGGCATCATACTGTATGGATGGCTGTGGAGGAATCATATTGTATGGGGGGCTGTGTGGGCATCATACTGTATGGAGGGCTGTGGGGGCATCATACTGTATGGGTGGCTGTGGAGGAATCATATTGTATGGGGGGCTGTGTGGGCATCATACTGTATGGAGGGCTGTGGGGGCATCATACTGTATGGATGGCTGTGGAGGAATCATATTGTATGGGGGGCTGTGTGGGCATCATACTGTATGGAGGGCTGTGGGGGCATCATACTGTATGGATGGCTGTGGAGGAATCATATTGTATGGGGGGCTGTGTGGGCATCATACTGTATGGAGGGCTGTGGGGGCATCATACTGTATGGATGGCTGTGGAGGAATCATATTGTATGGGGGGCTGTGTGGGCATCATACTGTATGGAGGGCTGTGGGGGCATCATACTGTATGGATGGCTGTGGAGGAATCATATTGTATGGGGGGCTGTGTGGGCATCATACTGTATGGAGGGCTGTGGGGGCATCATACTGTATGGTGGCTGTTGGGGCATTTTTCCTGAGAATCTACCACTAGAGCTTATTGTAAATGACAGGAGGCATTACCAGTGTGAAACCTGTAATGACTGACAGTCTGCTCTCCTCATCTACATGACTTTGGTATTACCCCTTTCATTTACAAAAGGTTCTGGAGACAGATTCTCAGGGAGATCTTTTCCTCACCCATAGATCTTAATAGCTCCTTAGCAGCTCATTTATCTTCTCTTTTACTGCAGTGATTTGTCCCTCCTCCATGCTTTACACTGCAGCTTTGCTTGCACAGAAGTCTGAGCATTAAGAGACTTTTACTTTTTTTAACTCCGACATTCCCTGAACGCAGTTCACAGGTCACAAAGGTGTAATCTGTGTCCGGATCTCACTACAAGCTCAAGGGTCAGTCCGACACCAGGAAGGTGAATGCTCCGTCATCTCCCACAATGCATTGCTGCCGTCTTCTATGCAAATATCATGGAAATGCTCCTCAGCAATATCCAGCGGTGGTCGGAGCCGCAGATTCAGTGCCGTTATCTTCTGACATTTCTGACATTGATTTTCACATTTTCCTAAGTAGTAAATAAATAATAAATTAATAATCTCCGTAACTTTACTTCTGACTTCAGGATCCACTATAAATAGGATCCAGCGATCCCAGATCTCCTGCCCAGATGATCCTCAGTGGTCTGGGGTGCAGGCTTCAAACCTGGAGCTGTCCAGGGACAGAGTGGCTCAATTCCACCTTCTGGGCACTCACATGGGGCAGAGACTTTCTTTATACTGGAAGCTCAGGACACATTTCATGGAAACAACCAAGACCTTTATCTGGAGTTCCCCTTTAAGGAATTTCATACAAAAAAGATCACTCAGCATTAGATTGCATTTTGCATAAAAAAACGGCTGCAGAGGATTATGGGATTGGTGCTTTGGACACTTGGTCATCAGTTCTTAGTGCCGGACAGGAAATTGGGTTATTCAGGGAAATGACATCATACTATAAATCACATCATACTGTATAGGGGGCATCATACTGTATGGGGGTCTGTAAAGGCATCATACTGTATAGGGGGCTGTGGGGGCATCATACTGTATGGGGGGGCTGTGGGTGCATCATACTGTATGGGGGCTGTGGAGGCATGAACTGTATGGGTGGTTGTGGGGGCATCATACTGTATGGGGGCTGTGGGGGCATCACACTGTATGTGGGGCTTTGAGGGCATCATACTCTATTGGTTGCTGTGGGGGCATCATACTGTACTGAGGGCATCAAACTGTATTGTGGCTGTGGGACATCATACTGTATTGGTTGCTGTGGGGGCATAAAAACTTTATGGGGGCTGTGGAGGAATCATATTGTATGAGGGGTCTGAGGAGGCATCATACTGTATGTGGGTCTGTGGGGGCATCATACTGTATGTGGGGCATCATACTGTATTGGTTGCTGTGGGGGCATCATACTGTATTGGGGAGCTGTGGGGGCATCATACTGTATTGGTTGCTGTGGGGGCATCATACTGTATTGGTTGCTGTGGAGGAATCATACTGTATTGAGAATATCATACTCTATTGGTTTCTGTGGGGGCATCATACTGTATTGGGGGCATCATACTGTATTGTGGCTGTGGGGCATCATACTGTATTGGTTGCTGCGGGGGCATCAAACTTTATGGTTACTGTGGAGGAATCATATTGTATGGGGGGCTGTGGGAGCATCATACTGTATGAGGGACTGTGGAGGAATCATATTGTATGGGGGGCTGTGGGGGCATCATACTGTATGGAGGGCTGTGGGGGCATCATACTGTATGGTGGCTGTTGGGGCACTTTTCCTGAGAATCTACCACTAGAGCTTATTGTAAATGACAGGGGGCGTTACCAGTGTGAGACCTGTAATGACTGACAGTCTGCTCTCCTCATCTACATGACTTTGGTATTACCCCTTTCATTTACAATAGGCTCTGGAGACAGATTCTCAGGGAGATCTTTTCCCCACCCATAGATCTTAACAGCTCCTTTACAGCTCATTTATCTTCTCTCTTACTGCAGTGATTTGTCCTCCCTCCATGCTTTACACTGCAGCTTTGCTTGCACAGAAGTCTGAACATTAAGAGACTTTTACTTTTTTAACTCCGACATTCCCTGAACGCAGTTCACAGGTCACAAAGGTGTAATCTGTGTCCGGATCTCACTACAAGCTCAAGGGTCAGTCCGACACCGGGAAGGTGAATGCTCCGTCATCTCCCACAATGCATTGCTGCCGTCTTCTATGCAAATATCATGGAAATGCTCCGCAGCAATATCCAGCGGTGGTCGGAGCCGCAGATTCAGTGCCGTTATCTTCTGACATTTCTCACACTGATTTTCACATTTTCCTAAGTAGTAAATAAATAATAAATGAATAATCTCCGTAACTTTACTCCTGACTTCAGGATCCACTATAAATAGGATCCAGCGATCCCAGATCTCCTGCCCAGATGATCCTCAGTGGTCTGGGGTGCAGGCTTCAAACCTGTAGCTGTCCAGGGACAGAGTGGTTCAATTCCACCCTCTGGGCGCTGACACCCCTTGGACAGAGCCCTTCTTTAATAACCAAATGAAAACAACCATGAACTTTAGCTGGAGTGCCCATCGCAGGTGGAGGATGGCAGTGACATCATGCACTGTGCCGGGAATTTGTTGGAATAGAATAGGGAACATTACTACTGGAGAAGGACATTATACCAGGAAGGGGCATATTATTACTGGAGTGGGCTCAGGATGGGCGATAATATACCAGGAAGCAGCCCAAGATGGTGGAGATTATACCAGGAAGGAGCTCAGGATTGGGGACATTGTACCAGGAAGGGGCTCAAGATGGGGGGCATTATACCAGGAAGAGGCCCAGGTTGGGGGACATTATTATATGAAGTGACCAGGATGGGAGACATTCTTACTGGAAGGGGCCAGGATGGGGGGTATTATTACAGGAAGGTGCAAGGATGGGGAACATCATTATTTGGGGGCTCGAACACATATGCCTTTATAGGATTTAGAAAGCCAATAGGGCCTATATACCGGACCAACATTCAGGTGGGGGCACATGTCCTAAATTTGCACCAGGGCCCATCGGACTCTAGTTATGTCGCTGCCATGAATCATTTAAAGGAGTATTTTAGCCAAAACCATTTATTGGGGGCTGAATGCTGGTCCCCCTGCCACATGACTGCAGCAAGGAGGAGTATAAATTCTCCAGTGTTGGAGCGTGTAAACCCGTGGAAACAACCAAGAACTTTAGCTGGAATCCCCCTTTAAAATGGTTTTACAAAATGTGTCCCCTTCATTACAAGAGAGGAATTTCCTTACACCCTTATTTTATATGATGTCGTCCTGGATTAAAAAAACTTTGCTGGCTAATTCCAAAACAGCGTCACCCCTGCTATTGTGCTTCAGCCCCATTGAAATGACTGGTGCAGAGCTGCAATACCAGACACTGCCTACAGATGAGGGTGGCGCTATTTTTGGAAGAGGGCAGTCCTGTTTGAAAATCCACATAGTAAAGCACTGAGGGTCATTGGGGCAATGTAACCTAGAACCTGCACGGCCTGTCAGAACAAGGCTGCAGTGGGGTGTGGAGTGGTCTCCTGGTCGGCGGTGGCAGCGGTGGTTTACTGCTTCTCACGGTGTATAGTATTATATGCATATAAACCTTATAACTTTTTGGGAGAGAGAGTGGCACAAAGGCGGCATTATTACTTTTGGAAGGGGCACTTTGGGCTCCATCATTAATTTTTAAGGGGGCAATAATACATTCTATAATGGCCATTATTTTTTTAAAAGGGTTATTTTCATTTTCAGAAACGGATATTGTCGGATAGAGCTAGTAAATATGAGAAAATTTGCAATTTACTGCTAATTAAAATTTACAGTCGTTCTTGAAATAACACTTTTCTTTTATTTACGGCTCGTTGCCTTGGAAACCGACCATCGCTGCCAGACAGCAGAACACGTGCAGGGCTTACAACCTCTTTTCCATGGACCTAGTAAGCTCTGTTTTGAAGCTGGACCACGACGCTACCACCTTATACAGGCCAGGCTTCAGCGCAGTCCTAATAAACTAAACAACAGAGGTGGTCGGTCTCCAAGGCAACGAGATCTAAATAAAAGAAAATTGTTAATATCTCAAGATCGGCTTCATTCAGAGGGGTTTGCACTCATTTGCATGAAAACCTTCTGCAGAGCATTATGGGGGATGACTGCACTTTGCTTTGGACACTTTGTATTCACCTCTTATCTACATGTATCTTCCGTGTGACATGACAGTTACTCTGGGACCTGCCCTATAGAAATCCATGCTTTACACTGCAGCACTTTCCCATTTCCATCTATTTTTATTCTATGAGTTTAGGTCATTTTATAGATATTTCTGCTGAAATTTACATTTCTAGAACAGGCGGTAAAATTCTCCAATATTAGATGTTTATGAACCTGACCTGATTATTAGCGGCTCAGAGCTCTGGAGAATTGTCTATTGAGGTGAAAAATATCTTAATCTGTATCCTCTTTCTTACTGTAGTGCTGATTTGTCCCTCCTCCATGCTTTACACTGCAGCTTTGCTTGTGCAGCTACAAATCTGAACATTATGAGATTTTTTCTTTTTTTATCTCCGACATTCCCTGAACGCAGTTCACAGGTCACAAAGGTGTAATCTGTGTCCGGATCTCACTACAAGCTCAAGGATCAGTCCGACACCGGGAAGGTGAATGCTCCATCATCTCCCACAATGCATTGCTGCCGTCTTCTATGCAAATATCATGGAAATGCTCCGCAGCAATATCCAGCGGTGGTCGGAGCCGCAGATTCAGTGCCGTTATCTGCTGACATTTCTCACATTGAAGGAATTTCGTACAAAAGAGATCGCTCAGCATTAGATTACATTTTGCATAAAAAAATGGCTGCAGAGGATTATGGGATTGGTGCTTTGGACACTTGGTCATCAGTTCTTAGCGCCGGGTCAGACCAGAAATCGGGTGATTCAGGGAAATGACATCATACTGTATAGGGGGCATCATACTGTATTGGGGGCTGTAAAGGCATCATACTATATAGGGGGCTGTGGGGGCATCATACTGTATGAGGGCTGTGGAGTCATAATACTGTATGGGGGGCTGTGGGTGCATCATACTGTATGAGTGGTTGCGGGGGCATCATACTGTATGAGGGCTGTGGAGTCATAATACTGTATGGGGGCTGTGGGGGCATCATACTGTATTGGGGACATCATACTGTATTGTGGTTGTGGGACATCATACTGTATTGTGGTTGTGGGACATCATACTGTATTGGTTACTGTTAGGGCATCAAACTTTGTGGCGGCTGTGGAGGCATCATACTGCATGTGTTGTATCATACTGTATTGGTTGCTGTGGGGGCATCATACTGTATTGGTTGCTGTGGGGGCATCATACTGCATGTGTTGTATCATACTGTATTGGTTGCTGTGGGGGCATCATACTGTATTGGTTGCTGTGGGGGCATCATACTGTATTGGCTGCTGTGGGGGCATCATACTGTATTGAGAACATCTTACTGTATTGGGGAGCTGTGGGGGCATCATACTGTACTGATGGCATCATACTGTATTGGTTGCAGTGGGGGCATCACACATTAAGGGGGCTGTGGAGGAATCATATTGTATGGGGGGCTGTGTGGGCATCATACTGTATGGAGGGCTGTGGGGGCATCATACTGTATGGATGGCTGTGGAGGAATCATATTGTATGGGGGGCTGTGTGGGCATCATACTGTATGGAGGGCTGTGGGGGCATCATACTGTATGGTGGCTGTTGGGGCATTTTTCCTGAGAATCTACCACTAGAGCTTATTGTAAATGACAGGAGGCATTACCAGTGTGAGACCTGTAATGACTGACAGTCTGCTCTCCTCATCTACATGACTTGGGTATTACCCCTTTCATTTACAAAAGGTTCTGGAGACAGATTCTCAGGGAGATCTTTTCCTCACCCATAGATCTTAATAGCTCCTTAGCAGCTCATTTATCTTCTCTTTTACTGCAGTGATTTGTCCCTCCTCCATGCTTTATACTGCAGCTTTGCTTGCACAGAAGTCTAAACATTAAGAGACTTTTACTTTTTTAACTCCGACATTCCCTGAACGCAGTTCACAGGTCACAAAGGTGTAATCTGTGTCCGGATCTCACTACAAGCTCAAGGGTCAGTCCGACACCGGGAAGGTGAATGCTCCGTCATCTCCCACAATGCATTGCTGCCGTCTTCTATGCAAATATCATGGAAATGCTCCGCAGCAATATCCAGCGGTGGTCGGAGCCGCAGATTCAGTGCCGTTATCTTCTGACATTTCTCACATTGATTTTCTCATTTTCCTAAGTAGTAAATAAATAATAAATTAATAATCTCCGTAACTTTACTTCTGAAGTCAGGATCCACTATAAATAGGATCCAGCAATCCCAGATCCCCTGCCCAGATGATCCTCAGTGGTCTGGGGTGCAGGCTTCAAACCTGGAGCTGTCTAGGGACAGAGTGGCCCAACTCCACCCTCCGGGCGCCCAAATGGGGCAGAGACCCCCCCCACACTGGAAGCCCAGGAAACACTTCATGGAAACAACCAAGACCTTTATCTGGAGTTCCCCTTTAAGGAATTTCCTACAAAAGAGATCACTCAGCATTAGATTCCATTTTGCATAAAAAAACAGCTGCAGATAAATAATATCAAAATAGACAAGTCACCAGGTCCAGATGGCATACACCCCCGGGTACTAAAAGAATTAAGTAATGTGATAGACAGACCGCTGTATCTTATATTCAAGCACTCTTTTTGGACAGGGACTGTCCCACTAGACTGGCGCCAAGCAAATGTGGTACCAATATTCAAAAAGGGGTGTAAAAGTGACCCTGGGAACTATAGACCAGTCAGCTTAACGTCTGTTGTGGGTAAATTGTTTGAAGGATTTCTTAGAGATGCTATTGTAGAATATCTTAATGATAATAACTGTCTAACTCCATATCAACATGGATTCATGAGGGATCGCTCCTGCCAAACAAACCTGATGGCCTTCTACGAGGAGGTGAGCTCACAGCTGGACCGGGGAGAGTCAGTGGATGTTGTAGACCTTGACTTCTCCAAAGCGTTTGATACCGTGCCACACAAAAGGTTGGTTTATAAAATGAGAATGCTTGGTCTGGGGGATAATGTGTGCAAGTGGGTAAATAGCTGGCTGAGTGATAGAAAGCAGAGGGTGGTTATCAATGGAGTAAGCTCCGGGGGTGTCAGGATTACTAGCGGGGTGCCTCAAGGGTCTGTCTTGGGCCCTATATTATTTAATATATTTATTAATGATCTAGTGGAAGGGTTGCATAGTAAAATAGCAATATTTGCAGATGATACTAAACTTTGTAAAGTAGTTAATACAGATGAGGATAGCGCACAGCTACAGGAGGATTTAGATAAATTGGGGAGTTGGGCCAAAAAATGGCAAATGGGGTTCAATGCCGATAAATGTAAGGTCATGCATGTAGCACCCTGAGGATTCGGCTGCTACAGGGGTATTGCACCTCAACCCAGAGGTGTGATATTCCACTCCCGGGTAAGGATGGAGTGTGGAACTGAGCTCAGATAGACTGCATGCACTACATACATCCCATTCCAGAGGAGCAGGCCGACGGTACTCCCACTTAGAAATGTGCAGGTACAACCGAGCCTGTTCCTGGCTGGAGTGGGAGGGGGGTGGTACATCCCATGTAGTGTAGGGGCAGATAGGGGGAGCAGTCTGGGTAGTGATAGGAGCTCATTGGGTGCTGGTCACCTGAGCTCACACATAGAGGGATATATAAGGAGGGCACCAACTTAGATCAGGGTCAGACGCTGAGAACAAGTCAGTTGGAGAGGAGAGAGAAGGAAACAGCAGCCCTGGAGAGAGAGAGAGTGGAGCAGAGAAAGACCCAGAGGGGGAAGACTGAAGGGACCCAAGAACCCAAATTAGAGCACCGGGTGAGGAGTCAGCAAGAGGGTACCGGAACCCAAGCTGGTGGGGGCAAAGACATTCCCCAGCCAGAGACCGGAGACCGTGGGCAGTGTCTGTCACGGTCACCCACCACATTCACCCCGAAGGCACACCACATGAAGGGTCAGGGAACCCAGGGCCAAGGGTGTCCCAAAAGAAGGCCCGAGGGAGCTGGACCTAGGTGAATCCCTGGTGGGGACGGCTGAAGAAAGGACAGAGGGAGAGCTCAGGGCCACGCTCTGGACTTGTTTGGGGGTTGGCCGGATCCAGGACCTGGTGGACGCAGCACGGCTCGGGTGGTCACTAGCAGCTGGAGTGACCAGTACAACATCAGCAGTAAGTAAACACCCTTAACTGCACAACCCGAGTCTGTCTTCATTGCCGGCTGCACCGCACCACCACAACCCCCATCCTCTGCGCCTGTCCCCTCTGAGGCTATACCCCTCCCGTTGGGGGTTATCTCACCAAGCTGCGCACCCACCATCAGCCTCAGCGGACCCTGCAGCAGCGGCGGCCACAGTGACCGCATCACAACGGGTGGCGTAGTCGACACAAAAGAACTTTAGTAACATCTGTAAAGCTGCCACATAACACTTAGCTTGACGCCCTGGGCACGGGACCGGGTCACAGCCGCTCGGAGACTACAACCCCCCCCATCTGATCCGGTGCCGGGTATTCCCCTCAAAAAGGAATATGTCCCAGGGGGCGCGTCAACTTTGGCGTAGTCGGCAGGATTACGTGCCCGCAACACCCGGGTACTGCGTGCCTGAAGAAAAGTGCAAGTTTACCTCAGAAAGAAGTCTCCCGCCGGTTCCGGAGGGTCCCCGCCATCGGACTCCATCACCAGTCGTTTCCCGCCGATTGTCCGCCATTTCCAGCTTGTTCCCGCCATCTGCAGAGTTTCCCGCCACTGGGAAGCGATTCCCGCCAAAACCGCAGATTTCCCGCCTTGGAAGAGCAGCGGACGCCATTATGGGCGTGCCAAAGGAGGGCAGGAGGCCACCTCCCATCGTGGGCCAGGACAGAAAATGGCGCCAAAAGTGGAAACCGCCCCCACCAACAGAGACTGTGATGCTGGAGGTGTCTGTCAGCGTGAAAGAACTCCCCCTGGAGCTGACAGTCACCGAGTTGCCCCGGGACCGCCCTCTAAGTGGGAGGAGACGAAAGAGAAGAGAAAAGATGGGTGTCGCTTGGAGCAGTCTGGAGCGAGCGCACCCGGAGGCAGGAAGCCTGGAAAGGAGCAGCAGAAAAGCTCACCCGGAGATGGAAAGAGAGCAGAACAGCACCGGCCCGCTGGCCAGGAGTCTGCTAGAGACCGAGGAAGGAGGGCAGAGCAGCACCGGCCCGCTGGCCAGGAGCCTGCCGGAAGCCGAGCAGAGCAGCACCGACCCGATGGTCAGGAGCCTGCTAGAGTCCACAACCCCGCTAGGTCTAGCGGAGATCCTAGCGCAGCTCCCCCGAGACCGGGAGTGTGCACAAACTGCCCTGGAGGGCCTCGCACGGAGGATGGCCCGGGTACAGCGGGAGATACTGGCGGAGTGGAGCCGGGAGATGACCCAGCACGCAGAGACCAGTCAGCGGAGCACGCTACCCTGGATGAGGAAGCAGACCGCCTCTGAGGATGGCGCGGGAGGACCCAAGGTCGGAGACGGCGCCGAGAAGGGAGCCGGACGCAAGGAGGCAGGTAAAGGGGACGCCTATACCCCAAGCCGTGAAACCGCCCACCTGCCCCAGCTCCCCGTCGCAGAGCCCGAAAGTCCCCCTGCTGTGCCCGAAAACGCCATGTCACCGACGCAGACTAGGCCCCAACCGGAAGCCGCCGCCGCGACCCCTGTGACGTCACGCGCCCCGACCCGGAGCGTGACAAAGCAGGAATTACCACCAGCCTGGTCGCAAGGCCTAGTACCCCCGGGCGCCGCATCACCAACAGCGCCCCCTACCTCCGCGGAGCCTCCGGCCTGGCCGCAAGGCCAGGTAGCCCAGGGCGCCGCCGTCCTAACGGTGCCCTTCACCTTCCAGGTGCCCCAGGCCTGGCCGCAAGGCCTGGGCAACCCGGGCGCCACCACCACCACCGCGCCCATAAGACCAAGAGTGCCGCATCTGGGAGGAGCCAGAGGACCCGGACGGGTCTGAAGCAACACCATATCAAGAAAGAGCAGGAGGAAGACGCCGTTGAGTGCGGCCGAGAAGTGCTGTAAATAAGTTACCCAATGGGGGTATATAGAAACTGAAACTGTTGCTGCTAAAATAGTCCCCGTTGGGACCAGGGAACTGTTTAACCGTTAACCCCTTCATCCTACAGGCTGAGGACTGTGAGCAGCCATTCCCTTTCCCCTCCTTACTTGGCCGGGGACTGAGAACGGCCAAATTTCCCTGTACATAGTTGCGCTTTCTAAAGCGCCCCCTACCGGTTTTATAGGAGAAACCATTTTTCTAGAAAGACTGTCGCACTTTTCCCGGACACACGTTGCACAGTGTCCGGAGGAGGAACCTGAAACCAGAGACGACGAGAATGTTTATATGAAAAAGTTTTATATATATATAATGTTTTATATGTTTTATATGTTCATATAAAAATTTTGTATGTTTTGGTGTTTTATGTCTTGCAGCCCGAGGACGTGCTGTGATTTACCAGGGGGGAATGTAGCACCCTGAGGATTCGGCTGCTACAGGGGTATTGCACCTCAACCCAGAGGTGTGATATTCCACTCCCGGGTAAGGATGGAGTGTGGAACTGAGCTCAGATAGACTGCATGCACTACATACATCCCATTCCAGAGGAGCAGGCCGACGGTACTCCCACTTAGAAATGTGCAGGTACAACCGAGCCTGTTCCTGGCTGGAGTGGGAGGGGGGTGGTACATCCCATGTAGTGTAGGGGCAGATAGGGGGAGCAGTCTGGGTAGTGATAGGAGCTCATTGGGTGCTGGTCACCTGAGCTCACACATAGAGGGATATATAAGGAGGGCACCAACTTAGATCAGGGTCAGACGCTGAGAACAAGTCAGTTGGAGAGGAGAGAGAAGGAAACAGCAGCCCTGGAGAGAGAGAGAGTGGAGCAGAGAAAGACCCAGAGGGGGAAGACTGAAGGGACCCAAGAACCCAAATTAGAGCACCGGGTGAGGAGTCAGCAAGAGGGTACCGGAACCCAAGCTGGTGGGGGCAAAGACATTCCCCAGCCAGAGACCGGAGACCGTGGGCAGTGTCTGTCACGGTCACCCACCACATTCACCCCGAAGGCACACCACATGAAGGGTCAGGGAACCCAGGGCCAAGGGTGTCCCAAAAGAAGGCCCGAGGGAGCTGGACCTAGGTGAATCCCTGGTGGGGACGGCTGAAGAAAGGACAGAGGGAGAGCTCAGGGCCACGCTCTGGACTTGTTTGGGGGTTGGCCGGATCCAGGACCTGGTGGACGCAGCACGGCTCGGGTGGTCACTAGCAGCTGGAGTGACCAGTACAACATCAGCAGTAAGTAAACACCCTTAACTGCACAACCCGAGTCTGTCTTCATTGCCGGCTGCACCGCACCACCACAACCCCCATCCTCTGCGCCTGTCCCCTCTGAGGCTATACCCCTCCCGTTGGGGGTTATCTCACCAAGCTGCGCACCCACCATCAGCCTCAGCGGACCCTGCAGCAGCGGCGGCCACAGTGACCGCATCACAACGGGTGGCGTAGTCGACACAAAAGAACTTTAGTAACATCTGTAAAGCTGCCACATAACACTTAGCTTGACGCCCTGGGCACGGGACCGGGTCACAGCCGCTCGGAGACTACAACCCCCCCCATCTGATCCGGTGCCGGGTATTCCCCTCAAAAAGGAATATGTCCCAGGGGGCGCGTCAATGCACATGGGAAAGAAAAACAGCAGTCACCCATACATATTAAATGGGAAACCGTTAGGGAAATCTGACATGGAGAAGGACCTGGGCGTCTTGGTTAATAGCAAATTAAATTGGAGTGCCCAGTGTCAGGCAGCAGCTGCGAAAGCAAATAGAGTCATGGCATGCATCAGAAGAGGAATAGGGGCATATGATGAGAACATTGTTCTTCCTCTGTATAAAGCGCTGGTAAGGCCGCACTTAGAATATTGTGCACAGTTCTGGGCTCCGGTGCTCAGGAAAGACATATTGGAGCTAGAGAGGGTACAAAGGAGGGCGACTAAGGTAATAAAGGGAATGGAGGGACTAGAATACCCAGAGAGGTTGTCAAAATTAGGCCTATTTACGTTGGAAAAGAGAAGGCTTAGGGGAGACCTCATAAACATGTATAAATACATCAGGGGCAGTACAGAGATCTCTCCCATGACCTGTTTATACCAAGGATGGTGACAAAGACGAGGGGGCACACTATGCGTCTGGAGGAAAGGAGGTTCCTGCACCAGCATAGAAGGGGATTCTTTACGGTCAGAGCCGTGAGACTCTGGAACTCTCTGGGAGAGGAAGTGGTGATGTCCAACTCACTTAATGAGTTCAAGAGAGGCCTGGACGCCTTTCTTGAGAACAATAAAATTACATCTTATGCTTAGTGATAGTTAATTAATCCAGGGATTTAATCTGACTGCCAGATTGGTGTCGGGAATTGAATTTTTCCTCAATGATGTAAATTGGCCTATACCGCATGGTTTTTTTTGCCTTCCCCTGGATCAACGCTGCAGAATAGCTGCAGTGCACGAGAAATAGGCTGAACTGGATGGACGCTTGTCTTTTTTCGGCCTTATAAACTATGTAACTATGTAACTATGTAACAGAGGATTATGGGATTGGTGCTTTGGACACTTGGTCATCAGTTCTTAGTGCCGGGCCGATAATCGGGTAATTCAGGGAAATCACATCATACTGTATAGGGGGCATCATACTCTATGTGGGGCTGTGAAGGCATCATACTGTATAGGGGGCTGTGGGGGCATCATACTGTATGGGGGGGCTGTGGGGGCATCATACTGTATGGGGGGCTGTGGGTGCATCATACTGTATGAGTGGTTGCGGTGGTGTGGCACCCCAGAGGGTCTGGTTGCCACAGTGGTAGTAATACCATGTCTGGGAGCAAAACAGGAGTTTCCTGGTCAGGAACACATTACATGCAACACCTCCTGACCCAGACCAGAAAGGGGAGGAACCTGCCCTATATAACTGGATCTGGAGGCGGGGTTAGCGCGGTCAGTGTGTGGAGTCAAGTAGGACACGAAGTAGTAAAGAGCCAGGGGCTGGAGTTAGCTCGTACTGGACAGTATCTACAGAGGACCGGACGCCGGAGTCCGAGGCTGTGGGGATTGCATACGCAGCAGCAGATACCGCTGGGCAGGGGATTGCAGGTCTCCTGGCCCAACAGAAGCCCGGAGGCTCAGCCACACGAAAGGACCCGTACCGCCACAGAGGAGCGAGGAATACACAAGGTCCGAGTCGCCAGCCATACGGGTGAGCGCAGCACGTTACACTCAGGGACGTGGGCTACAACACGACTATAAGCGGGATAGCCAAAGAGTATAGTCAGAACGGCAGGCCTACAACTTCACCTGGCCAGGAGGACTCTAGGATTGTTCCCAGACTGATCAGGCCCTCATCACTAGCCGGTACTCCCGTTGGGGCCCATATAATTGCCAACAGTAAAGACCCTGGGACTGCACTGCAAAGACTCCGTGTTGTCATTACTGATACCTTGCACTACCACCACCATCATCAAGCTTCACTCTTCCTCTGTGGAGTCACATCACCTCGCTGCACATACCATCGGCTTCAGTGGACTGCTCCGCAGCGGCGGTTCCCAATTACCCCACAGCCCAGGGGGTGCATCAACTTTGGCGTAGTCGGCAGGATTGCGTGCCCGCTACCACCGGGTACTGCGCGCCTTCACAGACTGTGTCGCATACCGTGGTGAAGATTTGTCGCCGTTTTCATGCCATTGTCCGCCATATTCGGGTCGCCGCGCGGGAAGAAGAGGGGCGTGATCGCTGAAAACGCGCTAAGTCCAAAGCCCCGCCCCACGCACGGACGCAGCGCCAGGTCCTGGAAGGAACCACAGCGAACGCTGACGTCAGACGCGTGCGACGCCAGGTCCTCGACGGAGATCCTCGCCTGCGGAACTGCGGCCTACGGAAGAAAAGAGAAGGAAGGTAGGCCACAGTTCACTAGGGGGGATGAAGACGCCCGATATGGAGGGAACTTCAACCACCGGCGCGGCCGCTGCCGCGGTAATGCCATTCATCATGCCTTATATACCGGGGGCAGCGTGGTTGCCCCAGTACTCAGGAGAGTCGCACACCCTGAGTCACTTCAAAGAGAGACTAAGCAGCCTGTTTAAGGTATATCCCCGGGCCGAGGAGCAGAAAGTGAGCATCCTTATAGGCCAGTTGATTGGTGCAGCCCAGAGAGAAGTGAAGTCCTGGTCAGCCAGAGAAAAAGGGACTGTAAAAGAGATACTGGCCCGCCTAAAGGACACTTTTGACACCCGCACTACGGCCGAGATAAAGATGACGTTTTATGGGTGCAAACAACGGGCACAGGACAGTGTACGGGACTATGCTTTAAACCTGCATGAGGCGTTGAGGGCCATCAAACAGGTAGACCCTGACAGTGTGCGTGATGAAAACAGACTGTTAACTGAACAATTTATTGAGGGTTTACTGTCCAGCGCCCATCAAACCCAGCTGCGCATAATGGCTCTGCAAAACCCTGACTTGGACTTTGCTCAATTTAAGGACAGGGCCATCCGGGTGCTACGGGAACCAGCACCAGGTGGCGCTACAGCTCACCGGCGCCCAGCTATCACCTACCACCAGGAGGTGGCTCCCTTTTCCCCGGAGCCTGTAGGAGCTGATGCACAGACTCTGGACAATGCCCCGTCTACAGACCTGCACTATCAGGTCCAAGAGTTAACTAAAAGTGTAGCTGCGCTAACCAAAACTGTGCAGTCCTTGCAGGTGTCTCCCAAGGGAAAGATCCAGCTGGCTTCCAGTCCGGAGGACGTCCCGTGGCGCCGACAGAAGAGGATTCCACCATCCCGAGGGAGGAACAGCGACCGCTACGACCAGGACGGACAACCCATCTGCCGCCGCTGCAACCAGCCAGGACATTTTGTAAGGTACTGTCATTTAAACGAGCAAAACCTGGGGAAGAGGGCCAACCCCCAGGAGTAAGACCACCAGGCCCATCAAGCCGGCGAGACAAATATGTGGGAGGACGACCAGTCCTACCTATCGTGCTGGACGGCTTTCCAATGAGCGCGTTGCTGGACACTGGGTCCCAGGTGACCACCATCCCCTACATTCTTTTCAAACGGTACTGGACTGATTCAGACATTACCCGTCGTCCAGACGAACATTTGAGTATTTATGCCAGCAATGGTCAACCCGTGCCTCAGGTGGGGTTCAAAGAAGTGACCATAAAGGTTGGCAAAGTCGAGCTGCCAGCACAAGGACTGATTATTGTCGACATTGATCGCCGAGAAAGTTATCCCATGATAACCTTAGGCACTAATGTCATTGAAAATTGTCTTGCAGAAATTATTGTCTTGTTACAGCAGGTTGCGGAGACCGCCAGTTCCAGCCAGCAGCGGGTTCTACAAAGAGAGATCAGAGCCCTGATGAAAAGACAACAGGTAGAACTGTCTGGTGGTGAAATTGGTAGTGTCAGGATAAGTGACCCATTCCCTATTGCCATGCCCCCAAGAAGTGAAATGCTGATATGGTGCCGGGCAGCAATCGGTCTCCGGGGTAGAGATTACCAGGCCCTGGTAGAGCCCGTCTACTCTGACAGTAGGCCCACCATTTTGACAGCCAGGGGGGTGGTTGATGTTCACCATGGGAGAGTGCCAGTCCGCATCCTGAATATTGGGGAAAAAGAAGTCCATTTGCCCCGGTATGCCACCCTGGCCAAACTATTCACCGTCAATCACAATTCTATAAAGACAGTGGAACCCTTACCTCCATCCAACCAGGAAGAGGATAATGGCTCCAAGGGACAGATGGAGGACTGGTGCCAGAAGCTGCATGTGGGCACTGACTCCACCCCTCAGCACCAAAAAGATGGAGTATACCAGGCGGTTCAGGAGTATGAGAGGGTCTTCAGTAAACACCCACTCGACTTCGGGCAGGTAAAGGGGGTCCAACACCATATCCCCACGGGAGACCATTCACCCATTAAAGAAAGGTACCGGCCTGTACCGCCAGCACACTACCAAAATGCCAAAGGGATGTTGCAAGAGATGAAGGAGGCTGGGGTAATAAGAGACAATTGTAGCCCCTGGGCAGCTCCATTAGTTCTAGTAAAGAAAAAGGATGGCACAATGAGAATGTGTGTAGACTACAGGCAAATTAACTGCATTACACATAAAGATGCATACCCGCTACCCAGGATAGAGGAGTCACTAGCTGCGTTAAAATCTGCTAACTGTTTCTCTACTTTGGATCTTACTAGTGGGTATTGGCAGGTTCCTGTAGCAGAGGCGGATAAGGAAAAGACCGCATTCACCACCCTGATGGGCCTCAGCGAGTTCAACTGCATGCCATTCGGGCTCTGCAACGCCCCAGGAACCTTCCAGCGGTTGATGGAATGCTGTCTAGGGCATTAGAATTTCGAGACAGTCCTGCTGTACCTGGATGACGTCATAGTATACTCCAAAACATATGAGGATCATGTGAAGCACCTGGCGGAAGTGTTTGAAGCCCTGGCTGGCTTTGGCCTGAAGGTGAAGCCTTCTAAGTCCCACCTGCTGAAGCCCAAAGTACAGTACTTAGGACATGTGGTAAGTGCTGACGGTGTAGCACCAGATCCCGACAAGGTCACAGTAATCAAGGACTGACCGAGACCTTCCACCATCAAAGAAGTGCGGCAGTTCCTCGGGTTGGTAGGCTACTACCGAAGGTTTATACCAGGCTTCACCAAGATGGCGGCACCCATGCAGGACCTCCTGATAGGCCAGTCCAGGAAGGCCAAGAACCAGAAACCACCATTCAAATGGGACAAGCTGGAAGATGAGTCCTACACCAGTTTGAAGATGACCCTAACAGGAGACGAGGTCCTGGCCTACCCTGATTATGGCCAACCCTTCATCCTTCACACGGACGCGAGCAACGTGGGGCTAGGAGCGGTGCTGTCCCAGATCCAGCAAGGCAGAGAAAGGGTGATAGCCTACGCCAGCAGGAAGCTCCGGCCCACAGAAAGAAACCCAGAAAACTACAGCTCCTTCAAGTTGGAGTTCCTTGCCATCGTCTGGGCTGTGACTGAGCGCTTGAAACATTATCTCGCCTCGTCCAAATTCACTGTGTACATGGATAATAACCTGCTGACACACCTGGACACTGCAAAACTTGGTGCCCTGGAACAAAGATGGATGGCCCGACTGTCTAACTACGAATTCACCATCAAGTACCGGGCTGGACACAAGAATGCAAACGCAGATGCGCTGTCCAGGATGCCTAACTTGCCAGATGGGGGAGAAGACCCAAAGGAGCTGGAAGAGATAGAAATCCCCGCATTCCACCACCATGGGATAAAGCAGTGCTCCCATTGTGTGAAGAACAGGTGCTCTGCCAACAGAGAAGCCACGTTCAATTCATTGCCCCACCATGGATGGGCAGAAACACAAGACAGTGACCCGGCTGTTCGCGTAGTCAAAGAGTTGCTGACACAAGCTGACTCATACTCTGATTCAGATGCTCCAGAAGAGACCAAACAGCTGTGGAAAGAAAAGAGCAAGCTGTTCATCTATGAAGGGAAGCTGTGTCGAAGAACTGTCAACTCCCGGACACATGAGCTGGTCTGGCAGGTGGTAGTCCTGAGGCGAGATGCGTCTATGGTCCTGGAAGTGTACCACGATGGAGCGGGACATTTTGGATGGAAGAAGCTGGAAGTCCTGCTACGTGAACGGTTCTATTGGGTTGGCATGAGGAAAGCAGTCGAGAGGTGGTGTCGAGAATGCGGACCATGCAACCTGAGAAGAAAAGACCGTGACAGCCAGAGGGCTCCCCTGCAGCCCATCATCACCAAGCAGCCACTCGAACTGGTAGTCCTGGACCATGTGAAGCTATCCCCGAGCAGGTCAGGCTATGTCTATGCTCTCACCATCGTAGACCACTACTCTCGGTTCCTGGTAGTAGTGCCAGTCAAGGACCAAACGGCTCAGACAGCAGCCAGAGCTTTCCAACAGCCCTTCTGCCGCCTGCATGGTTACCCAGAACGTGTGCTAACTGACCAAGGTCCGGCCTTCGAAGCAGAAGTATTCCAGGAATTCTGCAACCTGTACGGCTGCAAGAAGATCAGGACAACGCCTTATCACCCCCAGACCAACGAGATGTGTGAAAAGATGAATCAGGTGGTGATAGACCTACTGAAGACGTTGCCCCTGGAGGAACGCAGCCTGTGGCCAGAAAAGTTGCCAGACATGGTGGATCTCTACAACCACATCCCAGTGAACTCCACCAACTGCACACCAGCTTACCTGATGAGAGCAAGACCTGGTAAGCTGCCCATCGATCTGGATATGGGAGTTCTGACACCAGAGGACGCCTCACCGGATGCGGATTGGGACACTGAGCGGCAACAGCAATACCGTAAGGTACAAGAAAGTGTTGAAAGAAGTCTGTCCCAAGCAAGAGAAAGGCAAGAGAAGACTTACAATCAATATGCACCTGCTGCCCCCTTGTCACCGGGAGAGCAAGTCCTAAAGAGAAAAAGGCGGCTCCATAAATTATAAATTGGATGACCAGTGGGAAAAAGAGCCGTACGCCATTCTACCATCAAGTCATGATAACACCAAGGTGTACCTCATAAGTAAGGATGGAGGAGAAACGACAGCAACAGTTTCCAGAGACCACCTGAAGAAATGTCCCGAGCAGCTACAGCATGCTGAAGAAGGCCAAGATATCCCTCAACCCGCAGAGGAAGTGGAAGAAATGGTCAGCACAGTACTCGGAGAATTTCCCCGGTCATGGACGCAAGTGAATAATGCCATTGTTGTGCCAGTCCTTACATTTCTCCAACCAGCCCTTCAGGGAGCTGTAGAAGTCCCAGTAGAGTTGGAAGAACCATTGGCCCCAGAGACAGAAGATTCCCCATCAGCAGACAAGGAGAATCTACCCTCTGCTAGTAGCTAACCTGTCGTACCCACGGTAAGCCAAAGGATCCATAGGGAGCTGCCCAACCTACCAGAGACACCTCCAAACACCTGTAGTGAGGTGAACATTGAGCCCACCACACCAGGGGTAAATACAGGGGACCAAGGTAGAACACGGATAGACAGTGTGTTACGTAGATCTACCAGAAGCACCACAGGTCAAATCCCTGCTCGCTGGAGGATTTAGATGTAACCTATAACTGTAGTATTGCAAATGTTGAAATGTTTTATATGAGAGCATTTAACCTGTTTATCCCATTACCCGAAAAGGGTCCAAAGACTTTTAGGTTATGGACAGTGAATAACCAAGAACTCTCCCTTATAAATAGTTGCACCTGTAAAAGTGCCCCTTTGTGCCAGACCACAGAACAAAAACTCGTGGAGGTGGCTGAAGACGTGGTCCAACATCCAGATCATCAATGCCCTGCAGCCACCCCAGGGACTACATGGAGGGTTTGGGACGGGTCCCTCAAACTACATCTTCTCCAGTGGAATGGACACCTGGTTACGGATGATACCGTGACCTAAAAAGACAGTAATTCTTGTAAATATGTTCATGTATTGTTATTGCTATTGTTTATTGTTATCAGTTATATTTTTGCAAAATATGCTCAGTCCCGGAGTACTGAAATTTACTAGGGGGGAATGTGGCACCCCAGAGGGTTTGGTTGCCACAGTGTTAGTAATACCATGTCTGGGAGCAAAACAGGAGTTTCCTGGTCAGGAACATATTACATTCAACACCTCCTGCCCCAGACCAGAAAGGGGAGGATCCTGCCCTTTATAACTGGATCTGGAGGCGGGGTTAGGGCGGTCAGTGTGTGGAGTCAAGTAGGACACGAAGGAGTAAAGAGCCAGGGACTGGAGCTGGAGTTAGCTCGGCCTGGCCAGTATCTACAGAGGACCGGACGCCAGAGTCCGAGGCTGTGGGGACTGCATACCCAGCAGCAGATACCGCAGGGCAGGGGATTGCAGGTCTCCTGGCCCAACAGAAGCCCGGAGGCTCAGCCACACGAAAGGACCCGTACCGCCACAGAGGAGCGAGGAATACACAAGGTCCGAGTCGCCAGCAATACGGGTGAGCGCAGCACATTACACTCAGGGACGTGGGCTACAACACGACTTTAAGCGGGATAGGCAAAAAGTATAGTCAGAACGGCAGGCCTACAACTTCACCTGGCCAGGAGGACTCTAGGATTGTTCCCAGACTGATCAGGCCCTCATCACTAGCCGGTACTCCCGTTGGGGCCCATATAATTGCCAACAGTAAAGACCCTGGGACTGCACTGCAAAGACTCCCTGTTGTCATTACTGATAACTTGCACTACCACCACCATCATCAAGCTCCACTCTTCCTGTGGGGAGTTACATCACCTTGCTGCACATACCACCAGCTTCAGCGCACTGTTCCGCAGCGGCGGTTCCCAATAACCGCATTCCACAGGTGGCGTAGTCGGACTATACATAACAGATATACATAAACCAGGGGGCACGTCAGGGGCATCATACTGTATGAGGGCTGTGGAGTCATAATACTGTATGGGGGGCTGTGGGGGCATCATACTGTATTGGGGAGCTTTGGGGGTATCATACTGTATTGGGGGCATCATACTGTATTGTGGCTGTGGGACATCATACCGTATTGGTTGCTGTTGGGGCATCAAACTTTATGGGGGCTGTGAAGGAATCATATTGTATGGGGGGCTGTGGAGGCATCATCCTGTATGGGGGGCTACAAGCTCAAGGGCCAGTCCAACACCGGGAAGGTGAATGCTGCCATCATCTCCCACAATGCATTGCTGCTGACTTCTATGCAAATATCATGGAAATGCTCCGCAGCAATATCCAGCGGTGGTCGGAGCCGCAGATTCAGTGCCGTTATCTTCTGACATTTCTCACATTGATTTCACATTTTCCTAAGTAGTAAATAAATAATAAATTAATAATCTCCGTAACTTTACTTCTGACTTCAGGATCCACTATAAATAGGATCCAGCGATCCCAGATCTCCTGCCCAGATGATCCTCAGTGGTCTGGGGTGCAGGCTTCAAACCTGTAGCTGTCCAGGGACAGAGTGGCTCAATTCCACCTTCTGGGCGCTCACATGGGGCAGAGACTTTCTTTATACTGGAAGCTCAGGAAACATTTCATGGAAACAACCAAGACCTTTATCTGGAGTTCCCCTTTAAGGAATTTCATATAAAAGAGATCGCTCAGCATTAGATTACATTTTACATAAAAAAATGGCTGCAGAGGATTATGGGATTGGTGCTTTGGACACTTGGTCATCAGTTCTTAGAGCCAGACCGAAAATTGGATAATTCAGGGAAATGACATCATACCGTAAATCACATCATACTGTATGGGGGGCTGTGGGGGCATCATGCTGTATGGGGGGCTGTAAAGGCATCATACTGTATAGGGGGCTGTGGGGGCATAATACTGTATGGGGGGGCTGTGGGTGCATCATACTGTATGGGGGCTGTGGAAGCATCAACTGTATGGGTGGTTGTTGGGGCATCATACTGTATGGGGGCTGTGGAAGCATCAACTGTATGGGTGGTTGTTGGGGCATCATACTGTATGGGGGCTGTGGGGGCATCACACTATGTGGGGATTTGGGGGCATCATACTGTATTGTGGGCATCATACTGTATTGGTTGCTTTGGGGGCATCATACTGTACTGAGGGCATCAAACTGTATTGTGGCTGTGGGACATCATACTGTATTGGTTGCTGTGGGGACATAAAAACTTTATGGGGGCTGTGGAGGAATCATATTGTATGGGGGGGCTGAGGAGGCATCATACTGTATGTGGGGCTCTAGGGGCATCATACTGTATGTGGGACATCATACTGTATTGGTTGCTCTGGGGGCATCATACTGTATTGGGGAGCTGTGGGGGCATCATACTGTATTGGGGGCATCATACTGTATTGGTTGCTGTGGGGGAATCATACTGCATTGCGAATATCATACTATATTGGGGAGCTGTGGGGGCATCATACTGTACTGAGGACATCATACTGTATTGTGGCTGTGGGGCATCATACTGTATTGGTTGCAGCGGGGGCATCAAACTTTATGGTTGCTATGGAGGAATCATATTGTATGGGGGGCTGTGGGAGCATCATACTGTATGGGGGACTGTGGAGGAATCATATTGTATAGGGGCTGTGGAGGCATCATACTTTATGGGGGCTGTGGAGGCATCATACTGTATGGGGGAGCTGTGGGTGCATCATACTGTATAGGAACTGTGGAGGCATCATACTGTATAGGGGGCTGTGGAGACAACATTCTGTATGGGGGGCTGTGGGTGCATCATACTGTATAGGAGCTGTGGAGGCATCATACTGTATAGGGGGCTGTGGGGGCATCATACTGTATGGGGGGGCTGTGGGTGCATCATACTGTATGGGGGCTGTGGAGGCATCATACTGTATAGAGGGCTGTGGAGGCATCATACTTTATGGGGGCTGTGGAGGCATCATACTGTATAGGGGGCTGTAGGGGCATCATACTGTATGGGGGGGGCTGTGGGTGCATCATACTGTATGGGGTCTGTGGAGGCATCATACTGTATAGGGGGCTGTGGAGGCATCATACTTTATGGGGGCTGTGGAGGCATCATACTGTATAGGGGGCTGTCGGGGCATCATACTGTATGGGGGGCTGTGAAGGCATCATACTGTATAGGGGGCATCATACTGTATGGGGGGGGCTGTGGGTGCATCATACTGTATGGGGGCTGTGGAGGCATCATACTGTATGGGTGGTTGTAGGGGCATCATACTGTATGGGGGGCTGTGGGGGCATCACACTGTATGGGGGGATGTGGGGGCATCACACTGTAATGGGGGCATCATACTGTATGGGGGGCTGTGGGGGCATCACACTGTATGGGGGGATGTGGGGGCATCACACTGTAATGGGGGCATCATACTGTATGGGGGGGCTGTGGGGGCATCATACTGTATGGGGGGGCTGTGGGTGCATCATACTGTATGGGGGCTGTGGAGGCATCATACTGTATAGGGGGCTGTGGAGGCATCATACTTTATGGGGGCTGTGGAGGCATCATACCGTATAGGGGACTGTGGAGGCATCATACTGTATAGGGGACTGTGGAGGCATCATACTTTATGGGGGCTGTGGAGGCATCATACTGTATAGGGCTGTAGGGGCATCATACTGTATGGGGGGGGCTTGTGGGTGCATCATACTGTATGGGGTCTGTGGAGGCATCATACTGTATAGGGGGCTGTGGAGGCATCATACTGTATAGGGGGCTGTGGAGGCATCATACTGTATAGGGGGCTGTGAAGGCATCATACTGTATAGGGGGCATCATACTGTATGGGGGGGCTGTGGGTGCATCATACTGTATGGGGGCTGTGGAGGCATCATACTGTATGGGTGGTTGTAGGGGCATCATACTGTATGGGGGGGCTGTGGGGGCATCACACTGTATGGGGGGATGTGGGGGCATCACACTGTAATGGGGGCATCATACTGTATTGGTTGCTGTGGGGGCATCATACTGTACTGAGGGCATCAAACTGTATTGTGGCTATGGGGCATCATACTGTATTGGTTGCTGTGGGGGCATAAAAACTTTATGGGGGCTGTGGAAGAATCATATTGTATGGGGGGGCATCATACTGTATGGGGGGCTGTGGGTGCATCATCCTGTATGGGGGCTGTGGAGGCATCATACTGTATAGGGGGCTGTGGAGGCATCATACTTTATGGGGGCTGTGGGGGCATCACAGTGTATGAGGGGCTGTGGGGGCATCATACTGTATGTGGGGTATCATACTGTATTGGTTGCTGTGGGGGCATCATACTGTATTGGGGAGCTGTGGGAGCATCATACTGTATTGGGGGCATCATACTGTATTGATTGCTGTGGCGGAATCATACTGTATTGAGAACATCATACTGTATTGGGGAGCCGTGGGGGCATCTGCCTCGCCCCCTGGGCCGTGGGGTACCCGGAACCGGGCTTCTGTGCGATGCTGGGGGTAGTAGTGGCAACCCGATCCCGTGGCTCAGGGTGGTCAGACCAAATGCTGTGGCAGTCTATTTATCAGTGTTTTGAATGTCCGACTACGCCACCCATGGATTGCGGTCAGGGATGACCGCCGCTGCAAGGCAGACCGCTGAGGCTGGTGTTGGTGTGCAGCACAGGGATAGGATAACTCCCCACGGGAAGAGTGTAGCCCCAGGGCAATGTAGGTGGAAGCTGGGGGTGATGGTGCAGGCGCAGCATAAATCACACAGAATCCAATGGTGCAGTTCAGGCTTTTTACTCACAGTTGATATCCAAGTCACTTCTGTCAGCAATGACTGCCCAAGCCGTGCTGCGTCCACCATGTGAGGGGCTCAGTCAACCCCCAGGCAACTCAGGAGTGTGGCACAGGACCCCCTTCTATCCTTTCTCTGGCCTCTCGTGCCCCACCAGTGACCACGCTTCTGTCTGGCTGCCTCGGGCCTTCTCTGGTAAAACTTGGCGCCAGTTTCCCTGACCCTATGTGGTGCCTTCCTAGCAGGTTTGGCGGGGGGTCGCACCAATAAATGATCATGACCTCCGTGTTCTTGGCTGAGGGATGATTTACCTCCACCAACTTGGGAATCTGGTACCCTTCCACGGTATGACCCTTCACCCGATATAGCGCGGGCTTGCAACGGTTGCTGTCCGTTCTGCTCTCTTAGGGTCCCTTCTGCCTTCTTGTTTCTGGAGCCTTTCTACTCCTCTGTCTCTTCTCCTTCCTTCCTTCTCCTTCTTCTCTTCTCCTCTCTGACCCAGGCCTTCTCTCCAGGCCTGCCTCGTGGAGCTGAGCTCAGGCTGAGCCTCGGCTCCCTGTCAGCTCTCTTCTCCTTTACTCTGCTTCTCTGAACTCCCTCACTGAACTCCTAAGATGGCTCCCACCTTTTATTTATCTCTCTGTGTCTGAGCTCAGGTGACCTGCACCCAATGAGCTCCTTCCTATGCTCCAGAAACCGTCCCCTACTGCTCCTACATCACTGGGTTCTCTCCCCCCTCCCCACTCCAGCCAGGGACATGGTCAGTTGTGCCTGCATAAATGGGAGCACCGTCGAGCTGTCCCCGGGAAATGGGGTGAGTGTGTGCATGCAGCTAACTGAGCCCTGGTCCACACTCCATCCTTACCTGGGAGTGGAATATCACACCTCTGGTTGAGGTGCAATACCCCTGTAGCGGCCGAACCCTCGGGGCACTACACATCATACTATATTGAGGGCATCATACTGTATTGTGGCTGTGGGGCATCATACTGTATTGGTTGCAGCAGGGGCATCAAACTTTATGGTTGCTGTGGAGGAATAATACTGTATGGGGGGCTGTGGGGGCATGATACTGTATTGGGGAGCTGTGGGGGCATCATACTGTATTGGGGGCATTATACTGTATTGGTTGCTGTGGGGCATCATACTGTACTGATGGCATCATACTGTATTAGTTGCAGTGGGGGCATCAAACTTTATGGTGGCTGTGGAGCACCATACTGTATTGGTTGTGGTGGGGGCATCAAACATTATGGGGGCTGTGGAGGAATCATTTTGTATGAGGGCCTGTAGGGCATCATACTGTATGGAGGGCTGTGGGGGCATCATAATGTATGGGGGGCTGTGGAGGAATCATTTTGTATGAGGGCCTGTAGGGCATCATACTGTATGGTGGCTGTTGGGGCACTTTTCCTGAAAATCTACCACTAGAGCTTATTGTAAATGACAGGGGGCGTTACCAGTGTGAGACATGTAATGACTGACAGTCTGCTCTCCTCATCTACATGACTTTGGTATTACCCCTTTCATTTACAATAGGCTCTGGAGACAGATTCTCAGGGAGATCTTTTCCTCACACATAGATCTTAACAGCTCCTTTACAGCTCATTTATCTTCTCTTTTACTGCAGTGATTTGTCCCTCCTCCATGCTTTACACTGCAGCTTTGCTTGCACAGAAGTCTGAACATTAAGAGACATTTACTATTTTAACTCCGACATTCCCTGAACGCAGTTCACAGGTCACAAAGGTGTAATCTGTGTCCGGATCTCACTACAAGCTCAAGGGCCAGTCCGACACCGGGAAGGTGAATGCTCCATCATCTCCCACAATGCATTGCTGCCGTCTTCTATGCAAATATCATGGAAATGCTCCGCAGCAATATTCAGCGGTGGTCGGAGCCGCAGATTCAGTGCCGTTATCTTCTGACATTTCTCACATTGATTTTCACATTTTCCTAAGTAGTAAATAAATAATAAATGAATAATCTCCGTAACTTTACTCCTGACTTCAGGATCCACTATAAATAGGATCCAGCGATCCCAGATCTCCTGCCCAGATGATCCTCAGTGGTCTGGGGTGCAGGCTTCAAACCTGGAGCTGTCTAGGGACAGAGTGGCTCAATTCCACCCTCTGGGCGCTCACATGGGGCAGAGACTTTCCTTATACTGGAAGCTCAGGAAACATTTAATGGAAACAACCAAGACCTTTATCTGGAGTTCCCCTTTAAGGAAGTCACCTCTCAGTCTTTTGGTTAAGATCAAGTGTAGCATCTTTCAAAAAGGCAGTTTTGGATGTTGGCTGCCCTAGTAGACTGATACATCATGCACACTGGGGTTTAGGTGCTTGTTAGTATGCCAGGTGGCTAATATAGTCATCTGGTGGAGAGTATGGCCCCCGATGATCCATGCCATTGGGCTGGGGAAGATCGAAAGCCTGAAGTGTGAAGTGCCCCAGGAGTGGTGACTTTGGGGTGCCTTAACTCACTGGGATTGGGAACCCCACTTGAGTTCTTGGTACATTTGCACAAGCGCTTCAAATTTTCTTTCTTCGCACACACCCTTATTCTGGGCCTTTTGGCCTTAGGATGGGGAATTTTTCAATTCCCGGTCGAAGGTCCAGGCTGTATTATACTATTATTTAATCTTTTTTTGTCACTGTGTGTCCACGTCCTTACTGGGATTTTGTCGGGATGCGGTTCCCTTACGGGTTCCTCTCTTGGCAGGTCTAGGTGGGGGAGTGTGTGGTCACCAGGTTCCGCTCTCCTCTTTCGGGAGGAGAGTGTTGTTGGCTCCCATCTTCCGGGAGGGGAGCACAGTCTTTGACTCTCAGTGCCTCGCTCGGGTGAGAACTCGGGCAGGTGCTGGGGGTAAGATTGGGTCGCCTCTGGCTTCAGCTGGAGGTGGCTATTTGTCCCTGTTCCTTGTTGTGGCCTTTGGGGAATAGTTTGGGGGACCCTTCTCCTTTTGGAGAGGGTTTCAAGACGACCAGCATACTAGTGCACTTTTTTTTGTGGCACTTGTCACTTTTTTAAGCGCACTCGGGTTTAGTACACGAATTCGGGCTTTCCCCCTTTAAGGAAGTTTCTACAAAAGAGATCATTCAGCATTAGGAAAATGTTTCTGGCTACTTCCAAAACAGCACCCCCTCGTGGTATTACATCTCAGCTCCACTGAAGTGAATGGTGCAGCGTTGCAATACCAGACACTGCCTGCAGGGTGGCGCTATTTTTTTAGAAGTAGACAGTCCTTTAAATAACGGGACATTTAGGTATTTTCAATTTCAGCCTCCATCAGACGTGTTTCCATGTTGTGCAGATAGAGTTGAAAAAGCGGCATCAAACAATGGCCCGGAGATGGGAACGACTTCCTAAAACAAATCATGTTTGTTATAGAATGTATTGATGCTTCTTAAAAAATAATATTGATCCCCCAAAGTGTCCCTTCCAAAAGTAACATATACAAGTTGCAAAAACTGGTTGGAAAATAACAAAAAAAAAAACATTTCATAATTCTGAAGAATTTGCTGCAAAATAAAAACCTTTAAAGAGTTTTTACAACTTTTGAGCACCAAAATTTGCAAATCCTTTAAAATAAAAAAAGTTGCCAAAATTGCACCAGAAACCTGACTCCGTGCGAGGACTGCAGTGAAATGCACCAAAAAAAGCTGTCGAGGAAATAAAGAGAAGAAAATCACAGAAAACTGGAGAAGCCGCTACACGACAGCACACGCAATCCAAAAATCCATGCTTTACACTGCAGCACATTTCTATTTCCACTTTGTCTACCTTTATTATAGCCACAAATTTCTGCCTGACCATGTTTTTTTATTTTTTTTTACGCTGCTCATTTAATACTCAGTTCAGCTGATACATGCACATTTCTAATGCGGGCAGGCAGATTTGTCAATATTAGGCTATTGTGAGCCTGACCAAGTAATTATTATTATATTTAATTAATATACAGTAATTAGTGACTCCATGTTCAGAGGAATTGTCTATTGACATCAAAAATATCTTCAAATTGATCTTTTTTTTTCTCCCTCCTCCATGCTTTACACTGTAGCTTTGCTTGCTCAGATGAAAAAAGTCTGAATATCTTGAGACAAATACAACTGTAGATGCAAAAAATGCATCGTCATATGGTTATACAGTATACATGGTAAAGTTTTTTGGAATACGATGCAGAAAAAGTGAAAAAAAAAAGTCAGTTCCTAGAGGTTTTTTAAGATGTTAAAGTGGTATTCTAGCCAAAAGCATTTAAAAGTGGATATATAGAATTAGTAGACAGCGCCACTCCTGTGTACAGGTTGTGTCTGGTATTACATCTCAGCTACATTAAATAGAATGGTACAGAGTTGCAATACCAGACAAAACCTGTAGGCAGGGGTGGCGCTGTTTTTGAAAGAAGAGAGAATTTTTTTGCAATACTGGGCAACCCCTTAAACCTCACTTCATACCTGCTGTTTTACATTATTATAAGTGGCCTGAAAACTCCTAATTCTTCAATCATGACTATTATTTTATTATGAATACCCCTTTTCACATGTAATAATAATAATAATAATATTAGCGATCTCAGAATCTAGATTATCTTTATATTTACCTTTCAAATTTTCTGATAAAATAATAAAAATGAACAGTTTTTCTTTCCCCTAAGCTTCTGTAGATCAGCAGTGCAGCCAGTTTTGCCTGGAAAAACTCAGCAGCAGCTTCAGCGTCTAAAAGGCGCCGTGTGAACGTGGTCCAGGTGCTCTCCGGCCGTGTCTCAGATGAAAAACAGTAATCTCAATGCTGTGAACGCAAAGCAAGAAAAAAAGACATTATTATATGAGTGTCACAAGTAGAAAATCACCAGAATGTTGGGATCGCAGAAGTAGCAGATTTTGCATTTTTAATAAAGTTTAAGTCAAAGTATTAATTATAAGTTTTACAACTTTCTAATGAATATTGGCCCCGATTCATCATGACGGGATGCGGCAAATTCACTAAGAGGCGCGAGTCTGGGAGCATCCTTCAGCTCCGGTGCACTGCCGCAGGGAACGTACGCGAGTCTGGGTGCATCCTTCAGCTTCGGCGCACTGCCGCAGGGAACGTACGCGAGTCTGGGTGCATCCTTCAGCTCCGGTGCACTGCCGCAGGGAACGTACGCGAGTCTGGGTGCATCCTTCAGCTCCGGCGCACTGCCGCAGGGAACGTACGCGAGTCTGGGCGCATCCTTCAGCTCCGGTGCACTGCCGCAGGGAACGTACGCGAGTCTGGGCGCATCCTTCAGCTCCGGCGCACTGCCGCAGGGAACGTACGCGAGTCTGGGTGCATCCTTCAGCTCCGGCGCACTGCCGCAGGGAACGTACGTGAGTCTGGGTGCATCCTTCAGCTCCGGCAAACTGCCGCAGGGAACGTGCGCGAGTCTGGAAGCATCCTTCAGCTCCGGTGCACTGCCGCAGGGAACGTACGCGAGTCTGGGCGCATCCTTCAGCTCCGGCGCACTGCCGCAGGGAACGTACGCGAGTCTGGGTGCATCCTTCAGCTCCGGCGCACTGCCTCAGGGAACGTACGTGAGTCTGGGTGCATCCTTCAGCTCCGGCGCACTGCCGCAGGGAACGTGCGCAAGTCTGGGCGCATCCTTCAGCTCCGGTGCACTGCCGCAGGGAACGTACGCGAGTCTGGGCGCATACTTCAGCTCCGGCGCACTGCCGCAGGGAACGTACGCGAGTCTGGGTGCATCTTTCAGCTCCGGCGCACTGCCGCAGGGAACGTACGCGAGTCTGGGTGCATCCTTCAGCTCCAGCGCACTGCCGCAGGGAACGTACGCGAGTCTGGGTGCATCCTTCAGCTCCGGCGCACTGCCGCAGGGAACGTACGCGAGTCTGGGTGCATCCTTCAGCTCCGGCGCACTGCCGCAGGGAACGTACGCGAGTCTGGGTGCATCCTTCAGCTCCGGCGCACTGCCGCAGGTAACGTACGCGAGTCTGGGTGCATCCTTCAGCTCCGGCGCACTGCCGCAGGGAACGTACGCGAGTCTGGGTGCATCCTTCAGCTCCGGCGCACTGCCGCAGGGAAAGTACGCGAGTCTGGGTGCATCATTCAGCTCCGGTGTCCTGCCGCAGGGAACGTACACGAGTCTGGGTGCATCCTTCAGCTCCGGTGCACTGCCGCAGGGAACGTACGCGAGTCTGGGTGCATCCTTCAGCTCCGGCGCACTGCCGCAGGGAACGTACGCGAGTCTGGGTGCATCCTTCAGCTCCGGCGCACTGCCGCAGGGAACATACGCGAGTCTGGGTGCATCCTTCAGCTCCGGCGCACTGCCACATGGAACGTACGCGAGTCTGGGTGCATCCTTCAGCTCCGGCGCACTGCCGCAGGGAACGTACGCGAGTCTGGGTGCATCCTTCAGCTTCGGCGCACTGCCGCAGGGAACGTACGCGAGTCTGGGTGCATCCTTCAGCTCCGGTGCACTGCCGCAGGGAACGTACGCGAGTCTGGGTGCATCCTTCAGCTCCGGCGCACTGCCGCAGGGAACGTACGCGAGTCTGGGCGCATCCTTCAGCTCCGGTGCACTGCCGCAGGGAACGTACGCGAGTCTGGGCGCATCCTTCAGCTCCGGCGCACTGCCGCAGGGAACGTACGCGAGTCTGGGTGCATCCTTCAGCTCCGGCGCACTGCCGCAGGGAACGTACGTGAGTCTGGGTGCATCCTTCAGCTCCGGCAAACTGCCGCAGGGAACGTGCGCGAGTCTGGAAGCATCCTTCAGCTCCGGTGCACTGCCGCAGGGAACGTACGCGAGTCTGGGCGCATCCTTCAGCTCCGGCGCACTGCCGCAGGGAACGTACGCGAGTCTGGGTGCATCCTTCAGCTCCGGCGCACTGCCTCAGGGAACGTACGTGAGTCTGGGTGCATCCTTCAGCTCCGGCGCACTGCCGCAGGGAACGTGCGCAAGTCTGGGCGCATCCTTCAGCTCCGGTGCACTGCCGCAGGGAACGTACGCGAGTCTGGGCGCATACTTCAGCTCCGGCGCACTGCCGCAGGGAACGTACGCGAGTCTGGGTGCATCTTTCAGCTCCGGCGCACTGCCGCAGGGAACGTACGCGAGTCTGGGTGCATCCTTCAGCTCCAGCGCACTGCCGCAGGGAACGTACGCGAGTCTGGGTGCATCCTTCAGCTCCGGCGCACTGCCGCAGGGAACGTACGCGAGTCTGGGTGCATCCTTCAGCTCCGGCGCACTGCCGCAGGGAACGTACGCGAGTCTGGGTGCATCCTTCAGCTCCGGCGCACTGCCGCAGGTAACGTACGCGAGTCTGGGTGCATCCTTCAGCTCCGGCGCACTGCCGCAGGGAACGTACGCGAGTCTGGGTGCATCCTTCAGCTCCGGCGCACTGCCGCAGGGAAAGTACGCGAGTCTGGGTGCATCATTCAGCTCCGGTGTCCTGCCGCAGGGAACGTACACGAGTCTGGGTGCATCCTTCAGCTCCGGTGCACTGCCGCAGGGAACGTACGCGAGTCTGGGTGCATCCTTCAGCTCCGGCGCACTGCCGCAGGGAACGTACGCGAGTCTGGGTGCATCCTTCAGCTCCGGCGCACTGCCGCAGGGAACATACGCGAGTCTGGGTGCATCCTTCAGCTCCGGCGCACTGCCACATGGAACGTACGCGAGTCTGGGTGCATCCTTCAGCTCCGGCGCACTGCCGCAGGGAACGTACGCGAGTCTGGGTGCATCCTTCAGCTCCGGCGCACTGCCGCAGGGAACGTACGCGAGTCTGGGTGCATCCTTCAGCTCCGGCGCACTGCCGCAGGGAACGTACGTGAGTCTGGGTGCATCCTTCAGCTCCGGCGCACTGCCGCAGGGAAAGTACGCGAGTCTGGGAGCATCCTTCAGCTCCGGTGCACTGCCGCAGGGAACGTACGCGAGTCTGGGCGCATCCTTCAGCTCCAGCGCACTGCCGCAGGGAACGTACGCGAGTCTGGGTGCATCCTTCAGCTCCGGCGCACTGCCGCAGGGAACGTACGTGAGTCTGGGTGCATCCTTCAGCTCCGGCGCACTGCCGCAGGGAACGTGCGCGAGTCTGGGCGCATCCTTCAGCTCCGGTGCACTGCCGCAGGGAACGTACGCGAGTCTGGGCGCATCCTTCAGCTCCGGCGCACTGCCGCAGGGAACGTACGCGAGTCTGGGTGCATCTTTCAGCTCCGGCGCACTGCCGCAGGGAACGTACGTGAGTCTGGGTGCATCCTTCAGCTCCAGCGCACTGCCGCAGGGAACGTACGCGAGTCTGGGTGCATCCTTCAGCTCCGGCGCACTGCCGCAGGGAACGTACGCGAGTCTGGGTGCATCCTTCAGCTCCGGCGCACTGCCGCAGGGAACGTACGCGAGTCTGGGTGCATCCTTCAGCTCCGGCGCACTGCCGCAGGGAACGTACGCGAGTCTGGGTGCATCCTTCAGCTCCGGCGCACTGCCGCAGGGAAAGTACGCGAGTCTGGGTGCATCCTTCAGCTCCGGTGTCCTGCCGCAGGGAACGTACGCGAGTCTGGGTGCATCCTTCAGCTCCGGGGCACTGCCGCAGGGAACGTACGCGAGTCTGGGTGCATCCTTCAGCTCCGGCGCACTGCCGCAGGGAACGTACGCGAGTCTGGGTGCATCCTTCAGCTCCGGCGCACTGCCGCAGGGAACGTACGCGAGTCTGGGTGCATCCTTCAGCTCCGGCGCACTGCCGCAGGGAACGTACGCGAGTCTGGGTGCATCCTTCAGCTCCGGCGCACTGCCGCAGGGAACGTACGTGAGTCTGGGTGCATCCTTCAGCTCCGGCGAACTGCCGCAGGGAACGTACGCGAGTCTGGGTGCATCCTTCAGCTCCGGCGCACTGCCGCAGGGAACGTACGCGAGTCTGGGTGCATCCTTCAGCTCCGGCGCACTGCCGCAGGGAACGTACGCGAGTCTGGGTGCATCCTTCAGCTCCGGCGCACTGCCGCAGGGAAAGTACGCGAGTCTGGGTGCATCCTTCAGCTCCGGTGTCCTGCCGCAGGGAACGTTCGCGAGTCTGGGTGCATCCTTCAGCTCCGGGGCACTGCCACAGGGAACGTACGCGAGTCTGGGTGCATCCTTCAGCTCCGGCGCACTGCCGCAGGGAACGTACGCGAGTCTGGGTGCATCCTTCAGCTCCGGCGCACTGCCACAGGGAACGTACGCGAGTCTGGGTGCATCCTTCAGCTCCGGCGCACTGCCACAGGGAACGTACGCGAGTCTGGGTGCATCCTTCAGCTCCGGCGCACTGCCGCAGGGAACGTACGCGAGTATGGGTGCATCCTTCAGCTCCGGCGCACTGCCGCAGGGAACGTACGCGAGTCTGGGTGCATCCTTCAGCTCCGGCGCACTGCCGCAGGGAACGTACGCGAGTCTGGGTGCATCCTTCAGCTCCGGCGCACTGCCGCAGGGAACGTACGCGAGTCTGGGTGCATCCTTCAGCTCCGGCGCACTGCCTCAGGGAACGTACGCGAGTCTGGGTGCATCCTTCAGCTCCGGCGCATTGCCGCAGGGAACGTACGCGAGTCTGGGTGCATCCTTCAGCTCCGGCGCGCTGCCGCAGGGAACGTACGCGAGTCTGGGTGCATCCTTCAGCTTCGGCGCACTGCCGCAGGGAACGTACGCGAGTCTGGGTGCATCCTTCAGCTCCGGCGCACTGCCGCAGGGAACGTACGCGAGTCTGGGTGCATCCTTCAGCTCCGGTGCACTGCCGCAGGGAACGTACGCGAGTCTGGGTGCATCCTTCAGCTCCGGCGCACTGCCGCAGGGAACGTACGCGAGTCTGGGTGCATCCTTCAGCTCCGGTGCACTGCCGCAGGGAACGTACGCGAGTCTGGGTGCATCCTTCAGCTCCGGTGCACTGCCGCAGGGAACGTACGCGAGTCTGGGTGCATCCGTCAGCTCCGGCGCACTGCCGCAGGGAACGTACGCGAGTCTGGGTGCATCCTTCAGCTCCGGCGCACTGCCGCAGGGAACGTACGCGAGTCTGGTGCATCCTTCAGCTCCGGCGCACTGCCGCAGGGAACGTACGCGAGTTTGGGTGCATCCTTCAGCTCCGGCGCACTGCCGCAGGGAAAGTACGCGAGTCTGGGTGCATCCTTCAGCTCCGGTGTCCTGCCGCAGGGAACGTACGCGAGTCTGGGTGCATCCTCCAGCTCCGGCGCACTGCCGCAGGGAACGTACGCGAGTCTGGGTGCATCCTTCAGCTCCGGCGCACTGCCGCAGGGAAAGTACGCGAGTCTGGGTGCATCCTTCAGCTCCGGCGCACTGCCGCAGGGAACGTACGCGAGTCTGGGTGCATCCTTCAGCTCCGGCGCACTGCCGCAGGGAACGTACGCGAGTCTGGGTGCATCCTTCAGCTCCGGCGCACTGCCGCAGGGAACGTACGCGAGTCTGGGTGCATCCTTCAGCTCCGGCGCACTGCCGCAGGGAACGTACGTGAGTCTGGGTGCATCCTTCAGCTCCGGCGCACTGCCGCAGGGAACGTACGCGAGTCTGGGAGCATCCTTCAGCTCCGGTGCACTGCCGCAGGGAACGTACGCGAGTCTGGGCGCATCCTTCAGCTCCGGCGCACTGCCGCAGGGAACGTACGCGAGTCTGGGTGCATCCTTCAGCTCCGGCGCACTGCCGCAGGGAACGTACGCGAGTCTGGGTGCATCCTTCAGCTCCGGCGCACTGCCGCAGGGAACGTACGTGAGTCTGGGTGCATCCTTCAGCTCCGGCGCACTGCCGCAGGGAACGTACGCGAGTATGGGAGCATCCTTCAGCTCCGGTGCACTGCCGCAGGGAACGTACGCGAGTCTGGGCGCATCCTTCAGCTCCGGCGCACTGCCGCAGGGAACGTACGCGAGTCTGGGTGCATCCTTCAGCTCCGGCGCACTGCCGCAGGGAACGTACGCGAGTCTGGGTGCATCCTTCAGCTCCGGCGCACTGCCGCAGGGAACGTACGCGAGTCTGGGTGCATCCTTCAGCTCCGGCGCACTGCAGCAGGGAACGTACGCGAGTCTGGGTGCATCCTTCAGCTCCGGCGCACTGCCGCAGGGAACGTACGCGAGTCTGGGTGCATCCTTCAGCTCCGGCGCACTGCCGCAGGGAACGTACGCGTGTCTGGGTGCATCCTTCAGCTCCGGCGCACTGCCGCAGGGAACGAACGCGAGTCTGGGTGCATCCTTCAGCTCCGGCGCACTGCCGCAGGGAACAAACGCGAGTCTGGGTGCATCCTTCAGCTCCGGCGCACTGCCGCAGGGAACTTACGCGAGTCTGGGTGCATCCTTCAGCTCCGGCGCACTGCCGCAGGGAACGTACGCGAGTCTGGGTGCATCCTTCAGCTCCGGCGCACTGCCGCAGGGAAAGTACGCGAGTCTGGGTGCATCCTTCAGCTCCGGCGCACTGCCGCAGGGAACGTACGCGAGTCTGGGTGCATTCTTCAGCTCCGGCGCACTGCCGCAGGGAACGTACGCGAGTCTGGGTGCATCCTTCAGCTCCGGCGTACTGCCGCAGGGAACATACGCGAGTCTGGGTGCATCCTTCAGCTCCGGCGCACTGCCGCAGGGAACGTACGCGAGTCTGGGTGCATCCTTCAGCTCCGGCGCACTGCCGCAGGGAAAGTACGCGAGTCTGGGTGCATCCTTCAGCTCCGGCGCACTGCCGCAGGGAACGTACGCGAGTCTGGGTGCATCCTTCAGCTCCGGCGCACTGCCGCAGGGAACGTACGCGAGTCTGGGTGCATCCTTCAGCTCCGGCGTACTGCCGCAGGGAACATACGCGAGTCTGGGTGCATCTTTCAGCTCCGGCGCACTGCAGCAGGGAACGTACGCGAGTCTGGGTGCATCCTTCAGCTCCGGCGCACTGCCGCAGGGAACGTACGCGAGTCTGGGTGCATCCTTCAGCTCCGGCGCACTGCCGCAGGGAACGTACGCGAGTCTGGGTGCATCCTTCAGCTCCGGCGCACTGCCGCAGGGAACGTACGCGAGTCTGGGTGCATCCTTCAGCTCCGGCGCACTGCCGCAGGGAACGTACGCGAGTCTGGGTGCATCCTTCAGCTCCGACGCACTGCCGCAGGGAAAGTACGCGAGTCTGGGTGCATCCTTCAGCTCCGGTGTCCTGCCGCAGGGAACGTACGCGAGTCTGGTGCATCCTTCAGCTCCGGTGCACTGCCGCAGGGAACGTACGCGAGTCTGGGTGCATCCTTCAGCTCCGGCGCACTGCAGCAGGGAACGTACGCAAGTCTGGGTGCATCCTTCAGCTCCGGCGCACTGCCGCAGGGAACGTACGCGAGTCTGGGTGCATCCTTCAGCTCCGGCGCACTGCCGCAGGGAACGTACGCGAGTCTGGGTGCATCCTTCAGCTCCGGCGCACTGCCGCAGGGAACGTACGTGAGTCTGGGTGCATCCTTCAGCTCCGGCGCACTGCCGCAGGGAACGTACGCGAGTCTGGGAGCATCCTTCAGCTCCGGTGCACTGCCGCAGGGAACGTACGCGAGTCTGGGCGCATCCTTCAGCTCCGGCGCACTGCCGCAGGGAACGTACGCGAGTCTGGGTGCATCCTTCAGCTCCGGCGCACTGCCGCAGGGAACGTACGCGAGTCTGGGTGCATCCTTCAGCTCCGGCGCACTGCCGCAGGGAACGTACGTGAGTCTGGGTGCATACTTCAGCTCCGGCGCACTGCCGCAGGGAACGTACGCGAGTCTGGGAGCATCCTTCAGCTCCGGTGCACTGCCGCAGGGAACGTACGCGAGTCTGGGCGCATCCTTCAGCTCCGGCGCACTGCCGCAGGGAACGTACGCGAGTCTGGGTGCATCCTTCAGCTCCGGCGCACTGCCGCAGGGAACGTACGCGAGTCTGGGTGCATCCTTCAGCTCCGGCGCACTGCCGCAGGGAACGTACGCGAGTCTGGGTGCATCCTTCAGCTCCGGCGCACTGCAGCAGGGAACGTACGCGAGTCTGGGTGCATCCTTCAGCTCCGGCGCACTGCCGCAGGGAACGTACGCGAGTCTGGGTGCATCCTTCAGCTCCGGCGCACTGCCGCAGGGAACGTACGCGTGTCTGGGTGCATCCTTCAGCTCCGGCGCACTGCCGCAGGGAACGAACGCGAGTCTGGGTGCATCCTTCAGCTCCGGCGCACTGCCGCAGGGAACAAACGCGAGTCTGGGTGCATCCTTCAGCTCCGGCGCACTGCCGCAGGGAACGTACGCGAGTCTGGGTGCATCCTTCAGCTCCGGCGCACTGCCGCAGGGAACGTACGCGAGTCTGGGTGCATCCTTCAGCTCCGGTGCACTGCCGCAGGGAACGTACGCGAGTCTGGGTGCATCCTTCAGCTCCGGCGCACTGCCGCAGGGAACGTACGTGAGTCTGGGTGCATCCTTCAGCTCCGGTGCACTGCCGCAGGGAACGTACGCGAGTCTGGGTGCATCCTTCAGCTCCGGTGCACTGCCGCAGGGAACGTACGCGAGTCTGGGTGCATCCTTCAGCTCCGGCGTACTGCCGCAGGGAACATACGCGAGTCTGGGTGCATCTTTCAGCTCCGGCGCACTGCAGCAGGGAACGTACGCGAGTCTGGGTGCATCCTTCAGCTCCGGCGCACTGCCGCAGGGAACGTACGCGAGTCTGGGTGCATCCTTCAGCTCCGGCGCACTGCCGCAGGGAACGTACGCGAGTCTGGGTGCATCCTTCAGCTCCGGCGCACTGCCGCAGGGAACGTACGCGAGTCTGGGTGCATCCTTCAGCTCCGGCGCACTGCCGCAGGGAACGTACGCGAGTCTGGGTGCATCCTTCAGCTCCGGCGCACTGCCGCAGGGAAAGTACGCGAGTCTGGGTGCATCCTTCAGCTCCGGTGTCCTGCCGCAGGGAACGTACGCGAGTCTGGTGCATCCTTCAGCTCCGGTGCACTGCCGCAGGGAACGTACGCGAGTCTGGGTGCATCCTTCAGCTCCGGCGCACTGCAGCAGGGAACGTACGCAAGTCTGGGTGCATCCTTCAGCTCCGGCGCACTGCCGCAGGGAACGTACGCGAGTCTGGGTGCATCCTTCAGCTCCGGCGCACTGCCGCAGGGAACGTACGCGAGTCTGGGTGCATCCTTCAGCTCCGGCGCACTGCCGCAGGGAACGTACGTGAGTCTGGGTGCATCCTTCAGCTCCGGCGCACTGCCGCAGGGAACGTACGCGAGTCTGGGAGCATCCTTCAGCTCCGGTGCACTGCCGCAGGGAACGTACGCGAGTCTGGGCGCATCCTTCAGCTCCGGCGCACTGCCGCAGGGAACGTACGCGAGTCTGGGTGCATCCTTCAGCTCCGGCGCACTGCCGCAGGGAACGTACGCGAGTCTGGGTGCATCCTTCAGCTCCGGCGCACTGCCGCAGGGAACGTACGTGAGTCTGGGTGCATCCTTCAGCTCCGGCGCACTGCCGCAGGGAACGTACGCGAGTCTGGGAGCATCCTTCAGCTCCGGTGCACTGCCGCAGGGAACGTACGCGAGTCTGGGCGCATCCTTCAGCTCCGGCGCACTGCCGCAGGGAACGTACGCGAGTCTGGGTGCATCCTTCAGCTCCGGCGCACTGCCGCAGGGAACGTACGCGAGTCTGGGTGCATCCTTCAGCTCCGGCGCACTGCCGCAGGGAACGTACGCGAGTCTGGGTGCATCCTTCAGCTCCGGCGCACTGCAGCAGGGAACGTACGCGAGTCTGGGTGCATCCTTCAGCTCCGGCGCACTGCCGCAGGGAACGTACGCGAGTCTGGGTGCATCCTTCAGCTCCGGCGCACTGCCGCAGGGAACGTACGCGTGTCTGGGTGCATCCTTCAGCTCCGGCGCACTGCCGCAGGGAACGAACGCGAGTCTGGGTGCATCCTTCAGCTCCGGCGCACTGCCGCAGGGAACAAACGCGAGTCTGGGTGCATCCTTCAGCTCCGGCGCACTGCCGCAGGGAACGTACGCGAGTCTGGGTGCATCCTTCAGCTCCGGCGCACTGCCGCAGGGAACGTACGCGAGTCTGGGTGCATCCTTCAGCTCCGGTGCACTGCCGCAGGGAACGTACGCGAGTCTGGGTGCATCCTTCAGCTCCGGCGCACTGCCGCAGGGAACGTACGTGAGTCTGGGTGCATCCTTCAGCTCCGGCGCACTGCCGCAGGGAACGTACGCGAGTCTGGGAGCATCCTTCAGCTCCGGTGCACTGCCGCAGGGAACGTACGCGAGTCTGGGCGCATCCTTCAGCTCCAGCGCACTGCCGCAGGGAACGTACGCGAGTCTGGGTGCATCCTTCAGCTCCGGCGCACTGCCGCAGGGAACGTACGTGAGTCTGGGTGCATCCTTCAGCTCCGGCGCACTGCCGCAGGGAACGTGCGCGAGTCTGGGCGCATCCTTCAGCTCCGGTGCACTGCCGCAGGGAACGTACGCGAGTCTGGGCGCATCCTTCAGCTCCGGCGCACTGCCGCAGGGAACGTACGCGAGTCTGGGTGCATCTTTCAGCTCCGGCGCACTGCCGCAGGGAACGTACGTGAGTCTGGGTGCATCCTTCAGCTCCAGCGCACTGCCGCAGGGAACGTACGCGAGTCTGGGTGCATCCTTCAGCTCCGGCGCACTGCCGCAGGGAACGTACGTGAGTCTGGGTGCATCCTTCAGCTCCGGCGCACTGCCGCAGGGAACGTACGCGAGTCTGGGTGCATCTTTCAGCTCCGGCGCACTGCCGCAGGGAACGTACGCGAGTCTGGGTGCATCCTTCAGCTCCGGCGCACTGCCGCAGGGAACGTACGCGAGTCTGGGTGCATCCTTCAGCTCCGGCGCACTGCCGCAGGGAAAGTACGCGAGTCTGGGTGCATCCTTCAGCTCCGGTGTCCTGCCGCAGGGAACGTACGCAAGTCTGGGTGCATCCTTCAGCTCCGGGGCACTGCCGCAGGGAACGTACGCGAGTCTGGGTGCATCCTTCAGCTCTGGCGCACTGCCGCAGGGAACGTGCGCAAGTCTGGGCGCATCCTTCAGCTCCGGTGCACTGCCGCAGGGAACGTACGCGAGTCTGGGCGCATCCTTCAGCTCCGGCGCACTGCCGCAGGGAACGTACGCGAGTCTGGGTGCATCTTTCAGCTCCGGCGCACTGCAGCAGGGAACGTACGCGAGTCTGGGTGCATCCTTCAGCTCCAGCGCACTGCCGCAGGGAACGTACGCGAGTCTGGGTGCATCCTTCAGCTCCGGCGCACTGCCGCAGGGAACGTACGCGAGTCTGGGTGCATCCTTCAGCTCCGGCGCACTGCCGCAGGGAACGTACGCGAGTCTGGGTGCATCCTTCAGCTCCGGCGCACTGCCGCAGGGAACGTACGCGAGTCTGGGTGCATCCTTCAGCTCCGGCGCACTGCTGCAGGGAACGTACGCGAGTCTGGGTGCATCCTTCAGCTCCGGCGTACTGCCGCAGGGAACGTACGCGAGTCTGGGTGCATCCTTCAGCTCCGGTGCACTGCCGCAGGGAACGTACGCGAGTCTGGGTGCATCCTTCAGCTCCGGCGCACTGCCGCAGGGAACGTACGCGAGTCTGGGTGCATCCTTCAGCTCCGGAGCACTGCCGCAGGGAACATACGCGAGTCTGGGTGCATCCTTCAGCTCCAGCGCACTGCCACAGGGAACGTACTCGAGTCTGGGTGCATCCTTCAGCTCCGGCGCACTGCCGCAGGGAACGTACGCGAGTCTGGGTGCATCCTTCAGCTCCGGTGCACTGCCGCAGGGAACGTACGCGAGTCTGGGTGCATCCTTCAGCTCCGGCGCACTGCCGCAGGGAACGTACGTGAGTCTGGGTGCATCCTTCAGCTCCGGCGCACTGCCGCAGGGAACGTACGCGAGTCTGGGAGCATCCTTCAGCTCCGGTGTGCACTGCCGCAGGGAACGTACGCGAGTCTGGGCGCATCCTTCAGCTCCAGCGCACTGCCGCAGGGAACGTACGCAAGTCTGGGTGCATCCTTCAGCGCCGGCGCAATGCCGCAGGGAACGTACGTGAGTCTGGGTGCATCCTTCAGCTCCGGCGCACTGCCGCAGGGAACGTGCGCGAGTCTGGGCACATCCTTCAGCTCCGGTGCACTGCCGCAGGGAACGTATGCGAGTCTGGGCGCATCCTTCAGCTCCGGCGCACTGCCGCAGGGAACGTACGCGAGTCTGGGTGCATCTTTCAGCTCCGGCGCACTGCCGCAGGGAACGTACGTGAGTCTGGGTGCATCCTTCAGCTCCAGCGCACTGCCGCAGGGAACGTACGCGAGTCTGGGTGCATCCTTCAGCTCCGGCGCACTGCCGCAGGGAACGTACGTGAGTCTGGGTGCATCCTTCAGCTCCGGCGCACTGCCGCAGGGAACGTACGCGAGTCTGGGTGCATCTTTCAGCTCCGGCGCACTGCCGCAGGGAACGTACGCGAGTCTGGGTGCATCCTTCAGCTCCGGCGCACTGCCGCAGGGAACGTACGCGAGTCTGGGTGCATCCTTCAGCTCCGGCGCACTGCCGCAGGGAAAGTACGCGAGTCTGGGTGCATCCTTCAGCTCCGGTGTCCTGCCGCAGGGAACGTACGCAAGTCTGGGTGCATCCTTCAGCTCCGGGGCACTGCCGCAGGGAACGTACCCGAGTCTGGGTGCATCCTTCAGCTCCGGCGCACTGCCGCAGGGAACGTACGCGAGTCTGGGTGCATCCTTCAGCTCCGGCGCACTGCCGCAGGGAACGTACGCGAGTCTGGGTGCATCCTTCAGCTCCGGCGCACTGCCGCAGGGAACGTGCGCGAGTCTGGGAGCATCCTTCAGCTCCGGTGCACTGCCGCAGGGAACGTACGCGAGTCTGGGCGCATCCTTCAGCTCCGGCGCACTGCCGCAGGGAACGTACGCGAGTCTGGGTGCATCCTTCAGCTCCGGCGCACTGCCTCAGGGAACGTACGTGAGTCTGGGTGCATCCTTCAGCTCCGGCGCACTGCCGCAGGGAACGTGCGCAAGTCTGGGCGCATCCTTCAGCTCCGGTGCACTGCCGCAGGGAACGTACGCGAGTCTTGGCGCATCCTTCAGCTCCGGCGCACTGCCGCAGGGAACGTACGCGAGTCTGGGTGCATCTTTCAGCTCTGGCGCACTGCCGCAGGGAACGTACGTGAGTCTGGGAGCATCCTTCAGCTCCGGTGCACTGCCGCAGGGAACGTACGCGAGTCTGGGCGCATCCTTCAGCTCCAGCGCACTGCCGCAGGGAACGTACGCGAGTCTGGGTGCATCCTTCAGCTCCGGCGCACTGCCGCAGGGAACGTACGTGAGTCTGGGTGCATCCTTCAGCTCCGGCGCACTGCCGCAGGGAACGTGCACGAGTCTGGGCGCGTCCTTCAGCTCCGGTGCACTGCCGCAGGGAACGTACGCGAGTCTGGGCGCATCCTTCAGCTCCGGCGCACTGCCGCAGGGAACGTACGCGAGTCTGGGTGCATCTTTCAGCTCCGGCGCACTGCCGCAGGGAACGTACGTGAGTCTGGGTGCATCCTTCAGCTCCAGCGCACTGCCGCAGGGAACGTACGCGAGTCTGGGTGCATCCTTCAGCTCCGGCGCACTGCCGCAGGGAACGTACGTGAGTCTGGGTGCAACCTTCAGCTCCGGCGCACTGCCGCAAGGAACGTACGCGAGTCTGGGTGCATCTTTCAGCTCCGGCGCACTGCCGCAGGGAACGTACGCGAGTCTGGGTGCATCCTTCAGCTCCGGCGCACTGCCGCAGGGAACGTACGCGAGTCTGGGTGCATCCTTCAGCTCCGGCGCACTGCCGCAGGGAAAGAATGCGAGTCTGGGTGCATCCTTCAGCTCCGGTGTCCTGCCGCAGGGAACGTACGCAAGTCTGGGTGCATCCTTCAGCTCCGGGGCACTGCCGCAGGGAACGTACGCGAGTCTGGGTGCATCCTTCAGCTCCGGCGCACTGTCGCAGGGAACGTACGCGAGTCTGGCTGCATCCTTCAGCTCCGGCGCACTGCCGCAGGGAACGTACGCGAGTCTGGGTGCATCCTTCAGCTCCGGCGCACTGCCGCAGGTAACGTACGCGAGTCTGGGTGCATCCTTCAGCTCCGGCGCACTGCCGCAGGGAACGTACGCGAGTCTGGGTGCATTCTTCAGCTCCGGCGCACTGCCGCAGGGAACGTACGCGAGTCTGGGTGCATCCTTCAGCTCCGGCGCACTGCCGCAGGGAACGTACGCGAGTCTGGGTGCATCCTTCAGCTCCGGCGCACTGCCGCAGGGAACGTACGCGAGTCTGGGTGCATCCTTCAGCTCCGGCGCACTGCCGCAGGGAAAGTACGCGAGTCTGGGTGCATCCTTCAGCTCAGGCGCACTGCCGCAGGGAACGTACGCGAGTCTGGGTGCATCCTTCAGCTCCGGCGCACTGCCGCAGGGAACGTACGCGAGTCTGGGTGCATCCTTCAGCTCCGGCGTACTGCCGCAGGGAACATACGCGAGTCTGGGTGCATCCTTCAGCTCCGGCGCACTGCCGCAGGGAACGTACGCGAGTCTGGGTGCATCCTTCAGCTCCGGTGCACTGCCGCAGGGAACGTACGCGAGTCTGGGTGCATCCTTCAGCTCCGGTGCACTGCCGCAGGGAATGTACGCGAGTCTGGGTGCATCCTTCAGCTCCGGCGCACTGCCGCAGGGAACGTACGTGAGTCTGGGTGCATCCTTCAGCTCCGGCGCACTGCCGCAGGGAACGTGCGCGAGTCTGGGAGCATCCTTCAGCTCCGGTGCACTGCCGCAGGGAACGTACGCGAGTCTGGGTGCATCCTTCAGCTCCGGGGCACTGCCTCAGGGAACGTACGTGAGTCTGGGTGCATCCTTCAGCTCCGGCGCACTGCCGCAGGGAACGTGCGCAAGTCTGGGCGCATCCTTCAGCTCCGGTGCACTGCCGCAAGGAACGTACGCGAGTCTGGGCGCATCCTTCAGCTCCGGCGCACTGCCGCAGGGAACGTACGCGAGTCTGGGTGCATCTTTCAGCTCCGGCGCACTGCCGCAGGGAACGTACGCGAGTCTGGGTGCATCCTTCAGCTCCGGGGCACTGCCGCAGGGAACGTACGCGAGTCTGGGTGCATCCTTCAGCTCCGGCGCACTGCCGCAGGGAACGTACGCGAGTCTGGGTGCATCCTTCAGCTCCGGCGCACTGCCGCAGTGAACGTACGCGAGTCTGGGTGCATCCTTCAGCTCCGGCGCATTGCCGCAGGGAACGTACGCGAGTCTGGGTGCATCCTTCAGCTCCGGCGCACTGCCGCAGGGAACGTACGCGAGTCTGGGTGCATCCTTCAGCTCCGGGGCACTGCCGCAGGGAACGTACGCGAGTCTGGGTGCATCCTTCAGCTCCGGCGCACTGCCGGAGGGAACGTACGCGAGTCTGGGTGCATCCTTCAGCTCCGGCGCACTGCCGCAGGGAACGTACGCGAGTCTGGGTGCATCCTTCAGCTCCGGCGCACTGCCGCAGGGAACGTACGCGAGTCTGGGTGCATCCTTCAGCTCCGGCGCACTGCCGCAGGGAACGTAAGCGAGTCTGGGTGCATCCTTCAGCTCCGGCGCACTGCCGCAGGGAAAGTACGCGAGTCTGGGTGCATCCTTCAGCTCCGGTGTCCTGCCGCAGGGAACGTACGCGAGTCTGGGTGCATCCTTCAGCTCCGGGGCACTGCCGCAGGGAACGTACGCGAGTCTGGGTGCATCCTTCAGCTCCAGCGCACTGCCGCAGGGAACGTACGCGAGTCTGGGTGCATCCTTCAGCTCCGGCGCACTGCCGCAGGGAACGTACGCGAGTCTGGGTGCATCCTTCAGCTCCGGCGCACTGCCGCAGGGAACGTACGCGAGTCTGGGTGCATCCTTCAGCTCCGGCGCACTGCCGCAGGGAACGAACGCGAGTCTGGGTGCATCCTTCAGCTCCGGCGCACTGCCGCAGGGAACGTACGCGAGTCTGGGTGCATCCTTCAGCTTCGGCGCACTGCTGCAGGGAACGTACGCGAGTCTGGGTGCATCCTTCAGCTCCGGCGTACTGCCGCAGGGAACGTACGCGAGTCTGGGTGCATCCTTCAGCTCCGGTGCACTGCCGCAGGGAACGTACGCGAGTCTGGGTGCATCCTTCAGCTCCGGCGCACTGCCGCAGGGAACGTACGCGAGTCTGGGTGCATCCTTCAGCTCCGGTGCACTGCCGCAGGGAACGTACGCGAGTCTGGGTGCATCCGTCAGCTCCGGCGCACTGCCGCAGGGAACGTACGCGAGTCTGGGTGCATCCTTCAGCTCCGGCGCACTGCCGCAGGGAACGTACGCGAGTCTGGGTGCATCCTTCAGCTCCGGCGCACTGCCGCAGGGAACGTACGCGAGTCTGGGTGCATCCTTCAGCTCCGGCGCACTGCCGCAGGGAACGTACGTGAGTCTGGGTGCATCCTTCAGCTCCGGCGCACTGCCGCAGGGAACGTGCGCGAGTCTGGGCGCATCCTTCAGCTCCGGTGCACTGCCGCAGGGAACGTACGCGAGTCTGGGCGCATCCTTCAGCTCCGGCGCACTGCCGCAGGGAACGTACGCGAGTCTGGGTGCATCTTTCAGCTCCGGCGCACTGCCGCAGGGAACGTACGTGAGTCTGGGTGCATCCTTCAGCTCCAGCGCACTGCCGCAGGGAACGTACGCGAGTCTGGGTGCATCCTTCAGCTCCGGCGCACTGCCGCAGGGAACGTACGTGAGTCTGGGTGCATCCTTCAGCTCCGGCGCACTGCCGCAGGGAACGTACGCGAGTCTGGGTGCATCTTTCAGCTCCGGCGCACTGCCGCAGGGAACGTACGCGAGTCTGGGTGCATCCTTCAGCTCCGGCGCACTGCCGCAGGGAACGTACGCGAGTCTGGGTGCATCCTTCAGCTCCGGCGCACTGCCGCAGGGAAAGTACGCGAGTCTGGGTGCATCCTTCAGCTCCGGTGTCCTGCCGCAGGGAACGTACGCAAGTCTGGGTGCATCCTTCAGCTCCGGGGCACTGCCGCAGGGAACGTACGCGAGTCTGGGTGCATCCTTCAGCTCTGGCGCACTGCCGCAGGGAACGTGCGCAAGTCTGGGCGCATCCTTCAGCTCCGGTGCACTGCCGCAGGGAACGTACGCGAGTCTGGGCGCATCCTTCAGCTCCGGCGCACTGCCGCAGGGAACGTACGCGAGTCTGGGTGCATCTTTCAGCTCCGGCGCACTGCAGCAGGGAACGTACGCGAGTCTGGGTGCATCCTTCAGCTCCAGCGCACTGCCGCAGGGAACGTACGCGAGTCTGGGTGCATCCTTCAGCTCCGGCGCACTGCCGCAGGGAACGTACGCGAGTCTGGGTGCATCCTTCAGCTCCGGCGCACTGCCGCAGGGAACGTACGCGAGTCTGGGTGCATCCTTCAGCTCCGGCGCACTGCCGCAGGGAACGTACGCGAGTCTGGGTGCATCCTTCAGCTCCGGCGCACTGCTGCAGGGAACGTACGCGAGTCTGGGTGCATCCTTCAGCTCCGGCGTACTGCCGCAGGGAACGTACGCGAGTCTGGGTGCATCCTTCAGCTCCGGTGCACTGCCGCAGGGAACGTACGCGAGTCTGGGTGCATCCTTCAGCTCCGGCGCACTGCCGCAGGGAACGTACGCGAGTCTGGGTGCATCCTTCAGCTCCGGAGCACTGCCGCAGGGAACATACGCGAGTCTGGGTGCATCCTTCAGCTCCAGCGCACTGCCACAGGGAACGTACTCGAGTCTGGGTGCATCCTTCAGCTCCGGCGCACTGCCGCAGGGAACGTACGCGAGTCTGGGTGCATCCTTCAGCTCCGGTGCACTGCCGCAGGGAACGTACGCGAGTCTGGGTGCATCCTTCAGCTCCGGCGCACTGCCGCAGGGAACGTACGCGAGTCTGGGTGCATCCTTCAGCTCCGGCGCACTGCCGCAGGGAACGTACGCGAGTCTGGGTGCATCCTTCAGCTCCGGCGCACTGCCGCAGGGAACGTGCGCGAGTCTGGGAGCATCCTTCAGCTCCGGTGCACTGCCGCAGGGAACGTACGCGAGTCTGGGCGCATCCTTCAGCTCCGGCGCACTGCCGCAGGGAACGTACGCGAGTCTGGGTGCATCCTTCAGCTCCGGCGCACTGCCTCAGGGAACGTACGTGAGTCTGGGTGCATCCTTCAGCTCCGGCGCACTGCCGCAGGGAACGTGCGCAAGTCTGGGCGCATCCTTCAGCTCCGGTGCACTGCCGCAGGGAACGTACGCGAGTCTTGGCGCATCCTTCAGCTCCGGCGCACTGCCGCAGGGAACGTACGCGAGTCTGGGTGCATCTTTCAGCTCTGGCGCACTGCCGCAGGGAACGTACGTGAGTCTGGGAGCATCCTTCAGCTCCGGTGCACTGCCGCAGGGAACGTACGCGAGTCTGGGCGCATCCTTCAGCTCCAGCGCACTGCCGCAGGGAACGTACGCGAGTCTGGGTGCATCCTTCAGCTCCGGCGCACTGCCGCAGGGAACGTACGTGAGTCTGGGTGCATCCTTCAGCTCCGGCGCACTGCCGCAGGGAACGTGCACGAGTCTGGGCGCGTCCTTCAGCTCCGGTGCACTGCCGCAGGGAACGTACGCGAGTCTGGGCGCATCCTTCAGCTCCGGCGCACTGCCGCAGGGAACGTACGCGAGTCTTGGTGCATCTTTCAGCTCCGGCGCACTGCCGCAGGGAACGTACGTGAGTCTGGGTGCATCCTTCAGCTCCAGCGCACTGCCGCAGGGAACGTACGCGAGTCTGGGTGCATCCTTCAGCTCCGGCGCACTGCCGCAGGGAACGTACGTGAGTCTGGGTGCAACCTTCAGCTCCGGCGCACTGCCGCAAGGAACGTACGCGAGTCTGGGTGCATCTTTCAGCTCCGGCGCACTGCCGCAGGGAACGTACGCGAGTCTGGGTGCATCCTTCAGCTCCGGCGCACTGCCGCAGGGAACGTACGCGAGTCTGGGTGCATCCTTCAGCTCCGGCGCACTGCCGCAGGGAACGTACGCGAGTCTGGGTGCATCCTTCAGCTCCGGCGCACTGCCGCAGGGAAAGAATGCGAGTCTGGGTGCATCCTTCAGCTCCGGTGTCCTGCCGCAGGGAACGTACGCAAGTCTGGGTGCATCCTTCAGCTCCGGGGCACTGCCGCAGGGAACGTACGCGAGTCTGGGTGCATCCTTCAGCTCCGGCGCACTGTCGCAGGGAACGTACGCGAGTCTGGGTGCATCCTTCAGCTCCGGCGCACTGCCGCAGGGAACGTACGCGAGTCTGGGTGCATCCTTCAGCTCCGGCGCACTGCCGCAGGTAACGTACGCGAGTCTGGGTGCATCCTTCAGCTCCGGCGCACTGCCGCAGGGAACGTACGCGAGTCTGGGTGCATTCTTCAGCTCCGGCGCACTGCCGCAGGGAACGTACGCGAGTCTGGGTGCATCCTTCAGCTCCGGCGCACTGCCGCAGGGAACGTACGCGAGTCTGGGTGCATCCTTCAGCTCCGGCGCACTGCCGCAGGGAACGTACGCGAGTCTGGGTGCATCCTTCAGCTCCGGCGCACTGCCGCAGGGAAAGTACGCGAGTCTGGGTGCATCCTTCAGCTCCGGCGCACTGCCGCAGGGAACGTACGCGAGTCTGGGTGCATCCTTCAGCTCCGGCGCACTGCCGCAGGGAACGTACGCGAGTCTGGGTGCATCCTTCAGCTCCGGCGTACTGCCGCAGGGAACATACGCGAGTCTGGGTGCATCCTTCAGCTCCGGCGCACTGCCGCAGGGAACGTACGCGAGTCTGGGTGCATCCTTCAGCTCCGGTGCACTGCCGCAGGGAACGTACGCGAGTCTGGGTGCATCCTTCAGCTCCGGTGCACTGCCGCAGGGAATGTACGCGAGTCTGGGTGCATCCTTCAGCTCCGGCGCACTGCCGCAGGGAACGTACGTGAGTCTGGGTGCATCCTTCAGCTCCGGCGCACTGCCGCAGGGAACGTGCGCGAGTCTGGGAGCATCCTTCAGCTCCGGTGCACTGCCGCAGGGAACGTACGCGAGTCTGGGTGCATCCTTCAGCTCCGGCGCACTGCCTCAGGGAACGTGCGCAAGTCTGGGCGCATCCTTCAGCTCCGGTGCACTGCCGCAAGGAACGTACGCGAGTCTGGGCGCATCCTTCAGCTCCGGCGCACTGCCGCAGGGAACGTACGCGAGTCTGGGTGCATCTTTCAGCTCCGGCGCACTGCCGCAGGGAACGTACGCGAGTCTGGGTGCATCCTTCAGCTCCGGGGCACTGCCGCAGGGAACGTACGCGAGTCTGGGTGCATCCTTCAGCTCCGGCGCACTGCCGCAGGGAACGTACGCGAGTCTGGGTGCATCCTTCAGCTCCGGCGCACTGCCGCAGTGAACGTACGCGAGTCTGGGTGCATCCTTCAGCTCCGGCGCATTGCCGCAGGGAACGTACGCGAGTCTGGGTGCATCCTTCAGCTCCGGCGCACTGCCGCAGGGAACGTACGCGAGTCTGGGTGCATCCTTCATCTCCGGGGCACTGCCGCAGGGAACGTACGCGAGTCTGGGTGCATCCTTCAGCTCCGGCGCACTGCCGGAGGGAACGTACGCGAGTCTGGGTGCATCCTTCAGCTCCGGCGCACTGCCGCAGGGAACGTACGCGAGTCTGGGTGCATCCTTCAGCTCCGGCGCACTGCCGCAGGGAACGTACGCGAGTCTGGGTGCATCCTTCAGCTCCGGCGCACTGCCGCAGGGAACGTAAGCGAGTCTGGGTGCATCCTTCAGCTCCGGCGCACTGCCGCAGGGAAAGTACGCGAGTCTGGGTGCATCCTTCAGCTCCGGTGTCCTGCCGCAGGGAACGTACGCGAGTCTGGGTGCATCCTTCAGCTCCGGGGCACTGCCGCAGGGAACGTACGCGAGTCTGGGTGCATCCTTCAGCTCCAGCGCACTGCCGCAGGGAACGTACGCGAGTCTGGGTGCATCCTTCAGCTCCGGCGCACTGCCGCAGGGAACGTACGCGAGTCTGGGTGCATCCTTCAGCTCCGGCGCACTGCCGCAGGGAACGTACGCGAGTCTGGGTGCATCCTTCAGCTCCGGCGCACTGCCGCAGGGAACGAACGCGAGTCTGGGTGCATCCTTCAGCTCCGGCGCACTGCCGCAGGGAACGTACGCGAGTCTGGGTGCATCCTTCAGCTTCGGCGCACTGCTGCAGGGAACGTACGCGAGTCTGGGTGCATCCTTCAGCTCCGGCGTACTGCCGCAGGGAACGTACGCGAGTCTGGGTGCATCCTTCAGCTCCGGTGCACTGCCGCAGGGAACGTACGCGAGTCTGGGTGCATCCTTCAGCTCCGGCGCACTGCCGCAGGGAACGTACGCGAGTCTGGGTGCATCCTTCAGCTCCGGTGCACTGCCGCAGGGAACGTACGCGAGTCTGGGTGCATCCTTCAGCTCCGGTGCACTGCCGCAGGGAACGTACGCGAGTCTGGGTGCATCCGTCAGCTCCGGCGCACTGCCGCAGGGAACGTACGCGAGTCTGGGTGCATCCTTCAGCTCCGGCGCACTGCCGCAGGGAACGTACGCGAGTCTGGGTGCATCCTTCAGCTCCGGCGCACTGCCGCAGGGAACGTACGCGAGTCTGGGTGTATCCTTCAGCTCCGGCGCACTGCCGCAGGGAAAGTACGCGAGTCTGGGTGCATCCTTCAGCTCCGGTGTCCTGCCGCAGGGAACGTACGCGAGTCTGGGTGCATCCTTCAGCTCCGGCGCACTGCCGCAGGGAACGTACGCGAGTCTGGGTGCATCCTTCAGCTCCGGTGCACTGCCGCAGGGAACGTACGCGAGTCTGGGTGCATCCTTCAGCTCCGGCGCACTGCCGCAGGGAACGTACGCGAGTCTGGGTGCATCCTTCAGCTCCGGCGCACTGCCGCAGGGAAAGTACGCGAGTCTGGGTGCATCCTTCAGCTCCGGTGTCCTGCCGCAGGGAACGTACGCGAGTCTGGGTGCATCCTTCAGCTCCGGTGCACTGCCGCAGGGAAAGTACGCGAGTCTGGGTGCATCCTTCAGCTCCGGTGCACTGCCGCAGGGAAAGTACGTGAGTCTGGGTGCATCCTTCAGCTCCGGCGCACTGCCGCAGGGAACGTACGCGAGTCTGGGTGCATCCTTCAGCTCCGGCGCACTGCCGCAGGGAACGTACTTCTGTCATCGGCTGGAATTTACTCCAGTTTTTAGGATTCATTTTCCTTGCCCATTTTCCATGCGGTGAAACTCAACCCAATTATCAAAAAGAGCTGCTGGGACTGACGTAAAGAGTTAACTGCAAGCTACAAAAAACTATTTTTCAACATTTTGAACAATTTTATGTTAGAATTCCTTGAAAAACTGTTTAAGATTCTTCACCACTTTTAAGATCAATGTTTGCTGTCAGTGAATGAGATCACTCTTGTTTCTGTTCAGATGCAGGACCCCTGTACATATCAAGTCCCACGGACGGAGACTGACTGAAGAGACCCCTGTGCAGGAACCGTAAATGGGCCCCTTGCAGCCAATAGCTCCTTATAATGCGCCTTAAATTTGTCTTTAGAGGTGGAAGTGTGTCTGTACCCCTTGTGCCCCTGTGCAGGTGCATGGATTGCACCAGTGGCATTTGTGCCCCCATCTAGTTCTGCTCTCAACTAAGAAATGGATATAATGATATCAGTCTGGAGGATATTGAGCTCAAAGAATATTGATACAATTGTATCCAGTTCAGACAATGCTCTGTGAGCTGAACACATCAGCAGCAGCTGCACACATTGTACCAGTCTGGAGGATGTTGAGCTCACAGAGCATTGATACAATTGTATCCACTTCTCAGCTGGAGTAGATTGTCCATGTATAGGTTAATTGCTTCAGAATGGAAACATGAAGGTTCCTATTTAGTGATAAGCGAGCACTATAATGCTCGGGTACTCGTTGCTCGGGTCGAGCAAATTGGATACTCGGGAGCAACGAGCCCAATGCAAGTCTATGGGAAACTCGAGCATTTTTCAGGCGGCTCCCCCCGGCGGTCTGCAGAGGGCCTAAAAATTGCCCAAATCGATGGGAACAGTGCTCAAATGACATGGGAACAGCATGGGGAAGACCCCTGGAAGCATTACTGACTCCCAGGTCACTGCTGTCAACAATGTCAGAGGTATTACACCACTTTTACGGACTCACAATAAAACATACAAAAACAAAACCAAAATGGATTTTCCTGGGAAATATGTAAAGGAACATCCTTTCCAGGGTAATGACTTGTATATAAGGCAAAATAAATAACCAAAACCAAAAATACTCCTCCACAACTTGGGCTATGTTCACACGTAGCGTTTTTGATGCGTTTTTGCACTTTTGCATTGCTTTCAACCAAGACAAATTCATTCACCGGGAAATGTAATTTTAACATTTTGCAACCTTATCTGGCCATGTGGAGTGTGACACATGCATACAGTGCTGAAAAGACATGGGAACAGCATGGGGAAGACCCCTGGAAGCATCTCTGACTCCCAGGTCACTGCCTAAAAGTGTGCCCATCATAAGTGATCCTTGACGCATCAGAAGATGCCTCCCGCCATGCACCTGTCGTTGCAGACTTGCAACAATCACCGTCCACGTCCTTGTCCCACTGCAGCGTTCAGTTGTCCCTACCCCATTCCTTGGAATGCAACTTTAAGTATGCAGCCTGCCACCCACCCACCCACAGGCTGCATACTATACTGCCAATTTTTTTACAGCTGCTTGCATTTGAAATGCGGCCTTTTAAGCTCGTGGAGGCGGAAGCTTTTCACAACCTCATGCCTGCGGCGGCCGGGTGTCCATACTTGGTCCCCAGCCACCACTATATTTCCCGGTATCGCCTCCGCCTTCCACAAGCACGGATCCCACAACATTACCCGTGCCCTCCCCAGTGCACTTACTGGGAAGGACCGCCTAACCACAAACACGTGGACAGGTGAATGTGGCCAGGGATGGTACGGAGCCAGTCCACAGCTTTTTTTGCTGAGTTGTATTTCACCACAGCCATATTCTTTAGCTTACTGAAAGGACTTGGGAAGCCATATCTACCCAGCTGTCATTTCTCCCAGGATGTCCTCTAAAGCAGCTTTCACTTGAAATGTGGCCTTTTAGGCTCGTGGAGGGGGAAGCTTTTCATAACCTCATGCCGGCGGCGGCCGGGTGTCCAAACTTGGTCCCCAGCCGCTATTATTTTTCCCGGTATCGTCTCCACCTTCCACAAGCATGGGTCCCAAAACATTACCCGTGCCCTCCCCAGTGCACTTGTGGCGCCCCTGCGGGTTCAGTAGCCACAGAGGTACTGCATCTCACCCAGAGGTGTGGTATCTCACTCTCAGGTAAGGATGGAGTACTGCCCGGGACCCTAACACCTGCATCCAACACTACACTACTCCAGACCAGCAGGATGGGCAAGATGCGTCACTTCCTGCTGAGCCTTGTCCCTGGCTGGAGTGGGGGGAACCAAAGTAGGGGGAACTATGTAGTGGGTGTGAGTGGAGGAAGAAGTTCAGGGGAGCACTTGTTAGGAATAGTATAAAGAGAGAAGCCATCTTGAAAGGACAGATCAGTCTGAGAGGAGAAGTAGAGGGAGCAGGAGCTCTGTAGGAGCTCTGCTCTGGAGGAGGGCCTAGCCAGAGAGGCCCAAGACTGAGGAGAGAGAGGAGCAGGAAAGGCTCCAGGAATGTGGAAGGGACCCCTGAGGTACGGGTAGTGCTGGAGACCACCCGTACGCCCGAATCTACCAGGAGGTGCAGGGGTCAGGTCGCACAGAGGGAACCGGTCCCTAAACTAGCAGAGTTCTTTAAGCCTCAACTAGGAAACCGGAGGCTGCTGTATTTCAGGTACTGCAGCCACAAGCCACATCTAATCACCAGAAAGGTGGCCATAGAGGACCCAGGGGACAAAGGAGACGTCGCCCGGCAAGGTCCGCGGCCACTGGCCTGAGACACTAGGTGTGAGGTGCAGGGAGACGGCCAGAAGGAACACACAGAAGGGGGTCCCGTTACATACTCCAGAGAGACCTGGGAGTTTGCTGAACTCCTCCCCGAGTGAGCACAGAACAATGTGGGAAGTTACTCTAATACTGGTAACTGGAAGTCTAAGAAGCCGTGAGTAAAGCCTGAGGACTGCACCTTACTGTCTCTGTGATCATTATCTGCGCCATCCTCTGCACTACACAATAACAGCAACATCTACACTGCCCTGGAGCTAAGCTCTACCTGTGGAGAGCTGAACCAACTCTGCTGCATTAACAACAGCTGCAGAGGCCCTGCTCTGCAGCGGCGGCTCCACATAGCCGCATACCACAGGTGGCATCACAAACTATATATAAGAACTATTAATCCCCTGTAAATACTCCCCTTTTGATTGACCGCCCTGGGTCACGGACCGGGTCACCGCCACTGTGACATCTCACCTAGCAACGACTGGCCCGGCACCGAGTACCCCATGGCCCAGGGGGCGCGTCACACTTGCTGGGAAGGACAGCCTAACCACAAACAAGTGGACAGGTAAATGTGGCCAGGGACAGTATGGAACCAGTCCACAGCTTTTTTTGCTGAGAATTTTATTTAGCTCGGTGAAAAGACTGGCATAGAGGGAAACCATATCTACTCCGGCTGTCATTTCTCCGTCACCAGGTTCCGCCCATTGTCACACACGACCATGCCTGGCTGTATGTTCAGCGGTGAGAGCCACAGATCAGGCTGCTGTGTTACAGCTTTCAACAACTCTGCAGCGCTGGGCGGTTTGTCAATTAAGCATTAAGCATGTTATCTTCAGCACAGCCTGTTGCCGCTTGGCCAAGGCAGTCCTGCAGTGCTTTCAGCTTGTGACTGATGTGGTTATTTCGGAGATGGAGGAGGAGGTGCAGGAGCTGTACAATGTGATTACATTGAGGTTAAATTGGTGACGCTGTTTTTTATACTAAAGAAAGATCCTATTGTTTTGTTTTTTTTACGCTATTTTTTAAGACAAATGCATTCACCGGGAAATGTCATTTTAACATTTTACAACCTTATCTGCCAATGTGGTGTGTGACACATCATCAGACACATGCTGTTTTATTTATGATGGAGGGACTCTGAAAGTCATAAAGCCTATTTTTATAGGGCCATCAGACGGCCCTTACTATTCTTAAAAGGCCAGCAGTTGGCCCTCACTATTGTTAGAGAGCCATCAGCCGGCCCATTATTAACAAGTGCGTCTCCTATACTGTTATTGCGTATCTAGTGACTGCAAGGGCTGCCAAAAATTTGTACGCAACCCAATACCCCTTTGAAGAGACATAGAGGAGGGTCTCAGTAAAAAAAAATGTTCCCATTATAAAGGAGCATGTCTCCTATAGTGGTAATGCCCATGCTGTGACTGAAAGGGCTGCCAAAATTTGGGAAAAACCCCACTAAGTTTTAAAGAAACAGAGCAGGGTCACAGTAACGACAAATTCCCATTAGAAAGGAGAGGGTCTGCTATACAGTTATAGGGTATGCAGTGAGTCCAACGGCTGACCAATTTTAGGAAAAACCCTACTAAGAAATTAAAGACATATAGAGCAGGGCCACAGTAACGACAAATTCCATTTAGAAAGGAGAGGGTCTGCTATACAGTTATAGGGTATGCAGTGAGTCAAACGGCTGACCAAATTTAGGAAAAACCCCACTAATGAATTTAAAGACACACAGAGCAGGGCCAAAGTAACGACAAATTCCCATTAGAAAGGAGAGAGTCTCCCATAGTGTTGGCCTATACAGTGAATGCAAGGGCTGCCAAAAATTGGGAGGCACTTCAATGCCCCTTGGAAGAGACATGGAGGAGGGCCTCATAAAAAAATGTTCCCATTAGAAAGGAGTGGGCCTCCTATACTTGTAATGCCCATGCACTAAGTGTATGGGCTGACAAACATTTACCCCTGGGGGGTATACATGAACATACTGTATAAATTTTTTTTTTAACGGGCATCATAAACACCCTTTAAAAAAATGATGTGGGTGTTGCATCACGGACCACGGTCAACTTGGTGATATGGTGGTGGAGGATGAGGAGAAGGAGGAGGACAAGAGCAAATAGCCATAATCAGGAAGCGTATACCCATGTGTGGGTGTGAAAAGGTGCATGGGAATACACCTCTCAAGAAAAGACACTGGATTTGAGTTTGTTATGCTGCTATCATTCGGTGGTGTTGAGAAGTCTGGCCCAATCCAGCTCTTGTTCATTTTTATAAGAGTCAGCCTGTCAGCATTTTCAGTAAACAGGCGGATGCTATTATCAGTTATAATTCCACCAGCGGCACTAAAACCCGCTCTGATAAAACGCTGGCAGCAGGGCAGGCCTGGACCTCCAAGGCATAGAGAGCCAGTTCATTCCACGTATCCAACTTGGATACCCAATAATTATAAGGCACAGAGGAATCACGGAGGATGTTTATAAGATCGGCAAGGTACTCCCTCAGCACCTTCCCAAACTTTGCACTCCTTGTGAGAGTACCCCGCGCCTCAGGGCCTGTGCGATGGGAGGGTCTGAGAAAACTCTCCCAGAAATTTGACAGTGTTCCCCTGCCTCTGCTGGATTGAAGTTGTGTCTCTCTCGGCTGTACTCCTTGGTTGTCCAACGAAGTGTGCCCTCTGCCGCCAGCGTTTTCAGATGGGAATTATTTTAACAGTTCCGCAACAAGGGCCTTCTGGTACAGCCCCATTTTTGTAGACCTGTCCGCCTCAGGAATAAGAGATATAAAATTCTCCTTGTAGCGTGAGTCTCGAAGTGTTACCAACCAGTAATGACTGTCACACAAAATTTTGAGAACGCGAGGGTCATGGGAAAGGTAGCGTAACATAAACTCAGCCATGCGTGCCAGGCTACTAACAGGCAAGACTTTCGTGTCCTCACCAAGAGGATGACTGACCATGCTCTCCTCCTCCTCCTCCTCTCTGTCCTCTGGCCATCCATGCTGAACAGACGGTATGACATCTGTGCAGGTAGTACCGTCTATAGTGCATGAAACTAGCTCCTGTCCTTCCTCCTCCTCCTCTTCCTCATTGTCACCCAATCCACGTTGGGATGAGATGAGGCTTGGCTGTGTGTAATCACCCTGTATGGTTCCTTGCTCCATCTCATCGTGCTCCGCCTGCAATGCATCCTCTTTGATTGTGAGCAGAGAGCGTTTCAGAAGACAGAGAAGCAGGATGGTGACGCTAATTATGGCGTCATCGCCGCTCACCATCTTGGTGGAGTCCTCAAAGTTTTGGAGGATGGTACATATGTCTGACATCCATGTCCACTTCTGAGGTCTTATGTGTGGAGTCTGAACTGAATACCGACAGCCTTGTTGATGCTGGTACTCAACAACTGCCCTCTTCTGCTCACAAATCCTTCCCAACATCTGCAGTGTAGAGTTCCAACGCCAGAAGCTGCAACCACTGCTGAAACACTGCAAGGGCGGCGGAAACTGTAGCTGACTTTCTAAAATGGGCACACAGGCGGCGTACTTTAACAAGCCGATCCCGCAGCTCTGGGTAGGATTTGAGAAACTGCTGAACCACGAAGTTAAGCACATGGGCCAGGCATGGCAGGTGTGTGAGCTCGCCTCACCTCATAGCCGCCACCAGGTTCCGGCCATTGTCACACACGACCATGCCTGGCTGTAGGTTCAGCGGTGTGAGCCACAGATCTGCCTGCTCTTTCAGAGCTGTCCACAACTCTTCAGCATTGTGCGGTTTGTCACCTAAGCATATTAGCTTCTGCACAGCCTGTTGCCGCTTGGCCGAGGCAGTGCTGCAATGCTTCCAGCTTGTGACTGATGTGGTCATTACGGAGATGTAGGATGAAGAGGAGGAGGAGTCTGAGGAGGATGAGGTGCAGGAGATCTAGCTGATTGACCCGGGGCCCACAATCCTTGGCGCCGGGAGGACGTGTTCGGCCCAAGGTCCGACTGGGTCCCGGCTTCCACTATGTTAACCCAGTGTGCCGTCAGCGAGATGTACCGTCTGTAACGGGTCTGGGAGGCAGAACCTCTGGGCTACTATACAAGGGAGCGGTCCTTGTAAGGGAGCGGGTGGCGACCAGGCAGGCAGTCACAGCAGGTGACCGGGACAGTCTCTGGGTGTACGGGCAGGAGGTCACGGCAAGTGATCGGGCAGTCTCTGGAAGAACGGGCTGGAGGTCACGGCAAGTGACTGGGGCAGTCTCTGGAAGAACGGGCTGGAGGTCACGGCAAGTGACTGGGGCAGTCTCTAGGTAAAGGGTAGGTACGACCTGTGATGGCTGAACCTCCAGGTAGGCTAGCAAGGCAGATGGAGGATGTGTGCTCCCAGGTGAGCAAGCGAGAGTCTCTGGAATAGCAGGTGGTCACAGCACGTGACGGCGGAGCCTCCAGGTAGGCAAGCAGGCAGGTAGCGGAGAAGCGCTCCCAGGTGATCGGGCAAGAGTCTGGAATAACTGGTGGTCACAGCACGTGACAGCGGAGCCTCCGGGCAGGCAAGCAGGCAGGTAGCGGAGAAGTGCTCCCAGGTGAGCGGGCAAGAGTCTGGAATAGCTGGTGGTCACAGCACGTGACAGCGGAGCCTCCGGGCAGGCAAGCAGGCAGGTAGCGGAGAAGCGCTCCCAGGTGAGCGGGCAAGCTGGTCCATAGACAGACTGACCGGAGTTGTAAGGCAGACCGTCGGACCTCAGGCAAGCAGGCAGATAGCTGATGTGCGCTCCCAGGTGAGCGGGTAAGTTGGTCCTTAGACAGACTGACCGGAGTTGTAAGGCAGACCGTCGGACCTCAGGCAGGCAGGCAGGTAACAGGAAATCAGGCAGGATTAGGACAGCAAGCTGGCAGGAATCTGGCAGGTAACTGGCAGGTAACTGGCAACGGGACCTGAGGGCTGAAGCAGAGTAGAACGGTGCAACAACATTGCTCGGGCACCTCCATTTTGGAGGAGGTGCCTTATATATGGTAAAGTCCTCCGGCCATTGGCCGGGGACTCCTTAGGACGGCGCGCGCGGCCCCTTTAAGAGGGAGGGAGGGCGCGCGCGCGCGCCCTAAGCACAGTGGCCGGGAAGGAGCGCGCGCTGCCAACAGAGCGGGAGAGGGACGCCGGGCACGGAGCAGAGCGGTGAGGGGAACAGCGTCCCTGCCTAGCAGAGGGCAGGGACGCCGGCACTACAGTACCCCCCCCTTTAGGCCCCCCCTTTTTTAGGCCAGATAGAAATTTAGCTAGGATGAGAGGGGCATGGATGTTCTCCCGGGGCTCCCACGTTCTCTCCTCAGGACCAAACCCCTTCCAATCTACCAGAAAAAAGGTCTTTCCTCTTACCCTTTTGGTGGCAAGAATGTTCTCTACCTCAAACTCGTCCTCAGCAGAAACCGGAGCAGGAGGCGTACCTGTAGACTTGGAAAAAGAGTTAAGCACCACGGGTTTGAGGAGAGATACATGGAAGGAGTTAGGGATCCGTAAGTTGGCCGGGAGTTTCAATTTATAGGCCACCGGGTTGATCTGACTGATGACCTCCAGAGGACCGATGAACCGAGGCCCTAACTTGTAAGAAGGTATCTTGAGTCGAACATATTTAGATGAGAGCCAGACTTTATCTCCTGGACGAAATTGTGGAGGATCCAGGCGTTTTTTGTCAGCGTGTCTTTTCATACGCTCGGATGACAGAAGGAGTGCGGACCGGGTACTCTCCCATATGGAGGAAAATTTGCTAACGAGAGATTCCGCAGCCGGGTTGTCCACAGAGGTGGAGACAGGAAAAGGAATCCGAGGATGCTGACCAAAGACTACAAAAAACGGGGATTTGGAGGAGGATTCGCTCTCGTGATTATTATAAGAGAACTCGGCCCATGGTAGGAGATCCACCCAGTCAGAATGGTGGGCATTAACGAAGTGCCGGAGGTAACTGGTCAGGTTCTGATTGATCCGCTCCACTTGACCATTGGACTGTGGGTGGTAAGCGGAAGAGAAGTCCAGGGTGACGTCTAGTAGTTTACAAGTGGCTCTCCAGAAACGTGAGGTGAACTGTACCCCACGATCCGACACGATGTGGAGGGGCAGGCCATGAAGACGGAAGATGTGGCGGATAAAGTCTTTAGCCAGCTCGGGTGCAGACGGAAGGCCTGGCAGGGGAATAAAGTGAGCCATCTTGGAAAAGCGGTCAGCGACCACCCAAATGACCGTACAACCGGCAGAGACGGGGAGATCAGTTATAAAGTCCATTGCTATATGCTGCCAGGGGGCAGCAGGTACAGGAAGCGGAAGGAGGCGTCCGGCTGGCAGATGTCTCGGGACTTTGTTGCGGGCGCAGGACATACAGGCAGAAACAAAGTCTATTATGTCCTTGTGCAGGGTAGGCCACCAATAGTGCCGGGCAATAAGCTGGAGGGTCTTTTTCTGACCGGTGTGGCCAGCTAGTTTAGATGAATGGCCCCAGTGTAGGATCTTCTCCCGATCAGGTACTGAAACAAACGTCTTACCGGGAGGGAGACGATTTAGACTCACGGGAGCCACCTGCATTACTCTGGCGGGATCGATGATATGTTTAGGTTCTTCCTCGAGATCGGACACCAGAAAGGATCGGGACAAGGCGTCTGCTTTGACGTTTTTGTCTGCCGGGCGAAAATGAAGAACAAAATCAAAGCGAGCAAAAAACAAGGACCACCGGGCTTGGCGCGGGTTAAGTCTCTGGGCATGCTGGAGGTAAGCCAAGTTCTTGTGGTCAGTGTAAATTATTACCGGATGAAGAGCCCCCTCGAGTAGGTAACGCCACTCCTCCAACGCCAGCTTGATGGCCAATAACTCTCGGTCTCCTATGGAATAGTTGCGCTCAGAAGAGGAGAAGAGTTTGGAGAAGAAGCCACAAGTTACCATTCTCCTGGAAGATGATTTTTGAGTAAGTACCGCTCCGGCTCCAGAGGAGGAGGCGTCAACTTCCAGGAAGAACTGCTTGTTGCCGTCCGGGCGATGCAGCACCGGGGCGGAAGAGAAGGCCTGTTTTAGGGAAAGAAAGGCCTCCTCTGCTTCGGGCGGCCACTCTTTGGGATTAGTACCCTTACGGGTGAGCGCGGAAATTGGGGCAGTCCGGGAAGAGAAGTGCGGGATGAAGAGGCGGTAATAGTTGGCGAAGCCCAGGAACCGTTGAATAGCCTTCAACCCCTCTGGTCGGGGCCATTTCTCGATGGCAGACAGTTTCTCAGGATCCATTTGTAGGCCGGTCTGAGAGATAATGTAGCCCAGAAACGGAAGCGAGGTCTGCTCAAAGAGGCACTTCTCATATTTAGCGTAGAGATGGTTCTGCCTGAGCCTGAGCAGGACCTGACGAACATCCCTCCGGTGAGTCTGGAGATCCGGAGAGAAGACCAAGATGTCGTCCAGGTACACCACTACGCAGGAGTAGAGAAGGTCCCGGAAGATGTCATTGACCAACTCTTGAAAGACGGCAGGAGCGTTACAGAGGCCAAAGGGCATTACCAGATATTCATAGTGGCCGTCCCGGGTGTTGAATGCCGTCTTCCATTCATCCCCCTGACGGATACGAACCAGGTTGTACGCCCCACGGAGGTCCAGTTTGGTGAAGATTCTAGCCCCCCTCAAACGATCAAATAACTCCGGAATGAGCGGAAGGGGGTACTTATTCTTCACCGTGATCTGGTTAAGGCCTCTATAGTCTATACAGGGACGGAGAGAGCCGTCCTTCTTTTTGACGAAAAAGAAGCCTGCTCCCGCCGGGGAGGTAGATTTCCGGATGAATCCCCTGGCCAGATTCTCCTCAATATATTCGGACATCGACCGGGTCTCAGCAGCGGATAATGGATAAATACGCCCACGGGGAGGAGAAGTACCAGGTAACAGGTCGATAGGGCAGTCGTATGGTCTATGAGGGGGTAGTGTCTCTGCCTCCTTTTTATTAAAGACATCAGCATAAGACCAATAAGGAATCGGAAGTCCAGGTAGATTAGCTGGGGTAGGAGAAGGACGGACGGGATGAACGGGAACCAGACAGGTCTTATGGCAGCCCTGTCCCCAGCGAAGGACTTCTCCGGTCTGCCAGTCAAGAACGGGTGCATGTTTCTGGAGCCAAGGTAGGCCTAGCAAGAGGGCGTGAGAGAGTCCAGGCAGAACATGGAAGGAGATACTTTCAGAATGCAGCATTCCCACCTGCAGAGTAATGGATTCGGTGATGAGTTGGATGGGGCGTGGTAAGAGCCCCCCATCCACGGCAGCAACAGACAAGGGTACAGCCAGAGGTTTGGTGGGGATGCGGTATTTCTCTACCAGGGACTGTGAAATAAGATTCCCGGCTGCTCCAGAGTCCAGTTGGGCTAGTTCGAAATAACGGTTCTCCCCGTAGACGATTGAAACTGACAACAGCAGGGATGGAGAGGATTTATTCTTGTCTAGGTGGACCTCTCTGAGCGAACCTAGACACAGGCGTTTCCCGACCTCTCCGGGCAGGCACGGATCCGGTGCTCCTTACTGCCACAGTAGAAGCAGGTCCCCTCGGCACGGCGTAAGTCCTGACGGGTCTTGACCATCTTGGTCTGGTCGACCTGCATAGGCTCAGGAGGGTGTACCTGGTTAGAGACAGAAGGAGTGACGGGTTTCTGAAAAGTAGGAGCTAGACGTGGTAACCTCCTCTCACGGGTGACCTCTCTGGCACGCTCCTGGAACCGTAGGTCAATCCGGGTGGCAAGAGTTATTAAGTCATCGAGAGTGGTAGGAATGTCCCGACCGGCAAGTTCATCTTTAATACGGCCGGACAGACCCTCCCAGAAGACGGAAACCAGAGCGTCGTTATCCCAGGCCAGCTCCGAGGCAAGGGTACGGAACCGTATGGCATATTGGCCCACGGTGAGACTTTCCTGACGGAGGCGTAGCAACGATGATGCGGATGAGGTCTTCCGTCTGGGTTCGTCGAAGACTTTCCGGAAAGCCGTGAGAAAAGCAGGCAAGTTGGACACCAGGGGGTCTCCTCTCTCCCATAGAGGATTTAGCCAGGCCAGGGCCTCCCCGGTGAGATGGGACATGATGAATGCAATTTTGGCTCGGTCGGAGTTAAACTGGTGGGACAATAGTTCAAAGTGCAGGGTGCACTGATTTATGAAGCCCCGAGCCTGGGCTGAGTCGCCTCCGAAGCGAGGAGGTGCAGAAAGCCGAGGTCCGGAGTAGGATATCATGGTGTTAGTGGACAGCGGAGCTGCCGGATTGCGAGACATGGCACTGGCGGAGGTTGTTGGTGGAGCAGTCAGAGTGTCCAGGCGAGTATTGACATTCCGCAGGTGACCCAGGATGGACTCCTGTTGGGACCTTTGACGGGACAGTTCATGACACAGGTCCGAGAGCGAGGGAGCTTGGGTGCCACCGGGTTCCAGGGCCCGAGCAAACTGTAACGGGTCTGGGAGGCGGAACCTCTGGGCTACTATACAAGGGAGCGGTCCTTGTAAGGGAGCGGGTGGCGACCAGGCAGGCAGTCACAGCAGGTGACCGGGACAGTCTCTGGGTGTACGGGCAGGAGGTCACGGCAAGTGATCGGGCAGTCTCTGGAAGAACGGGCTGGAGGTCACGGCAAGTGACCGGGGCAGTCTCTGGAAGAACGGGCTGGAGGTCACGGCAAGTGACCGGGGCAGTCTCTAGGTAAAGGGTAGGTACGACCTGTGATGGCTGAACCTCCAGGTAGGCTAGCAAGGCAGATAGAGGATGTGTGCTCCCAGGTGAGCAAGCGAGAGTCTCTGGAATAGCAGGTGGTCACAGCACGTGACGGCGGAGCCTCCAGGTAGGCAAGCAGGCAGGTAGCGGAGAAGCGCTCCCAGGTGAGCGGGCAAGAGTCTGGAATAACTGGTGTAAAAATAGACCGAAACGTTAACGTATGTTTACTGTATATTAATTTGGACTGTAATAAATTTTCTCAAATCGAACTTTTTGGAGTGCCAAGGCTATTTTTACATGTGACAGGGCACGGTCCCTTCTTGAGCACCACTTTAGGGTGTGCAGTGATTTCTTTATTTACTGGAATAACTGGTGGTCACAGCACGTGACAGCAGAGCCTCCGGGCAGGCAAGCAGGCAGGTAGCGGAGAAGCGCTCCCAGGTGAGCGGGCAAGAGTCTGGAATAGCTGGTGGTCACAGCACGTGACAGCGGAGCCTCCGGGCAGGCAAGCAGGCAGGTAGCGGAGAAGCGCTCCCAGGTGAGCGGGCAAGCTGGTCCATAGACAGACTGACCGGAGTTGTAAGGCAGACCGTCGGACCTCAGGCAAGCAGGCAGGTAGCTGATGTGCGCTCCCAGGTGAGCGGGCAAGTTGGTCCTTAGACAGACTGACCGGAGTTGTAAGGCAGACCGTCGGACCTCAGGCAGGCAGGCAGGTAACAGGAAATCAGGCAGGATTAGGACAGCAAGCTGGCAGGAATCTGGCAGGTAACTGGCAGGTAACTGGCAACGGGACCTGAGGGCTGAAGCAGAGTAGAACGGTGCAACAACATTGCTCGGGCACCTCCATTTTGGAGGAGGTGCCTTATATATGGTAAAGTCCTCCGGCCATTGGCCGGGGACTCCTTAGGACGGCGCGCGCGGCCCCTTTAAGAGGGAGGGAGGGCGCGCGCGCGCACCCTAAGCACAGTGGCCGGGAAGGAGCGCGCGCTGCCAGCAGAGCGGGAGAGGGACGCCGGGCACGGAGCAGAGCGGTGAGGGGAACAGCGTCCCTGCCTAGCAGAGGGCAGGGACGCCGGCACTACACAGTCCATGCCCACAAGCACTTGTCCACGTGTCCGTGGTTAGGTGGACTTTCCCGGTAACTGTGTTGTTGAGGGCACGGCTAATGTTTTGGGACACGTGCTTGTGTAATGCGGGGACGGCACACCAGGAGAAATAGTGGCGGCTGGGGACCAAGTACCGAGGGATGGCCGCCTCCATCAGGTTGCGGAATGCTTCCGTCTCCACAAGCCTAAAAGGCAACATTTCGAGCGCAAGCAGTCGTGAAATGTGAGAATTTAGTAGCGTGACCTGTGGGGCGTTGGCTACATATTTGCTCTTGCGTTCCAAGGACTGGGGTATGGACAACTGAACGCTGCGCCGGGACAAGGACATGGACGTACTTCCTGATACTGCTACTTGAGAGTGCACAACGACAGGTGCAGGGTAGGAGGCATATTCGCATGCACCATGGACAAGGGATTGGCTTGCATGCACAACAGCGGAAGAAGCAATGGTTCCACCTGCAGACACTGTTCCTGGACCCTGGGGTGTTCGGTCCACATAGTCGGGTGCTTTGCTGTCATGTGCCTGATCTTGCTGGTGGTGGTCAGGCTGGTCGTTTTGCCACCCCTGCTGATGCTGGCCTGGCAGGTGGTGCAAATGGCCTTTTTGGGGTTATCGGCAAAGTCTTTAAAAAACAACCAGACTCGGAAAGACCTAACAGTTGTACTGGCAACTTACTTCGTGTTGGTGTTACGGGGAATGGTTGCCTGCCTTCTGTCTGCGGCCACCACACTGCTTCTTCCTGCCTGTTGGGGTGCTCTGCCTCCCTCCCCCTGTGTGCTGCTGTCCTCGCTCTGCATGTCCTCCTGCCAGGTTGGGTCAGTTTCTATATCATCCACCATCTCGTCTTCCACTTCCGCACCCTGGTCCTCCTCCTGAGTTTATGGCAATTGTGTCTCATCATCGTCCACCTCTTGTGACACTTTCCCACCGTCGCCTTCATGTGACTGTGGCTGCTCAAATATTTGGGCATCGCTACACCGATCTCCTCTTGCCCGCTTCAAGTGGACCGGGCGAGAGGCCCGAATGTATAAATGGAAAAGTGAACAGCTCTTCAGAGTGTCCAAGTGTGGGATCATTTGTCTCCGGGCACTCGGTATGGTGGGAGGAAGGAGGATCAGGGTGAGGAATATGTGGTCCAGACTCACGGCTACTGAGACTTGACCGTGTGGTGGCTGGTGGCTAAGTGACTGGAAGCATTATCTGCTATCCAACCAACAACCTTTTGACACTGCTCTGGGTTCAATAGTGGTGTGCTGCGGTCCCCTAGAAATTAGGACAGGAAGGTCAGGCGAGAAGATGTGGGTGTTTGTTGTGGCACAATTTCAGCTTGCCCATGGCCTTGTCCTCAGCCTCTGCATACACCATTACCATCACGTCCAGTTCACCGTCCCTTGCCACGTGCCTTGGCCATTTTAAATGAAGGACAGTATCTTCCACGCTCACTGCAAATGACTGAGTTTGGAGCGAACTTATATGTGATCCGTGTGACGGAGAAAACAGAGTTTTAAATACCTGGCCTGTAGGTAAGTAGTTTGAACAGCAAACTGCGGTGAATTGCTTCAATGACACACTAAAGGAAATTTTTAATGGAAGCCAGAAATGGTGTAATGTACGGTTTTTCTCCCTACACTACCTAATACACAAGCAAATTTCTCCCTGACGCAGCAGCACCTCTCCCTACACTGTCTGATCCGGAGTGACTGTGACGAGCATGGCGGTGCCAGGTCTGATATAGACCTGATGACACTATGTGTCCAGACAATCACTGTAATGCCCACAACCAACATGGCTGCGGCATTACAGTGAGTGGCAGGCAATCCCTGCATGTTCATTGGCTCCAAAGAGCGCCAAACATGCAGGGCGGAGACCTGAGCTCCCACCCGAGCAACCTGGAAATAGCGAGCGCCGAGCAGTAGCGAGCATGCTCGCTCATCACTATTTCTATTCACTGACAGAAAACAGCTCAATTTCTCCACAATTCTGGAACCCAGTAGAACTTTCTGCCGGTCTCCTGTTTTGTTTGGGGGTCAGTACAAGGCGGCTCTTATCTTACTGCCTGGATCTATGACTGGCCTCCATCACGTCCCCTGCAGGTGATCCGGTAATTGAACGCTAAGCCGCTCATTCCCCAGAAGTGGAGACACTTCCGATTCATTACATTTATTTCCATTCTATTGGACGATGTATCTTGTAAGAAATTAGGAAAAGCTTCTTAGGTAGACGATGCATTGAAAATTAATATTTTACCATTATGCTAAAGTAAATAGTCGTTTATATTTATTCAGCGCCCGCAGGAGAATTCACCGCGAGAAGCGAGAGGATTCTGCTAAATGAGGGAGATTTATGCAAATATAATCCGGAGCGGGAAATGCTCGTTTGACGCCCCTGAGGGTTCGACCGCCACAGGGATGCTGCACTTCTTTAATGGAGTGTAGTGTTTCTCCTCCGAGGTAAGGCCAGTGTGATAGTTGTGACCTAACCTTTTGCATCCAACACCACACTTCTCCTCCAGAGGGAGCTAGTATGCACTAGGTGCTGCTCCCCTGGTTACAGGGAGACTGGGGAACACAAAGTGGTAGGAACCAGTTAGTGGGTGAGGGTGGAGGACTTACAAATAAGTTACACTTTAGATTTCATATTTAATAAAATGCCATCTTTGATCTTGGTCTTTTGGTCCTAGTTAGTCGGTTCTAGTGGTCGTACTGTGCTGTCAAACTACTGTGTGTTAATGTGACTTCCCTCCGGGAGCGCAGATCCTGTGTGGGCCTGCACCGGTAAGGGACGCAGCCCTCGTACCCTGGCCTTGGGACGAGAGGTAGGTTGCAGACAAGGAATGCCTCAACCCGGCCAAGTACCAGGATCAAGAAGGCCCGGGAGCTGTAGAGTGTGGCTCTCCAGCAAATGGGTCCCGGGGAGGATGCAGACGGAGCGGAGTACGCCACCTGTCCTCGCCTACCTGATTTATTCAGAGGGATTCCGGCTGCAAGAGGGGTACCGGCCCCCGACACCCGACCTTGTACTCTATGTCCTGGACGGGAAAGCCCGGTTAGGCCCTGAGGATCCCACCGGGCATCGGATGGAGAGGAATTGCCACCCGTGCCCTAGTCCTGAGAGGAGCTCAGAGGGAGACCCGGCCTATCTACACACGCACAGACGGGGAAGGGTGAAGTCTGTAGTGCAGGAACACTCTGGTGTAGGGTCACTACCGAACACTGGACCTTCTCGGAGGTAGTCAGACCCCCGTCCCTGGTGGCCGCAGTACTCCGCGGGGAGCAGGGAGTCACCTTCCCGATGTCTTCTCTGAGTGAGTAAAGCCTTGGAAGTTCACCCCTATGGCCTCCGGACTGTTCATTACGCGCCATACCATGCGACGCGGTGCCCGTACTCCCCGCACTACTACTTCCCCCTCCATCCTGTTTGCCTGCCCTGAGGCCTTGCTCCGCCTGTGGGGAGCAGTGAGAACTTCAGCCGCCAAGATACCAGGCCTCGGTGGACTGTAGCGGCGCTGGTGGCCCTTCACCAGGCACCACAGGTGGCGTAGTCGTTAAAATAAGCCACTCAACCCAGACGAGCCCACAACATCTTCCTTTTCATGTGACGGCCCTGAGCACGGGTCGGGTCCGGGCCACGGCTACATCCCATCTCTTCGTCACAGGGCCCGACACCGAGTCCCCCAACACCCAGGGTAAACTCAAGACTAAAAGGGCTCTTTCGAGAATTGAGGCGTCACAACCTGGCGTAGTCGGCAGGATCGCGTGCCCGCAACCTGGTGTAGTCGGCAGGATCGCGTGCCTGCAGCAAAGGAAGAAGTGCCCATTGCTATCGGGTACTGTGTGCCTTACACCTTGAACTGTTGTTTTACACTTAAAATGGTGCCTGCCCAAGAAGAACAGACGCCATAATTCTGTAAAAAGACTGTCTTTGAACGCCTCCCATCGTGGGCTGGGCTCCCGCTTGGCGCCAAAAATGTGGACTGCCCCTTCCATCAGAGACTGTCCGCGGGGTAATGCCCGTCAAACTGGATGGTCTGAACGAAGGCGGGCCTGTCAGCATTACGCCCAGGAACCGCCCCGAAAGAGGAGGAGGAAGCAAAGCAACAAGGTGCGGCCATTGCAGTCGGAGATTGGCAGTCAACGGAGGCGGACATGGATGCCTATGGGGAGCAAGACCACGCATCTACTGAACCTGGTTCAGGCCCTTCACCCGGTAGAGAGCAAGGCGGCAGCGTGTTGACCCCGGGAGATATCGCATTTCTCCAGCAGGAAGCTCCGGAACTCCTAAGAAGGCAGAGAGAGGCCCAGGAGGCGGCGATGGCTGCGTGGCGGGAGAAAATGCTGCTGCGTTTCCGGGACCGCCGCCAAGGAGTTGAGGCCCCAGGACAAGTCGACTCAGTGACAGAGGTCGAGAGCGGCCTAGCGGCGGGTGAGTGTGCAACCCCTGCCCCGGCTGCAGAGCCTACCGTGACTATCCTGGACCTCATGACAGAGTACCTAATTCCTCACGCGGTTACCTGGGAGCAAACGTTGACTCCAGAGCTGCAATCGGCAGCTGTGGGTGGGGACCTGCGATGCCGCCCAAACCCTGATACGGAGGTGCCTGAAGCTGCGGAGGAAACTACCAGCTCCATCCCGGACTGGTCCGCGTCTACAGAGGACTCGCAGCAACCCGTTCTAACCCCGCTACCCGCACCAGCAGTAACCTGGCCCGAGGCTGTGGAGTGGGCCTGGGAAAACCAGGGGGGAGACCTAATGGGCTTCCCCCGGGAGACCCAGGCTGAAGCGCGGAGGAAGAGCCAGTGGTGCAGCGATCAGATATTTCAGCTCGCATGGGAGCAGCGTCGGCAGGGGCAGCGCTGCGAGCGCCTTGAGGTCAGGACCAAAGCTGCAAAAACTCGGGCGCGTCAGGAGGAGGCCACCTGTCCCAGTCCCCGGTATGAAGGCCAAGTCATCCGTTTTCATCATGAGGCGGGGTGGGGGTTCATCCAGTGTCCCCAGTTCCAGGACGATGTGTTCGTGAGCCGGCGGGATGTCGAGCCGCGCCTCAGGAAGGGACACCCCGGTCGGTACCTCTTCCCGGGCGACACAGTGACTTTCTCTTGCCACCAGGGGGACCGTGGGTGGTACGCCCTGGACGTACACAAAGTGTCCGGGAGCGACGCCACCCCGCGCTCAGCCTCAGGGGACCGGCTAACCTCCGTCGGGAGGAATGAGCCCTTTCCAAGAAGGCAGCCCGAAGTTTAAAGCAGCCCCCGGCTGTTTCTGTTTTTTTTGGTTTACAAGTTTGAAAAGTTGACTTTTTACTATTATGCTTAAGTTCTTACCCGGTTTCTAGAGACACGTGTCCCTGCGGACAGGCTGCAGACAGACTCTTTCCCCATGTATATAGTTTGCATCTTTTTAGGTGCTCCATATTGGTTTTATGTAAAACCGCGGATATTCTCTACCTCAAAACCTCAGAAGAAAAACCTGAGGGTGGCTCTCCGGGAGGTCCAACTCGGGATCTTCATGCCCTGCAGCCACCCCAAGGCCAAAGTGGAGGGTTTAGGGCAGGTCCCTCGCACTTCTGAACTGACTCTGCATCTTTGCACCTTAACCTGTCTGTTTGCCTGCAATAATGTCTCTGGAAAATGCTAGCACTTTTATAATTTTATAGTTTTGTATTTCTATACCTGTTATGCAACGTTTAAGAAATGTGCCTCCCATAAAGGGATGATAGTTTTGTTATTATGAAAAGAAAATTTCCTGGGTGTTACTTCTTTTGCAGCCTGCGGACGTGCTGTGTTTTACCAGGGGGGAATGTGGCGCCCCTGAGGGTTCGACTGCCACAGGGACCTCGTACCCTGGCCTTGGGACGGGAGGTAGGTTGCAGACAAGGAATGTCTCAACCTGGCCAAAGACCAGGATCAAGAAGGCCCAGGGAGCTTTAGAGTGTGGCTCCCCAGCAAATGGGTCCCGGGGAGGATGCAGACGGAGCGGAGTACGCCACCTGTCCTCGCCTACCTCATTTATTCAGAGGGATTCCAGCTGCAAGAGGGGTGCCGGCCCCTGACACCCGACCTTGTACTCTATGTCCTGGACGGGAAAGCCCGGTTAGGCCCTGAGGATCCCACCGGGCATCAGATGGAGAGGAATTGCCACCCGTGCCCTAGTCCCCTAGTCCTGAGAGGAGCTCGAGGGAGACCCGGCCTATCTACACACGCACAGACGGGAAAGGGTGAAGTCTGTAGTGCAGGAACACTCTGGTGTAGGGTCGCTACCGAACACTGGACCTTCTCGGAGGTAGTCGGACCCCCGTCCCTGGTGGCCGCAGGACTCCGCGGGGAGCAGGGAGTCGCCTTCCCGATGTCATCTCTGAGTGAGTAAAGCCTTGGAAGTTCACCCCTATGGCCTCCGGACTGTTCATTACGCGCCATACCATGCGACGCGGTGCCCGTACTCCCCGCACTACTACTTCCCCCTCCATCCTGTTTGCCTGCCCCGAGGCCTTGCTCCGCCTGTGGGGAGCAGTGAGAACTTCAGCCGCCACGACACCAGGCCTCGGTGGACTGTAGCAGCGCTGGTGGCCCGCGGGAGGTGGAGCAGATCTCACATCACCTCGTCCCCGTCTGCAGCTTCATCCCATGTTCCCGGGGCAGAAAACAGAGATCTGAAAAGTTCCTCCACCCCAGACACTGGAGAGGTCACAATCTGAGTGCAGTACAGTATATGGAGTAAGGCCCACAGCAGCACAGAGTATTTCAGGAGAAGAATGTGTTGAGGTCACAGACTGAGAACTATATTGTGGAAGGAGCAGCGTTCCCTGCAGCACAGAGTATTACAGGTGAGTAGGGCGATAAACTTGTGGGAGATCAAAGACTTAAAGTTACATGATAGAAGGAGCTAGGTCCCCAGCAGCACAGAGTATTACAGGAGAGAAGCATGGTAATTGTCTGGCTCTTTGTAGAAAGCACAGAATGAGGAGGTTTGGTTCCCAGGGAAGAGTGATGGCGGAGCACCGGAAGAGGGTGAGGTAGTCCGAGATGTGAGATCCAGGGAGGGTGTCAGGTTGGGAGCAGAGGAAAGGGGGCACAGAGCAAGGTCAGGAGCAGAGAGCGAGAGAAGAGGGCAGAAACAGAGCAAGACTGAGGAAAGAGCCTTCTGGTGCACGGCAAGGGGGTCTCAGATCAGAGCAATACCACTGAAGACCCCTGTGCAGAGGAGTCAGACAAACAGCAAGAGGCCCCACCTGGTGCACCGACCTCATAACCACATGGAAGACTTCAGAGACCGGACTGTTCAGCTCAGAGGCTGCATATTCCAGAACAGAGACAGCATGGTCCAGTTCAGAGGCCGCACAGTCCAGTTCAGAGGCAGTACAGTCATGGCCAAAAGTATTGAGAATGAGACAAATAGTAATTTTTCCAAAGTTTACTGCTTCATTTTTTGTAATGGCAATTTGCATATACTCCTGAATGTCAAAGAGTGATCAGCTTAACAGCAATTACTGTACTTGCAAAGTCAATATTTGCCCAGAAAATGAACTTTAACCCCCAAAACACATTTCAACATCATTGCAGTCCTGCCTTAAAAGGAGCAGCTAACATCGTTTTAGTGATTGATCCATTAACACAGGTGTGGGTGTTGATGAGGACAGGGCTGGCGATCAATCAGTCATGATTAAGTAAGAATGACATCACTGGACACTTTAAAAGGAGGCTGGTTCTTGGTATCATTGTTTCTCTTCAGTTAACCATGGTTATCTCTAAAGAAACACATGCAGCCATCATTGCACTGCATAAAAATGGCCTAACAGGGAAGAGTATCGCAGCTACAAAGATTGCACCTCAGTCAACAATCTATCGCATCATCAAGAACTTCAAGGAGAGAGCTTCCATTGTTGTCAAAAAGGCTCCAGGGCGCCCAAGAAAGACCAGCAAGCGCCAGGACCGTATCTTAAAACTGTTTCAGCTGCGGGATCGGACTACCAGCAGTGCCGAGCTTGCTCAGGAATGGCAGCAGGCTGGTGTGAGTGCTTCTGCACGCACTGTGAGGCGGAGACTCTTTGAGCAAGGGCTGGTTTCAAGGAGGGCAGCAAAGAAGCCACTTCTCTCCAGAAAAAACATCAGGGACCGACTGATATTCTGCAAAAGGTACAGGCAGTGGACTGCTGAGGACTGGGGCAAAGTCATTTTCTCTGATGAATCCCCTTTTCGATTGTTTGGGACATCTGGAAAACAGCTTATTCGGAGAAGAAGAGGTGAGCGCTACCACCAGTCTTGTCTCATGCCAACTGTAAAGCATCCTGAAACCATTCATGTGTGGGGTTGCTTCTCAGCCAAGGGAATCGGCTCACTCACAGTCTTGCCTAAAAACACAGCCATGAATAAAGAATGGTACCAGAATGTCCTCCAAGAGCAACTTCTCCCAACCATCCAAGAGCAGTTTGGCGCCCAAAAATGCCTTTTCCAGCATGATGGAGCACCTTGCCATAAAGCAAAGGTGATAACTAAATGGCTCATGGAACAAAACGTAGAGATTTTGGGTCCATGGCCTGGAAACTCCCCAGATCTTAATCCCATTGAGAACTTGTGGTCAATCATCAAGAGACAGGTGGACAAACAAAAACCAACAAATTCTGGCAAAATGCAAGCATTGATTATGCAAGAATGGACTGCTATCAGTCAGGATTTGGTCCAAAAGTTGATTGAGAGCATGCCAGGGAGAATTACAGAGGTCTTGAAGAAGAAGGGGCAGCACTGCAAATATTGACTTGCTGCATTAACTCATTCTAACTGTCAATATAACCTATTGGTACTCATAATATGATTGCAATTATATTTCTGTATGTGATATAAACATCAGACAAACACTAATAAAAACCAGAGGCCAGCAGATCATGGGAAAATATCATTTTGGTGTCATTCTAAAAACTTTTGGCCATGACTGTACAGTCCACTCGAGATGCCCCACAGTCCAGTTTAGGGGCTGCACAGTCCAGTCCAGATGCTGCACAGTCCAGTTTATGGGCTGCACAGTCCAGTTTAGAGGCCACACAGTCCAGTTCAGGGGCCACACAGTCGCGATCAGGGGCCGCACAGTCCAGGTCAGGGGCCACACAGTCCAGTTCATTGACAGTAAGGTCCAGTTCAGGGGCCGCACAGTCCAGTTCAGGGGCTGCACAGGCCAGTTCAGGGGCCGCACAGGCCAGTTCAGGGGCCGTACAGTCCAGTTCAGAGGCAGTACAGTCCAGTTCAGAGGTAGTACAGTCCAGTTCCGGGGCCGTACAGTCCAGTTCAGGTGCCGCACAGTCCAGTTCAGGGGCCATACAGTCCAGTTCAGGGGCCACACAGTCCAGTTCAGAGGCCGCACAGTCCAGTTCAGGGGCCGCACAGTCCAGTTCAGAAGCCGCACAGTCCAGTTCAGGGGCAGCACAGTCCAGTTCAAGGGCCACGCTGTCCAGTTCAGGAGCCGCACAGTCCAGTTCAGTGACAGTACGGTCCAGATCAGGGGCCGCACAGTCCAGTTCTGGGGCCACAGTCCAGTTCAGTGACAGTAAGGTCCAGTTCAGGGGCCACACAGTCCAGTTCAGGGGCTGCACAGGCCAGTACAGGGGCCGCACAGTCCAGTTCTGGGGCCACAGTCCAGTTCAGTTACAGTAAGGTCCAGTTCAGGGGCCACACAGTCCAGTTCAGGGGCTGCACAGGCCAGTACAGGGGCCGCACAGTCGAGTTCAGGGTCCGCACAGTCGAGTTCAGAGGCAGTACAGTCCAGTTCAGAGGCAGTACAGTCCAGTTCAAGGGCCGCACTGTCCAGTTCAGGGGCCGGACAGTCCAGTTCAGGGGCCGCACAGTCCAGTTCAGGGGCCATACAGTCCAGTTCAGGGGCCGCACAGTCCAGTTCAGGGGCCGCACAGTCCAGTTCAGGGGCTGCACAGTCCAGTTCAGGGGCCGCACAGTCCAGTTCAAGGGCCGCACAGTCCAGTTCAAGGGCCGTACAGTCCAGTTCAGAGGCCGCACAGTCCAGTTTAGGGGCCGCACAGTCCAGTTTAGGGGCTGCACAGTCCAGTTTAGAGGCAGCACAGTCCAGTTTAGAGGCAGCACAGTCCAGTTCAGAGGCAGCACAGTCCAGTTCAGAGGCAGCACAGTCCAGTTCAGGGGCCGCACAGTCCAGTTCAGGGGCTGTACAGTCCAGTTCAGAGGCCGCACAGTCCAGTTTAGGGGCCGCCCAGTCCAGTTTAGGCGCCGCACAGTCCAGTTTAGGGGCCACACAGTCCAGTTTAGGGGCCGAACAGTCCTGTTTAGAGGCAGCACAATCCAGTTTAGAGGCAGCACAGAGCAGTTTAGAGGCAGCACAGTCCAGCTCAGGGGTCGTACAGTCCAGTTCAGGGGCTGCACAGTCCAGTTCAGGGGCTGCACAGTCCAGTTCAGGGACCGCACAGTCCAGTTCAGGGGCCGCACAGTCCAGTTCAGGGGCCGTACAGTCCATTTCAGAGGCCGCACTATCCAGTTTAGGGGCCGCACAGTCCAGTTTAGGGGCTGCACAGTCCAGTTCAGAGGCAGCACAGTCCAGTTTAGAGGAAGTACAGTCCAGTTTAGAGGCAGCACAGTCCAGTTCAGGGGCCGTACAGTCCAGTTCAGGGGCCGCACAGTCCAGTTCAGGGGCCATACAGTCCAGTTCTGGGGTCGCACAGTCCAGTTCAGGAGCCGCACTGTCCAGTTCACAGCCTGCACAGTCCAGTTTAGGGGCTGCACAGACCAGTTTAGGGGCCGCACAGTCCAGTTTAGGGGCCGCACAGTCAGTTTAGGGGCTGCACAGTCCAGTTTAGAGGCAGCACAATCCAGTTTAGAGGCAGCACAGTCCAGTTTAGAGGAAGCACAGTCCAGTTTAGAGGAAGCACAATCCAGTTTAGAGGCAGCAAAGTCCAGTTCAGGGGCCGTACAGTCCAGTTCAGGGGCCGCACAGTCCAGTTCAGGGGCCATACAGTCCAGTTCAGGGGCCACACAGTCCAGTTCAGGAGCCGCACTGTCCAGTTCACGGGCTGCACAGTCCAGTTCAGGAGCCGCACTGTCCAGTTCACGGGCTGCACAGTCCAGTTCAGGGGCCGCACAGTCCAGTTTAGAGGCAGCACAGTCCAGTTTAGAGGAAGCACAGTCCAACTTAGAGGAAGCACAGTCCAGTTCAGGGGCCATACAGTCCAGTTCAAGGGGCCGCACAGTCCAGTTTAGGGGCTGCACAGTCCTGTTTAGAGGCAACACAATCCAGTTTAGAGGCAGCACAGTCCAGTTTAGAGACAGCACAGTCCAGTTTAGAGGAAGCACAGTCCAGTTTAGAGGCAGCACAGTCCAGTTCAGGGGCTGTACAGTCCAATTCAGGGGCCGCACAGTCCAGTTCAGGGGCCGCACAGTCCAGTTTAGAGGCCACACAGTCCAGTTTAGAGGCCGCATACTCCAGTTTAGAGGCAGCACAGTCCAGTTTAGAGGAAGCACAGTCCAGTTCAGGGGCCGTACAGTCCAATTCAGGGGCCGCACAGTCCAGTTCAGGGGCCGCACAGTCCAGTTTAGAGGCCACACAGTCCAGTTTAGAGGCCGCATACTCCAGTTTAGAGGCAGCACAGTCCAGTTTAGAGGCCGCATACTCCAGTTTAGAGGCAGCACAGTCCAGTTTAGAGGCAGCACTGTCCAGTTTAGAGGCAGCACTGTCCAGTTTAGAGGCAGCTCTGTCCGGTTTAGAGGCAGCACTGTCCAGTTTAGAGGCAGCTCTGTCCGGTTTAGAGGCAGCACTGTCCAGTTTAGAGGCAGCTCTGTCCGGTTTAGAGGCAGCACAGTCCAGTTCAGGGGCCGCACAGTCCAGTTCAGGGGCCGCACAGTCCAGTTCAGAGGCCTTGGGCTAAGTTCACATGTCCAATCCTTAAGAACTGATCTAGCAGTAATTCGTTGACAAAAAAGTTGTGCAGACACAACTTTTTTGTCCAAAAAAAAGTACAAGAAATCCCACCGCGTCATAGTGACCCTATTCGGGACGGTCCTGACCTCTAGTATTAAAACCTTACTATCTGTCAAATAACGTAAATGTGAATAAGGGCCAAGCAGGATCGAGACCACGACTAATGGACACCCAGTGGTATGGAGCTATATAAATGTAATGTCCAGCTCAAGGAATAGGGAAGCCACGACCTCATTTGCACAGAGTGGCCAGTGTGAACATGCACCTACATGTTGCATGCATACCAACTGATATTCCAGTTCATCTCCTTACAACTTTTTCATCCATATGAAAAAAACTGATTTCAACTGGATCTGTTTTTTCTTTTAACATTGATGTCTATAGATTCCGATTTGTAAAGGATCCATTTTTTGGTTACCGGAGGTGTAAAAATAAATGTGAACTCTCAAATAATTGTCTAATTAAATCTGATTCAGTAAGGAAAAAACGGATCCTTTACAAATAGGAGAATATCAGATGACTATTCAATGGATCCGTTTTCCATAGACGTCAATGTTAAAAAGAAAAACGGATCCAGTTGCAATCAGTTTTGCCTGCAAAAAAAGTTATGCCTGCACTCTGCACCATTTTTTTACTAATGAATTGCTGCTTGATCCGTTCTAACACGTGATTATTGGACATGTGAACAGAGCCTTAGACTGTAATGTCCAGGTCAGAGAATGAAGAGTTTCTCTTGGTTGCAATCTGATCGTCCAGAATTATAAGGTCACAGAATGAAAGCCCCCTATAGGAACAGGGTCCGGCAGCAGCACAGAGGAGCTCAGTGGAGGTGTGTGCCGATCTCGAGGGGCTCGAGCATCACAAGTCATTATTGATATTCGTCAAAGTCTGAAGGAGAAAGGCTTCCAGCAGTACAGAGTATTTTAGGAAAGGGGGGTCAGAAACTGAAAGGCACAGAGGAAAGAACATGATCTCCAGCAGTACAGAGTATTTCAGGAGAGGATTCTTATCCCTTGCCATATGTTGTGTTCACAGCTGGACCTCCTCACGTGGCTCTATGGAGTGCGATCCGTGGCTCTGTCACCTGAGGTCAGGCCTCGTCCTTGGAATCGTCTCCGTTCACCTAATGAATCCATTATGAATTTCCCGTCGTCGGTGCGCGGTGATTAGCGGCTGATTACCTGCTCTGATTGAAGTGGATGCAGACGCCGCGTTATGTTGTGCTGTGATAATAAGGAGATTAGAGCTGATCTTCTTGTCACCATTGTATCACTGAGAAGATTGTATCCAATTAATGACCCGAAAGTGTAAAAAGAATTATGTGTCGACTGTAAAAATAGGTTTGATGTAAATAATGCCGAACATCTGTAGGGAAAGTTCTGCAACTTTCTAACACACTTTACAGTTAAAGTTTCCACATTTTCAAACCCTGTGCTGTAAGTGAATGAGAGCACTCTTATCATTCCTGGGCTGTCACCATGTGCACTCCTCGTCACCATGTGCACTCCTCGTCACCATGTGCACGGCGTGTCATCATGTGCACGGCTCGTCATCATGTGCACGACTCATTATCATGTGCACAGCTCATCATTATGTGCACGGCTCATCATTATGTGCACGGCTCGTCATCATGTGCACGGCGTGTCATCATGTGCACGGCTCGTCATCATGTGCACGGCGCGTCATCATGTGCATGGCTCGTCATTATGTGCATGGCTCGTCATCATGTGCCCGACTCATTATCATGTGCACAGCTAGTCATTATGTGCACGGCTCGTCATGTGCACGGCTCGTCATCATGTGCACGGCTCGTCATTATGTGCACGGCGCGTAATTATGTGCATGGCGCGTAATTATGTGCACGGCTCGTCATCATGTGCACGTAGCATCATCATGTGCACGGTTCGTCATTATGTGCACGGCGCATAATTATGTGCACGGTGCGTAATTATGTGCACGATGTGTCATCATGTGCACGGCTCGTCATCATGTGCACGGCGTATCATCATGTGCACGGCTCGTTATCATGTGCACGGCGTGTAATCATGTGCACGACTCATTATCATGTGCACAGCTCGTCATCATGTGCACGGCTCGTCATTATGTGCACGGCTCGTCATCATGTGCACGGCTCATCATCATGTGCACGGCTCGTCATCATGTGCACAGTGCGTCATTATGTGCACGACGCGTCATCATGTGCATGGCTCGTCATCATGTGCACGGCGTGTTATCGTGTGCACAGCGCATCATCATGTGCATGGCGCGTCATCATGGGCGCGACGTGTCATCATCTGCACGGCTTGTCATCATGTGCACGGCTCGTCATCATGTGCACGGCGCGTCATCATGGGTGCGACGTGTCATCATCTGTACGGCTTGTCATCATCTGCACGGCTTGTCATCATGTGCACGACGCGTCATCATGTGCACGGCTCGTCATCATGTGCACGGCGTGTCATTATGTGCACGGCTCGTCATCTTGTGCACGGCTCGTCATCATGTGCACGGCTCGTCATCATGTGCACGGCTCGTCATTATGTGCACGACGCGTCATCATGTGCATGGCTCGTCATCATGTGCACGGCACATCATTATGTGCACGGCGCATCATTATGTGCATGGCACGTCATCATGTGCACGGCGTGTCATCATGGGCGCGACGTGTCATCATCTGCACGGCTTGTCATCATGTGCACGGCGCGTCGTCATGTGCACGGCGCGTCATCTTGTGCATGGCGCGTCATCCTGTGCACGGCGCGTCATCATGTGCATGGCGCATCATCATGTGCACGATGAACAGGCTATTTCTGCATGTGTCACAGCTGTCTAACAGCCGTGACACTTGCAGGCGCAGTGACAATGAATGAAATGCTGAGCACGCCAAAATACTCGGCGAGCACTCGAGCTTGCTCGCTGAAAGGGTTAATGAGGCATACTCAATCATCACTAGTAAGGATGATTCTGAGAAAGGTCAGGAATCAGCGCAGAACTATATGGGAGGACCTGGTCAATGACCTGAAGAAAGCTGGGACCACAGTCTCACACATTACCATTAGTAACACACTGCGCCGTCATGGATTAAAATCCTGCAGGACACACAAGGACCCCCTGCTCACGCCAGCACATGTCCAGTTTCATTTGAAGTTCGACAATGACCATCTGGATGATCCAGAGGAGGCATGGGAGAAGGTCATGTGGTCAGATGAGACCAAAATAGAACTTTTTGGTATCAACTCCACTCACCGCGTTTGGAGGAAGAAGAAGGATGAGTACAACCCAAAGAACACCATCCCAACCATGAAGCATAATGGGGGAAACATCATACTTTCGGGGTGCTTTTCTGTAAAGGGGAGATGGCGACTTCACCTTATTGAAGGGAGGATGGATGGGGTCATGTATCACGAGATTTTGGCCAACAACCTTCTTCCCTCAGTAAGAGCAGTGAAGATGAGTCAAGGCTGGGTCTTCCAGCATGACAATGATCCGAAACACACAGCCAGGGCAACTAAGGAGTGGCTCCATAAGAAGCATTTCAAGGTCCTGGCGTGGCCTAGCCAGTCTCCAGACCTGAGCCCAATAGAAAATCTTTGGAGGGAGCTGAAACTCAATGTTGCCCAGCGACAGACCCGAAACCTGAAAGATCTGGAGAAGATGTGTATGGGGGAGGGGGCCAAAATCCCTGCTGCAGTGTGTGCAAACCTGGTCGAGAACTACAGGAAACGTCTGACCTCTGTAATTGTAACAAAGGTTTCTGGACCAAATATTAAGTTCTGTTTTTCTATTGTATCAAATACTTATTTCATGTAATAAAATGCAAATTAATTATGTAAAAATCATACAATGTGATTTCTGGAATTTTTTTTTAGATTTTGTCTCTCACAGGTGAAGTGACCTACGATAAAAATGATAGACCTCTCCATTCTTTGTAGGTGGGAAAATCGGCAGTGTATAAAATACTTATTTTCCCCACTGTATGTATATATACATATATATATATATATATATATATATATATATATATATGTGATAGTAAACAGCAATGAATTGTTGAAAAATCAAAAAAAAAAATTCTCTGTAAAATACACTTTACTGCATGCATATAAAATTAAATCCACATATCAAGTATCCACATGATCAAAATAACCTACAAAATTCATTCGACAGGTTATTTGGTGTAAAATGTGAACAGTAGAAAATATTTTTATATTTGCTTCACATAAAAAATTATTAAAAAATGATGCAATAATTAATATTTACTTTAAATCAATGCCAAAAAAATAATACAATTTGTCCCATAGAAATAAAATCCTCACATAGGATAGAGGCAAAAACAAAAAAATTGGTTGGTCATTAAGGGTTTAATATAATAGTAATGGGAAAGTGTAGCACCACTTAGTGGTGGCCAGTGGTATTGCAGTTTTTGTTTATATTTTTATAGTCATGTTCTAATGTTTTTAGTCTTTATAAATGGCAGTCATGGTATCAACATAGCATACAAAGATAAAGAAACAGTACCCTAAGGCATCCTCCGACTGGTATAGTGGATGGCTGTATAGTACATAGAGTCTGGAAATCGGGACAATTTACTCCAGAAGTGATATGCTGAAAAGGAATTAACTTCCTTGCATTCCCTTTTTTTACTTTTTTACAAAATTTGATACAACTTGAAATGCAGAACAATCTCCTTAAGCCGAGAAAAACAGAAATCTTACTGGACAAGAGATAAAACTTCTTCCTAATTCCAGCTGACACTGAAGAGGTGGCGGTCTCCGCCATCGAGAAACACGCCGGTGTCTGCAGCTTTGGATGCTGATGGTAGATAAAGACGCTGTAACACACTTGTCATTCCAAGACGGATGTTCCCGAAGAGAAAAAATCATTGAGCTATTAGAGTTTCACTGCTTTGTGCAACTTCTGCTCATCTTTCTCTGAATATCAGTATATCAGAAATTGACCAGAAATGAGAATATCAGATTGATCATGCTGGACCGAGGCAGAGTTTCATTCGATTTACAGCTGCTTGCAAATATTAATATGTTGCTAAAAACTCAAGACTTGCTGACATGTCATTGAAAGATGTTGTTGGAGTAAATAGGTTCATGCACAATGACTAAATGAAATAACACAGTTTACGAAAATGAAAAAAAAAACAAAAAAACATAAAAAATAGACAAAATGTCAAACATACTGTATATAATGAAAAGCTACATACAAGCCAAAATCAATAAAGGATATAAAAAGATGCATTCAGAAAGTATTTTAACAAGATATAAAACAATAAACACACATTATACACCCACAAGAGTAGACCTTCTGTTTTCTTCCAACAAGAATAAACTTAATCTGCAGGTTTTTTTTATCCAACAAGAGTAGACTTAACCTACTGCAGACATTCTGTTTTCATTCAACAAGAGTAGACTTATCTTGTTTTTTCATTTAACAAGAATATTCTTATCCTACTGTTTTCATCTAACAAGAGTAGACTTAACCTACTGTTTTCATCTAACAAGAGTAGACTTAACCTACTGTTTTCATTCAACAAGAGTAGACTTAGCCTAAAGTTAGGAAAGAAAGAAAAAGCAAGAAAAAAAATAAACACGGAAAACAAAATTAATAAAGAAGAAAGCTACAACAACTGTTTCTAGTTCTGCTACCAACAAGTAAAATATCAAAATTATAAAAAGGTAATTGTAACAAAAAGGGGAACACATTTTAAAATATATTTTAACATACCTCTATGTTTTTTTTTTTTAAAAAAATTTGAATGACAAACATTTATTTCCTTTTGTTCCCACATATGTTGCCTCAATATTGGCAAAACATAAGAACTACAAATGTAAAAATTATGTAAAATTGGGGCCCTGTACCACAAAATAAAGAGGCAAAATTTATTTGTAGAAATCTTAGAGCTCTTAGAACCACATGTACGACAAACAAAAGACAAAAATGTGCCTGGCCATGAATGGTTAAACAGTTTTCTTTTCAGTCTGTGAAAGTCCTCAAGATTCTGCTTTGGAATGTTGAAAAAATGGATCAAGAAATAGTAGCAGAAGGCTCACCTTGTGTGGTTGTCTCACCTTGTGTGGTTGCCTCACCTTATCTGGTTGTATCACCTTGTGTGGTTGCCTTACCTTGTGTGGTTGCCTCACCTTATCTGGTTGTATCACCTTGTGCGGTTGCCTCACCTTGTCTGGTTGTCTCAGATTGTGTGGTTGTCTCACCTTGTGTGGTTGCCTCACCTTATCTGGTTGTATCACCTTGTGTGGTTGCCTTACCTTGTGTGGTTGCCTCACCTTATCTGGTTGTATCACCTTGTGCGGTTGCCTCACCTTGTCTGGTTGTCTCAGATTGTGTGGTTGCCTCACCTTGTTTGGTTGCCTCACCTTGTCTGGTTGCCTCACCTTGTCCGGTTGTCTGATATTGTGTGGTTGTCTCACCTTGTGTGGTTGCCTCACCTTGTCTGATTGTCCCATCTTATGTTGTTGCCTCACCTTGTGTGGTTGTCTCAGATTGTGTGGTTGTTTCACCTTTTGTGGTTGCCTCACCTTATGTGGTTGCCTCACCTTATGTGATTGCCTCACCTAGTGTGGTTGTCTCACCTTATGTAGTTGCCTCACCTTGTCTGGTTGCCTCACCTTGTCCGGTTGTCTGATATTGTGTGGTTGTCTCACCTTGTGTGGTTGCCTCACCTTGTCTGATTGTCCCATCTTATGTTGTTGCCTCACCTTGTGTGGTTGTCTCACCTTGTGTGGTTGTCTCACCTTGTGTGGTTGTCTCAGATTGTGTGGTTGCCTCACCTTATGTGGTTGCCTCACCTTATGTGATTGCCTCACCTAGTGTGGTTGTCTCACCTTATGTAGTTGCCTCACCTTGTGTGGTTATCTCAACTTGTGTGGTTGTCTTACCTTGTCTGGTTGCTTCACCTTATCTGGTTGTCTCAGATTTTGTGGTTGTTTCACCTTGTGTGGTTGCCTCACCTTGCTTGGTTGTCTCACCTTGTGTGGTTGTCTCAGATTGTATGGTTTTCTCACCTTTTGTGGTTGCCTCACCTAATGTGGTTGCCTCACGTAGTGTGGTTGTCTCACCTTGTCTTGTTGTTTCACCTTTTGTGGTTGCCTTACCTTGTGTGGTTGCCTCACCTTGTGTGTGTGACAGTGAGTCACTTTTCACGGCCAGGCCGTGAGACAGGATAGTCAAGTAGTTCGAAGTCAAAGACAGGAGGGTACGTCATAAACAGAGGGAAGACACAAAGGTGTAGTCAGGTAACGTTCCATAGATCAGAATACCAAGAGGAAAGCAGATTAGAGCAGAAGGAGTTAAACAGACGGATGGTCAGAACAAGGTCCAAGGTCAGGCAACAGAAGATCAATAAACAGAACTCAAGGCACAGAGAACAATCCACACACACTAGCTGTCTGTACGTCTGGCAAAGATCTGGGGGAAACAGCTCAGTTAAGTATCCAGGCATTCAACTGGGATAATGAACACCTGAAGATAGCCAGTGACTCCCAGTCTCAGATTGGACAGCCAAGCTGTCAATCACCACACTGACAGCTATTGCACGCCCCTGTACCAGATTGGATGGTTGAGCTGTCAATCACAGTATTGTCAGCTCCAGCACGCCCCTGTACAAGATTGGATGGCTGAGCTGTCAGTAACTGCATCCCAGACACAGTAAGGGGTGGAACTGTGACAGTGTGGTTGTCTCATCTTGTGTGGTTGTCCCATCTTGTGTGGTTGTCTCACCTTGTGTGGTTGCCTCTGGTTGTCTCAGATTGTGTGATTGCCTCACTCTATGTGGTTGCCTCACCTTGTGTGGTTGTCTCACCTTATATGGTTGTCTCAGATTGTGTGGTTGTCTTACCTTGTGTGGTTGTCTTACCTTGTGTGGTTGCCTCACCTTGTGTGGTTGTCTCACCTTATATGGTTGTCTCAGATTGTGTGGTTGTCTTACCTTGTGTGGTTGTCTTACCTTGTGTGGTTGCCTCACCTTATATGGTTGTCTCAGATTGTGTGGTTGTCTTACCTTGTGTGGTTGTCTCACCTTGTGTGGTTGCCTCACCTTATGCGGTTGTCTCACCTTGTGTAGTTGCCTCACCTTGTGTGGTTGTCTCATCTTGTGTGGTTGTCTCAGCTTTTGTGGTTGCCTCGCCTTGTGTGGTTGCTAGTGATGAGCGAGCATGCTCGCTACTGCTCGGTGCTCGCCCGAGCATCTCACTGCTCGAGATGCTCGGCACTCGCCGAGTATTTCCGGGGTTGCTCGGCGGGAGCTCGGGTTCCCTCCCTGCATGTTTGGCGCTCTTTAGAGCGCCAATCAACATGCAGGGATTGCCTGCCACTCATTATAATGCCGCAGCCATGGTGGTTGTGGCATTACAGTGATTGGATGGCCACACAACGTCATCAGGTCTATATTAGTGTTGAGCGAGCACTAAAATGCTCGGGTGCTCGAAGCTCGGGCCGAGCTCGCCGTGATACTCGGTTGCTCGACCCGAGCAACAAGCCCAATGTTAGTCTATGGGAGACCAGAGCATTTTTGCGGCGGCACCCCTGGCAGCCTGTAGAAAGCCTAAAAAGTGCCCAAAACGATAGTGACAGTGCTCAAATGACATGGGGACAGCATGGGCATCGCCCCAGGAAGCATTTCTGACCCCCAGGTCGCTGCTGTAAACAACGTGGTCAGAGGTATTAAGCCACTTTTACGGGGTCACAATAAAACGTTCAAAAACAAAACTGAAACTGCTTTCCTGTGAAATATGTTAAGGAACTTCCTTTCCAGGGTAAAGACTTGTGTATAAGGTAAAATAAATAACCAAAAACAAAAATACTCCTCCACACCTTGGGCTATGTTCACAAGTAGCATTTTTTATGCGTTTTTGCACTTTTGCATTGCTTTCAACCGTGACAAATGCATTCACCAGGAAACGTCATTTTAACATTTTACAATCTTATCTGGCCATGTGCTGTGTGACACATGCATACAGTGCTGAAAAGACATGGGAACAGCATGGGGAAGACCCCTGGAAGCATCTCTGACACCCAGGTCACTGCCTAAAAGTGTGCCCATCAGAAGTGATCCTTTCCGCATCAGAAGATGCAGACTTGCAACTATCCCCGTGCAAGTCCTTGTCCCAGGTCAGTGTTCAATTGTACCTCCCCCATTCCTTGCAATGCAAGCGTAAGTGTGCAACCTGCCACCCACCCACCCCCAGGCTGCAATACCATACTGCTTGCTTGCTTGCACTTGAAATGGGGCCTTTTAGTTTGGAGGAGGCCGAAGCTGGCCACTACCTCATGGCTGCTTCGGCAGCGAGGTATTCATACTCAGTCCCCAGCCGCCCGGCGGCCGGGTGTCCACACACGGTCCCCAGCCGCCTGGGGGCGGCTGGGTGTCTATAAACGGTCCCCAGCCGCCCCTATTTCTCCTTGGAACATCCCCCCACACACTTTTCTTAGCCCGGCCTGCTTTAGGGCAGCGTTGGACGAGCCCACCAGAGAACCAGACTCCTCCGGTGGGCCCTGGCTTCTCCATCAGGGGAGTTGAGAGTGCCAAGGTGAGGAGCATGATGATGATGATAGAAGTTAGCATCTGCTTTGTTTTCTTGGAATGCAAGCGTGAGTGTGCAACCTGCCACCCACCCACCCCTAGACTGCAATACCATACTGCTAGCATGCTTGCACTTGAAATTGGGCCTTTTAGGCATGTCGAGGCAGACGCCGGCCACCATGTCATGGCTGCGTCGGCGGCCTGGTATCCATACTCAGTCCCCAGCCGCCCGGCGGCCGGGTGTCCACGCTCGGTCCCCAGCCGACAGGGGGCGGCCGGGTGTCCATACTCTGTCCTCAGCCGCCCGGCGGCCGGGTGTCCACACACAGTCCCCAGCCGCCTGGGGGCGGCCGGGTGTCCATAAACGGTCCCCAGCCGCCCCTATTTCTCCTTGGAACATCCCCCCACACACTTTTCTTAGCCCAGCCTGCTTTAGGGCAGCATTGGACGAGCCCACCAGAGAACCAGACTCCTCCGGTGGGCCCTGGCTTCTCCATCAGGGGAGTTGAGAGTGCCAAGGTGAGGAGCATGATGATGATGATAGAAGTTAGCGTCTGCTTTGTTTTCTTGGAATGCAAGCGTAAGTGTGCAACCTGCCACCCACCCTCCCCCAGGCTGCAATACCATACTGCTAGCTTGCACTTGAAATGGGGCCTTTTAGTTTGGAGGAGGCCGTAGCTAGCCACTACCTCATGGCTGCTTCGGCAGCGAGGTATCCATACTCAGTCCCCAGCCGCCCGGCGGCCGGGTGTCCACGCTCGGTCCCCAGCCACCAGGGGGCGGCCGGGTGTCCACACACGGTCTCCAGCCGCCCCTATTTGAAGGACAGCCTAACCACAAACACGTGGACAAGTGAATGTGGCCAGGGATGGTCCATCTCACACCTTCTTACTGGGTTAATATTGTGGAAGCCGGGACACAGTTGGACACTGGGATGCAACACGTCCTCCAGACATAGAGGATTGCGGGTCCTGGGTCAATCAGGCTTCAACACAAAGTTCAAAAGGTAGACAGCAGCAGTGGTCAGCCTCCTACACAACGAGTAAATTATTCATGATCATGAGGCCATCCATCTCCTTAGCTTTCTGTTCCTTGGAATGCAAGCGCATGTATGTAGTAGCGGCTAGGCCTGAGGTGGTCTGCGTTTTGGCGCATATCCTACCTCCTCTGAGGATTGCTGGATGTTTTCCTGCTACTATCTCAGTTCTATGACTCCAGTTAAAACAAAGCTTCAGGTGATGAATGATGGATGAGGTGGTGGCAAAGGAGAAAGAGCTGGAGGAACAGGGACCATTCACATCAATATCAGGCCAGTCAACCACACATGTCTTGTAGTATATGTTTCTGTACCAAAAGGAAAGGTTCGGCTACACAGTTATAGGGCATGCAGTGAGTGCAATGCCTACCAAAAATTTCGAGGCACTCCAATGCCCCTTGGAAGTGACATGGAGGTCAGAGGGCCTTAACTAAACCATTTTTTTCATTTATAGCAACTGGGTCTCCTGTGCACTGTTGGCCTAAGCAGTGAATGGAAGGCTTTCCAAAAATTATGAGTAACTGCAATGCCCCTTGAAACAGACGTGGATTACAGCATACTAAAAACCTTCTACCCATTATTGAGGAGTGGGTCTCCCTTAGTGTTCGCCTATGCATTGAAAAGCAAAAGCTGACTAAAATTAGGAGGAAATGCAATGCCGTTGGAAGAATGGTGGAGTTCGCAGTGATATAAAAAGACAATATCAATGCCCCTTGAAAAAGTGGTGGAGGTCGCAGTAGTTTAACAAGACGGTTTTAATGCCCCTTGGAAAAGTGGTGGAGGTCTCAGTTGCTTAACAAGATGGTTTAAATGCCCCTTGGAAGAGATGTGGAGGTCGCAGTAGCTTAACAAGATGGTTTAAATGCCCCTTGGAAGAGATGCAGAGGTCGCAGTAGCTTAACAAGACGGTTTTAATGCTCCTTGGAAGAGACGTGGAGGTTGCAGTAGCTTAACAAGACGGTTTTAATGCCCCTTGGAAGAGACGTGGAGGTTGCAGTAGCTTAACAAGATGGTTTTAATGCCCCTTGGAAGAGACGTGGAGGTTGCAGTAGCTTAACAAGACGGTTTTAATGCTCCTTGGAAGAGACGTTGAGGTCGCAGTAGCTTAACAAGACGGTTTAAATGCCGCTTGGAAGAATGGTGGAGGTCGCAGTAGCTTAACAAGACGGTTTAAATGCCCCTTGGAAGAGACGTGGAGGTTGCAGTAGCTTAAAAAGACGGTTTTCATGTCCCTTGGAAGAGACATGGAGGTCGCAGTAGCTTAACAAGACGGTTTTAATGCTCCTTGGAAGAGACGTGGAAGTCGCAGTAGCTTAAAAAGATGGTTTAAATGCCCCTTGGAAGAATGGTGGAGGTCGCAGTAGCTTAATAAGATGGTTTAAATGCCCCTTGGAAGAGACGTGGAGGTTGCAGTAGCTTAACAAGACTGTTTTAATGCCCCTTGGATGAGACGTGGAGGTCGCAGTAGCTTAACAAGTCGGTTTTAATGCCCCTTGGAAGAGACGTGGAGGTCGCAGTAGCTTAACAAGACGGTTTAAATGCCCCTTGGAAGAATGGTGGAGGTCACAGTAGCTTAACAAGATGGTTTAAATGCCCCTTGGAAGAGACGTGGAGGTTGCAGTAGCTTAACAAGACGGTTTTAATGCCCCTTGGAAGAGACGTGGAGGTCGCAGTAGCTTAACAAGATGGTTTAAATGCCCCTTGGAAGAATGGTGGAGGTCGCAGTAGCTTAACAAGACGGTTTAAATGCCCCTTGGAAGAATGGTGGAGGTCGCAGTAGCTTAACAAGATGGTTTAAATGCCCCTTGGAAGAGACGTGGAGGTTGCAGTAGCTTAACAAGACGGTTTTAATGCCCCTTGGAAGAATGGTGGAGGTCGCAGTAGCTTAACAAGACGGTTTAAATGCCCCTTGGAAGAGACATGGAGGTTGCAGTAGCTTAACAAGATGGTATAAATGCTCCTTGGAAGAGACATGGAGTTTGCAGTAGCTTAACAAGATGGTTTTAATGCCCCTTGGAAGAGACGTGGAGGTCGCAGTAGCTTAACAAGACGGTTTAAATGCCCCTTGGAAGAATGGTGGAGGTCGCAGTAGCTTTACAAGACGGTTTAAATGCCCCTTGGAAGAATGGTGGAGGTCGCAGTAGCTTAACAAGATGATTTTAATGCCCCTTACAAGAGCCATGCAGTACAGCATATTAAAAGCATTATTCCCATTATTGGGGAGTGGGTCTCCCATAGTCTTTGCCTATGCCTTCCAAGCAAAAGCTGGCAAAAATTAGGAAGGAGGACCTTGCAATGCTGGCAACACGGACCAAGGTCACCCTGGTGGTATAGTGGTAGTGGAGGCTGAGGATAAGTAGAAGAGCAAAATACAGCCGAAATGAGGAAGCGTATACCCATGTGTGGGTGTGAAGCGGTGCATGGGAATACACCTCCCGAAATAACACAGTGGATTTGACTTTATGTTACTCTGCAGTCATTTGGTGGTGATGAGAAGTCTGGCCCAATCAAGCCCTTGTTCATTTTGATAAGGTTCACTTGTCAGCATTGTCAGTTGACAGGCGAGTGCGCTTATCAGTTATAATTCCCCCAGCGGCACTAAAAACACGCTCCGATAACACGCTAGCGGCAGGGCAGGCCAGGACCTCCAAGGGCACCACATTTTAAAAAAGACATAGACAAACTGGAGCAAGTTCAGAGAAGAGCGACCAGAATGGTGACTGGTCTGCAAACCATGTCCTATGAGGAACGGTTGCAGGATTTGGGAATGTTTAGCTTGCAAAAAAGAAGACTGAGAGGAGACTTAATAGCTGTCTACAAATATGTCAAGGGCTGTCACATTGTAGAAGGATCATCTTTATTCTCATTTGCACAAGGAAAGACTAGAAGCAATGGGATGAAACTAAATGGGGGGAGACACACATTAGATTTTAGAAAAAAATTTTTGACAGTTAGGGTGATTAATGAGTGGAACAGGCTGCCACGAGAGGTGGTGAGTTCCCCTTCAATGGACGTCTTCAAACAGAGGCTGGACAGACATCTGTCTGAGATGATGTAGTGAATCCTGCTTTGAGCAGGGGGTTGGACCAGATGACCCAGGAGGTCCCTTCCAACTCTACCATTCTATGATTCTATGATTCTATGATTCTAAGGCGTACAGAGCGAGTTCATTCCAAGTGTCCAGCTTGGATACCCAATAATTAAAAGGCACAGAGGAATCACGCTGGTAGGGTCGGCAAGGTACTCCCTCACCATCTTTTGAAACTTTCCACTCCTTGTGAGAGTACCCCACGCCTCAGGGCCTGTAAGCTGGGCGGGTCTCAGAAAACTGTCCCAGAATGTTGACAGTGTTCCCCTGCCTCTGCTCGATTGGAGTTGCTTCTCTCTCACCTGTACGCCTTGGTTGGTCAACGAACTGTAACCTCTGCCGCTAGCGTGTTCAGATGGGAATTTTTTTAACAGTTCTGCAGCAAGGGCCTTCTGGTACTGCCACATTTTTGTAGACCTCTCCACCTCAGGAATAAGAGAGTGAAAGTTGTCCTTGTAGCGGGGGTCTAAATGTGTCACCAACCAGTAATGACTGTCACCCAACATTTTGACAACGCGAGGGTCACGGTTAAGGCAGCGTAACATAAAGTCAGCCATGCGTGCCAGACTGGTAAGGGGCAAGACTTCTGTGTCCTCACCAAGATGATGACTGATCATGCTCTCCTCCTCCTCCTCCTCCTCCCCCCTTCCTCAGGCCACCCACGCTGAACCGACTGTATGACAGTTGTACAGGTACTACCGTCTACAGCGCATGATACCAGCTCCTGTTCTTCCTCCTCCTCCTCCTCCTCTCCCTCATTGTCCCCCAATGCACGTTGGGATGAGATGAGGCTGGGCTGTGTGTAATCGCCCGCTACGGCTTCTTGATCCATCTCATCATACTCTGGCTGCAATGCCTCCTCTTTAATTCTCTGCAGAGAGCATTGCAAAAGACAGACAAGTGGGATGCTAACGGTAATGATGGCGTCATCGCCACTCACCATCTTGGTGGACTCCTCAAAGTTTGTCAGGATGGTACATATGTCAGACATCCAGGTCCACTCCTGAGGTCTTATGTGTGGAGTCTGACCTGAATATCGACTGCCTTGTTGCAGCTGGTACTCCACAACTGCTCTCTTCTGCTCACAAATCCTTTGCAACATGTGGAGGGTAGAGTTCCAACGTGTGGGGACATCACACACCAGTTTGTGTGCCGGAAGCTGCAAACGCTGCTGCAACACAGCAAGGGCGGCGGAAGCTGTAGCCGACTTGCGAAAATGAGCTGACAGGCGGCATAATTTCACGAGCAGATCTGGCAACTCGGGGTACGATTTAACAAACCGCTGAAACACGAGGTTAAGCACATGAGCCAGGCATGGTACATGTGTGATCTCGCCTCGCCTCAGAGCCGCCACCAGGTTATGGCCATTGTCACACATGACCATGCCTGGATGTAGGTTCAGCTGTCTCAGCCACAGATCTGCCTGCTCTTTCACAGCTGTCCACAACTCACAAGCAGTGTGAGGTTTATCACCTAAGCTTATGAGTTTGAGCACAGCCTGTTGCCGCTTGGCTGAGGCAGTACTGCAGTGCTTCCAGCTTGTAACTGATGTGGTGATATCTGAGATGGAGGCTGAACATGAGGAGGAGGAGGAGGATGATGCGCAGGAGCTGTACACTGTGGGGGCAAATCTGACTGACATAGGGCCCGCAATCCGCGGTGTGGGGAGGATGTGTTCCGTCCCAAGGTCCGACTGGGTCCCGGCTTCCACTATGTTTACCCAGTGTGCCGTCAGGGAGATGTACTGTCCCTGGCCACAAGCACTTGTCCACGTGTCCGTTGTCAGGTGGACTCTCCCAGTAACTGCGTTGTTGAGGGCACGGCAGATGTTTTGGGACGCGTGCTTGTGTAGTGCGGGGATGGCACACCGGGCAAAATAGTGTCGGCTGGGGACAGTACCGAGGGATGGCCACCGCCATAAAGTTGCGGGAAGGATTCCGTCTCCACCAGCCTAAAAGGCAGCATTTCCAACGCAAGCAGTCGTGAAATGTGCGAATTTAGGACTGTGGCCTGTGGGGCGTTGGCTGCGAATTTGCTCTTTCGTTCAAAGGTCTGGGATATGGACAATTGAACGCTGCAGTGGGACGTGGACGTGGACGTTGATGCTGTTTCTTGAGAAGCTGCCATAACAAGTGAAGACTGAGAGGAGGGGGCATCTTTGCATGCAGTATGGACAGGCGATTGCCTTGCACGCACAACAGGGGGTTCTATTACACGCACAACAGCAGAAGAAGCAGTGGTGACACCCGCTGACACTGGTCGTGAACCCTGGGGTTCACCCCACAAAGTCGGGTGCTGTTACGGGGCCGGGTGGTGGAACCTCTGTGCCTTGGAACAAGGAGGGACCCCGAGGGGCAGGTGTTATTCTGGGGACGACCTTGTAATAGAACAGGTGGCTCCCACGGGTCAGGTAGCTGGGACTGACCGGAGTTGCGGGTGGACACAACAGGTAGGTAGCAGTCTCTGGGTGAGTAGGCGGGTGGTCACTGGAAGTGACGGAAGAGCAGGTAAGAGTCTCTTGGCTGGCAGGCAGGTGGTCACGGCAAGTGACGGCTGAGCCGTTAAGAGTCTCTTGGCTGGCAGGCAGGTGGTCACGGCAAGTGACGGCTGAGCGGGTAAGAGTCTCTTGGCTGGCAGGCAGGTGGTCACGGGAAGTGACGGCAGAGCAGGTAAGAGTCTCTTGGCTGGCAGGCAGATGGTCACGGCAAGTGACGGCGAAGCCTCCAGGTAGGCTAGCAGGCAGGTAGCAGATGAGCGCTCCCAGGTGAGCGGGCTAGCAGGTACGGCAGGTAGCAGGCAGGTAACTGGCAGGTGCTTCCTGGTCCGCAGGTGGACTTGCTCATAGACAGACTGGCGGATGCAGGAGACAGACTGTCGGGCTGAAGGGAAGACAAGCAGGCAGACAGGACTGGTAGTCAGGCTGGCAACGGGACCTGAGGGCTGAAGCAGAGGTGAGTATGCTTTGCAACAACTTTGCTCGGGCACCTCCATTTTGGAGGAGGTGCCTTATATATGGGAAGTCCTCCGGCTATTGGCCGGGGACTCCTTAGGACGGCGCGCGCGGTCCCTATAAGAGAGGGGGAGCGCGCGCGCGCCCTAAGCACAGTGCCCGGGAAGGAGCGCGCACCGGCAGCAGCGAGGGAAGGAGCGCTGGAGGACGCCGTGTGCTGAACAGGAAGGTGAGAGGGACGGCGTCTCTGCCTAGCAGGAGGCAGAGACGCCGATGCTACAGGTGCTTTGCTGCCATGTGCCTGATCATGCTGGTGGTGGTCAGGCTGGTAGTTTTGTCACCCCTGCTGATGCTGGCATGGCAGGTGGTACAAATGGCCTTTTTGGGGTTATCAGCAGAGTCTTTAAAAAAATTCCAGACTATGGAAGACCTACAGGTTGTACTGGCAACGTCCCTCGTGTTGGTGTTACGGGGAACAGTTGCCCGCCTTCTGTCTGCGGCCACCACACTGCTTCTTCCTGCCTGTTGGGGTACTCTGCCTCCCTCCCCCTGTGTGCTGCTGGCTTCGCTCTGCGTGTCCTCCTGCCACGTTGGGTCAGTTACTAGATCATCCACCACCTCCTCCTCTTCCACTTGCGCACCACGATCCTCCTCCTCACTTCATGGAAATTGTGTCTCGTCATCGTCCACCTCTTGTGACAAATTGCCAGCGTCGACTTCCTCTGGCCGTGGCTGTTCAAATATTTGGGCATCGCTACATGGGATCTCCTCTACCACCACTTCAAGCGGAGCAGGCGAGGGGCACAAATATGGAAATGGATCAGTGAACATCTCTTCAGAGTGTCCAAGTGTGGGATCAGTTGCTGTCTGACGACACTCAGCATGGTGGGAGGAAGGAGCATCAGGGTGAGGAGCAGTATGCGGTCGAGACTCATGGCTAATAAAACTTGACCGTGTGGAAGACAGACCGGAGGTGGTGGTGCCCAGGTAACTGGAAGTATTATCTGCTATCCAATTAATAACCTGTTCACACTGATCAGTTCGCAATAGTGGTCTTGTTGTTGTGTGCTTCCCTAGTAATTCGGTCAAGAACTGGGAGCGAGAAGATGTGGCTGTTGGTTGTGGCACATTTTCACCTTGGCCACGGCCCCGTCCTCTGCACGCACCATCACCAGAACATCCAGTTCCACGTCCCTTGCCACGCGCCTTCCCCATTGTAAATGAAGTAAAATAGCTTACACTCGCACTATCAATGGAAAAATGGTAATAAAAAGGAGATTAGAACTGTGGAAGAGGAAAACCACAGTTATATTTTTCTGGCCTACACCAGAATCTATCAAACAGATATATTGGTGTCTGACCAGTCAGGGAGACACTATTACAGTTTTTTAAAGGCAAAAAATGCCAAAAAAAGGATAATACAGAGATTTGACCTGTGGAACTGCAAAACCACAGTTATACTTTTCTGGCCAACACCAGAATCTTTCAAACAGATATATTTGTGTCTGAACAATCAGGGAGACACTATTACAATTTTTTTTTACGGCAAAAAATGCCAAAAAAAGGATAATACAGAGATTTGACCTGTGGAACTGCAAAACCATAGTTATACTTTTCTGGCCTACACCAGACTCTTTTAAACAGATATATTGGTGTCTGAACAATCAGGGAGACACTATTACAGTTTTTTTTTTACGGTAAAAAATGCCAAAAACAGGAAAATCAGGGAGACACTATTACAATTTTTTTTTACGGCAAAAAATGCCAAAAAAAGGATAATACAGAGATTTGACCTGTGGAACTGCAAAACCACAGTTATACTTTTCTGGCCTACACCAGACTCTTTTAAACAGATATATTGGTGTCTGAACAATCAGGGAGACACTATTACAGTTTTTTTTTACGGCAAAAAATGCCCAAAACAGGAAAATACAGAGATTTGACCCATGCAACTGCAAAACCACAGTTCTATTTTTCTGGCCTACACCAGACTCTTTTAAACAGATATATTGGTGTCTGAACAGTCACAGACACAATCAATTTTTTTTTTTGGGGGGGGGAAATACCAAAAGGTTAATAAGATGCGTATTTGGATAGTCTGACTGAGGAAAAAAAAAATACAGGATTTAGATAAAAAAAAAAGGATTTTTCCTGGCCCTTGAGACCAGGGAATAAGTCTAGCAATTTGACCAGCAGGAGGACACAGGACTGTAATGCAGCGTTTGCTGTTATAACCACTGCGTCTCCTATACAGCCTGCCTGCCTGCCTGATATCTGGGATGGATATTAGTCCTGAGAAGGACTGTTTGTTTGATTTGGCAGGCTTTAGAGACCCTACACTACCTATTTCGCAGTATAAATCTCTCCCTAGCTCAGCAGCGCTGTCCCTACACTGTCTGATCCGGAGCGACTGTGTCCAAGATGGCGGCGTCGAGTTTTAAATACTCGAGGTGACACTGTGCGGCCAGCCAATCACTGTAATGCCCACAAACAACATGGCTGCAGCATTACAGTGACTGGCTGGCAATCCTTGCATGTTCATTGGCTCTGTAAAGAGCGCCAAACGTGCAGGGCGGAGACCCGAGCTCCCGCCCGAGTAACCGGGAAATGCTCGGTGCTCGCCGAACATCCCGAGTAGTGAGATGCTCGGGCGAGTACCGAGCGAGCATGCTCGACACTGCTCAACACTAGTCTATATCAGACCTGGTGCCGCTGTGCTCGTCACAGTCACTCCGGAATCAGGCAGAGTAGGGAGAGGTGTTGCTGCGTCAGGGAGAGATTTGCTTGTGCATTAGGTAGTGTAGGGAGAAAAACCGTACATTACACACATCCATCTTAACAAACAGTCCTTTTGAGGACTAACTAATCCATCTGCAGAGATATCAGGCAGGCAAGGTACACTGCTCAAAAAAATAAAGGGAACACTGAAATAACACATCCTAGATCAGAATGAATGAAATATTCTCATTGAATACTTTGCTCTGTACAAAGTTGAATGTGCTGACAACAAAATCACACAAAAATCATCAATGGAAATCAAATTTTTTAACTAATGGAGGCCTGGATTTGGAGTCACCCCCAAAATTAAAGTGGAAAAACACACTACAGGCTGATTTAACTGATTTAATGTCCTTAAAACAAGTCAAAATGAGGCTGAGTATTGTGTGTGGCCTCCACGTGCCTGTATGACCTCCCTACTACGCCTGGGCATGCTCCTGATGAGGCTGAGTATTGTGTGTGGTCTCGACGTGCCTGTATAACCTCCCTACAATGCCTGGGCATGCTCCTGATGAGGCTTAGTATTGTTTGTGGCCTCCACTTGCCTGTATGACCTCCCTACAATGCCTGGACATGCTCCTGATGAGGTTGCGGATGGTCTCCTGTGGGATCTCCTCCCAGACCTGGACTAAAGCATCCGCCAACTCCTGGACAGTCTATGGTGCAACGTGACGTTGGTGGATGGAGCGAGACATGATGTCCCAGATGTGCTCAATCGGATTCAGGTCTGGGGAACGGGCGGGCCAGTCCATAGCTTCAATGCCTTCATTTTCCAAGAACACACTCCAGCCACATGAGGTCTGGCATTGTCCTGCATTAGGAGGAACCCAGGACCAACCACACCAGCATATGGTCTCACAAGGGGTCTGAGGATCTCATCTCGGTACCTAATGGCAGTTAGGCTACCTCTGGTGAGCACATGGAGGGCTGTGCAGCCCTCTAAAGAAATGCCACCCCACACCATTACTGCTCCACTGCCAAACCGGTCATGCTGAAGGATGTTGCAGGCAGCAGATCGCTCTCCACGGTGTCTCCAGACTCTGTCACGTCTGTCACATCTGCTCAGTGTGAACCTGCTTTCATCTGTGAAGAGCACAGGGCGCCAGTGGCGACTTTGCCAATCCTGGTGTTCTGTGGCAAATGCCAAGCGTCCTGCATGGTGTTGGGCTGTGAGCACAACCCCTATCTGTGGACGTCGGGCCCTCATACCACCCTCATGGAGTCGGTTTCTAACCGTTTGTGCAGACACATGCACATTTGTGGCCTGCTGGAGGTCATTTTGCAGGGCTCTGGCAGTGCTCCTCCTGTTCCTCCTTGCACAAAGGCGGAGGTAGCGGTCCTGCTGCTGGGTTGTTGCCCTCCTACGGCCCCCTCCACGTCTCCCGGTGTACTGGCCTGTCTCCTGGTAGCGCCTCCGGCCTCTGGACACTACGCTGACAGACAAAGCAAACCTTCTTGCCACAGCTCGCATTGATGTGCCATCCTGGATGAGCTGCACTACCTGAGCAACTGTTATGATCTGCAACATGTACTAAGGAAAGATAGGGGAAAGCTGTCCCTACAATAAGACAAAGCTGAATCCCTATGATGTAGCGGGCTGCCTGTTCCTAGTGAACAGACCCGCCTTATTCCTCGGCTAGTCTGAACGAAGACCTATAGAATTAAGGGAGGGGTCCCTAAAAGAACTAAGGACTGGGACAAAAATGAGACACCTCCTAACAGAAGTTGTTGTAGAACACAAAAGATAAACTGACAAAAATGTACTAGAGGTCCAAGAGGACCAAGCAAACTGACATAGAAAGGCACCGAAGCACCAGGCTAGCAAAACAGTCAAACAACACTGAAATCCAGCTAAGCCAGAAGGGCGGAGCTGGAATATATATGCAGCTGGTCACGTGACCGCAAAACACAAGATAGAAAAAACTAACAGGAGGGTTCTAACAGCAACTTCTGTGGGTTGTAGAGTCCGTCTCCTGCTACCATGAATTGTGAAAGCTCAACCAACATTCAAAAGTGACCAAAACATCAGCCAGAAAGCATTGGTACTGAGATGTGGTCTGTGGTCCCCACCTGCAGAACCACTCCTTTATTGAGGGTGTCTTGATAATTGCCAATAATTACCATCTATTGTCTATTCCATTTGCACAACAGCATGTGAAATTGATTGTCAATCAGTGTTGCTTCCTAAGTGAACAGTTTGATTTCACAGAACTTTGATTTACTTGGAGTTATATTCTGTTGTTTAAGTGTTCCCTTTATTTTTTGAGCAGTGTATATAGCAGGCTGCAGTGCATATAGCACTAGAGGCTCCATTCCAGTTCTACCTTCTGCTGCTGTTAGATATTTCTATACAAAGGCCCAGGACTCAGGGGCCAGGAATACTTTTTTTTGGATCTTAATCCTCATTATTTGCTTAAAAAGCAATCCAGATAACACCATTTTTCTGCGCCATTTGCTTGTTGGCACTGCAGAATACAGCCAGGTCCTTTCCATATTACAGCGCTATAAATCCAGCTATTTAAAACTGTGTTTTCTCCGTCACACGGATCACATATACGTTTTCAGAAAATACTGCCATTTTTGGCCTCCATTCAAATTTTTTTTCACTGTGTCAGCGACTTTTTTGACACCGGTTTGCTGTTCAAACTACTTACCTACAGGCCAGGTATTTAAAACTCTGTTTTCTCCGTCACACGGATCACATATAAGTTCGCTCCAAACTCAGTCATTTGCAGTGAGCGTGGAAGATACTGTCCTCCATTTAAAATGGCCAAGGCACGTGGCAAGGGACGGAGAACTGGACGTGATGGTGATGGTGCATGCAGAGGCCGAGGACAAGGCCATGGGCAAGCTGAAATTGTGCAACAACAAACACCCACATCTTCTCGCCTGACCTTCCTGTCCCAATTCCTAGGGGACCACAGCACACCACTATTGAACCCAGAGCAGTGTCAATATGTCATTGGTTGGATAGCGGATAATGCTTCCAGTCACTTAGCCACCACCACCACCCTGTCTTCCACATGGTCAAGTCTCAGTAGCTGTGAGTCTGGACCGCATATTCCTCACCCTGATCCTCCTTCCTCCCACCATGCCGAGTGCCTGGAGACAACTGATACCACACTTGGACACTCTGAAGAGCTGTTCACTTTTCCATCTATAGATTCGGGCCTCTTGCCCGGTCCACTTGAAGCGAGGCAAGAGGAGATTGCGTGTAGCGATGCCCAAATATTTGAGCAGCCACATTCACATGAAGGCGACGGTGGGAAAGTGTCACAAGAGGTGGATGATGATGAGACACAATTGCCAGAAAGTCAGGAGGAGGACCAGGGTGCGGAAGTGGAAGACGAGGTGGTGGATGATATAGTAACTAACCCAACCTGGCAGGAGGACATGCAGAGTGAGGACAGCAGCAATCAGGGGGTGGGAGGCAGAGCACCCCAACAGGCAAGAAGAAACAGTGTGGTGGCCGCAGACAGAAGGCAGGCAACCGTTCCCTGTAACACGTCCTCCCGACGCCAAGGATTGCGGGCCCTAGGTCAATCAGGCTTGCCCCCACGGTCTACAGCTCCTGCACCTCATCCTCCTCAGCCTCCTCCTCCTCTTCAGCCTCCATCTCTGAAATGACCACATCAGTCACAAGCTGGAAGCACTGCAGCACTGCCTCGGCCATGCGGTAATAGGCTGTGCTGAAGCTAATATGCTTAGGCGACAAACCACACAATGCTGAAGAGTTGTGGACAGCTCTGAAAGAGCAGGCAGATCTGTGGCTCACACCGCTGAACTTACAGCCAGGCATAGTCGTGTGTGACAATGGCCGGAACCTGGTGGCGGCTCTGAGGCGAGGCGAGCTCACACACGTACCATGCCTGGCCCATGTGCTTAACCTCGTGGTTCAGCGGTTTCGCAAATCCTACCCTGAGCTTCCGAATCTGCTTGTTAAAGTACGCCGCCTGTGTGCCCATTTTAGAAAGTCAGCTACAGCTTCCGCCACCCTTGCCGTATTTCAGCAGCGTTTGCAGCTTCCGGCTCACAGACTGGTGTGTGATGTCCCCACGCGTTGGAACTCTACACTGCAGATGTTGGGAAGGATTTGTGAGCAGAAGAGGGCAGTTGTTGAGTACTAGCATCAACAAAGGCCGTCGGTATTCAGTTCAGACTCCACACATAAGACCTCAGGAGTGGACATGGATGTCAGACATATGTACCATCCTCCAAAACTTTGAGGACTCCACCAAGATGGTGAGCAGCGATGACACCATAATTAGCGTCACCATCCCGCTTCTCTGTCTTCGGAAATGCTCTCTGCTCACAATCAAAGAGGATGCATTGCAGGCGGAGCACGATGAGATGGAGGAAGGAACCATACAGGGTGATTACACACAGCCAAGCCTCATCTCATCCCAACGTGGATTGGGTGACAATGAGGAAGAGGAGGAGGAGGAAGGACAGGAGTTAGTTTCATGCACTATAGACGGTACTACCTGCACAGCTGTCATACCATCTGTTCAGCGTGGATGGCCAGAGGACAGAGAGGAGGAGGAGGAGAGCATGGTCAGTCATCCTCTTGGTGAGGACACGGAAGTCTTGCCTGTTAGTAGTCTGGCATGAATGGCTGAGTTTATGTTATGCTGCCTTTCCCATGACCCTCGCGTTCTCAAAATTTTGGGTGACAGTCATTACTGGTTGGTGACACTTCTAGACCCACGCTACAAGGAGAACTTTATATTTCTTATTCCTGAGGCGGACAGGTCTACAAAAATGGGGCTGTACCAGAAGGCCCTTGTTGCGGAACTATTAAAAAAATTCCCATCTGAAAACACTGGCGGCAGAGGGCACACTTCGTTGGACAACCAAGGAGTACAGGCGAGAGAGACACAACTTCAATCAAGCAGAGGCAGGGGAACACTGTCAAAGTTCTGGGAGAGTTTTCTCAGACCCTCCCATCGCATAGGCCCTGAGGCGCGAAATACTCTCACAAGGAGTGCAAAGTTTGGGAAGTTGCTAAGGGAGTACCTTGCCGTCCGTAGCAACGTCCTCTGTGCCTTATAATTATTGGGTATCCGAGCTGGATACGTGGAATGAACTGGCTCTCTATGCCTTGGAGTTCCTGGCCTGCCCTGCTGCCAGCGTTTTATCAGAGCGGGTTTTTAGCGCCGCTGGTGGAATTATAACTGATAAGCGCATCCGCCTGTCAACTGAAAATGCTGACAGACTGACTCTTATAAAAATGAACAAGGGCTGGATTGGGCCAGACTTCTCAACACCACGGAATGATAGCAGCGTAACATAAACTCAAATCCAGTGACTTTTTTTTAAAGAGGTCTATTTCCAGGCACATCTTCACACCGAGACATGGGTATATGATTTTGTCTATTGTCTGTTGCCCTCCTCCTTCTCCTCATCCTCCACGACCATATCAACAGGGTGACCGTGGTCCATGATGCAACACCCACATAATTTTTTTAAAGGGTGTGTATGATGCCCGTAAAAAAAAAAATTATACAGTATGTTCATGTATATTCCCCAGGGGTAAATGTTTGTCAGCCTATACACTTAGTGCATGGGCATTACAAGTATAGGAGGCCCGCTCCTTTCTAATGGGAACATTTTTTTATGAGGCCCTCCTCCACGTCTCTTCCAAGGGGCATTGGAGTGCCTCCAAATTTTTGGCAGCCCTTGCATTCACTGCATAGGCCAACACTATGGGAGACTCTCTCCTTTCTAATGGGAATTTGTCGTTACTGTGGCCCTGCTCTGTGTGTCTTTAAATTCTTAGTGGGGTTTTTCCTAAATTTGGTCAGCCGTTGTAATCACTGCATACCCTATAACTGTATAGCAGACCCTCTCCTTTCTAATGGGAATTTGTCATTACTGAGAGCAGGGCCAATGTGTCTTTAAATTCTTATTGGGGTTTTTCCTAAATTTGGTCAGTCGTTGGACTCACTGCATACCCTATAACTGTATAGCAGACCCTCTCCTTTCTAATGGGAATTTGTCGTTACTGTGGCCCTGCTCTATGTGTCTTTAAATTCTTAGTGGGGTTGTTCCTAAAATTGGTCAGCCGTTGGACTCACTGCATAACCTATAACTGTATAGCAGACCCTCTCCTTTCTAATGGGAATTTGTCGTTACTGTGGCCCTGCTCTGTGTATCTTTAATTTCTTAGTGGGGTTTTCCTAAATTTGGTCAGCCGTTGGACTCACTGCATACCCTATAACTGTATAGGAGACTCTCTCCTTTCTAATGGGAATTTGTCGTTACTGTGGCCCTGCTCTATGTGTCTTTAATTTCTTAGTGGGGTTTTTCCTATATTTGGTCAGCCGTTGGACTCACTGCATACCCTATAACTGTATAGCAGACCCTCTCCTTTCTAATGGGAATGACGCGCCCCCTGGGCCAGTGTTGTTTGGGGGATACCCGGAGCCGGATCAGATGGGGGTTGTAGTCTCCGAGTGGCTGTGACCCGGTCCGTGCCCAGGGTGTCAAGCTCAGTGTGTGGCAGTCCTTATGATGTTACTAGATGTTCTTTTGTGTCGACTACGCCACCCGTTGAATTGCGGTCAATACGGCCGCCGCTGCAGCAGGGTCCGCTGAGGCTGGTGATGTATGTGCAGCTCAGGTAGTATAACCCCCAACGGGAGGGGTATAGCCTCAGGGGGGTCAGTTGCAGAGGATGGGGGTTGTGGTGGTGCAGCGAGGATGGAAATGAGACTCAGAGTCGGGCTGTGCAGTTCAGGGTTTTTACTTACTGCAGTTGTTCTGGTCACTCCGGCCTTGAGTGACCACCCGAGCCGTGCTGCGTCCACCAGGTCCTGGCCTCGGCCAACCCCCAGGTGATTCTGGAGCGTGGTCCTGAGCTCCCTTTCTGTCCTGTCCTCTTCTCTGGCCTTCCCCACCAGGGATCCACCTATGTCCGGCTCCCTCGGGCCTCTTGGTGGTAAACCCTTGTCTCTGGGTTCCCTGACCCTGTTCCTGGTCTGCCTTCCGGATGGATTTAGTGGGTGGTCGTGGCAGATCCTGCCCACGACCTCCGGTCTCTGGCTGAGGATTAGTGCCCTCCACCAGCTTGGGATCCGGTACCCTTGTGCCAACTCTTCACCCTCTGGTCTAATTTGGGCTCTTGGAGTTCCTTCGTTCTCCCCCTCTGGGTCTTTCTTTCTCCTCTCTCTCTCTTGGCCTTGGAGCTGCTCTTCTCCTCTGCTCTGCTCCTCAGGTTACACTCTGACAGACTGACTCACTCTACAAAAGACCCTGTCCTAAGATGGTGCCCACCTTATATACTCCCTCTATGTGTGAGCTCAGGTGACCAGCACCCAATGAGCTCCTAGCATTACCCAGACTGCTCCCCCTATCTGCCCCTACACTACTGGGATGTTCCACCCCCCTCCCACTCCAGCCAGGAACAGACACTGTCGTACCTGCACATTTCTCTAGTGGGAGTACCATCGGTCTGTTCCCCGGAAATGGGATGTGTGTAGTGCATGCAGCTAACTGAGCTCAGTTCCACACTCCATCCTTACCCGGGAGTGGAATATCACACCTCTGGGTTGAGGTGCAATACCCCTGTAGCAGCCGAATCCTCAGGGTGCTACATTCCCCCCTGGTAAATCACAGCACGTCCTCGGGCTGTAAGATATAAAAACATCCAAAACATACAATTTTTTTTTTTTTAAAACATCAACATATAAACATATAAAACATCACATATATTATCAGCAATAAACTTTTCATATAAATAACATTTTTGTTTCTGGTTCCTCCGGTCACGGTGCAACTTGTGACCGGGTAAAGTGCGACAGTCTCTTGAAGAAACACGGTTTTCCTATAAAACCAGTAGGGGGCGCTTTAGGAAGCGCAACTATATACAAAGGGAAGGTATGGCCGCTCTCAGTCCTCGGCCAGGTAATGGGAATAGGGACACACGGGGTTAACAGTTCACTCTTGTCCCAACGGGGACATATTTAAAGCAGCAACAGTTCTTATACCCTGACGGGTAACTATGTACAGTCTCTCTCTACCGTACTTCAACGACGGCGTCCTCCTGCTCTTTCTTTAGATTCTTCAGACCCGTCCGGGTCCTCTTGCTCCTCCTCACACCGCAGCTCCTCCTCCGTCAGGCGATGCACATGGAGGGCGTAGGGTCCTTTGGCACACTTGTGCCGTGTGAAGGTGACCTCGTCCCCTACATACAGGTCACGACCTCTGTGTCCCTCCGGCAGATGGCTTTCTACGTCTCTGCGGGTCACAAAGACGTCGCCGGGGGTATGATGGTCTCTAATAAAGCCCCATCCGTGCTGCATGTTGAATTTTATCACAGTCCCGGTGGAAGGGGGACCATGAGCTGCACGGGGATTCCTCCTGGTCCGGCTCTTCTGCTCCGCGCTCCTTATCTGCGCTTGCTGTTCCCGGACCCGCCTCTCTCTCCGCTCCCTCTCGAAGACCTCGAGCTGCTGCCGGCAGCACTCTGCACGCTCTGCTGCGGCCGCCCGAGTCTCCTGAGTGAACCCCATGAGGTCTTCTCCGGTGGGGTCCCACTCGAACTGTGCCTCCTCCAGCGGGGGCGAGGTCCTCTTTACGGGCTTCGGAGCCGGAATCAGGGGCTCGCACATGGGCCTTGCTCTCTGGAGTTCCAGCTGAATGTACTCCTGGGGCCATATGAAGGGCTGCCCATCCGGGCACGTATGCTGGGCAAATAGATTTTCACCCAGATGCGGCACTCTAGATGTTGAGGGCGCGTTGATGGTAGTGGCGCCCGGGTCGACCAGGCCTTGCGACCAGGCTTGGGGCACCCTAAAGGCAAAGGGCACCGTAAGAACGGCGGTGCCCGTGGTTACTCGGCCCTGCGGCCAGGCCGGTGGCTCCGCGGAGGTAGGGGGCGCTGTTGGTATTGCGGCGCCCGGAGGTACTAGGCCTTGCGACCAGGCCGGTGGTATTTCCTGCTTGGCCACGCTCGAGGTCGAGGCGTGTGACGTCACAGGGGTCGCGGCCGCGGTTTCCGGTTGAGGCCTAGTCGGCGGCGGTGACGATGCAGCGACGGGCACGGCAGGGGGAATTTCGGGCTCTGCGACGGGGAGCTGGGGCAGGCACGCGGTTTCCCGGCTCGGGGTAGAGACGTCCCCTTTACCTGCCTCCGTCCGTTCAGCTCCCTTCTCGGCGCCGTCTCCTGCCTTCATTCCTCCTGCGCCATCCTCAGAGGCGGTCTGTCTCCTCGTCTCGGGTGGCGTGCTCCGCTGACGGGTGCTGGTCTGCTGGGCCATCTCTCGGCTCCACTCCGCCAACGTCTCCCGCTGCACCCGGGCCATCCTCCGTGCGAGGCCCTCCAGCGCGGTCTGTGCACACTCCCGGTCTCGGGGGAGCTGTGCTAGGATCTCCAGCAGGCCTTCTGGAGTGGCGACCTGCAACAGGCTCCTGACCACTGGGTCGGTGCTGCCTGACTCTCCCTCCATCTCCGGGTAGGCTTTCTCTGGACTCTCTTCCAGACGTCTTGTCTCCGGGTGCGCTCTCTCCAGACTGCTCCAGGCTGCACCCATCTTCGTTCTCTTGTTCTGTCTCCGCCCACATTGAGGGTGGTCCCGGGGCAACTTAGTGATTGTCAGTTCCAGGGGCAGTTCTCTCACGCTGATGGACACTTCCAGCATCACAGTCTCTGTTGGTGGGCGCGGTTTCCGCTTTTGGCGCCATTCTTCGACCTGGCCCACGATGGGAGGTGGCCTTTTGCCACCCTCTGGCACGCCCATAATGGCGTCCGCTCCCCCAAGGCGGGAAATCCTTGGAAATGGCGGGAATCGTCTCCCAGTGGCGGGAAACTCCATGGATGGCGGGAAAAAGCTGCAAATGGCGGACAACCGGCGGGAAACGACCTGTGATGGGGTCCGTTGGCGGGGACCCTCCGGAACCGGCAGGAGACTTCTTTTTGAGGTAACGGTGAACTTTTCTTCAGGCACGCAGTACCCGGTTGTTGCGGGCACGTTATCCTGCCGACTACGCCAAAGTTGACGCGCCCCCTGGGCCAGTGTTGTTTGGGGGATACCCGGAGCCGGATCAGATGGGGGTTGTAGTCTCCGAGTGGCTGTGACCCGGTCCGTGCCCAGGGTGTCAAGCTCAGTGTGTGGCAGTCCTTATGATGTTACTAGATGTTCTTTTGTGTCGACTACGCCACCCGTTGAATTGCGGTCAATACGGCCGCCGCTGCAGCAGGGTCCGCTGAGGCTGGTGATGTATGTGCAGCTCAGGTAGTATAACCCCCAACGGGAGGGGTATAGCCTCAGGGGGGTCAGTTGCAGAGGATGGGGGTTGTGGTGGTGCAGCGAGGATGGAAATGAGACTCAGAGTCGGGCTGTGCAGTTCAGGGTTTTTACTTACTGCAGTTGTTCTGGTCACTCCGGCCTTGAGTGACCACCCGAGCCGTGCTGCGTCCACCAGGTCCTGGCCTCGGCCAACCCCCAGGTGATTCTGGAGCGTGGTCCTGAGCTCCCTTTCTGTCCTGTCCTCTTTTCTGGCCTTCCCCACCAGGGATCCACCTATGTCCGGCTCCCTCGGGCCTCTTGGTGGTAAACCCTTGTCTCTGGGTTCCCTGACCCTGTTCCTGGTCTGCCTTCCGGGTGGATTTAGTGGGTGGTCGTGGCAGATCCTGCCCACGACCTCCGGTCTCTGGCTGAGGATTAGTGCCCTCCACCAGCTTGGGATCCGGTACCCTTGTGCCAACTCTTCACCCTCTGGTCTAATTTGGGCTCTTGGAGTTCCTTCGTTCTCCCCCTCTGGGTCTTTCTTTCTCCTCTCTCTCTCTTGGCCTTGGAGCTGCTCTTCTCCTCTGCTCTGCTCCTCAGGTTACACTCTGACAGACTGACTCACTCTACAAAAGACCCTGTCCTAAGATGGTGCCCACCTTATATACTCCCTCTATGTGTGAGCTCAGGTGACCAGCACCCAATGAGCTCCTAGCATTACCCAGACTGCTCCCCCTATCTGCCCCTACACTACTGGGATGTTCCACCCCCCTCCCACTCCAGCCAGGAACAGACACTGTCGTACCTGCACATTTCTCTAGTGGGAGTACCATCGGTCTGTTCCCCGGAAATGGGATGTGTGTAGTGCATGCAGCTAACTGATCTCAGTTCCACACTCCATCCTTACCCGGGAGTGGAATATCACACCTCTGGGTTGAGGTGCAATACCCCTGTAGCAGCCGAATCCTCAGGGTGCTACAGGAACATGTCGTACCTTGTTACTGTGGCCCTGCTCTGTGTGTCTTTAAATTCTTAGTTGGGTTTTTCCTAAAATTGGTCAGCCGTTGGACTCACTGCATACTCTATAACTGTATAGCAGACTCTCTCCTTTCTAATGGGAATTTGTCGTTACTGTGGCCCTGCTCTATGTGTCTTTAAATTCTTAGTGGGGTTTTTCCTAAAATTGGTCAGCCGTTGGACTCACTGCATACCCTATAACTGTATAGCAGATCCTCTCCTTTCTATGTCGTACTCGTTAATGTGGCCCTGCTCTATGTGTCTTTCAGAGTCCCTCCATCATCAATGAAACAGGATGTGTCTGATGATGTGTTACACACCACATTGCCATATAATGGTTATAAAATGTTAAAATGACATTTCCCGGTGAATGCATTTGCCTTAAAAAATAACGTAAAAAAAAAAACTGTTGGATCTTTCTTTAGTATAAAAACTGAGTCGCCAATGTAACCTCAATGTAATCACATTGTTCAGCTCCTGCACCTCCTCCTCCATCTCCGAAATGACCACATCAGTCACAAGCTGAAAGCACTGCAGCACTGCCTTGGCCAGGCGGCAACAGGCTGTGCTGAAGATAACATGCTTAATGCTTAGGTGACAAACCGCCCAGCGCTACAGAGTTGTTGAAAACTGTAACACAGCAGATTGATCTGTGGCTCTCACCGCTGAACATACAGCCAGGCATGGTCGTGTGTGACAATGGGCGGAACCTGGTGACGGAAAAATGACAGCCGGAGTAGATACGGTTTCCCTCTATGCCAGTCCTTTCACCAAGCTAAAGAATATGGCTGTGGTGAAATACAACTCCCACTGAGAAGCTGTTTCAGATTGAAAAACATTGTGCCCACCAGAGGATTTGATTCTGAGGGCTCACCTTTCGCAGTGCTGTCCCTTCTTCTTCAAGACCTCTGTAATTTTCCCTGGCATGCTCTCAATCAACCTTTGGACCAAATCCAGACTGATAGCAGTCCATTCTTGCATAATCAATGCTTGCATTTTGCCAGAATTTGTTGGTTTTTGTTTGTCCACCTGTCTCTTGATGATTGACCACAAGTTCTCAATGGGATTAAGATCTGGGGAGTTTCCAGGCCATGGACCCAAAATCTCTACGTTTTGTTCCATGAGCCATTTAGTTATCACCTTTGCTTTATGGCAAGGTGCTCCATCATGCTGGAAAAGGCATTTTTGGGCGCCAAACTGCTCTTGGACGGTTGGGAGAAGTTGCTCTTGGAGGACATTCTGGTACCATTCTTTATTCATGGCTGTGTTTTTAGGCAAGACTGTGAGTGAGCCGATTCCCTTGGCTGAGAAGCAACTCCACACATGAATGGTTTCAGGATGCTTTACAGTTGGCATGAGACAAGACTGGTGGTAGCGCTCACCTCTTCTTCTCCGAATAAGCTGTTTTCCAGATGTCCCAAACAATCGAAAAGGGGATTCATCAGAGAAAATGACTTTGCCCCAGTCCTCAGCAGTCCACTCCCTGTACCTTTTGCAGAATATCAGTCGGTCCCTGATGTTTTTTCTGGAGAGAAGTGGCTTCTTTGCTGCCCTCCTTGAAACCAGCCCTTGCTCAAAGAGTCTCCGCCTCACAGTGCGTGCAGAAGCACTCACACCAGCCTGCTGCCATTTCTGAGCAAGCTCGGCACTGCTGGTAGTCCAATCCCGCAGCTGAAACAGTTTTAAGATACGGTCCTGACGCTTGCTGGTCTTTCTTGGGCGCCCTGGAGCCTTTTTGACAACAATGGAAGCTCTCTCCTTGAAGTTCTTGATGATGCGATAGATTGTTGACTGAGGTGCAATCTTTGTAGCTGCGATACTCTTCCCTGTTAGGCCATTTTTGTGCAGTGCAATGATGGCTGCACGTGTTTCTTTACAGATAACCATGGTTAACTGAAGAGAAACAATGATACCAAGAACCAGCCTCCTTTTAAAGTGTCCAGTGATGTCATTCTTACTTAATCATGACTGATTGATCGCCAGCCCTGTCCTCATCAACACCCACACCTGTGTTAATGGATCAATCACTAAAACGATGTTAGCTGCTCCTTTTAAGGCAGGACTGCAATGATGTTGAAATGTGTTTTGGGGGTTAAAGTTCATTTTCTGGGCAAATATTGACTTTGCAAGTACAGTAATTGCTGTTAAGCTGATCACTCTTTGACATTCAGGAGTATATGCAAATTGCCATTACAAAAAATGAAGCAGTAAACTTTGGAAAAATTACTATTTGTCTCATTCTCAATACTTTTGGCCATGACTGTAGAATCCAGGGCACACCAGAGCATTCTCTGGTGGGACCGTCCAACCCAGCCGAGAAGCAGTCCTGGCTAAGAAAAGTGTGTGGGACGGTTCCCGGACACTCTGTGGCTGCTTTTTTACTGAGGTGGAAACCCACGCAAACATGGGGAGAACATACAAAGTCCTTGCAGATGTTGTCCTTGCTGAGATTTGAACCCAGGATCCCAGCGCTGCCAGGCTTCAGTGCTAACCACTGATCAAATGTGCTGCCGTTCACCTTCTAATATCTAACAGGCTGGAGAAACTTGCACCTACTGCCACTCTATCTTCAGCTCCTTTGTAAGAAACTAATGTATTTGGGCAGCCACTCAGTCTACCAAATAAAATTCCTTAAAAGGAAATTGGGGATGACTTCGCTACTGTTACTGGGGGCAGTGCTAATACCATGGCGTCGTACCATAGTTTACTGGAAATATTCCAGGCTGGTAGGAGGCAAGCAAATTCCCACAGAAAAGTACCAGCTGTAATGTTCAGGGACCCGCGCTTGTAGAAGGCGGAGACAACACCGGGAGAAATAGTGACGGCTGGGGACCGAGTATGGACACGAGGCATAAGGCTCCACGAGCCTAAAAATCCACATTTCAAGTGCAAGCAGCTGCCCAGAAATCAGGCAGTTTAGTATTGCAGCCTGTGGGTGGGTGGTTGGCTGCATACTTGCGCTTGCATTCCGAGTAACAGAAAACTAAGCAGATGGTGGCCTCTATCATCATGATGGCCTCACCTCGGCACTATGAATTCTCCTGAAGGAGAAGCCAGGCCCCACCGGAGGAGTCTCCGGTTTTCTGGTGGGTCAGTCCAACCCTGCCGAGAAGCAGCCCTGGCTAAGAAAAGTGTGGGGGAAGGTTCCCGGACACTCAATGGCTGTTTTTTTAATGTGGATCGGACGTGCTTATGCATGTTATTTCTCAAACCGGATTGCAGATCAGGCCAATGCCCAACTCTGTAGTCATGAAATTAAATCCGCAAAGAAAGATGTTTGTGTGTCAAGTGCGAGTTGATGTTGGACGGGCTGCCATTGCTTCTGCAAAAGCTGCTTTAGAGGACTTCCTGGGAGAAATGACACCCAGAGTAGAAACAGTTTCCCTCTATGCCAGTCCTTTCACCGAGCTAAAGAATATGGCTGTGGTGAAATAGAACTCCGCAAAAAAAGCTGTGGACTGGCTCCGTACCGTCCCTGGCCACATTCACCTGTCCACGTGTTTGTGGTTAGGTGGCCCTTCCCAGTAAGTACACTGGGGAGGGCACGGGTAATGTTGTGGGACCCGTGCTTGTGGATGGCGGAGACGACACCGGGACAAATAGTGGCGGCTGGGGACCGAGTATGGATACCCGGTCCCCGCCGCCATAAGATTATGGACAGCTTCCGCTTCCACAAGCCTAAAAGGCCACATTTCAAGTGCAAGCAGCTGTCAAAAATTTGGCAGTATAGTATTGCAGCCTGTGGGTGGGTGGGTGGCTGGCTGCATACTTGCGCTTGCATTCCAAGGAATGGGCTAGGGACAACTGAACGCTGCACTGGGACAAGGACGTGGATGGTGATTGTTGCAAGTCTGCAACGACAGGTGCATAGCGGGAGGCATCTTTGCATGTGCCAAGGATCACTTATGATGAGCACACTTTTAGGCAGTGACCTGGGAGTCAGAGATGCTTCCAGAGGTCTTCCCCATGCTGTTCCCATGTCTTTCCAGCACTGTATGCATGTGTCTGATGATGTGTCACACACCACATGACCAGATAAGGTTGTAAAATGTTAAAATGACATTTCCTGGTGAATGCATTTGTCTTGGTTGAAAGCAATGCAAAAGTGCAAAAACGCATCAAAAACGCTACGTGTGAACATAGCCCAAGGTGTGGAGGAGTATTTTTGTTTTTGGTTATTTATTTTGCCTTATATACAAGTCATTACCCCGGAAAGGATGTTTCTTAACATATTTCCCAGGAAAATCCATTTTGGTTTCGTGTTTGTATGTTTTATTGTGAGTCCGTAAAAAAGTGGCGTAATACTCTGACAACGTTGTTGACAGAAGTGACCTGGGGGTCAGAAATGCTTCCAGGGGTCTTCCCCATGCTGTTCCCATGTCATTTGAGCACTGTTCCCATCGATTTGGGCAATTTTTAGGCCTTCTGCAGACCGCCGGGGGGAGCCGTCGGAAAAATGCTTGTGTTTCCCATAGACTTACATTGGGCTCGTTGCTCGGGTCGAGCACCCGAGTATTCCAATGTGCTCGACCCGAGCAACGAATACCCGAGCATTTTAGTGCTCGCCCATCACTAGTGGTTGCCTCACCTTGTGTGGTTGCCTCATCTTGTGTGGTTTTCCCATCTTATGTTGTTGTCTCACCTTATGTGGTTGTCTCAGATTGTGTGCTTTCCTCACCTTGTGTGGTTGCCCCACCTTGTGTAGTTGACTCCCCTTGTGTGGTTGTACCTAGTGTCAAATGTAGGTACTCAGTAAAAGGCTGGAAATGCCACCTCTTTCCTCACTCATTAGCTACATGTGTCAAGACCAGCTAGGAATATAAATATTAAAATCATGGAGAGATGTGAAAGGAGAACCCCTCATCCAGGACAGATGGAGACACAAGATCATCCAGTAGAAAAGACAAGGTGGTTTCAGTAAATGTGTAATGACCGAGAGAGATCCAGTGAGTCACAAACTGAGACGGAGACAGAAATAAACAACACTTTCTTTACTAAAACAGGGATTAGACTAAAATTCAGTATTGCATGAATCAGTCTCAGGTTCTACCTGGGACACTGTCCCTACTAAATACACACGGTCAGCAAAAGCTGAAATCAATGTGCCAATCTCAAGGTTTGCAGCTTATGTGAATTATTCTAAAGATCTGGAACAATTTTACCTAAACACAGTGTCAGTCTAGTGAGGGCGGTCTATAGGGACCCCCTGAGATGGCACACTGAGTACAATCCTACCACTATTAACAATAACAATGCATGAAACTATACCAATTGCTCTTATACCCCTATTATAAGGATACCCGGGTATCTTAAAGTTACGGTACCGTTAACCTCAGATGTAGTCTATCACAGGCCTGTGAATCGCGGTGGCTGCAGCTAGTCCCAGAAAACTTTGGCGCCAAAACAAAAACAACGTTCACAAAAACAGCTAAGGTTCCTTGTCTTGTCGGCCGATGCCGAGCCCACACGCCGGGGACTTTAGTCCTGTAGCCTCAGGTTAAGGTCTGGGAAGATCTCTTCACAAGGCTTGTCAGTATCCCCTCAATGTGAATGGCACCGGACCCTTTCTCTCCTCTCGCAGTCACTCACTCTTTTCCAGACCACCGACCACGTTCTCCATCACAGAGATGGATTCCTCAGTCTCTTTGCCTTCTCAGTCGACACTTGGCTCCTTCAGCACAAAGTCTCTAGTCCACTCAGCATGAACTTCCACAAAACTCCAAAGAGCCACACAGCTTTCCCCAGCTCAGCACTTGTTCTTAAGCAGGGACACAGCTTAACCAGGGACAGGGGTTAACAATCTCCACAGGGAAGCTTGTAGAGACAGCGTCTTGTTCCAGCTCAGTTCTCACAGACTTCCTGTCTAGCCCCTCACACAGCAGACACCCCCAGAACACACAGGGTTTCCTGCTCTGCCCCTGCTCTGAGCTCAGCCAGGCAAAGGTCACATGGTCCTAATGCTCTCCTGCTGCTATCACAGTTCACACTCTCACATGCCTCCCCACTAGAGGTTGGCGTCCTCGACACACCTCCCCACTCAAAGTCGTCTTGTGCATAGCGCTGTGGAGGTATACTGGCCGTAGCTCGAGTAGTTATCCTGGGACCCACCCCAACAGGCTCGGCTCCCGAGGGGGCAGAAGTCTCTTCAACGGGAGCCAATGAGGCTGCTCCCTCCTGAGGTGTGGCGCCCTGTTTCACATCATACGGATCAGGTAACTGACCTGATTCCCCGTTCTCTGAAGGACATACCAAATTATCAATACTCTCTCCACACGGGGACAGATTGATCGCAGGGGGCAAGTAAGCAGGCGTGGAGGCAGACCCACCATCAAATTCAAGAGCATTAGGGATGCCCACCCCTCGGGACATGGCCTGTGGTTCCGTGGAAACGGGGACGGCATCTTTAGAATCATAGAATCATAGAATCATAGAATGGTAGAGTTGGAAGGAACCTCCTGGGTCATCTGGTCCAACCCCCTGCTCAAAGCAGGATTCACTAGATCATCTCAGACAGATGTCTGTCCAGCCTCTGTTTGAAGACGTCCATTGAAGGGGAACTCACCACCTCTCGTGGCAGCCTGTTCCACTCATTAATCACCCTAACTGTCAAAAAGTTTTTTCTAATATCTAATCTGTGTCTCCTGCCATTTAGTTTCATCCCATTGCTTCTAGTCTTTCCTTGTGCAAATGAGAATAAAGATGATCCTTCTACAATGTGACAGCCCTTGACATATCTGTAGACAGCTATTAAGTCTCCTCTCAGTCTTCTTTTTTGCAAGCTAAACATTCCCAAATCCTGCAACCGTTCCTCATAGGACATGGTTTGCAGACCAGTCACCATTCTGGTCGCTCTTCTCTGAACTTGCTCCAGTTTGTCTATGTCTTTTTTAAAATGTGGTGCCCAAAACTGTACACAGTATTCCAGATGAGGTCTGACCAAAGAGGAGTAAAGACCAATAATGACTTCACGTGATCTAGACTGTATGCTTCTGTTAATACATCCCAGAATTGTATTTGCCTTTTTTGCTGCTGCATCACACTGTTGACTCATGTTCAGTCTATGATCTATTAGTATACCTAAATCTTTTTCACATGTACTGTTGCTTAGCTCTATTCCTCCCATTCTGTATATGCTTTTTTCATTTTTATTGCCCAGATGTAGTACTTTGCATTTCTCCCTGTTAAAAACCATTCTGTTGGTTGCTGCCCACTGCTCCAGTTTATTTAGGTCTTTTTGAATCCTCTCTCTCTCTTCTCTAGTATTAGCTATCCCTCCTAGCTTTGTGTCATCAGCAAATTTAATCAGTTTACCCTCAATTCCTTCATCTAAATCATTGATAAAGATGTTGAACAATACAGGTCCCAGGACGGAGCCCTGTGGTACCCCACTTGAGACATTCATCCAGCTGGATGTGAAGCCATTTACAATCACCCTTTGAGTCCGATCACTAAGCCAGTTATGAATCCACCTAACAGTTGCCTGGTCCATTGCATACTTGGTCATTTTTTCAATAAGGATGGTGTGAGATACTTTGTCAAATGCTTTGCTGAAGTCAAGATATACTATATCTACAGCATTTCCCTGATCCACCCAGTCAGTGATTCTGTCATAGAAGGAAATTAAGTTAGTCTGACATGACTTGTTAGTTATAAACCCATGCTGACTCTGGTTAATCACTTCATTCTTATCCAGGTACTTACATACATGTTGTTTAATAATTTGTTCAAAGATCTTTCCTGGTATAGAAGTCAGACTCACCGGCCTATAGTTCCCTGGGTCCACCTTCTTCCCCTTTTTGAAGATAGGAACAACATTTGCTCTTCTCCAGTCTTCTGGGACTTCTCCTGTTCTCCAAGAATTTTCAAAGATTATGGAGAGTGGTTCTAAAATTTCTTCTACGATCTCCTTCAGTACTCTGGGGTGTAATTCATCTGGACCTGGAGACTTGAACTCATTTATGTTAGCTAAATATTCCCTCACAATCTTTCTGTTTACAGATAACTTGGATTCTTCTATTCCTTTAAAAGGACAGTGAAGATCAGTTGATGTTACATTTTCTTTCTGAGAGAAAACAGATGCAAAATAGGAATTAAAAAGTTTGGCCTTCTCAACATCCTCTCTAACCATTTCTCCATTTTCATCCTGTAAAAATCCTATAGCATCTTTGACTTTTCTTTTACTTTTGACATACCCCCAAAATCCTTTTTTATTGCTTTTGACATCTCTTGCAAGCCTTAATTCATTGTCAGCTTTAGCTAACCTGATACATGCCCTACAGGATCTGCAGACTGCATTATAATCTTCTTTAGATATGCCTCCCTCTTTCCATTTAATAAACATTTCTTTCTTTCTTTTTAGCATGTGTTTAAGTTCTGTGTTCATCCATCCTGGTTTCCTTAAATGCTTCCCATTCTTCCTACTTTTCGGGATTGTTAACGATTGTGCTTTGAGAATCTCATTTTTAAAAATTTCCCATCCTTCCTGGACATTTTTGTCCTTAAGGACATCCAGCCATTGGATCCCTCCTATTCTTTTTCTGAGTCTCTTAAAATCTGCCTTTCTAAAATCTAACCTTGAAGTTTGAGTCTTCACATGTCTTCCTCCTCTAGTAATCCAAAATTCTATAATAGCATGATCGCTGCCTCCTAGGGTCCCAGCCACTTTTACCTCCTCAACCATTTCCTCCTTGTTTCACACACAACTTATTCCCTGTTCCACACACAACTTATCCCACTGTCGCAGTAGTTTCATTCCTTCCACGGACAGCTGGGCCTTTTCCTCTGCACGCGGCCAGACCCCTTTTTGTACCCAATTGCGCACTATTGCAATGTCAGGGCAATCGTTCTGGTCCTTCGCTCAATCCGAGGGTGTTTTTCCCAGAACACACGGCATCCCTGACGCCACCCCACTTGAATGTACCACACTTCGGAAGATAGGTACCTGCCCCAAGTCAGGGATTTCAGTGTCCTCAAGCTGGTCATCAACATTTTCCCCCGAGGACCCAAGGGGCACCCTTGAGAGTGCATACGCATTTCCATTTTCCCGCCGAGAGCGAAACTTAATTCGATAGTTAAACTTAGCAAGGCGAGCGACCCACCGCTGCTCCAACGCTCCCAGCTTTGTGTTTTCTAGGTGAGCCAGAGGGTTATTATCAGTCATGACTAGCACCTCAGCTCCTGTTAAATACTCGGCAAAGCGTTCTGTCAACGCCCACACCAGGGCCAGTAGCTCTAGGTGAAACGAGCTGTAGTTAGCTGGGTTGCGATCAGTGTCTCTTAAAGACCTGCTACCATAGGCGATTACTCGCTCCTGACCATCCTGCACTTGTGCTAGTACCGCCCCCAGCCCATGCAGACTGCCATCGGTGTATAACAGGAAAGGGGAATCAAACCGGGCATACGCTAACAACGGAGCACTCGTTAGGGCGGCCTTCACCTCCTCAAATGCCTTTTGCTGCTGGGGTCCCCATGGGATGGGGCGATTTTGGGGGCCTTGTGCCATCCCTCTTAAGAGCTCATTCAGGGGACTCACTACTTGTGAAAACTTATGTACAAATCGCCGATAGTACCCTGCTAAACCTAAGAAGGCCCAAACCTCTCGCAGGGTACGGGGGGGTGGCCACTCCTGCACAACCATGACCTTACTGATAGCGGGCAGAACCCCGTCCGGAGTCACCACGTGACCTAAATACTCAATCTGAATCTGTAACAGTTGGCACTTCTTTGGTTTTATTTTTAGGCCATAACAACTGAGCCGCTGGAGAACTTGACGTAACTTCTCAAGATGGTCTTCAAATGAGGTCCCGAACACCACAATGTCATCTAGGTATATCAGAACTGATTCAAAATTCAGATCGCCTAAGCAATGTTCCATCAGGCGTTGAAAAGTTCCAGGGGCGTTAGTGAGCCCAAAGGGCATCCGGTTGAATTCATAGAGCCCCATTGGTAGGACAAACGCCGATCTTTTTCGGCCATTAGTACCTGCCAATAGCCACTTGCTAAATCCAACTTCGAGAAATATTTGGCCCGACCCAATGCTGACAGAGACTCTTCTATGCGAGGTAATGGATATGCGTCCCTCACAGTGTGAGCATTCAATTTGTGATAGTCCACACAAAACCGAAGGGTTTCATCCTTCTTCCGCATCAAGACCACAGGGGCCGCCCAGGGGCTCTGGCTCTCTCGGATCACTTGGTTGTCAAGCATACAGGCCACCATGCGCTTCCCCTCTTGATAGAGCGTTGGGGGGATTTGACGATAATGTTCCCTAATAGGAGCAGTATTCCCCGTGGGAATCTCATGCTCAATCGTCCGGGAACAACCGAAATCCTCCGCATGTCGCAAAAAGGTCTCTTGATGTTTCCACAAGACCTTCTCCAGCTGCTCCAATTGCACGGGGGTCAGTTCCTCCCGATCCAATCCCATCTGGTCCATGATCACACGACCATTCCATTCTTCGGTAGGAGATTCGGTCCGCGAACGTCCAGGAAGACTGTTCATCTGGACGAAGTTCGAACACTGTCTAGTCAGGCACCTTCCCTGCTGGCACGAACAGTTCAGCCAGAATGGTCCCAGCAGGAATTGTAACAGCCTCATCTAAAACGTTGATACATCTGACTGGCACCCGTCCATTCTTCACAATCGCCAGAGACCGGGCCACACGCGCCTTGGCAAACGAGGACTTCTCTGGGGCTGGCTCAATGAGTACTTCAAGCCCATTCAGTCTCTGCGCAGCCCCCACCGGTAGCATTAAGAGTTCTTCATGCCGGGGCGCTAGCAAGATCGTGGTCCGCGATGGCACTTGGACCAGGCCCATCCGACCCCCAGGGACCGCACTCTTCAGGAGATCACAACTCAGCATTAAACGTAACATTCTCTGGGTGGGTCGATGGTGGGTAGCACGCGCCCAGTATCAGGGTCCCTCACTGGCATACATCTGATGATTTAAATCTCGCAGAACGTTCATTCCGAGCGTCACCTCCATCCCTCTTCTAGAAGAGTGGTCCACCAGCACTATCCCTTTCTGACCCAGCTCTTGACCAAACATTTTCAGTTGCATCCACACAATCCCCTTCACCATCAGTTGGCCATTGTTAGCGGCTGTAAGCCTTATCACGCGACCGTCCTCGGGAACCACGAGTTGACTGAAGTGCCTTTCGTACACCTCTAAGGGCATTATGGTACATTCGGATCCTGTGTCAACCAAGCATCTCATCTTCCGCCCTTCAAACTCTACTTCCAGCACTGGACTGCATGTGAGCAAATTTTGTTCTTCCCGTTCAGGGCTTTGTGGGGGGTGGGCCGCTGCTGCTCGCCCTCTCATGGCAGCGGCTGGGAGTTTAACGCCGGCGAAGGAGGCTCTGGGGCTGCAGACATCCGGCAGTAACGGGAGATGTGTCCCTGACGTCCACACCTCCAGCAGGTGACCGCTCCTCGTGGATCATTCGAGGAGGGCGACCTGGCAGACTGTGGAACCACCATTCCAGAGGATGGGGCGAGTGGCCCTTCCGTAGGAGTAGGGACCAGCCCAGCTCTGAGTTTAGACACCTCCAACTTCAGCTCCTTCAGTTTGGCACGCAGAGCCTGTACAACGTTTACCAGTCCTCCCCCTCCTGAAACTGGCGCCGGACCTCCCTCCAGCTGTGCACTGTCAACTGCCCCCTCGGCCACCAGAGTAGACTCCTCCTCCCTTTTCACCACGGCCCGATAAATCTGCCAGAAGGATAATTCCGGGGTAGCTCGGGACATCTCCATCAGTTTGTCTCGAAGGAGTCTATTGGCTAACCCCGTTATGAATTGATGCCGGAGCTAGCGGTCTACCTCTCGGAATGCCCCCATGGCCCCTGGGTCTAGCCGCTGCACCTCATTCAACGTTTCCTGTAAAGTGTTCGAGTACTGCATCAAAGTCTCACATTCCCTTTGGAAAAACAAGGAATGAAGCTGGGCCACACGAGCCCGGCCTCCTGAACTCCCCTCTAACAGCTCCAAGATTTTCTCTAACGTGCTCCTCTCTGACTCTGGACGTACCATCACCATCCGCCTAGCGTCGCCCTCTAGTGCATTTAATGCCAACTCTGCTCGTAATGCGGGGGCCAGATTACACATCCGCAAAACACTCCGGACCCTCTCAGCCCAATCCTGCAACGGCATGCTACGCCTGTCTTATTTCGGCATGTGCTGGAGTAAAGCTCCTACCGGCACATATCCTCCCACAGTCGTCGCGGCTGCCAGGGGTTCCGCTACCAGCGGGGGGGGCAGCTGGTGCGTCAGAGTCATTTCTTCCCTCGCCTCCGTCCATGACAAGCACTGGATCCTGCCGACTACGCCAAAAATGTAATGACCGGAGGTCCGAGAGAGATCCAGTGAGTCACAAACTGAGACGGAGACAGAAATAAACAACAATTTCTTTACTAAAACAGGGATTAGACTAAAATTCAGTATTGCATGAATCAGTCTCAGGTTCTACCTGGGACACTGTCCCTACTAAATACACACAATCAGCAAAAGCTGAAATAAATGTGCCAATCTCAAGGTTTGCAGCTTATGTGAATTATTCTAAAGATCTGGAAAAATTTTACCTAAACACAGTGTCAGTCTAGTGAGGGCGGTCTATAGGGACCCCCTGAGATGGCACACTGAGTACAATCCTATCACTATTAACAATAACAATGCATGAAACTATACCAATTGCTCTTATACCCCTATTATAAGGATACCTGGGTATCTTAAAATTACGGTACCGTTAACCTCAGATGTAGTCTATCACAGGCCTGTGAATCGCGGTGGCTGCAGCTAGTCCCAGAAAACTTTGGCGCCAAAACAAAAGCAACGTTCACAAAAACAGCTAAGGTTCCTTGTCTTGTCGGCCGATGCCGAGCCCACACGCCGGGGACTTTAGTCCTGTAGCCTCAGGTTAAGGTCTGGGAAGATCTCTTCACAAGGCTTGTCAGTATCCTCTCAATGTGAATGGCACCGGACCCTTTCTCTCCTCTCGCAGTCACTCACTCTTTTCCAGACCACCGACCATGTGCTCCATCACAGAGATGGATTCCTCAGTCTCTTTGCCTTCTCAGTCGACACTTGGCTCCTACAGCACAAAGTCTCTAGTCCACTCAGCATGGACTTCCACAAAACTCCAAAGAGCCACACAGCTTTCCCCAGCTCAGCACTTGTTCTTAAGCAGGGACACAGCTTCACCAGGGACAGGGGTTAACAATCTCCACAGGGAAGCTTGTAGAGACAGCGTCTTGTTCCAGCTCAGTTCTCACAGACTTCCTGTCTAGCCCCTCACACAGCAGACACCCCCAGAACACTCAGGGTTTCCTGCTCTGCCCCTGCTCTGAGCTCAGCCAGGCAAAAGTCACAGGGTTCTAATGCTCTCCTGCTGCTATCACAGTTCACACTCTCACAAATGGACCTTAATTGATAAGTCTCCAAAAAGCCACTGCCCAGAAGTGCATTGTTTATGGAAACTTATTAATAAAGTTTCATTTACCGCAACCACCTTATCTTTTCCATTGAATGATATTGTCTCTTCAACTATCCTAGAGATCGAGGGGCACAAATTCCACATCCCTCCATGTTTCTCTTGTCCTTTCAATAGAATGTGATGCAGTTAAGGGCTCTTAGCTACAGTGACAATGCCTAGAAGTTCCTATTAACGCGAGAAACACCACACTAATGGATTAATACAAACTCATCAGGAGGCCTGAGTATCACTCGTGCCCTCTGCCGATCCCTAGTTGAAAAACGGGAAGAATAGAAAACACCTTCCAATAGTTAAGTTCTGAGAACAATTCAGCTCTTCTATACTCATTGCCTTTAAAATCACCATTGAAACATTCAGAATAATTGTGAAAGTGCTCTCCTGCCCGGACGGCGTTTCGCCATTAGTGGATTCTTCAGGGGTTTGCAATCATGTGATGGACATTAGACAATAATAATGATTAATCACCAGTTTGGGTCCTGTTTATTCTGAGCAGCTGTTGTTTGTAGGCAGCCTGGCTAGTCCATGAGAGGAAAAGCTATTGACTGTGTTCATGTAGCAGTTGCACCCATGTCCTGAAGCTTGAGGGGCCCAAAAATGCCCAATTGTCACGTATATGGAAACCAGGACTATAAATGATGTATGATAGTTGGGTGCCATTTAGAAATTTTGCATTGGAGCCAAAAATTTAATTTATGTATTTATGGCTCATCATAGTCAGTAGTAGGTCATCTCCAAAAAATGACAAGTTGAGCAAGCAGGGGCATATATGGGTGGTGTTTTACTTGTACCATTGGCCCATTTTGTGTAATTTCCTAAGTCAGTTTTTTCCAAAAGATTCTTGTTGCAATAGCAGCCTGAAAGTGGAGAATTTAAGTCTTCAGTGACCACCACCCATGATTTGAAGGGATCTTAAAAAACATTGCAGTAAAAAGTTTTTAGATTTTTATGTAAACAATGAGAACATTCACATTCACTGACAGCAAGCAGAGTATCTGAAAATGATGAAGAATTAATGCACAAAGTATATTAGAAAGTTGTAAAACTTTCCATTGTGCAAGCTTCAGTTGACATACAGCCGGAGGACACCTTTAACAGGACGTCTCCCGATTTAATATTCTAAGTAATTATGACGGGAGTAGGCGGCAGCTGAACATTAAGCCATAGATACATTATTTATAAGACACTTTTAAATATTTACTCACTTTTTTTTTCCAATTTTGTATTTCAGACTGAAAGACAAATATGAGAAGCTATTATCAGGATGTATTGGGAGCGTCTTCAGGGTATTACACTGTTACAGATTACCAGCCAACCTTGTTTACAGCAATATGTTTTGTCAAAAGCTTTTTCATTAAATTTCCAAGTTATTAATACTGATCCTCGGCGCAAACAAGAGACACATGGAATGTAATTAATAGATTAGATTGGCTCCAAAAGTAAAAATGATATTATGACACAAATCTATAGAAGAAGTACAGGATAAGTAATGTATGTACACATTGACTGCACCAGCAGAATAGTGAGTGCAGCTCTGGAGTATAATACAGGATGTAACTCAGGATCAGTAATGTATGTACACAGTGACTGCACCAGCAGAATAGTGAGTGCAGCTCTGGAGTATAATACAGGAGGCAACTCAGAATCAGTAATGTAATGTATGCACACAGTGACTGCACCAGCAGAATAGTGAGTGCAGCTCTGGAGTATAACACAGGATGTAACTCAGGATCAGTAATGTAATGTATGTACACAGTGACTGCACCAGCAGAATAGTGAGTGCAGCTCTGATCAGCTGTTGCTCACTGTGGTGATTGTGGGTGTGGTGGCGGCAGATCCTGCTGTTTGCTCCAGAGTTCTAAGAACCAACACCTCTCCACCTGGGGATCTGCTCTCTCTCCTACCCAGGGAGGGAGTCGGTTTCCTGGGATGAGTGATGGAGCCAAGTCCCAGGCTTCTGCTTCCCGAACCAGGCCGGTGGGGGGCAAGAGAAACCAGCAACCGGCCTGCACATCAGAGGACTAGGGGGTGAGACGCTCTACCAGGAGTTGCAGCAATGTGGCTCCTACTCCCCCCGGGACTGTGGAGACTCCAAAAGCTGCAAGGCTTCCAGCATGGAGGTAAAGCCTGACAGCGTGCATGATGGCGCTCCTTCTGGAGGAGGTGAGGCCGACCTCACTGAGGAAGGTTGGGCGATTCAAAGTCCCCGGGAGTCTGTGTCCATCTATGCCTGCCGGGTCATGATCCACCTCCGTGAGTATGAAGATGCGAGTAAGCTCGTCAGGAGGCTCCGAGAGGAGCTGTGCTGCACAAGTGCCAAAGCTGTAGGGGCCTCCAAACTGAGGAAGGCTAAACTCCAGGCCGTGGTAAAGAGGCTCACCAGTGAGATTAATGTGCTGGAACTAAGGAAAGCTACCATCAGAGAGCAGAGTGGTCCATTCAAGGAAAAACTAATTAATGAAGACCGATTCAGAGGAAATGGCTGATAACAGAGAGCAAAGGCAGGTGTGGCGGCAGCCTGAGAGCCAGGTGGATGATGAGAGTGATGATGACCAGCAGAAAGCCCCACCTGGCAGCCTGCAAAGTCACCCGCAGGCCACGTGCAGCGAGCTCCCTGCAGGACAGGCGACAATGACATCCAGTCGCAGTTCTGCCGGCTCTGGGGAGGACAGTGACAGCAGCGGCCAGGGAGAGGCGCTAATGGCGGAGATAAAGCTCCTGGAGTCCCCAGTGTGCCTCCAAAACTTCCATCTTGGTGACGATCTACCAGAAGAGGCACCTGGGGTCACAAAAAGGCTAAGAAGACCAAGCCAAAGCTGCAGGAAGCGGTAAGATACGTATATGCCCCCCTCACTGTACCTCCTGAGTCGGCGGCAGGCTCAGCTCGCTGTATAAGCCCCGTTGCCCAGCCCAGCCCGGGTTCTGCTGTGGATCCGGTGCAAAGGCTCGGGGAGATTACACAGCGCGGTAGTGAGGCGCAGAGCTCCGTCTCTGCTTGTAGTAGCGGGGACGCAGCAGGAGGTGCATCAGCCGAGAGGCTGGACAGTGAGGGCGGCCCGGCGGCAGGCGTACGGTCAGGCCACGATGCTGTGGTGCGCTCCTCAGTGGGAGGGGGGAGCAGCCCGGTGTCGGGGGCAGCTCCGCTAGCCTCGGTGCCTCTGAATGCTGTTGCCACTGATCACTTAGTTGAGAAGCGGCGGCAGTGTGAGGTGGCTGCTGAGGCTGAGAGTTCCAGTGCTCCCACGAAAGTGCTATTTTGTGTTGACGTCGCAGGTCTGGAGGATCCTGATGCTAGAGATCAGCGGCACCTCACAGCAACTAAAGATCAGCGGCGCATTATACCGAATATCAAACAGAAATTACCGACTGATGATGTGGAGGGCACACATAAGACCAGGGGTGAGGTCGCCTCCAGTTCTATGTAGGTGACTGAGCCCCTTGTGCCTGATGATGCTGAGGTCAAAATGTCATCCACCATTGTTACTGGTCCAGCAGGAGTGAATGTGGTGGTGGGTGTGAATGAGGCCAATTCATTGTCTAGTGATGGGGTTGCTGGTTTGGTGCAGAGTGAGATGGAGGTGGGTAATGGTGATGATGTTGGGGCTGATGTAGTCACTGGTCCGGTTTCCCCCCCGGTGGTGGCAACACCTGTCCAGAGTTATGCAAGTGTCACCTCCGGAGCAAATAGGGCATCCTCCTCCTCATCTCCGGGCTTTGGGGACGGCATGCTGCAACGGCGCCTTCTGGAGGCTCTAAAGAAGGGGGAGAGATCACTAATGGTAGAGGGTCGAGAGGTTGATCTATCCTGTTGGATAGAGAGGCATGGCCTCGGGGTCTTCCGAGAGCAAAAAGGGGGGGATACAGTGTGGTCCCTCCCAACAGCCGGGCAGGGAGTGTGCATAGGAATGTGGTCCGTCTTCGGTGGAGGGGCAGTGATGCATGTCCTCCAAGGTCTAAAGTTGTGGAGCTCATGCTGAGGATGGGCTTCAAGGCGATTGACATCTACGCCTTGATACATCCCTATTACACGCCTGAGTTTGATGTCAGCTTTGTTCGGTCAGAGGGGCTTGAGCTCTTCTGGACGAATTATGAGTTGGCAAAAAATGAGCCCGGCTGGCGAGACTTTGCCGTTCAGGCCGTGTCTCGCCAAAACCAAATTAAGAAGGTGACCGTAAAGACTCGTAACGAGTCACTTTCTTGTTATGACATCATGACGTGGCTTGGTCGGTATGGAGAGGTGGTGGAGATGCCAAAGAAAAACCGCGACGAGTTTGGTATCTGGTCAGGGACCTGGACGTTTATGGTAAAACTTAAGCGTTCAGGTGGTACAGTTGGCCACATTCCATCATCTGCCTTCCTGGGTAGGGATCGTATCCTTTTCTTCTACCAGGGGCAACCGAAGCTCTGTCACAGGTTCGGCGACCCCACACACTTCAGTGCAAACTGCACTGTGCAGAAATGTGCATTGTGTGGGAGTGTCGGCCATCTTGCTGCCTCTTGTGTGGAGATTAGGTGCCACCTGCGTAGTGAGTTAGGTCACCCATTCAACCGTTGTCCTCGCTCCTTCGCTAATGCAGTCGAGACCCCGGTGGGAGAAAGCCATGAGGCCGATTCTGCTGGGGAGGGGACTAGCAGGGGTGGGGGAGCTGAGGGGCCAGGGAAGAAAAGCAATAAAAAGACGCCTGCCCAGCTGAGGCATCTAGACAAGCCCAGACAGGAGAGGGAGTGGGGCGAGCCCCGGGCTACTGGGGCAGCCCCTGTCCTGGATGCCAGTCTTGCTGCTGAGGCCCTGAGGGATGATGAGTTGGATGTGGAGGTCAGGAGGATCCACAGGGAGGAAACCGCCTCTGCCTCAGAATCCTCCCATTATGAATGGATTATTATGGATGAGGATAATAAGCGGTGGCTAGAGGACAAGCGTAAGCTCGGCACCAAAAAGAAGAGAAAGAAGGGAGATAAAACATCTTCTCCCGCTCTGACCAAGGTACCTAAGGAAGGTAAAACTGACTCCCCTCTAGTTGGTCTTTCTAACCGGTTCCAAGCCCTTGATAACATCTCTTCCTCTGAAGAGGAGGCTGAGGGTGAGGCTCCGGCTTCGGCGGAGCTTACAGGGGGCGCCGAGTCTCCTTCTCCTGGGGATGCAAGGACCTTAGGGGGAGGGACTGGCCCAGAGTCCAGAGATGAGGACGAAAAAAAAAGGAAAAATGTGGGAATGGACACCTCTGTATCGTTAAAGAGGGGGAAGGATTCCATCTTCTGAGGAAGAGGATAAGGGGAGTGGGAAGAAGAAAGCCATCTAACTCAATCACCAATGATGGTGGTACCCACTTCGTTGACGCTGGCGTCCATTAATGTCGCCAGCATTAAGTCAAATATGGCTAGATTTACGGCCTTTGATTTTCTCAGCCGGGTTGAAGCTGACATTTTCTTTTTGCAAGAGACCAGGCTGCCAAATATGGCAGAGGTGTTTATCGCTAAGAGGGAGTGGAGACTCGGGCCCTCCTATTGGTCTCTTGCGGCCGAGCCGTATAGTGGAGCGGCGATCATTTTTACTACACCGGTAGAATGCTGACGGGTTATTGAGTTAGAAATGGGGAGGTGCATGATATTAGATGTCCTCATGAAGGGACAAGAGCTCCGGCTCATTAACATTTATGGTCCCCAATCTAAGTGGGACCGGAAGTGTCTGTTTATGAGGATCAAGCACTACCTTTTTACGAGTCGGCAGGTCGTCTTTGGAGGGGACTTTAACACTGTCATGAGGACCCAGAATAGAGGAGGTTCCAGAGACAAGCTGACTTATGATAGTGTCACCCTTAATAGTATAGCTAATGAGGCTCGCCTGGTGGATGTCCACATCCGGCACACCCCAGGCCACCAAGGGTTCACCTATCATAGAGGTAACTGTAGGTCCAGGATAGACAGGTTTTATTTAAAGGAGGAAGCCGTCTCTTCAGCAGTATCTGTTGTCGAGGTGGAGTTCTCCGATCACTGTTTGATTTTGTTTTCTCTGAATGTTACAGAGACCCCCCGGATGGGAAGAGGCTTTTGGAGGCTCAACTCGTCTCTGTTTGAAGAAGCAGAGATAAAACAGTCCTTTAAGGATTTTCTTCAGAGCCAGGTACCCTTACTGGATCTTTGTAGTAGTAAGTCAGAGTGGTGGGAGATGTTCAAGAAAAGGGTGGCGAGATTCTTCCGCCATCTCTCGAGCCTCAGAAACTGCAAGATGTCAGTGAATAGTAAAGTTGTTACAGGACTGGTTGACACTGCGGAGTCCCTGAAAAGATCCAGATCAGGGATCCTGGAGGTCGTTTGATCCTTCTACTTCCACCTCTTGGGGAAGAGGGATCTGGATTGGGATGAGATGTCGGCTGTTCTGGCTGAAGCCTTCCCCCAACCAGGGGTAGACCCCTCTCTTGGCATTTTGACAGAGATGATCAGGGAAGAGGAAGTTAAGTTGGCGATTGAAGGGCTTGCCCTAAAGAAATCTCCTGGTCCAGATGGCTTAACATCTGAATTCTATAAGACCTTTAAGGACACCTTGGTTCCCCTCTTGACTGAGATATTCAATGAGTGTCTTTAAAGTCAATGAGGAGGTCTGCCCTGATCATCTTGTCAAAGGGTAAGGACCCATCTTGCATTGAGAATTAGCGTCCCATAGCGCTTCTCAATGCAGACAGGAAGGTTTTGGCAAAGGTGCTGTTTAATCGGCTGGTAAAATTTGCGTCCCAACTCCTTTCGGGAGCCCAGCATTGCTCTGTTCCGGGCTGCAGTACAATTAGTGCTGTACTCTGTGTCCAAGAGGCTGTGGAGCAGGGTAGGGCTGGCTACTGGAAGGGGTACATGCTGTCATTGGACCAGGCAAAAGCGTTTGATCGGGTTAATCATGAGTACCTCTGGTCTGTCCTTCTGAGGTATGGCCTGCCGGGGGGGTTTGTTGATTGGCTTAAGACCTTGTACGCTGGGGCTGAAAGTTTCCCGCTTGTGATCGGTTGGATTTGCAGCTCTTTTGAGGTTGGATGTGGTGTTCGCCAGAGTTGTCCCTTGAGCCCACTGCTGTGTTTGCGATTGACCCACTTCTTAGGAGGGTGGAGCATGAATCGTTGGCTGGGATCGGGATGGACCAGGCAGCACCGGAAGCTACTCTGAGAATGGTGGCGTATGACGATGACGTCACCGTTTTTGTTTCCTCTGATGGGGAGGCAGAGTGGCTGATGTCAGAGGTAAATCGCTACTCGGAGGCATCCAGGTCTAAGATCAGCCGGGATAAGTGTGAGAGTCTCTGGCTGGGAGGAGGAGATCCTGGTTTTGATCTCCCGGACACCCTTCCAGGACCCAAAGTCTCTGCAAAAGTTCTTGGCATCGAATTTGGCCAGGGGGATTACCCCAAACAAAATTGGGGCAGCAGGCTAGAGATCGCCATTCAGAAGGTGCACAAATGGAAGGGTTGGTCTTTGACCCTAAGGGAAAGGATAAAACTGATCAAAACTTACCTGCTCCCTTTGCTGATCTATCTGGGCAGTGTGTGCATCTTGCCGGAGCCTCTCTGGACTCGGGTCTACAGTTTGTTCTTCCAACTGCTATGGGGGAATAGACTGAACCTAGTCAAGAGGTTACTTACCGTACGAGGAGTCTAGGAGGGTTGGGTATCGTCAACCCTGTGGTATTCCTTGTGAATACCTTCATTAAGATCAATATTGCGAACCTCTGGAATGAGTGGGCTCCTCCGTGGGTATTCTCCTGTAGGGGAAAGTTTTAGCCTTTCTTCCAGGAAAGGGAGACAGGAGGGCAAGTGAAGGATCTACGCACACCGCATGGACATCTCCCGGCTTACGCTACCGTGGTTCTGAAGGTAATTCGCCGGTGGGGTCTGGGAATGTGGGAGGTCAGGACTCTGCCAAAGAAGCTCCTTGACAAAAGGGTTCTGTTTACCCATTTTCAGAGGCATCTGGCACTCAGGGATTGCCCAAGTTGGGATCTTGGGGTGGGTCTGCATCTTTTGGCTTGGGACTTGGCTTGGCACTGCTTCCATGGGAAACTGTGTGTGAGGGACAATCTGAAGTGTAGGAGATCTGAGGACAGGAACTGTCCTCGGGAGCGTTACGCACACGCCGGACTGACTGGCGTGAGCTTGATCAGTGATCCCACTGGACCATGAATCGAGGAGTGCCTGGAGGGGCATGACTAAGTATCAACCCGGTCCAAGGTCGCACAGGGGCTCAATCGACTCCATGAACAAGGGAGGAACCGAGCAGAGGGACCAGGTGCTATTCCAGGTCAGACCCCGGTCACAGCTGTTGACCCACACCGGGGAATGCAGTAACAGGCAGGTTAGGCTGGCATACAGACAGGTGGATACTGGCAGACACGGCTGGTATGCAGACAGGTAGGTACTGGCAGGCACGGCTGGTATGCAGACAGGTGGGTACTGGCAAGCACAGCTGATATGCAGAAAAGAGGGTACTGGCAGGTAGGAACACAGGCAAGATAGGAGCCAGTACAGACTAGGATACAGGAACAGGGGCGCAGGTGCGGTAGACAAACAGAGCAGAGCAAAACCTCAGGTGCGGTGGACAAGCAGAGCAGAGCAAAACCGCAGTTGCAGTGGACAAGCAGAGTAGAGCAAAACCACAGGTGCGGGGACAAGCAGAGCAGAGCAAAACCCGCAGATGCGGTAGATAAGCAGAGCAGAGCAAAACCCGCAGGTGCGGTAGACAAGCAGAGCAGAGCAAAACCCGCAGGTGCGGTAGACAAGCAGAGCAGAGCAAAACCCGCAGGTGTGGTAGACAAGCAGAGCAAAACCCGCAGGTGCGGTAGACAAGCAGAGCAGAGCAAAACCCACAGGTGCGGTAGACAAGCAGAGCAGAGCAAAACCCGCAGATGCGGTAAACAAGCAGAGCAGAGCAAAACCCGCAGATGCGGTAGACAAGCAGAGCAGAGCAAAACCCGCAGATGCGGTAGACAAGCAGAGCAGAGCAAAACCTGCAGAAGCGGTAAACAGGACAGGGCTCTGTTCACATGGAACAGACTGGAAAACACAAGAAGATAGCTGGAGTTAGATACGGAGGCAGGGAAACAGAACGAGCAGAACCAGATATACACAAGGTACTTGCAATGAAGTAGCGAGTGGACACAAAACTCACAAACAGAAGTACAGAGACAACGAGTTGGAGTTAGGTGCAGGTTCAGATACTGCAGGAAAAGGGGAAGGTACAGACATAGAGACAAACAGGTAACGGACTAGGACACTATTTAGACAGGATCTGAACCAGGAACAAGATACAGGAAAGAGCCTGGGAACTCAGCCCCCAGGGTGGCGGAAACTGACTAGAAGTCACAGGTACAGGTAACAGGCCTGGGTATACAGCCTCCAGGGTGGCAGAAACAGACTAGATACAGGACAGGACCCGCAACTCGGTTGCAAGGAACACACAGATGGAAAGTGTTGCTCAGGCCCCTCCTACTGGGTGGAGGGGGTTTAAGTATCCAGTGACTCACAGCAATAGGCTGGGGACGCATTAGGACTGCGCACACTGTAGCTTTAAGAATCAGGAAGTAACAGCGCCGCCGCCCTTATCCAGCAGACAAGAGACATACAAACGGCAGGTACTGGAGCAAAGTGTGCAGCCTGGCCTGATAGGTAAGATTGCGGTCTTGCATGGTGGGAGGTGGTAAGCCATGCAAGCACGCCGCCAGGGATGTTACAGGGAGCATTGTGGTGCCATGCTGGAAAGCATGGACCACTTCCTGCTTCGTTGTCCCTTTAACACAGAGGTGTACAACAGGGTGGGCGCCTCCATTGGCTGGCCCCGGATGGCCGGTCTCTCTTATGTGGAATGGGCCTCTGGAGCATTCGGAGACCTGGGTGGTCAGGACCGCTGCACCTTATTTCTAGTTAGTACAGTGGTTAGGTATCACACGTGGAACACACGGTGCTTAGTATCGACGCAACGGAAAATCCTCCCAGTGGACGATGTGTTTAGGACCATACTCGGTGACCTGGTGAAAGTGCGCTCTCTGGAGTATGAGAGACTGGGTACACGGAGGGCCGCTCTCCTCTGGAGGGGCTTTTCCTTTACTGTGCCCTAGTCTGGTCATCTCCTCTCCTGGTGGTGGGCTGCTGCTGACACCTTAGATTTTTGTTTTGTTTTGATCAGTAGACAGTGATGTAGGGCTGCAGGCGCCGAACTTGGGCTTTGTTTGTTGTGATTATTGTATTGTTTGTTATTGTATTGTTTGTTTCTGTATATATTGTGATTTTGGTGTAGGTGTTAGGTTGGGTGGTGGGAAAAGGGGGGAGGTGGGTTCATCTTGTGGGACACTGATTATTTGGGTGAAAATCTGGCACTGCCTGATCTGGCCTATGGACTTTGGACATGGACTGAGGCATGAGGCGCAGGACCAGCTCTCAGGTCAGTCTGTAGAATGAGTACTTATTATAGTGTATATATGTATAATATGTGTGTGAGGAGAGAGGGAGCGGCAGGACCAGTTCATTACATTGTTTATTTTCTGGTTATTAATTTTATGTTTCTGTTATTATTATTGTTACTAGATGGTGGCCCGATTCTAATGCATCGGGTATTCTAGAATAGGTATGTGGCCGACGGGGCACAATTAGTAGAGCGGTGTTTAAATTTTGCGCCAAAATCGCTGATTGGTCGCGTTCGGCAACCGCGACCAATCAGCAAAGCGGTGTTTAAATTTGGCGGCAATATTGGTGATTGGTCGCGGGCGGCGGCCGCGACCAATCAGCGAACCGTGTTAGTGAAGACTGGAGAGTGTGTTTAAATTTGGCACCAAAATCGCTGATTAGTCACGACCAATCAGCAGAGCGGTGTTTAAATTTGGCGCCAATACTGCTGATTGGTCGACGCCGCCGGCCGCGACCAATCAGCGATTTTGGCGCAAAATTTAAACAACGCTCTGCTGATTGGTCGCGGCCGTCAGCCGCGACTAATCAGCGACTTTGGGGCCAAATTTAAACCCCGCTCTGCATCGCTCTGCTGATTGGTCGCTGTCGCCGGCCTCGACCAATCAGCAGAGCGTTGTTTAAATTTGGCGCCAATCTAGCTGATTGGTCGCGGATGGCGGCCGCGACCAATCAGCAGAGCGGTGTTTAAATTTGGCGCCAAAATCGCTGATTGGTCGCCGCCCGTGACCAATCAGCGAACCGTGTTAGTGAGGAATGGAGAGCGTGTTTAAATTTGGCACCAAAATCGCTGATTAGTCGCAGCCGGCGACCAATCAGCAGAGCGTTGTTTAAATTTGGCGCCAATTTCGCTGATTGTTCGCGGCTGACGGCCGCGACCAATCAGCAAAGTGAGGTTTAAATTTGGCGCCAATACTGCTGATTGGTCGCGGCCGGCGACGGCGACCAATCAGCAGAGTGGGGTTTAAATTTTGCGCCAATACTGCTGATTGATCTCGGCCAGCGACCGCGATCAATCAGCAGAGCGTTGTTTAAATTTGGCGCCAATCTCGCTGATTGGTCGCAGCTGGCGTCCGCGACCAATTAGCACAGCAGTGTTTAAATGTCGCGGCAAGATTGGTGATTGGTTGCGGCTGCTATTTAAATGTGGCGCCCAAATCGGTGATTGGTCACGGTCAGCGTCCGTGACCAATCAGCACAGCAGTGTTTAAATGTGGCGCTAAGATCTGTGATTGGTCGCGGCCGTTATTTAAATGTGGCGCCCAAATCGGTGATTGGTCGCGGGCAGCGGCCGCGACCAATCAGCAGAGCGGTGTTTAACTTTAGCGCCAAGATCACTGATTGGTCTCATGCGGAGAGCGCGACCAATCAGCGAATCGTATTAGTGAGGAACGGGGAGCGGAATCGTATTAGTGAGGACCGGGGAGAGCCGCTGCCTGTGCGGGTACTTCCACTCCGAGAAGCCGGGAGATGAGCGACAGCTCGCAGCAGAAGTATCCCGACCCGCAGCGCCGCTCCCCGGTCCTCCCTTCACACCCTAGCCGCTGATGTCCCCACAGTATCAGCATGGTGTTACAAAGGTCCGGACATTTGTGTTAAAAATCGCTGATTGGTCGCTGGCGCTGCCCGCGACCAATCACCGATTTGGGCGCCAAATTCAAATATCGGCCGCGACCAATCACCGATCTTGGCTCCACATTTAAACACCGCTGTGCTGATTGGTCGCGGCCGATATTTGAATTTGGCGCCCAAATCGGTGATTGGTCGCGGGCAGCGCCAGCGACCAATCAGCGATTTTTAACACAAATGTCCGGACCTTTGTAACACCATGCTGATACTGTGGGGACATCAGCGGCTAGGGTGTGAAGGGAGGACCGGGGAGCGGCGCTGCGGGTCGGGATACTTCTGCTACGAGCAGTCGCTCATGTCCCGGGTTCTCGGAGCAGAAGTATCCGCACAGGCAGCGCCGCTGACATCCATGCGGCTAGGGCGTGAAGGGAGGACCGGGGAGCGGGGCTGCGGGTCCAATTGGTCGCGGCCGCTATTTAAATGTGCCGCACAAATCGTTGATTGGTCGCGGACTTGGCCCGCGACCAATCACTGATCTTGCGGCCAAAGTGAAACACTACTGTGCCGATTTGGGCGCAAAATTTAAATATCGGCCGCGACCAATCACCGATCTTGGCTCCACATTTAAACACCGCTGTGCTGATTGGTCGCGGCCGATATTTAAATTTGGCGCCCAAATAGGTGATTGGTCGCGGGCAGCGCCAGCGACTAATCAGCGATTTTTAACACAAATGTCCGGACCTTTGTAACACCATGCGGATACTGTGGGGACATCAGCGGCTAGGGTGTGAAGGGAGGACCGGGGAGCGGCGCTGCGGGTCGGGATACTTCTGCTGCGAGCGCCCGCTCATGTCCCGGGTTCTTGCAGCGGAAGTATCCGGACAGGCAGCGGCGCTGACATCCAATTGGTCGCGGACGCTATTTAAAATTGCCGCACAAATCGGTGATTGGTCGCTGTCTTGGCCCGCGACCAATGACTGATCTTGGCGCCAAAGTTAAACACTATTGTGCTGATTGGTTGCGGACGCTGACCGCGACCAAGTACCGATTTGGGCGCCAAATTTAAATATCGGCCGCGACCAATCACCGATCTTGGCTCCACATTTAAACACCGCTGTGGTGATTGGTCGTGGCCGATATTTAAATTTGGCGCCCAAATCGGTGATTGGTCGCGGGCAGCGTCAGCGACCAATCAGCACAATAGTGTTTAAGTTTTGCGCTAAGATCAGTGATTGGTCGGGTCCGAAGACCGCGACCAATCATCGAATCGTCTTGGTGAGGACCGGGGAGCTCCGCTGCCTGTGCGGATACTTCCGCTGCGAGAACCCGGGACATGAGCGGGCGCTCGCAGCAGAAGTATCCCGACCCGCAGCGCCGCTCCCCGGTCCTCCCTTCCGCATGGAGGTCAGCGGCGCCGGCGGTCCTTCCGCTGCTACCGGCCGGGAGATGAGCGCCTCGCGCCGCTCATCTCCCGGCTGCATCTCCGTCCCGCAGATGGGTCCGGCGGACGGGTTCCTTCTGCTGTTGCCGTCCGGGAAATGAGCGCCTCGCGCCGGTCATCTCCCGGCTGCATCGCCGCTCAGCTCCGTCCCGCAGATGAGCCGCTAACGGCCGCCATCTTTTTTTAGAAATCCCCCGGCGCTGATTGGCCGCTGCCGGACCAATGAGCGACGCGGGATTTCCTGGACAGACAGACACACAAACAGACAGACGGGATAAGACGATTATATATATAGATGTTTTTCATTTTTATAAAAGAAAAGATCTAAAGGATGTAACTCAGGATCAGTACAGGATCATTAATGTAATGTATGTACACAGTGACTGCACCAGCAGAATAGTGAGTGCAGCTCTGGAGTATAATACAGGATGTAACTCAGAATCAGTACAGGATCAGTAATGTAATGTATGTGCGCAGTGACTGCACCAGCAGAATAGTGAGTGCAGCTCTGGAGTATAATACAGGATGTAACTCAGGATCAGTAATGTAATGTATGTACACAGTGACTGCACCAGCAGAATAGTGAGTGCAGCTCTGGAGTACAATACAGGATGTAACTCAGAATCAGTACAGGATCAGTAATGTAATGTATGTACACAGTGACTGCACCAGCAGAATAGTGAGTGCAGCTCTGGAGTATAATACAGGATGTAACTCAGGATCAGTAATGTAATGTATGTACGCAGTGACTGCACCAGCAGAATAGTGAGTGCAGCTCTCTAGTATAATACAGGATATAACTCAGGATCAGTAATGTAATGTATGTACACAGTGACTGCACCAGCAGAATAGTGAGTGCAGCTCTGGAGTATAATACAGGATTCAACTCAGGATCAGTAATGTAATGTATGTACACAGTGACTGCACCAGCAGAATAGTGAGTGCAGCTCTGGAGTATAATACAGGATGTAACTCAGGATCAGTAATGTAATGTATGTACACAGTGACTGCACCAGCAGAATAGTGAGTGCAGCTCTGGGGTATAATACAGGATGTAACTCAGGATTAGTAATGTAATGTATGTACACGGTGACTGCACCAGCAGAATAGTGAGTGCAGCTCCAGAGTATAATACAGGATGTAACTCAGGATCAGTAATGTAATGTATGTACACAGTGACTGCACCAGCAGAATAGAGAGTGCAGCTCCGGAGAATAATACAGGATGTAACTCAGGATTAGTAATGTAATGTATGTACACAGTGACTGCACCAGCAGAATAGTGAGTGCAGCTCCAGAGTATAATACAGGATGTAACTCAGGATCAGTAATGTAATGTATGTACACAGTGACTGCACCAGCAGAATAGTGAGTGCAGCTCCAGAGTATAATACAGGATGTAACTCAGGATCAGTAATGTAATGTATGTACACAGTGACTGCACCAGCAGAATAGTGAGTGCAGCTCCAGAGTATAATACAGGATGTAACTCAGGATCAGTAATGTAATGTATGTACACAGTGACTGCACCAGCAGAATAGTGAGTGCAGCTCCGGAGTATAATACAGGATGTAACTCAGGATCAGTAATGTAATGTATGTACACAGTGACTGCACCAGCAGAATAGTGAGTGCCGCTCCGGAGTATAATACAGGATGTAACTCAGAATCAGTAATGTAATGTATGTACTTAGTGACTCAACCAGCAGAATAGTGAGTGCAGCTCTGGAGTATAATACAGGATGTAACTCAGGATCAGTAGAGGATCAGTAATGTAATGTTATGTACACAGTGACTGCACCAGCAGAATAGTGAGTGCAGCTCTGGAGTATAATACTGGATGTAACTCAGGATCAGTAATGTAATGTATGTACACAGTGACTCCACCAGCAGAATAGTGAGTGCAGCTCTGGAGTATAATACAGGATGTAACACAGGATCAGTAATGTAATGTATGTACTTAGTGACTTCACCAGCAGAATAGTGAGTGCAGCTCTCCGGTATAATACAGGATGTAACTCAGGATCAGTAATGTAATGTATGTACACAGTGACTGCGCCAGCAGAATAGTGAGTGCAGCTCTGGAGTATAATACAGGATGTAACTCAGGATCAGTACAGGATCAGTAATGTAATGTATGTATGCAGTGACTGCACCAGCAGAATAGTGAGTGCAGCTCTGTAGTATAATACAGGATATAACTCAGGATCAGTAATGTAATGTATGTACACAGTGACTGCACCAGCAGAATAGTGAGTGCAGCTCTGGAGAATAATACAGGATGTAACTCAGGATCAGTACAGGATCAGTAATGTAATGTATGTACACAGTGACTGCACCAGCAGAATAGTGAGTGCAGCTCTGGGGTATAATACAGGATGTAACTCAGGATCAGTAATGTAATCTAAGTACACAGTGACTGCACCAGCAGAATAGTGAGTGCAGCTCTGGAGAATAATACAGGATGTAACTCAGGATCAGTACAGGATCAGTAATGTAATGTATGTACACAGTGACTGCACCAGCAGAATAGTGAGCGCAGCTCTGGAGTATAATACAGGATGTATCTCAGGATCAGTAATGTAATCTAAGTACACAGTGACTGCACCAGCAGAATAGTGAGTGCAGCTCTGGCGTATAATGCAGGATGTAACTCAGGATCAGTAATGTAATGTATGTACACAGTGACTGCACCAGCAGAATAGTGAGTGCAGCTCTGGAGTATAATACAGGATGTAACTCAGTATCAGTACAGGATCAGTAATGTAATGTATGTGCGCAGTGACTGCACCAGCAGAATAGTGAGTGCAGCTCTGGGGTATAATACAGGATGTAACTCAGGATTAGTAATGTAATGTATGTACACGGTGACTGCACCAGCAGAATAGTGAGTGCAGCTCGAGAGTATAATACAGGATGTAACTCAGGATCAGTAATGTAATGTATGTACACAGTGACTGCACCAGCAGAATAGAGAGTGCAGCTCCGGAGAATAATACAGGATGCAACTCAGGATCAGTAATGTAATGTATGTACACAGTGACTGCACCAGCAGAATAGTGAGTGCAGCTCTGGGGTATAATACAGGATGTAACTCAGGATTAGTAATGTAATGTATGTACACAGTGACTGCACCAGCAGAATAGTGAGTGCAGCTCCAGAGTATAATACAGGATGTAACTCAGGATCAGTAATGTAATGTATGTACACAGTGACTGCACCAGCAGAATAGTGAGTGCAGCTCCAGAGTATAATACAGGATGTAACTCAGGATCAGTAATGTAATGTATGTACACAGTGACTGCACCAGCAGAATAGTGAGTGCAGCTCCAGAGTATAATACAGGATGTAACTCAGGATCAGTAATGTAATGTATGTACACAGTGACTGCACCAGCAGAATAGTAAGTGCAGCTCCGGAGTATAATACAGGATGTAACTCAGGATCAGTAATGTAATGTATGTACACAGTGACTGCACCAGCAGAATAGTGAGTGCAGCTCTGGAGTATAATACAGGATGTAACTGAGGATCAGTAATGTAATGTATGTACACAGTGACTGCACCAGCAGAATAGTGAGTGCCGCTCCGGAGTATAATACAGGATGTAACTCAGAATCAGTAATGTAATGTATGTACTTAGTGACTCAACCAGCAGAATAGTGAGTGCAGCTCTGGAGTATAATACAGGATGTAACTCAGGATCAGTAGAGGATCAGTAATGTAATGTTATGTACACAGTGACTGCACCAGCAGAATAGTGAGTGCAGCTCTGGAGTATAATACTAGATGTAACTCAGGATCAGTAATGTAATGTATGTACACAGTGACTCCACCAGCAGAATAGTGAGTGCAGCTCTGGAGTATAATACAGGATGTAACACAGGATCAGTAATGTAATGTATGTACTTAGTGACTTCACCAGCAGAATAGTGAGTGCAGCTCTCCGGTATAATACAGGATGTAACTCAGGATCAGTAATGTAATGTATGTACACAGTGACTGCACCAGCAGAATAGTGAGTGCAGCTACGGAGTATAATGCAGGATGTAACTCAGGATCAGTAATGTAATGTATGTACACAGTGACTGCGCCAGCAGAATAGTGAGTGCAGCTCTGGAGTATAATACAGGATGTAACTCAGGATCAGTACAGGATCAGTAATGTAATGTATGTATGCAGTGACTGCACCAGCAGAATAGTGAGTGCAGCTCTGTAGTATAATACAGGATATAACTCAGGATCAGTAATGTAATGTATGTACACAGTGACTGCACCAGCAGAATAGTGAGTGCAGCTCTGGAGAATAATACAGGATGTAACTCAGGATCAGTACAGGATCAGTAATGTAATGTATGTACACAGTGACTGCACCAGCAGAATAGTGAGTGCAGCTCTGGGGTATAATACAGAATGTAACTCAGGATCAGTAATGTAATCTAAGTACACAGTGACTGCACCAGCAGAATAGTGAGTGCAGCTCTGGAGAATAATACAGGATGTAACTCAGGATCAGTACAGGATCAGTAATGTAATGTATGTACACAGTGACTGCACCAGCAGAATAGTGAGCGCAGCTCTGGAGTATAATACAGGATGTATCTCAGGATCAGTAATGTAATCTAAGTACACAGTGAATGCACCAGCAGAATAGTGAGTGCAGCTCTGGCGTATAATGCAGGATGTAACTCAGGATCAGTAATGTAATGTATGTACACAGTGACTGCACCAGCAGAATAGTGAGTGCAGCTCTGGAGTATAATACAGGATGTAACTCAGTATCAGTACAGGATCAGTAATGTAATGTATGTGCGCAGTGACTGCACCAGCAGAATAGTGAGTGCAGCTCTGTGGTATAATACAGGATGTAACTCAGTATCAGTACAGGATCAGTAATGTATGTACGCAGTGACTGCACCAGCAGAATAGTGAGTGCAGCTCTGTAGTATAATACAGGATATAACTCAGGATCAGTAATGTAATGTATGTACACAGTGACTGCACCAGCAGAATAGTGAGTGCAGCTCTGGAGTATAATACAGGATGTAACTCAGGATCAGTAATGTAATGTATGTACACAGTGACTGCACCAGCAGAATAGTGAGTGCAGCTCCGGAGAATAATACAGGATGCAACTCAGGATCAGTACAGGATCAGTAATGTAATGTATGTACATAGTGACTGCACCAGCAGAATAGTGAGTGCAGCTCTGGAGTATAATACAGGATGTAACTCAGGATCAGTAATGTAATGTATGTACACAGTGACTGCACCAGCAGAATAGTGAGTGCAGCTCTGGAGTATAATACAGGATGTAAGTCAGGATCAGTAATGTAATGTATGTACATAGTGACTGTACCAGCAGAATAGTGAGTGCAACTCTGGGGTATAATACAGGATGTAACTCAGGATCAGTAATGTAATGTATGTACACAGTGACTGCACCAGCAGAACAGTGAGTGCAGCTCTGGAGTATAATACAGGATGTAACTCAGGATCAGTAATGTAATGTATGTACACAGTGACTGCACCAGCAGAATAGTGAGTGCAGCTCCGGAGTATAATACAGGATGTAACTCAGGATCAGTAATGTAATGTATGTACACAGTGACTGCACCAGCAGAATAGTGAGTGCAGCTCCGGAGTATAATACAGGATGTAACTCAGGATCAGTAATGTAATGTATGTACACAGTGACTGCACCAGCAGAATAGTGAGTGCAGCTCTGGAGTATAATACAGGATGTAACTGAGGATCAGTAATGTAATGTATGTACACAGTGACTGCACCAGCAGAATAGTGAGTGCCGCTCCGGAGTATAATACAGGATGTAACTCAGGATCAGTAATGTAATGTATGTACTTAGTGACTCAACCAGCAGAATAGTGAGTGCAGCTCTGGAGTATAATACAGGGTGTAACTCAGGATCAGTACAGGATCAGTAATGTAAAGTTATGTACACAGTGACAGCACCAGCAGAATAGTGAGTGCAGCTCTGGAGTATAATACTGGATGTAACTCAGGATCAGTAATGTAATGTATGTACACAGTGACTCCACCAGCAGAATAGTGAGTGCAGCTCTGGAGTATAATACAGGATGTAACACAGGATCAGTAATGTAATGTATGTACTTAGTGACTTCATCAGCAGAATAGGGAGTGCAGCTCTGGGGTATAATACAGGATGTAACTCAGGATCAGTAATGTAATGTATGTACACAGTGACTGCACCAGCAGAATAGTGAGTGCAGCTCTGGAGTACAATACAGGATGTAACTCTGTATCAGTATAGGATCAGTAATATCATGTATGTACGCAGTGACTGCACCAGCAGAATAGTGAGTGCAGCTCTGAAGTATAATACAGGATGTAACTCAGGATCAGTAATGTAATGTATGTACACAGTGACTGCACCAGCAGAATAGTGAGTGCAGCTCTGGAGTACAATACAGGATGTAACTCTGTATCAGTATAGGATCAGTAATATCATGTATGTACGCAGTGACTGCACCAGCAGAATAGTGAGTGCAGCTCTGGAGTATAATACAGGATGTAACTCAGGATCAATACAGGATCAGTAATGTAATGTATGTATGCAGTGACTGCACCAGCAGAATAGTGAGTGCAGCTCTGTAGTATAATACAGGATATAACTCAGGATCAGTAATGTAATGTATGTACACAGTGACTGCACCAGCAGAATAGTGAGTGCAGCTCTGGAAAATAATACAGGATGTAACTCAGGATCAGTACAGGATCAGTAATGTAATGTATGTACACAGTGACTGCACCAGCAGAATAGTGAGTGCAGCTCTGGAAAATAATACAGGATGTAACTCAGGATCAGTACAGGATCAGTAATGTAATGTATGTACACAGTGACTGCACCAGCAGAATAGTGAGTGCAGCTCTGGGGTATAATACAGGATGTAACTCAGGATCAGTAATGTAATGTATGTACTTAGTGACTTCACCAGCAGAATAGTGAGTGCAGCTCTGGGGTATAATACAGGATGTAACTCAGGATCAGTAATGTAATGTATGTACACAGTGACTGCACCAGCAGAATAGTGAGTGCAGCTCCGGAGTATAATACAGGATGTAACTCAGGATCAGTAATGTAATGTATGTACACAGTGACTGCACCAGCAGAATAGTGAGTGCAGCTCTGGAGTATAATACAGGATGTAACTGAGGATCAGTAATGTAATGTATGTACACAGTGACTGCATCAGCAGAATAGTGAGTGCCGCTCCGGAGTATAATACAGGATGTAACTCAGGATCACTAATGTAATGTATGTACTTAGTGACTCAACCAGCAGAATAGTGAGTGCAGCTCTGGAGTATAATACAGGATGTAACTCAGGATCAGTACAGGATCAGTAATGTAATGTTATGTACACAGTGACAGCACCAGCAGAATAGTGAGTGCAGCTCTGGAGTATAATACTGGATGTAACTCAGGATCAGTAATGTAATGTATGTACACAGTGACTCCACCAGCAGAATAGTGAGTGCAGCTCTGGAGTATAATACAGGATGTAACACAGGATCAGTAATGTAATGTATGTACTTAGTGACTTCACCAGCAGAATAGGGAGTGCAGCTCTGGGGTATAATACAGGATGTAACTCAGGATCAGTAATGTAATGTATGTACACAGTGACTGCACCAGCAGAATAGTGAGTGCAGCTCTGGAGTACAATACAGGATGTAACTCTGTATCAGTATAGGATCAGTAATATCATGTATGTACGCAGTGACTGCACCAGCAGAATAGTGAGTGCAGCTCTGGAGTATAATACAGGATGTAACTCAGAATCAGTACAGGATCAGTAATGTAATGTATGTATGCAGTGACTGCACCAGCAGAATAGTGAGTGCAGCTCTGTAGTATAATACAGGATATAACTCAGGATCAGTAATGTAATGTATGTACACAGTGACTGCACCAGCAGAATAGTGAGTGCAGCTCTGGAGAATAATACAGGATGTAACTCAGGATCAGTACAGGATCAGTAATGTAATGTATGTACACAGTGACTGCACCAGCAGAATAGTGAGTGCAGCTCTGGGGTATAATACAGGATGTAACTCAGGATCAGTAATGTAATGTATGTACTTAGTGACTTCACCAGCAGAATAGTGAGTGCAGCTCTGGGGTATAATACAGGATGTAACTCAGGATCAGTAATGTAATGTATGTACACAGTGACTGCACCAGCAGAATAGTGAGTGCAGCTCCGGAGTATAATGCAGGATGTAACTCAGGATCTGTAATGTAATGTATGTACACAGTGACTGCACCAGCAGAATAGTGAGTGCAGCTCTGGAGTACAATACAGGATGTAACTCTGTATCAGTATAGGATCAGTAATATCATGTATGTACACAGTGACTGCACCAGCAGAATAGTGAGTGCAGCTCTGTAGTATAATACAGGATATAACTCAGGATCAGTAATGTAATGTATGTACACAGTGACTGCACCAGCAGAATAGTGAGTGCAGCTCTGGGGTATAATACAGGATGTAACTCAGGATCAGTAATGTAATGTATGTACACAGTGACTGCACCAGCAGAATAGTGAGTGCAGCTCTGGAGTATAATACAGGATGTAACTCAGGATCAGTAATGTAATGTATGTACACAGTGACTGCACCAGCAGAATAGTGAGTGCAGCTCCAGAGTGTAATACAGAATGTAACTCAGGATCAGTAATGTAATGTATGTACACAGTGACTGCACCAGCAGAATAGTGAGTGCAGCTCTGGAGTATAATACAGGATGTAACTCAGGATTAGTAATGTAATGTATGTACACAGTGACTGCACCAGCAGAATAGTGAGTGCAGCTCTGGGGTATAATACAGGATGTAACTCAGGATCAGTACAGGATCAGTAAAGTAATGTTTGTACACAGTGACTGCACCAGCAGAATAGTGAGTGCTGCTCTGGAGTATAATACAGGATGTAACTCACGATCAGTAATGTAATGTATGTACACAGTGACTGCACCAGCAGAATAGTGAGTGCAGCTCTGGAGAATAATACAGGACGTAACTCAGGATCAGTACAGGTCAGTAATGTAATGTATGTACACAGTGACTGCACCAGCAGAATAGTGAGTGCAGCTCTGGGGTATAATACAGGATGTAACTCAGGATCTTTAATGTAATGTATGTACACAGTGACTGCACCAGCAGAATAGTGAGTGCAGCTCTGGGGTATAATACAGGATGTAACTCAGGAACAGTACAGGATCAGTAATGTAATGTATGTACACAGTGACTGAACCAGCAGAATAGTGAGTGCAGCTCTGGGGTATAATACAGGATGTAACTCAGGATCAGTAATGTAATGTATGTACACAGTGACTGCACCAGCAGAATAGTGAGTGCAGCTCTGGGGTATAATACAGGATGTAACTCAGGATCAGTAATGTAATGTATGTACACAGTGACTGCAACAGCAGAATAGTGAGTGCAGCTCTGGGGTATAATACAGGATGTAACTCAGGATCAGTAATGTAATGTATGTACACAGTGACTGCACCAGCAGAATAGTGAGTGCAGCTCTGGAGTATAATACAGGATGTAACTCAGGATCAGTAATGTATGTACACAGTGACTGCACCAGCAGAATAGTGAGCGCAGCTCTGGAGTATAATACAGGATGTAACTCAGGATCAGTACAGGATCAGTAATGTAATGTATGTACACAGTGACTGCACCAGCAGAATAGTGAGTGCAGCTCTGGAGTTTAATACAGGATGCAACTCAGGATCAGTAATGTAATGTATGTGCACAGTGACTGCACCAGCAGAATAGTGAGTGCAGCTCTGGAGTATAATACAGGATGTAACTCAGGATCAGTAATGTATGTACACAGTGACTGCACCAGCAGAATAGTGAGTGCAGCTCTGGAGCATAATACAGGATGTAACTCAGGATCAGTAATGTAATGCATGTACACAGTGACTCCACCAGCAGAATAGTGAGTACAGCTCTGGAGTATAATACAGGATGTAACTCAGGATCAGTAATGTAATGTATGTACACAGTGACTGCACCAGCAGCATACTGGGTGCAGCTCTGATCATCTGCTAGTCAGTGTGGTGATTGCGGGTGTGGTGTCTGCAGATCCTGCTGTGAGCTCCTGATCTCTGAGAAACCAACACCTCTCCACCTGGGGACCTGCTCTCTCTCTTTCCCAGGGAGGGAGCGGGTTTCTGGGATGAGTGAGGGAGCCAAGCCCCAGGCTTCTGCTTCCCGAACCAGGCCGGCGGGGGGCAGAAGAACCCAGCAACCGGCCTGCACATCAGAGGACTCGGGGGTGAGACGCTCCACCAGGAGTCGCAGCAATGTGGCTCCTACTCCCTCTGGGTTTGTGGAGACCCAGAGAAGCCGCAAGGCTTCCAGCATGGAGGAAAAGCCTGACAGCGGCGTGTATGATGGCGCTCCTTCCGGAGGAAAGCTGAGCGCTCACGGAGGTGAGGCCGACCTCTGTGAGGGGGGTTGGGCGTTGCAGGGACCCCGGGAGTCTGTGTCCACCTATGCCTCCCGGGTCATGATCCACCTCCGTGAGTATGAAGATGCCAGTAAGCTCATCAGGAGGCTCCGGGAGGAGCTGCGCTGCACAAGCGCAAAAGCTGCGGTGGCCTCCAAACAGAGCTAGGCTAAACTCCAAGCCGAGGTAAAGCAACTGACCAGTGAAATTCATCTCCTGGAACTAAGGAAAGCCACCATCTTAGAGCAGAGTGGTCCTTTCAAAGAAAAACTCATAAATGAAGACCGCTTTAGAGAAATGGCTGATACCAGAGAGCAAAGGCAGATGGGGCTGCAGCCTGAGAGCCAGGTGGATGATGAGAGTGATGATGACCAGCAGGAAGCCCCACCTGGCAGCCTGCAAAGTCACCCGCAGGCCACGTGCAGCGAGCTCCCTGCAGGACAGGCGATAGTGACATCCGGTCGCAGTTCTGCCGGCTCTGGGGAGGACAGTGACAGCAGCGGCCAGGGAGGGGCGCTAATGGCGGAGATTAAGCTCCTGGAGTCCCCAGTGTGCCTCCAAAACTTCCATCTTGGTGATGATCTACCAGAAGAGGCACCTGGGGGCCACAAAAAGGCAAAGAAGACCAAGCCAAAGCTGCAGGAAGTGTTAAGATACGTATATGCCCCCCTCCCTGTACCCCCTGAGTCGGCGGCAGGCTCAGCTCACTGTATAAGCCCCGTTGCACAGCCCAGCCCGGGTTCTGCTGTGGATCCGGTGCAAAGGCGCGGGGAGATTACAGAGCGTGGTAGTGAGGAACAGAGCTCCGTCTCTGCTTGTAATAGCGGGGACGCAGCAGGAGTTGCATCAGCCGAGAGGCTGGACAGTGAGGGCGGCCCGGCGGCGCGAGTTCCGTCAGGCCACGATGCTGTGGTGCGCTCCTCAGTGGGAGGGGGGAGCAGCCCGGTGTCGGGGGCAGCTCCGGTAGCCTCGGCGCCTCTGAATGCTGTTGCCGCTGATCACTTAGTTGAGAAGCGGCGGCAGTGTGAGGGGGCTGTTGGGGCTGAGCGTTCCGGTCCTCCCACGAAAGTGCTATTTTGTGTTGGCGTCGCTGGTCCGGAAGATCCTGATGCTAAAGATCAGCGGCACCTAACAGCAGCTAAAGATCAGCGGCACATTATACCAAATGCCAAACAGCGGAAATTACCGACCGATGATGTGGAGGGCACACATAAGACCGGGGGTGAGGTCGCCTCCAGTTCTATGGAGGTGACTGAGCCCCTTGTGCTTGATGCGGAGGTCAAAAGGTCATCCACCATTGTTACTGGTCCAGCAGGAATGAATGTGGTGGTGGGGGTGAATGAGGCTAATTCATTGTCTAGTGGTGTGGTTGCTGGTTTGGTGGAGGGTGAGATGGAGGTGGGTAATGGTGATACTGTTGGGGCTGATGTGGTCACTGGTCCGGTTGCCCCCCCGGGGGTGGCAACACCTGTCCAGAGTTATGCCAGTGTCACCTCCGGGGCAAATAGGGCATCCTCCTCATCTCCGGGCTTTGGGGACGGCATGTTGCAACGGCGCCTTCTGGAGGCTCTAAAGAAGGGGGAGAGATCACTAATGGTAGAGGGTCGAGAGGTTGATCTATCCTTCTGGATAGAGAGGCATGGCCTCGGGGCCTTCCGAGAGCAAAAAGGGGGGGATACAGTGTGGTCCCTCCCAAAAGCCGGGCCAGGCAGTGTGCGTAAGAATGTGGTCCGTCTTCGGTGGAGGGGCAGTGATGCATGTCCGCCAAGGTCTAAAGTTGTGGAGCTCCTGCTGAGGATGGGCTTCAAGGCGATTGACATCTACGCCTTGATACATCCCTATTACTCGCCTGAGTTTGATATCAGCTTTGTTCGGCCGGAGGGGCTTGAGCTCTTCTGGGCGAATTATGAGTTGGCAAAAAATGAGCCCGGTTGGCGAGACTTTGCCGTTCAGGCAGTGTCTCACCAAAACCAGATCAAGAAAGTGACCGTGATGACTCGTAACGAGTCGCTTTCTTGCTATGACATCATGACGTGGCTTGGTCGGTATGGAGAGGTGGTGGAGATGCCAAAGAAAAACCGCGACGAGTTTGGTATCTGGTCAGGGGCCTGGACGTTTATGGTAAAACTTAAGCGTTCAGGTGGTACGGTTGCCCACATTCCATCGTCTGCCTTCCTGGGTAGGGATCGTATCCTGGTCTTCTACCAGGGGCAACCGAAGCTCTGTCACAGGTGCGGCGACCCCACACACTTCAGTGCAAACTGCACCGTGCAGAAATGCGCGTTGTGTGGGGGTGTCGGCCATCTTGCCGCCTCTTGTGTGGAGATTAGGTGCCACCTGTGTGGTGAGTTAGGTCACCCATTCAGCCGTTGTCCTCACTCCTTTGCTAATGCAGTCGAGACCCCGGTGGGAGTAAGCCGTGAGGCCGATTCTGCTGGGGAGGGGACTAGCAGGGGTGGGGGAGCTGAGGGGCCAGGGAAGAAAAGCAATAAAAAGACGCCTGCCCAGCTGAGGCGTCTAGACAAGCGCAGACAGGAGAGGGAGTGGGGCGAGCCCCAGACTACCGGGGCAGCCCCTGTCCTGGATGCCAGTCTTGCTGCTGAGGCCCCGAGGGATGATGAGTTGGATGTGGAGGTCAGGAGGATCCACAGGGAGGAAACTGCCTCTGCCTCAGAATCCTCCCATTATGAAAGTATGGATGAGGATAATAAGCGGTGGCTAGGGAACAAGCGTAAGCTCGGCACCAAAAAGAAGAAAAAGAAGGGGGATAAAACATCTTCTCCCGCTCTGACCAAGGAAGGTAAAACCGACTCCCCTCTGGTTGGTCTTTCGAACCAGTTCCAAGCCCTTGATAACATCTCTTCCTCAGAAGAGGAGGCTGAGGGTGAGGTTCCGGCTTCAGCGGAGCTTACAGGGGGTGCCAAGTCTCCTTCTCCTGGGGATGCAAGGTCCTTGGGGGGAGGGACTGGCCCAGAAAAGAAGGAAAAATGCTGGAATGGACTCCTCTGTGTCATTAAAGAGGGGGAAGGATTCCTCCTCTGAGGCAGAGGATAAGGGGAGTGGGAAGAGGAAAGCCGTCTAACTTAATCACCAATGATGGCGGTCTCCACTCCGTTGACGCTGGCGTCCATTAATGTCACCAGCATTAAGTCAAATATGGCTAGATTTGCGGCCTTTGATTTTCTCAGCCGGGTTGAAGCTGACATTTTCTTTTTGCAAGAGACCAGGCTGCCAAATATGGCAGAGGTGTTTATAGCTAAGAGGGAGTGGAGACTCGGGCCCTCCTATTGGTCTCTTGCGACCGAGCCGTATAGCGGAGTGGCGGTCCTTTTTACCGCACCGGTAGAATGCCAATGGGTTATTGAGTTAGAAATGGGGAGGTGCCTGATATTAGATGTCCTCATGAAGGGACAGGAACTCATTAACATCTATGGTCCCCAATCTAAGTGGGACCGGAAGTGTCTCTTTACGAGGATCAAGCCCTACCTTTTTACGAGTCGGCAGGTCGTCTTTGGAGGGGACTTCAACACTGTCACGAGGCCCCGGGATAGAGGAGGTTCCAGAAACAAGCTGACTTATGATAGCGTCGCCCTTAATAGTATAGCTAGTGAGGCTCGCCTGGTGGATGTCCACATCCGGCACACCCCAGGCCACGAGGGCTTCACCTATCATAGAGGTAACTGTAGGTCCAGGATAGACAGGTTTTATTTAAAGGAGCAAGCCGTCTCTTCACCAGTATCTGTTGTTGAGGTGGAGTTCTCCGATCACTGTTTGATTTTGTTTTCCCTGATTGTTACAGAGACCCCCCGGATGGGAAGAGGCTTTTGGAGGCTCAATTCGTCTCTCTTGGAAGAAGCGGAGATAAGACAGTCCTTTGAGGATTTTCTTCAGAGCCAGGTACCCTTACTGGATCTTTGTAGTAGTAAGTCAGAGTGGTGGGAGATGTTTAAGAAAAGGGTGGCGAGATTCTTCCGCCAGCTCTCGAGCCTCAGGAGCCTGGACAGGTATCGCCTGTATCAGGGCCTGAGGAGGAAACTCGAGCATCTTGTCTCAACTGGAGGTAGCCGCGAGGAGATCTCCAGAGTGAAATCTTTGCTAATGAGGTGTCAGTATGATAGACACGCATCTTTGGTTTTTGATAGGGATTTCAGGAAGTACCGCTCGCCCGACCCTTACAGAAACTGCAAGATGTCAGTGAATAGTAAAGTTGTTACAGGACTGGTTGACACTGCGGGGTCCCTGAAAAGATCCAGATCAGGGATCCTGGAGGTCGTCAGATCCTTCTACTCGCACCTCTTGGGGAAGAGGGATCTGGATTGGGATGAGATGTCGGCTTTTCTGGCAGAAGCCGTCCCCGAACCAGGGGTAGACCCCTCTCTTGGCGTTTTGACAGAGATGATCAGGGAAGAGGAATTTAAGTTGGCGATTGAAGGGCTTGCCCTAAAGAAATCTCCCGGTCCAGATGGCTTAACATCTGAATTCTATAAGACCTTTAAGGACGCCTTGGTTCCCCTCTTGACTGAGGTATTCAATGAGTGTCTTTCCTCGGGCACTCTGCCAAAGTCAATGAGGAGGTCTGCCCTGATCATCTTGTCAAAGGGTAAGGACCCATCTTGCATTGAGAACTGGCGTCCCATAGCGCTTCTCAATGCAGACAGGAAGGTTTTGGCAAAGGTGCTGTTTAATCGGCTGGTGAAATTTGCACCCCAGCTCCTTTCGGGGGCCCAGCATTGCTCTGTTCCGGGCCGCAGTACAATTAGTGCTGTACTCTGTGTCCGAGAGGCGGTGGAGCAGGGTAGGGCTGGTCACTTGAAGGGGTACATGCTGTCATTGGACCAGGCAAAAGCGTTTGATCGGGTTAATCATGAGTACCTCTGGTCTGTCCTTCTGAGGTATGGCCTGCCTGGGGGGTTTGTTGATTGGCTTAAGACCTTGTACGCTGGGGTAGAGAGTTTCCCGCTTGTGAACGGTTGGATTGGCAGCTCTTTTGAGGTTGGGTGTGGTGTTCGCCAGGATTGTCCCTTGAGCCCGCTACTGTACGTGTTTGCGATTGACCCACTTCTTAGGAGGGTGGAGCGTGGACCGTTGGCTGGGATCGGGATGGACCGGGCAGCACCGGAAGCCACTCTGAGAGTGGTGGCTTATGCCGATGACGTCACCGTTTTTGTTTCCTCTGATGGGGAGGCAGAATGGCTGATGTCAGAGGTAAATCGCTACTCAGAGGCATCCGGGTCTAAGATCAACCGGGATAAGTGTGAGAGTCTCTGGCTGGGAGGAGGAGATCCTGGTTTTGATCTCCCGGACACCCTTCCAGGACCCAAAGTCTCTGCAAAAGTTCTTGGCATCGAATTTGGCCAGGGGGATTACCCCAAACAAAATTGGGACAGCAGGCTAGAGATCGCCACTCAGAAGGTGAACCAATGGAAGGGTTGGTCTTTGACCCTAAGGGAAAGGGTAAACCTGATCAAAACTTACTTGCTCCCTTTGCTGATCTATCTGGGCAGTGTGTGCATCTTGCCAGAGCCTCTCTGGACTCGGGTCTACAGTTTGTTCTTCCAACTGTTATGGGGGAATAGACTGAACCTGGTCAAGAGGGAGGTTACTTACCGTACGAGGAGACTAGGAGGGTTGGGTATGGTCAACCCGGTGGTATTCCTTGTGAATGCCTTCATTAAGATCAATATTGCAAACCTCTGGAAAGAGAGGGCTCCTCCGTGGGTATTCTCCTGTGAGGGATGGTTTCAGCCTTTCTTCCAGGAATGGGAGACAGGAGGGCAAGTGAAGGATCTCCGCACACCGCATGGACATCTCCCGGCTTACGCTACCGTGGTTCTGAAGGTAATTTGCCGGTGGGGTCTGGGAATGTGGGAGGTCAGGACTCTGCCAAGGAAGCTCCTTGACAAAAGGGTTCTGTTGACCCATTTTCAGAGGCCTCTGGTGCTCAGGGATTGCCCAAATCGGGATCTTGGGGTGGGTCTGCATCTTTTGAATTCTATCAGGATCCCCTCGGAGTTTTGGGACTTGGCTTGGCGCTGCTTCCATGGGAAACTGTGTGTGAGGGACAATCTGAAGTGTAGGAGCTCTGAGGACAGGAACTGTCCTCGGGAGCATTGTGGCACCATGCTTGAAAGCATGGACTACTTCCTGCTTCGTTGTCCCTTTAACACAGAGGTGTACAACAGGGTGGGCGCCTCCATTGGCTGGCCCCGGCTGGCCGGTCTCTCTTATGCGGAATGGGCCTATGGAGCATTCGGGGACCTGGGTGGTCGGGACCACTGCACCTTATTTCTAGTTAGCGCAGTGGTTAGGTATCACACGTGGAACACACGGTGCTTAGTATCGACGCAGCGGAAAATCCTCCCAGTGGACGATGTGTTTAGGACCATACTCGGTGACCTGGTGAAGGTGCGTTCTCTGGAGTATGAGAGACTGGGTACACGGAGGGCCGCTCTCCTCTGGAGGGGCTTTTCTTTTAGTGTGCCCTAGTCTGGTCATCTCCTCTCCTGGTGGTGGGCTGCTGCTGACACCATAGATTTTTGTTTTTGATCAGTAGACAGTGATGTAGGGCTGCAGGCGCCGAACTTGGGCTTTGTCAGTTGTGGTTATTGTATTGTTTGTTTCTGTATATATTGTATATATGGGTTTGGGTGTAGGTATTAGGTTGGGTGGAGGGAAAAGGGGGGAGGTGGGTTCATCTTGTGGGACACTGGTTATTTGGGTGAATAACTGGCACTGCCTGATCTGTCCTATGGACGTTGGACATGGACTGAGGCATGAGGCGCAGGACCAGCTCTCAGGTCAGTGCCGGGGAGGGACTGGTGGGCTCGAGTGTGGGGGGTTTTGTTTTGTATATATTTATATAGTTAGTATTTATTTTATTTATAATAAAAAATAAAAAAATAAAAAAAAATAATTAAAAAAAAAAGAAAAAAAGAATGTATATATTAGTTTGTATATAATTTGTCGGTTATTGTTTATTATATTGTTATTATTTGTTTGGTAACCGGACCAGATGTCATGGTGTAGGTAGTTATTATTCTGTATATATGTATAATAAGTGTGAGGGGAGAGAGGGAGCGGCTGGACCAGTTCATTACACTGTTCATTTTCTGGTTATTATTATTGTTATGTTTTTCATTTTTATAATAAAAGATCTACAGGATGTAACTCAGGATCAGTAATGTAATGTACGTACACAGTGACTGCACCAGCAGAATAGTGAGTGCAGCTCTGGAGTATAATACAGGATATAACTCAGGATCAGTAATGTAATGTATGTACACAGTGACTGCACCAGCAGAATAGTGAGTGCAGCTCTGGAGTATAATACAGGATATAACTCAGGATCAGTAATGTAATGTACGTACACAGTGACTGCACCAGCAGAATAGTGAGTGCAGCTCTGGAGTATAATACAGGATATAACTCAGGATCAGTAATGTAATGTACGTACACAGTGACTGCACCAGCAGAATAGTGAGTGCAGCTCTGGAGTATAATACAGGATGTAACTCAGGATCAGTAATGTAATGTACGTACACAGTGACTGCACCAGCAGAATAGTGAGTGCAGCTCTGGAGGATGATACAGGATGTAACTCAGGATCAGTAATGTAATGTACGTACACAGTGACTGCACCAGCAGAATAGTGAGTGCAGCTCTGGAGTATAATACAGGATGTAACTCAGGATCAGTAATGTAATGTATGTACACAGTGACTGCACCAGCAGAATAGTGAGTGCAGCTCTGGAGGATGATACAGGATGTAACTCAGGATCAGTAATGTAATGTACGTACACAGTGACTGCACCAGCAGAATAGTGAGTGCAGCTCTGGAGTATAATACAGGATGTAACTCAGGATCAGTAATGTAATGTATGTACACAGTGACTGCACCAGCAGAATAGTGAGTGCAGCTCTGGAGTATAATACAGGATGTAACTCAGGATCAGTAATGTAATGTATGTACACAGTGACTGCACCAGCAGAATAGTGAGTGCAGCTCTGGAGTATAATACAGGATGTAACTCAGGATCAGTAATGTAATGTATGTACACAGTGACTGCACCAGCAGAATAGTGAGTGCAGCTCTGGAGTATAATGCAGGATGCAATTCAGGATCAGTAATGTAATGTATGTACACAGTGACTGCACCAGCAGAATAGAGAGTGCAGCTCTGGAGTATAATACAGGATGTAACTCAGGATCAGTAATGTAATGTATGTACACAGTGACTGCACCAGCAGAATAGTGAGTGCAGCTCTGGAGTATAATACAGGATGTAACTCAGGATCAGTAATGTAATGTATGTACACAGTGACTCCACCAGCAGAATAGTGAGTGCAGCTCTGGAGTATAATACAGGATGTAACTCAGGATCAGTAATGTCATGTATATACACAGTGACTGCACCAGCAGAATAGTGAGTGCAGCTCTGGGGTATAATATTGGTTTTTACTTTCCTTATGAGAAAAAAAAATACTTAAAGCATCACATTAAAAAATAGCAACAAAAAACAATAATCATAATAAATCCTTTATTATTGTTCTGCCTGGTTAATGATGATTGTAAGAATGTCTCACTGGAGACCAATGTCAGATAATATGCGATATCCTATTATAACAACAGTCAGAAAGATCTGATAAAAAAAATAATCTGCATCAAGTGAATTAAATATTCGCTCCTTCAATGTCCCTTTGATCCCCAGCCGGCCAGTTGTCGCTCCCATTATTTTGGTGTAAGGACACTCCGGGGAGCATAGACTGGAAAGAGAAGCTTATGGGGCTGATGAAGGAGATACAGATAATGCTCAGCAGCCATTTACTGCTTTAGCATCGCATTAATCACAGTCTCAGGGACAATTACAGCCGACAAGACGCACCGACATTGATAAAGCGCCCTCCACTGTCGCACTGGCTGCTAAGCCAAGGACAGAAAATCATATCGCTAAACAAAGGTCGTCCTCAAAGAATCTGTCATCTGGAAATACAGTTTCATTGGGCTCTTAGCGAGAGAAATTCATAGTGAATCAAATTCAAGACGAACTTTATCACAATTCGCAGGCACAAGCAAATCTGAACAATTTTTGATTCGATTGGCACGATCTTCGAAAAAGATTGGCACCAACTTTTAACACATTGCAGAAAATTACATCAGTCATAGAAGGCTGAAATGACCTCAGGAGTGGCCACGGGAGTTTCATCATCACGCCTTACAGATATCAGATCACATGGTATAGCGCAGCCAATCAGGAGGTACTATCATAGCCTGTATAAAAGTTAAGGCAGAGAATGCAGCGGCCATTTGATCATGAATTACGATAGTGAGAGATCATCAGAGGTCACAGCTCAACCATAGAGAAAGTAAGAGAAAGCCATATAACACTGGATAAATACTACAGACAACGATGTATTGTACAACTGCAGGAGTGAAAAGAGCTGCCATACTCACCAATACCCTGTCACAACTAGTGTTGAGCGAACTTGTTCGGCATTTCAAATTCGGGTTCATGTTCGGGGTTCCGGTTTGTTCGCGCCCAAATTTCAGCTCCGCCCATGAACATCCCTGTTTTGCCACGCTGTCACGCAGATAACATGGTAGATAGGTCCACCAGGATCTTCTCCGCCGATATCTTGATTGTACCAAGCCATTGGGTTTCTGGTCTTCCTCTTTGCCTTGTTCCTTCTATTCTTCCCAGCATGATGTCCTTCCCCAGTGATTGTTCTCTTTGTATTGTGTGTCCAACGTCGGCAAGTCATAGCTTGGTGATCCTTGCTTCGAGTGACATGTTCGGTGTCAAGGATCACAGCATGGGGGGGTCACGCTCTCCAGTACACTGTTAGCTTTTTGTCATGAACAGCCCTCTGCTGCCCCCTATTGTCAGGACAATTACATGATTGTCCGACAATTAGTGGATGAGGTTGCGGCTGTTACCAATAATAAGCCGGTTAATGGAGAACTGACCATATGGTATATACACCTCCGATTCCAATGCATGGAATATATACACAGTACAGACCAAAAGTTTGGACACACCTTCTCATTTAAAGATTTTTCTGTATTTTCATGACTATGAAAATTGTACATTCACACTGAAGGCATCAAAACTATGAAATAACACATGTGGAATTATATACTTAACAAAAAAGTGTGAAACAACTGAAAATATGTCTTACATTCTAGGTTCTTCAAAGCAGCCACCTTTTCCTTTGATGACTGCTTTGCACACTCTTGGCATTCTCTTGATGAGCTTCAAGAGGTAGTCACCGGAAATGGTCTTCACTTCACAGGTGTGCCCTGTCAGGGTTAAGAAGTGGGATTTCTTGCCTTATAAATGGGGTTGGGACCATCAGTTGTGTTGTACAGAAGTCAGGTGGATACACAGCTGATAGTCCTACTGAATAGACTGTTAGAATTTGTATTATTGCAAGAAAAAGTGAAGAAAAATGAGTGGCCACCATTGCTTTAAGAAATGAAGGTCAGTCAGTCCGAAAAATTGGGCAAACTTTGAAAGTGTCCCCAAGTGCAGTTGCAAAAACCATCAAGCGCTACAAAGAAACTGGCTCACATGAGGACCGCCCCAGGAAAAGAAGACCAAGAGTCACCTCTGCTTCTGAGGATAAGTTTATCCAAGTCACCAGCCTCAGAAATCGCAGGTTAACAGCAGCTCAGATTAGAGACCAGGTCAATGCCACACAGAGTTCAAGCAGCAGACACATCTCTACAACAACTGTTAAGAGGAGACTTTGTGCAGCAGGCCTTCATGGTAAAATAGCTGCTAGGAAACCACTGCTAAGGACAGGCAACAAGCAGAAGAGACTTGTTTGGGCTAAAGAACACAAGGAATGGACATTAGACCAGTGGAAATCTGTGCTTTGGTCTGATGAGTCCAAATTTGAGATCTTTGGTTCCAACCACCATGTCTTTGTGCGACGCAGAAAAGGTGAACGGATGGACTCTACATGCCTGGTTCCCACCGTGAAGCATGGAGGAGGAGGTGTGATGGTGTGGGGGTGCTTTGCTGGTGACACTGTTGGGGATTTATTCAAAATTGAAGGCATACTGAACCAGCACGGCTACCACAGCATCTTGCAGCGGCATGCTATTCCATCCGGTTTGCGTTTAGTTGGACCATCATTTATTTTTCAACAGGACAATGACCCCAAACACACCTCCAGGCTGTGTAAGGGCTATTTGACCAAGAAAGAGAGTGATGGGGTGCTACGCCAGATGACCTGGCCTCCACAGTCACCAGACCTGAACCCAATCGAGATGGTTTGGGGTGAGCTGGACCGCAGAGTGAAGGCAAAAGGGTCAACACGTGCTAAGCATCTCTAGGAACTCCTCCAAGACTGTTTGAAGACCATTTCCGGTTACTACCTCTTGAAGCTCATCAACAGAATGCCAAGAGTGTGCAAAGCAGTCATCAAAGCAAAAATTGTTCAACATCTTTATCAATGATTTAGATGAAGGAATTGAGGGTAAACTGATTAAATTTGCTGATGACACAAAGCTAGGAGGGATAGCTAATACTAGAGAAGAGAGAGAGAGGATTCAAAAAGACCTAAATAAACTGGAGCAGTGGGCAGCAACCAACAGAATGGTTTTTAACAGGGAAAAATGCAAAGTACTACATCTGGGCAATAAAAATGAAAAAAGCATATACAGAATGGGAGGAATAGAGCTAAGCAACAGTACATGTGAAAAAGACTTAGGTATACTAATAGATCATAGACTGAACATGAGTCAACAGTGTGATGCAGCAGCAAAAAAGGCAAATACAATTCTGGGATGTATTAACAGAAGCATACAGTCTAGATCACGTGAAGTCATTATCGGTCTTTACTCCTCTTTGGTCAGACCTCATCTGGAATACTGTGTACAGTTTTGGGCACCACATTTTAAAAAAGACATAGACAAACTGGAGCAAGTTCAGAGAAGAGCGACCAGAATGGTGACTGGTCTGCAAACCATGTCCTATGAGGAACGGTTGCAGGATTTGGGAATGTTTAGCTTGCAAAAAAGAAGACTGAGAGGAGACTTAATAGCTGTCTACAAATATCTCAAGGGCTGTCACATTGTAGAAGGATCATCTTTATTCTCATTTGCACAAGGAAAGACTAGAAGCAATGGGATGAAACTAAATGGGAGGAGACACAGATTAGATATTAGAAAAAACTTTTTGACAGTTAGGGTGATTAATGAGTGGAACAGGCTGCCACGAGAGGTGGTGAGTTCCCCTTCAATGGACGTCTTCAAACAGAGGCTGGACAGACATCTGTCTGAGATGATTTAGTGAATCCTGCTTTGAGCAGGGGGTTGGACCAGATGACCCAGGAGGTCCCTTCCAACTCTACCATTCTATGATTCTATGATTCTATGAAAAGGTGGCTACTTTGAAGAACCTAGAATATAAGACATATTTTCAGTTGTTTCACACTTTTTTGTTAAGTATATAATTCCACATGTGTTAATTCATAGTTTTGATGCCTTCAGTGTGAATGTACAATTTTCATAGTCATGAAAATACAGAAAAATCTTTAAATGAGAAGGTGTGTCCAAACTTTTGGTCTGTACTGTATATATATACCCTGGTAGAGTCAATGCCAACTGCACAATTACCCAAGAACTATTCACTGTCACCTCTAATCGTTTTCTGGCCGATTGGACGCCGTTTTAGGTAGCGTATGGCTTTAGGGGGCGCAGTTTATGGAACAAAAGGAACAGAACTATTACATTTTATATTTAATCCAGAACAATAGGCAGTGTTGATAAAAAAATATACAAAAGATTTTACAAAGGGGACAAAACTATACAGCATATATAATTACAGAGATGATTCAGCTTAGCGAAGGAGAGCACTTATATTGGAAACGTTCAGTGAATGGGATCGTGCATACACTGATATGTATCTCTCTGTAGAAACACAAATCATAATTCACCTTGACATTTTATCAGCACTTAAGTGACTCCCACACACCTCCCCTGGATGACCTCATGTGGGCCGGGTTGTGGGATGTTCTCAGCCCTTCTGGATTTTATGAAATTCCCAACATTAACAATATCTTCACTCCTCACGATCACACAAGTTCGAGATCGCCGCCATATTTTTTATCGTGATTTTACATTTCCATAGATGGTAAACATGGCATAGCTATTGTTAGCTATCTGTGCACTATTGAATTGGGTTTTATAGGCAGGTATCACCGTTATGAAAAACTATGCATATTCTTCCCCGATTAGTCCTGAAGTTGAAGATGTACTATATGTCCCATCAATATTGGATCTATACAAACACCAATATTCATAACTTTCCACCGATGCCCAGCTGTCTAGTTGTAGATGTCCCATTTCCAGTGAAGGGGACAATAGTTACTTCTAAAGTTGTTAGATTTCCTGCTTCTCTTCCTCTCCAATCTTTAAATCTCAGTCTTCCTCACAATAGACATCCTGCGTATCACTCCTGGGGCTCTCTGCTTCAAAGGGGTTTTAATTAGCTTTGTCACTTCTTAGCTATATGTAATTTCCTCACTTCCCCTATTTTAATCTGTGTAATTCTACTTTACGGAGTGTAAGCTCCTGTCCTTCTACTGGAAATTCTGTGTGAGAGGAGGGGGATGAATGCCCCCTCACTGGAGTGGGTTATGGATCATAATGTTTTCTATGACATCTGGCTTGATTTGTTCCAAAATTGATTTGTTTGTTCATCTTGCCATCCATGGTATTGATAACATCCTTCTATTGTCTCATTTACAAATCATACTTAAATTACCAAAGTTAATTCCAACCTAGATTAAATTCATGTCTTTAACTTTGGACAATCAAAATGTAATTAAATCCAAAATTCTCAGAACCCCCCAAAAATAAGTTAAATTCCAAACTTCAGACTCTTATATTATTTCAGACCCAAAACTTTAAATCAGATTTTGATTTTAGGACCCCCCCACTCAATTAATTCAGACCCTAAAATGAATTTTCGTAAATCTAGACTTCTTGGATCAAAAAAAAACATTTTTGATTCTAGTTTTAGCCTTCATGACTTATTTTGATCTCAGACTACAGTTCACATTGTTTCAGACCCCCTTTAATTTATTTATACTTCTGACCTTGGACCCCAAAAATTGTTTTTGGACTTTAGATTTCAAATTTTATCCAGATCTTGAGACCCCAAAAATGAATTTATGCATCGCTTCAAATCCCATACCCTAGACCATAGATATCAAATAATTCAGACTTCAGACACAATTATTAATACAGACCCTGACATTATTCTAAAATTATTCAGATCCTAAAAAATTTTCGGACCCCAAAAGTTGTTTAGATATCAGACTTTAAATCCTACAGTTTATTCAGACTCCAGATTTGATTGAGAACTCTGACTTTGGATCCCATATTAATTTAGATTTTAAAATTAATTTGGACCCCAAAGATAATTCGGACCCCTGACATTGAAACCCCAAAATTATTTTTATTTCAATCTTAAAATTATGTCCCACCTTCAAGTTATTTCAGATCCTTGACTTTTGAAATAATTTAAACTTGAGACCTATAAACTAATCCATGCTTTAAAACCTGAATATGAATTTAAAAATTGCCCGTCACAGTTCAAAGGTAATTCCAACCTCTATACCCCAGATTTTTTTAAAGCAAAAGTAATTTAGATTTTGGACCTCAGATTAAATTGAGTCCCCCAGATTATATACCAAAAACTTAATTCAGGTGTTTAAGTAAAATCAGACTTAAAATTGAGATCCTTGATACATTGGACCCTACAAAATAGTTTAAATTCCAAAGTTCACACCCCAACATTAATTCACACCTTAGACCTCAAAATTAATTTAGACCAAAAGCTACAGACCTCAGAATTGTTTCAGAACCCAAATATAAATCAGACTTCAAAACAGGCAGTGGTGTCACCCACAGACACTGTTTCTGGGCCCTGGCGTTCGGCCCACCTAGTGCTTTGCTGTCATGTGCCTGAGCATGCTTGTGGTGGTCAGGCTGGTAGTTTTGCTGCCAGTGCTGTTGCTGGCATGGCAGATGTTGCAAATGACCTTTTTTGGGTTAACTGGACAGTCTTTTAAAAAGAGCCAGACTCGGGAAGACCTAACAGTTGGACTGGCGACTTCCCTCATATTGGAGTTTTGGGGAACAGTTGACCGCCTTGTGTCTGTGACCACCCTACTGCTTATTCCTGCCTGTTGTGGTGCTATGACTACCTCCCACTCTGCGCTGCTGTCCTCGCTATGCATGTGACCTTGCCAGGTTGGGTCAGTGACTTCATTGTAAACACCTCATCTTCCACATATGCACCCTGGGCCTCCTCCTGATTTTCTGGCAATTGTGTCTCATCATCATCCACCTCTTGTGACAGTAATTGCACTTTCCCACCATCACGTTCGTGTGACCGTGGCTGCTCAAATATTTGGGCATTGCTACATTCGATCTCCTGTTGCCCCGGTTGAAGCAGACCGAGCGAGAGGCCCGCATCTATAAATGGAAATGTGAACAGCTCTTCGGAGTGTCCAAGTGTGGGATCAGTTGTCTACGGGCACTCGGCATGGTGGGAGGAAGGAGGATCAGGGTGAGGAATATGTGGTCCAGATTCACGGCTACTGAGACTAGACCATGTGGAAGACAGGGTGGTGGTGGTGGCAAACAGACTGGAAGCATTATCTGCTATCCAACCAACAACCTTTTCACACTGCTCTGCCTTCAAGAGTGGTGTTCCGCAGCCCCCTAGAAAGTGGGACAGGAAGCTAGGTCAACATGATGCGGGTACTTGGTGTGCTCCCTCAGCAGGCACAGTTTCATCTTGCCCACGGCCTCAGACTCTGCATGCAACATCACCATTACGTCCACTTCCCCGTTCCTTGCCACGCGTCTTGCCCATTTTAAATGGAGTTTAATATTTGTCACGTTGCAAAAAATGGCTGTATTATTACCTCAGTAATATAGGATCATGTCTGATGACCACGGTTTTAGGCAGTGACCTAATAAATATGGTATTGGTCAGCGACCAAGTGTGAATAGGTTTGAACAACACACAATTGTCAGACTTTAAATGGAGTATAGTGTTTGTCACATTCCCAAAAATGACTGTATTATTACCGCAGTAATATAGGATCCCTTCTAATGACCTCTGTTTTAGGCAGTGACCTGGGATGCAGAGATGCTTCCAGGGGTCTTCCCCATTTTGCTCCCATGTCATTTGAGCACTGCTCCCTTCGATTTAACCAATCTTTAGGTCCCTTGCAGACCTCCAGGGGGGGGGCCGCCGGAAAAAGCTCAAGTTTCCCATTGACTTACATTGGGCTCGTTACTCGGGTCGAGCACCCGAGCATTAAGATTTTCTCAACCCGAGCAACGAGCACGTATGCATTTTAGTGCTTGCTCATCACTACTCTGTATCTTTGCCATTATAATATTTATGTTCCTGGTATCCAGTATTATTTTAGACATCAACTTTAGGCCCTTAGATGAATTCAGATCCTAAATTAAAATCTGAAAATTAATTCACTGACCTTCGCTCCTAAAAATAAAAAAATAATTTAGAAAACAGATTTCATCCCCTCAAGTTAATTCAGGCCTTAAACCTCAACAGTACTTAAAAAGTCAGACTAAAATGTTATTATAACCCCAAAATCAATTCAGACCAAAAAAAATTATATAATTCAAGTCTTAAACTTAATACAGACCCCCAAGAGCTATCTACAATTTAGACCCCCAATTTTATCAGCATTTTTAAAATTAAATACTATGCAATAAAAGACTTTAAAAGAGGGAGAGAAGGAAAGGGAGGAGCAAGATATTCAGAGGAGGGATAAAGAAGGAACCAGCAACAAATAGAGAGAATATGAATCTAGGTTGTATATACACTGTGTGCAGAATTATTAGGCAAATGCGTATTTTGATCACATGATACTTTTTATACATGTTGTCCTACTCCAAGCTGCATAGGCTTGAGAGCTAACTCCAAATTAAGTAAATCTGGTGATGTGCATCTCTGTAATGAGGAGGGGTGTTGACTAATGACATCAACACCCTATATAAGGTGTGCTTAATTATTAGGCAACTTCCTTTCCTTTGGCAAAATGGGTCAGAAGAGAGATTTGATGGGCTCTGAAAAGTCCAAAATTGTGAGATGTCTTGCAGAGGGATGCAGCAGTCTTGAAAATTCCAAACTTTTGAAGCGTGATCACCGAACAATCAAGCGTTTCATGGCAAATAGCCAACAGGGTCGCAAAAAGCGTGTTGGCCAAAAAAGGCGCAAAATAACTGCCCATGAATTGAGGAAAATCAAGCGTGAAGCTGCCAAGATGCCATTCGCCACCAGTTTTGCCATATTTCAGAGCTGCAACGTTACTGGAGTATCAAAAAGCACAAGGTGGGCGATACTCAGGGACATGGCCAAGGTAAGGAAGGCTGAAAAACCACCACCTATGAACAAGAAACATAAGATAAATGTAACGGGTCTGGGAGGCGGAACCTCTGAGCTACTATACAAGGGGGCGGTCCTTGTAAGGGAGCGAGTGGCGACCAGGGAAGACGGGCAGGCAGTCACAGCAGGTGACCGGGACAGTCTCTGAGTGAACGGGCTGGAGGTCACGGCAAGTGACCGGGGCAGTCTCTGGATGAACGGGCAGGAGGTCACGGCAAGTGACCGGGGCAGTCTCTGGATGAACGGGCAGGAGGTCACGGCAAGTGACCGGGGCAGTCTTTGGATGAACGGGCAGGAGGTCACGGCAAGTGACCGGGGCAGTCTCTGGGTAAAGGGTAGGTACGACCTGTGATGGCAGAGCCTCCAGGTAGGCTAGCAGGCAGATGGTTGATGTGTGCTCCCAGGTGAGCAAGCGAGAGTCTCTGCAATGGCAGGTGGTCACAGCACGTGACGGCGGAGCCTCCAGGTAGGCTAGCAGGCAGGTAACAGGTGTGCGCTCCCAGGTGAGTGGGCAGGAGTCTCTGGAATGGCAGGTGGTCACAGCACGTGACGGCGGAGCCTCCAGGTAGGCTAGCAGGCAGGTAGCAGAGGTGCGCTCCCAGGTGAGCGGGCAAGCTGGTCCATAGACAGACTGACAGGAGTTGGAGGGCAGACCGTCGGACCTCAGGCTAGCAGGCAGGTAGCAGAGGAGCGCTCCCAGGTGAGCGGGCAAGCTGGTCCTTAGACAGACTGACAGGAGTCGGTAGGCAGACCGTCGGACCTCAGGCTAGCAGGCAGGTAAGCAGAATATCAGGCAGGAATCAGACAGCAAACTGGCAGGAATCTGGCAGGTAACTGGCAACGGGACCTGAGGGCTGAAGCAGAGTAGTGAACAGTGCAACAACATTGCTCGGGCACCTCCATTTTGGAGGAGGTGCCTTATATATGGTGAAGTCCTCCGGCCATTGGCCGGGGACTCCTTAGGACGGCACGCGCGGCCCCTTTAAGAGGGAGGGAGCGCGCGCGCGCCCTAAGCACAGTGGCCGGAAAGGAGCGCGCGCTGCCAGCAGAGCGGGAGGAGGACGCCGGGCTCGGAGCAGAGGGGTGAGGGGAACAGCGTCCCTGCCTAGCAGAGGGCAGGGACGCCGGCGCTACAGTACCCCCCCCTTTAGGCCCCCCCTTTTTTAGGCCAGAGAAATTTAGCAAGGATGAGAGGGGCATGGATGTTCTCCCGGGGCTCCCACGTTCTCTCTTCAGGACCAAACCCCTTCCAATCTACTAGAAAAAAGGTCTTCCCTCTTACCCTTTTGGTGGCCAGAATGTTCTCTACCTCAAATTCGTTTTCAGCGGAAACCGGAGCAGGAGGCGTACCTGTAGACTTGGAAAAAGAGTTAAGTACCACAGGTTTGAGGAGAGATACATGGAAGGAGTTAGGGATCCGCAAGTTGGCCGGGAGTTTCAATTTATAGGCCACCGGGTTGATCTGACTGATGACCTCCAGAGGACCGATGAACCGAGGCCCTAACTTATAGGAAGGAATCTTGAGCCGGACATACTTGGACGAGAGCCAGACCTTATCTCCTGGACGGAATTGAGGAGGATCCAGACGTTTTTTGTCAGCATGTCTTTTCATACGCTCGGATGACAGAAGGAGTGCGGATCGGGTACTCTCCCATATGGAGGAAAATTTGTTAACAAGAGATTCCGCAGCCGGATTGTCCACTGAGGTGGAGACGGGAAATGGGATCCGAGGATGCTGACCGAAGACAACAAAAAACGGGGATTTGGAGGAAGATTCGCTCTCGTGATTGTTGTAAGAAAATTTGGCCCATGGCAGGAGATCCACCCAGTCTGAATGGTGGGCATTAACGAAGTGCCGGAGGTAACCGGTCAGGTTCTGATTGATCCGCTCCACTTGACCATTAGACTGTGGGTGGTAAGCGGAGGAGAAGTCCAGGGTGACGTCTAGCAGTTTACAAGTGGCTCTCCAGAAGCGTGAGGTGAACTGTACCCCACGATCCGACACGATGTGGAGGGGCAGGCCATGAAGACGGAAGATGTGGCGGATAAAGTCTTTAGCCAGCTCGGGTGCAGACGGGAGGCCTGGCAGGGGAACGAAATGAGCCATCTTGGAAAAGCGGTCAGCGACCACCCAAATGACCGTACAACTGGCAGAGACGGGGAGATCAGTTATAAAGTCCATTGCTATATGCTGCCAGGGGGCAGCAGGTACTGGGAGCGGAAGGAGGTGACCGGCTGGCAGATGTCTCGGAACCTTGTTGCGGGCGCAGGACACACAGGCAGAAACAAAGTCTATTACGTCCTTGTGCAGGGTAGGCCACCAGTAGTGCCGGGCAATAAGCTGGAGGGTCTTTTTCTGACCGGCGTGGCCAGCTAGTTTAGACGAGTGACCCCAGTGTAGGATCTTCTCCCGATCAGGTACTGATACGAACGTCTTACCGGGAGGGAGACGATTTAGACTCACGGGAGCCACCTGCATTACTCTGGTGGGATCGATGATGTGTTTCGGTTCCTCCTCGAGATCAGGCACCAGAAAGGATCGGGACAAGGCGTCCGCCTTGATGTTTTTGTCAGCCGGGCGAAAATGAAGAATAAAATCAAAGCGAGCAAAAAACAAGGACCACCGAGCTTGGCGCGGGTTAAGTCTCTGGGCATGCTGGAGGTAAGCCAAGTTCTTGTGGTCAGTGTAAATTATTACCGGGTGAAGAGCCCCTTCGAGCAGGTAACGCCACTCCTCCAATGCCAGCTTGATGGCCAATAACTCTCGATCTCCTATGGAATAGTTGCGCTCAGAAGAGGAGAAGAGTTTGGAGAAGAAGCCACAAGTTACCATTCTCCCGGAAGATGATTTTTGGGTAAGTACCGCTCCGGCTCCAGAGGAGGAGGCGTCAACCTCCAGGAAGAACTGCTTGTTGCCATCTGGGCGATGCAGCACCGGGGCGGAAGAGAAGGCCTGTTTTAAGGAAAGAAAGGCCTCCTCTGCTTCGGGCGGCCACTCTCTGGGATTAGTGCCCTTACGGGTGAGCGCGGAAATTGGGGCAGTCCGGGAAGAGAAGTGCGGAATGAAGAGGCGGTAGTAGTTGGCGAAGCCCAGGAACCGCTGAATTGCCTTCAACCCCTCCGGTCGGGGCCATTTCTCGATGGCAGACAGTTTCTCTGGATCCATTCGAAGGCTGGTCTGAGAAATAATGTAGCCCAAAAACGGAAGCGAGGTCTGCTCAAAGAGGCACTTCTCATATTTAGCGAAGAGGTGATTCTGCCTGAGCCTGAGCAGGACCTGACGAACGTCTCTCCGGTGAGTCTGGAGATCCGGAGAGAAGACCAAGATGTCGTCCAGGTACACCACTACGCAGGAGTAGAGAAGGTCCCGGAAGATGTCATTGACCAACTCTTGAAAGACGGCAGGAGCGTTACAGAGACCAAAGGGCATTACCAGATATTCATAGTGGCCGTCCCGGGTGTTGAATGCAGTCTTCCATTCATCCCCTTGACGGATACGGACCAAGTTGTACGCCCCACGGAGGTCCAGTTTGGTGAAGATTCTAGCCCCCCTCAGACGATCAAATAATTCTGGAATGAGCGGAAGGGGGTACTTATTCTTCACCGTGATCTGGTTAAGGCCTCTATAGTCTATACAGGGACGGAGAGAGCCGTCCTTCTTTTTTACGAAAAAGAAGCCTGCTCCCGCCGGGGAGGTAGATTTCCAGATGAATCCCCTGGCCAAATTCTCCTCAATATATTCGGACATCGACCGGGTCTCAGCAGCGGACAATGGGTAAATACGCCCACGGGGAGGCGTAGTACCGGGTAACAGGTCGATAGGACAGTCGTATGGTCTATGAGGGGGTAATGTCTCTGCCTCCTTTTTATTAAAGACATCAGCAAATGACCAATAGGGAATCGGAAGTCCAGGTAGATTAGTTGGGGTAGGAGAAGGACAGGCGGGATGAACAGGAACCAAACAAGTCTTATGACAGTCCTGTCCCCAGCGAAGGACTTCTCCGGTCTGCCAGTCAAGCACGGGTGCATGTCTCTGGAGCCAAGGTAGACCTAGTAAGAGGGCGTGAGAGAGTCCAGGCAGAACATGAAAAGAGATGCTCTCAGAATGCAGCATTCCCACCTGCAGTTACGGATTCGGTGATGAGTTGGATGGGACGTGGTAAGAGGCCCCCATCCACAGCAGCGACAGATAATGGTATAGCCAGAGGTTTGGTGGGAATGCGGTATTTTTCTACCAGGGCCTGTGAAATAAGATTCCCGGCCGCTCCAGAGTCAAGTTGGGCTAGTTCGAAATAACGATTCTCCCCGCAGATAATTGAGACTGACAGCAGCAGAGATGGAGAGGATTTATTCTTGTCTAGGTCGACCTCTCTGAGCGAACCTAGACACAGGCGTTTCCCGACCTCTCCGGGCAGGTACGGATCCGGTGCTCCTTACTGCCACAGTAGAAGCAGCTCCCCTCGGCACGGCGTAAGTCCTGACGGGTTTTGACCATCTTGGTCTGGTCGACCTGCATAGGCTCAGGAGAGTGTACCTGGGGAGAAACGGAGGGAGTGACGGATCTCTGAAAAGTAGGAGCTAGACGTGGAAACCTCCTCTCACGGGTGACTTCTTTGGCACGCTCCTGGAACCGTAGGTCAATCCGGGTGGCAAGAGTTATTAGGTCATCGAGAGTGGTAGGAATGTCTCGACCGGCAAGTTCATCTTTAATACGGCCGGACAGACCCTCCCAGAAGACAGATACCAGAGCGTCGTTATCCCAGGCCAGCTCCGAGGCAAGGGTACGGAACCGTATGGCATATTGGCCCACGGTGAGACTTCCCTGACGGAGGCGTAGCAGAGATGACGCGGATGAGGTCTTCCGTCCAGGTTCGTCGAAGACTTTCCGGAAAGCCGTGAGAAAGGCAGGCAAGTCGGACACCAGGGGGTCTCCTCTCTCCCATAGAGGATTTAGCCAGGCCAGGGCCTCCCCGGTGAGATGGGACATGATGAAGGCAATTTTGGCCCGGTCGGAGTTAAACTGGTGGGACAGGAGTTCAAAGTGCAGGGTGCACTGATTTATAAAGCCCCGAGCCTGAGCGAAGTCGCCTCCGAAGCGAGGAGGTGCGGAAAGCCGGGGTCCGGGGTAGGATACCATTGTATTGGTGGGCAGCGGAGCTGCCGGATTGCGAGTCATGGCTCCGGCGGTGGTTGCTGGTGGAGCAGTCAGAGTGTCCAGGCGAGTATTGACATTCCGCAGGTGACCCAGGATGGACTCCTGTTGGGACCTCTGACGGGACAGTTCATGACACAGGTCCAAGAGTGAGGGAGCTTGGGTGCCACCGGGTTCCATGGCCCGAGCAACCTGTAACGGGTCTGGGAGGCGGAACCTCTGAGCTACTATACAAGGGGGCGGTCCTTGTAAGGGAGCGAGTGGCGACCAGGGAAGACGGGCAGGCAGTCACAGCAGGTGACCGGGACAGTCTCTGAGTGAACTGGCTGGAGGTCACGGTAAGTGACCGGGACAGTCTCTGGATGAACGGGCAGGAGGTCACGGCAAGTGACCGGGGCAGTCTCTGGATGAACGGGCAGGAGGTCACGGCAAGTGACCGGGGCAGTCTTTGGATGAACGGGCAGGAGGTCACGGCAAGTGACCGGGGCAGTCTCTGGGTAAAGGGTAGGTATGACCTGTGATGGCAGAGCCTCCAGGTAGGCTAGCAGGCAGATGGTTGATGTGTGCTCCCAGGTGAGCAAGCGAGAGTCTCTGGAATGGCAGGTGGTCACAGCACGTGACGGCGGAGCCTCCAGGTAGGCTAGCAGGCAGGTAACAGGTGTGCGCTCCTAGGTGAGCGGGCAGGAGTCTCTGGAATGGCAGGTGGTCACAGCACGTGACGGCGGAGCCTCCAGGTAGGCTAGCAGGCAGGTAGCAGAGGTGCGCTCCCAGGTGAGCGGGCAAGCTGGTCCATAGACAGACTGACAGGAGTTGGAGGGCAGACCGTCGGACCTCAGGCTAGCAGGCAGGTAGCAGAGGAGCGCTCCCAGGTGAGCGGGCAAGCTGGTCCTTAGACAGACTGACAGGAGTCGGTAGGCAGACCGTCGGACCTCAGGCTAGCAGGCAGGTAAGCAGAATATCAGGCAGGAATCAGACAGCAAACTGGCAGGAATCTGGCAGGTAACTGGCAACGGGACCTGAGGGCTGAAGCAGAGTAGTGAACAGTGCAACAACATTGCTCGGGCACCTCCATTTTGGAGGAGGTGCCTTATATATGGTGAAGTCCTCCGGCCATTGGCCGGGGACTCCTTAGGACGGCACGCGCGGCCCCTTTAAGAGGGAGGGAGCGCGCGCGCGCCCTAAGCACAGTGGCCGGAAAGGAGCGCGCGCTGCCAGCAGAGCGGGAGGAGGACGCCGGGCTCGGAGCAGAGGGGTGAGGGGAACAGCGTCCCTGCCTAGCAGAGGGCAGGGACGCCGGCGCTACAGTACCCCCCCCTTTAGGCCCCCCCTTTTTTAGGCCAGAGAAATTTAGCAAGGATGAGAGGGGCATGGATGTTCTCCCGGGGCTCCCACGTTCTCTCTTCAGGACCAAACCCCTTCCAATCTACTAGAAAAAAGGTCTTCCCTCTTACCCTTTTGGTGGCCAGAATGTTCTCTACCTCAAATTCGTTTTCAGCGGAAACCGGAGCAGGAGGCGTACCTGTAGACTTGGAAAAAGAGTTAAGTACCACAGGTTTGAGGAGAGATACATGGAAGGAGTTAGGGATCCGCAAGTTGGCCGGGAGTTTCAATTTATAGGCCACCGGGTTGATCTGACTGATGACCTCCAGAGGACCGATGAACCGAGGCCCTAACTTATAGGAAGGAATCTTGAGCCGGACATACTTGGACGAGAGCCAGACCTTATCTCCTGGACGGAATTGAGGAGGATCCAGACGTTTTTTGTCAGCATGTCTTTTCATACGCTCGGATGACAGAAGGAGTGCGGATCGGGTACTCTCCCATATGGAGGAAAATTTGTTAACAAGAGATTCCGCAGCCGGATTGTCCACTGAGGTGGAGACGGGAAATGGGATCCGAGGATGCTGACCGAAGACAACAAAAAACGGGGATTTGGAGGAAGATTCGCTCTCGTGATTGTTGTAAGAAAATTTGGCCCATGGCAGGAGATCCACCCAGTCTGAATGGTGGGCATTAACGAAGTGCCGGAGGTAACCGGTCAGGTTCTGATTGATCCGCTCCACTTGACCATTAGACTGTGGGTGGTAAGCGGAGGAGAAGTCCAGGGTGACGTCTAGCAGTTTACAAGTGGCTCTCCAGAAGCGTGAGGTGAACTGTACCCCACGATCCGACACGATGTGGAGGGGCAGGCCATGAAGACGGAAGATGTGGCGGATAAAGTCTTTAGCCAGCTCGGGTGCAGACGGGAGGCCTGGCAGGGGAACGAAATGAGCCATCTTGGAAAAGCGGTCAGCGACCACCCAAATGACCGTACAACTGGCAGAGACGGGGAGATCAGTTATAAAGTCCATTGCTATATGCTGCCAGGGGGCAGCAGGTACTGGGAGCGGAAGGAGGTGACCGGCTGGCAGATGTCTCGGAACCTTGTTGCGGGCGCAGGACACACAGGCAGAAACAAAGTCTATTACGTCCTTGTGCAGGGTAGGCCACCAGTAGTGCCAGGCAATAAGCTGGAGGGTCTTTTTCTGACCGGCGTGGCCAGCTAGTTTAGACGAGTGACCCCAGTGTAGGATCTTCTCCCGATCAGGTACTGATACGAACGTCTTACCGGGAGGGAGACGATTTAGACTCACGGGAGCCACCTGCATTACTCTGGTGGGATCGATGATGTGTTTCGGTTCCTCCTCGAGATCAGGCACCAGAAAGGATCGGGACAAGGCGTCCGCCTTGATGTTTTTGTCAGCCGGGCGAAAATGAAGAATAAAATCAAAGCGAGCAAAAAACAAGGACCACCGAGCTTGGCGCGGGTTAAGTCTCTGGGCATGCTGGAGGTAAGCCAAGTTCTTGTGGTCAGTGTAAATTATTACCGGGTGAAGAGCCCCTTCGAGCAGGTAACGCCACTCCTCCAATGCCAGCTTGATGGCCAATAACTCTCGATCTCCTATGGAATAGTTGCGCTCAGAAGAGGAGAAGAGTTTGGAGAAGAAGCCACAAGTTACCATTCTCCCGGAAGATGATTTTTGGGTAAGTACCGCTCCGGCTCCAGAGGAGGAGGCGTCAACCTCCAGGAAGAACTGCTTGTTGCCATCTGGGCGATGCAGCACCGGGGCGGAAGAGAAGGCCTGTTTTAAGGAAAGAAAGGCCTCCTCTGCTTTGGGCGGCCACTCTCTGGGATTAGTGCCCTTACGGGTGAGCGCGGAAATTGGGGCAGTCCGGGAAGAGAAGTGCGGAATGAAGAGGCGGTAGTAGTTGGCGAAGCCCAGGAACCGCTGAATTGCCTTCAACCCCTCCGGTCGGGGCCATTTCTCGATGGCAGACAGTTTCTCTGGATCCATTCGAAGGCCGGTCTGAGAAATAATGTAGCCCAAAAACGGAAGCGAGGTCTGCTCAAAGAGGCACTTCTCATATTTAGCGAAGAGGTGATTCTGCCTGAGCCTGAGCAGGACCTGACGAACGTCTCTCCGGTGAGTCTGGAGATCCGGAGAGAAGACCAAGATGTCGTCCAGGTACACCACTACGCAGGAGTAGAGAAGGTCCCGGAAGATGTCATTGACCAACTCTTGAAAGACGGCAGGAGCGTTACAGAGACCAAAGGGCATTACCAGATATTCATAGTGGCCGTCCCGGGTGTTGAATGCAGTCTTCCATTCATCCCCTTGACGGATACGGACCAAGTTGTACGCCCCACGGAGGTCCAGTTTGGTGAAGATTCTAGCCCCCCTCAGACGATCAAATAATTCTGGAATGAGCGGAAGGGGGTACTTATTCTTCACCGTGATCTGGTTAAGGCCTCTATAGTCTATACAGGGACGGAGAGAGCCGTCCTTCTTTTTTACGAAAAAGAAGCCTGCTCCCGCCGGGGAGGTAGATTTCCAGATGAATCCCCTGGCCAAATTCTCCTCAATATATTCGGACATCGACCGGGTCTCAGCAGCGGACAATGGGTAAATACGCCCACGGGGAGGCGTAGTACCGGGTAACAGGTCGATAGGACAGTCGTATGGTCTATGAGGGGGTAATGTCTCTGCCTCCTTTTTATTAAAGACATCAGCAAATGACCAATAGGGAATCGGAAGTCCAGGTAGATTAGTTGGGGTAGGAGAAGGACAGGCGGGATGAACAGGAACCAAACAAGTCTTATGACAGTCCTGTCCCCAGCGAAGGACTTCTCCGGTCTGCCAGTCAAGCACGGGTGCATGTCTCTGGAGCCAAGGTAGACCTAGTAAGAGGGCGTGAGAGAGTCCAGGCAGAACATGAAAAGAGATGCTCTCAGAATGCAGCATTCCCACCTGCAGAGTTACGGATTCGGTGATGAGTTGGATGGGACATGGTAAGAGGCCCCCATCCACAGCAGCGACAGATAATGGTATAGCCAGAGGTTTGGTGGGAATGCGGTATTTTTCTACCAGGGCCTGTGAAATAAGATTCCCGGCCGCTCCAGAGTCAAGTTGGGCTAGTTCGAAATAACGATTCTCCCCGCAGATAATTGAGACTGACAGCAGCAGAGATGGAGAGGATTTATTCTTGTCTAGGTCGACCTCTCTGAGCGAACCTAGACACAGGCGTTTCCCGACCTCTCCGGGCAGGTACGGATCCGGTGCTCCTTACTGCCACAGTAGAAGCAGCTCCCCTCGGCACGGCGTAAGTCCTGACGGGTTTTGACCATCTTGGTCTGGTCGACCTGCATAGGCTCAGGAGAGTGTACCTGGGGAGAAACGGAGGGAGTGACGGATCTCTGAAAAGTAGGAGCTAGACGTGGAAACCTCCTCTCACGGGTGACTTCTTTGGCACGCTCCTGGAACCGTAGGTCAATCCGGGTGGCAAGAGTTATTAGGTCATCGAGAGTGGTAGGAATGTCTCGACCGGCAAGTTCATCTTTAATACGGCCGGACAGACCCTCCCAGAAGACAGATACCAGAGCGTCGTTATCCCAGGCCAGCTCCGAGGCAAGGGTACGGAACCGTATGGCATATTGGCCCACGGTGAGACTTCCCTGACGGAGGCGTAGCAGAGATGACGCGGATGAGGTCTTCCGTCCAGGTTCGTCGAAGACTTTCCGGAAAGCCGTGAGAAAGGCAGGCAAGTCGGACACCAGGGGGTCTCCTCTCTCCCATAGAGGATTTAGCCAGGCCAGGGCCTCCCCGGTGAGATGGGACATGATGAAGGCAATTTTGGCCCGGTCGGAGTTAAACTGGTGGGACAGGAGTTCAAAGTGCAGGGTGCACTGATTTATAAAGCCCCGAGCCTGAGCGAAGTCGCCTCCGAAGCGAGGAGGTGCGGAAAGCCGGGGTCCGGGGTAGGATACCATTGTATTGGTGGGCAGCGGAGCTGCCGGATTGCGAGTCATGGCTCCGGCGGTGGTTGCTGGTGGAGCAGTCAGAGTGTCCAGGCGAGTATTGACATTCCGCAGGTGACCCAGGATGGACTCCTGTTGGGACCTCTGACGGGACAGTTCATGACACAGGTCCAAGAGTGAGGGAGCTTGGGTGCCACCGGGTTCCATGGCCCGAGCAACCTGTAACGGGTCTGGGAGGCGGAACCTCTGAGCTACTATACAAGGGGGCGGTCCTTGTAAGGGAGCGAGTGGCGACCAGGGAAGACGGGCAGGCAGTCACAGCAGGTGACCGGGACAGTCTCTGAGTGAACTGGCTGGAGGTCACGGTAAGTGACCGGGACAGTCTCTGGATGAACGGGCAGGAGGTCACGGCAAGTGACCGGGGCAGTCTCTGGATGAACGGGCAGGAGGTCACGGCAAGTGACCGGGGCAGTCTTTGGATGAACGGGCAGGAGGTCACGGCAAGTGACCGGGGCAGTCTCTGGGTAAAGGGTAGGTATGACCTGTGATGGCAGAGCCTCCAGGTAGGCTAGCAGGCAGATGGTTGATGTGTGCTCCCAGGTGAGCAAGCGAGAGTCTCTGGAATGGCAGGTGGTCACAGCACGTGACGGCGGAGCCTCCAGGTAGGCTAGCAGGCAGGTAACAGGTGTGCGCTCCTAGGTGAGCGGGCAGGAGTCTCTGGAATGGCAGGTGGTCACAGCACGTGACGGCGGAGCCTCCAGGTAGGCTAGCAGGCAGGTAGCAGAGGTGCGCTCCCAGGTGAGCGGGCAAGCTGGTCCATAGACAGACTGACAGGAGTTGGAGGGCAGACCGTCGGACCTCAGGCTAGCAGGCAGGTAGCAGAGGAGCGCTCCCAGGTGAGCGGGCAAGCTGGTCCTTAGACAGACTGACAGGAGTCGGTAGGCAGACCGTCGGACCTCAGGCTAGCAGGCAGGTAAGCAGAATATCAGGCAGGAATCAGACAGCAAACTGGCAGGAATCTGGCAGGTAACTGGCAACGGGACCTGAGGGCTGAAGCAGAGTAGTGAACAGTGCAACAACATTGCTCGGGCACCTCCATTTTGGAGGAGGTGCCTTATATATGGTGAAGTCCTCCGGCCATTGGCCGGGGACTCCTTAGGACGGCACGCGCGGCCCCTTTAAGAGGGAGGGAGCGCGCGCGCGCCCTAAGCACAGTGGCCGGAAAGGAGCGCGCGCTGCCAGCAGAGCGGGAGGAGGACGCCGGGCTCGGAGCAGAGGGGTGAGGGGAACAGCGTCCCTGCCTAGCAGAGGGCAGGGACGCCGGCGCTACAGTACCCCCCCCTTTAGGCCCCCCCTTTTTTAGGCCAGAGAAATTTAGCAAGGATGAGAGGGGCATGGATGTTCTCCCGGGGCTCCCACGTTCTCTCTTCAGGACCAAACCCCTTCCAATCTACTAGAAAAAAGGTCTTCCCTCTTACCCTTTTGGTGGCCAGAATGTTCTCTACCTCAAATTCGTTTTCAGCGGAAACCGGAGCAGGAGGCGTACCTGTAGACTTGGAAAAAGAGTTAAGTACCACAGGTTTGAGGAGAGATACATGGAAGGAGTTAGGGATCCGCAAGTTGGCCGGGAGTTTCAATTTATAGGCCACCGGGTTGATCTGACTGATGACCTCCAGAGGACCGATGAACCGAGGCCCTAACTTATAGGAAGGAATCTTGAGCCGGACATACTTGGACGAGAGCCAGACCTTATCTCCTGGACGGAATTGAGGAGGATCCAGACGTTTTTTGTCAGCATGTCTTTTCATACGCTCGGATGACAGAAGGAGTGCGGATCGGGTACTCTCCCATATGGAGGAAAATTTGTTAACAAGAGATTCCGCAGCCGGATTGTCCACTGAGGTGGAGACGGGAAATGGGATCCGAGGATGCTGACCGAAGACAACAAAAAACGGGGATTTGGAGGAAGATTCGCTCTCGTGATTGTTGTAAGAAAATTTGGCCCATGGCAGGAGATCCACCCAGTCTGAATGGTGGGCATTAACGAAGTGCCGGAGGTAACCGGTCAGGTTCTGATTGATCCGCTCCACTTGACCATTAGACTGTGGGTGGTAAGCGGAGGAGAAGTCCAGGGTGACGTCTAGCAGTTTACAAGTGGCTCTCCAGAAGCGTGAGGTGAACTGTACCCCACGATCCGACACGATGTGGAGGGGCAGGCCATGAAGACGGAAGATGTGGCGGATAAAGTCTTTAGCCAGCTCGGGTGCAGACGGGAGGCCTGGCAGGGGAACGAAATGAGCCATCTTGGAAAAGCGGTCAGCGACCACCCAAATGACCGTACAACTGGCAGAGACGGGGAGATCAGTTATAAAGTCCATTGCTATATGCTGCCAGGGGGCAGCAGGTACTGGGAGCGGAAGGAGGTGACCGGCTGGCAGATGTCTCGGAACCTTGTTGCGGGCGCAGGACACACAGGCAGAAACAAAGTCTATTACGTCCTTGTGCAGGGTAGGCCACCAGTAGTGCCAGGCAATAAGCTGGAGGGTCTTTTTCTGACCGGCGTGGCCAGCTAGTTTAGACGAGTGACCCCAGTGTAGGATCTTCTCCCGATCAGGTACTGATACGAACGTCTTACCGGGAGGGAGACGATTTAGACTCACGGGAGCCACCTGCATTACTCTGGTGGGATCGATGATGTGTTTCGGTTCCTCCTCGAGATCAGGCACCAGAAAGGATCGGGACAAGGCGTCCGCCTTGATGTTTTTGTCAGCCGGGCGAAAATGAAGAATAAAATCAAAGCGAGCAAAAAACAAGGACCACCGAGCTTGGCGCGGGTTAAGTCTCTGGGCATGCTGGAGGTAAGCCAAGTTCTTGTGGTCAGTGTAAATTATTACCGGGTGAAGAGCCCCTTCGAGCAGGTAACGCCACTCCTCCAATGCCAGCTTGATGGCCAATAACTCTCGATCTCCTATGGAATAGTTGCGCTCAGAAGAGGAGAAGAGTTTGGAGAAGAAGCCACAAGTTACCATTCTCCCGGAAGATGATTTTTGGGTAAGTACCGCTCCGGCTCCAGAGGAGGAGGCGTCAACCTCCAGGAAGAACTGCTTGTTGCCATCTGGGCGATGCAGCACCGGGGCGGAAGAGAAGGCCTGTTTTAAGGAAAGAAAGGCCTCCTCTGCTTCGGGCGGCCACTCTCTGGGATTAGTGCCCTTACGGGTGAGCGCGGAAATTGGGGCAGTCCGGGAAGAGAAGTGCGGAATGAAGAGGCGGTAGTAGTTGGCGAAGCCCAGGAACCGCTGAATTGCCTTCAACCCCTCCGGTCGGGGCCATTTCTCGATGGCAGACAGTTTCTCTGGATCCATTCGAAGGCCGGTCTGAGAAATAATGTAGCCCAAAAACGGAAGCGAGGTCTGCTCAAAGAGGCACTTCTCATATTTAGCGAAGAGGTGATTCTGCCTGAGCCTGAGCAGGACCTGACGAACGTCTCTCCGGTGAGTCTGGAGATCCGGAGAGAAGACCAAGATGTCGTCCAGGTACACCACTACGCAGGAGTAGAGAAGGTCCCGGAAGATGTCATTGACCAACTCTTGAAAGACGGCAGGAGCGTTACAGAGACCAAAGGGCATTACCAGATATTCATAGTGGCCGTCCCGGGTGTTGAATGCAGTCTTCCATTCATCCCCTTGACGGATACGGACCAAGTTGTACGCCCCACGGAGGTCCAGTTTGGTGAAGATTCTAGCCCCCCTCAGACGATCAAATAATTCTGGAATGAGCGGAAGGGGGTACTTATTCTTCACCGTGATCTGGTTAAGGCCTCTATAGTCTATACAGGGACGGAGAGAGCCGTCCTTCTTTTTTACGAAAAAGAAGCCTGCTCCCGCCGGGGAGGTAGATTTCCAGATGAATCCCCTGGCCAAATTCTCCTCAATATATTCGGACATCGACCGGGTCTCAGCAGCGGACAATGGGTAAATACGCCCACGGGGAGGCGTAGTACCGGGTAACAGGTCGATAGGACAGTCGTATGGTCTATGAGGGGGTAATGTCTCTGCCTCCTTTTTATTAAAGACATCAGCAAATGACCAATAGGGAATCGGAAGTCCAGGTAGATTAGTTGGGGTAGGAGAAGGACAGGCGGGATGAACAGGAACCAAACAAGTCTTATGACAGTCCTGTCCCCAGCGAAGGACTTCTCCGGTCTGCCAGTCAAGCACGGGTGCATGTCTCTGGAGCCAAGGTAGACCTAGTAAGAGGGCGTGAGAGAGTCCAGGCAGAACATGAAAAGAGATGCTCTCAGAATGCAGCATTCCCACCTGCAGAGTTACGGATTCGGTGATGAGTTGGATGGGACATGGTAAGAGGCCCCCATCCACAGCAGCGACAGATAATGGTATAGCCAGAGGTTTGGTGGGAATGCGGTATTTTTCTACCAGGGCCTGTGAAATAAGATTCCCGGCCGCTCCAGAGTCAAGTTGGGCTAGTTCGAAATAACGATTCTCCCCGCAGATAATTGAGACTGACAGCAGCAGAGATGGAGAGGATTTATTCTTGTCTAGGTCGACCTCTCTGAGCGAACCTAGACACAGGCGTTTCCCGACCTCTCCGGGCAGGTACGGATCCGGTGCTCCTTACTGCCACAGTAGAAGCAGCTCCCCTCGGCACGGCGTAAGTCCTGACGGGTTTTGACCATCTTGGTCTGGTCGACCTGCATAGGCTCAGGAGAGTGTACCTGGGGAGAAACGGAGGGAGTGACGGATCTCTGAAAAGTAGGAGCTAGACGTGGAAACCTCCTCTCACGGGTGACTTCTTTGGCACGCTCCTGGAACCGTAGGTCAATCCGGGTGGCAAGAGTTATTAGGTCATCGAGAGTGGTAGGAATGTCTCGACCGGCAAGTTCATCTTTAATACGGCCGGACAGACCCTCCCAGAAGACAGATACCAGAGCGTCGTTATCCCAGGCCAGCTCCGAGGCAAGGGTACGGAACCGTATGGCATATTGGCCCACGGTGAGACTTCCCTGACGGAGGCGTAGCAGAGATGACGCGGATGAGGTCTTCCGTCCAGGTTCGTCGAAGACTTTCCGGAAAGCCGTGAGAAAGGCAGGCAAGTCGGACACCAGGGGGTCTCCTCTCTCCCATAGAGGATTTAGCCAGGCCAGGGCCTCCCCGGTGAGATGGGACATGATGAAGGCAATTTTGGCCCGGTCGGAGTTAAACTGGTGGGACAGGAGTTCAAAGTGCAGGGTGCACTGATTTATAAAGCCCCGAGCCTGAGCGAAGTCGCCTCCGAAGCGAGGAGGTGCGGAAAGCCGGGGTCCGGGGTAGGATACCATTGTATTGGTGGGCAGCGGAGCTGCCGGATTGCGAGTCATGGCTCCGGCGGTGGTTGCTGGTGGAGCAGTCAGAGTGTCCAGGCGAGTATTGACATTCCGCAGGTGACCCAGGATGGACTCCTGTTGGGACCTCTGACGGGACAGTTCATGACACAGGTCCAAGAGTGAGGGAGCTTGGGTGCCACCGGGTTCCATGGCCCGAGCAACCTGTAACGGGTCTGGGAGGCGGAACCTCTGAGCTACTATACAAGGGGGCGGTCCTTGTAAGGGAGCGAGTGGCGACCAGGGAAGACGGGCAGGCAGTCACAGCAGGTGACCGGGACAGTCTCTGAGTGAACTGGCTGGAGGTCACGGTAAGTGACCGGGACAGTCTCTGGATGAACGGGCAGGAGGTCACGGCAAGTGACCGGGGCAGTCTCTGGATGAACGGGCAGGAGGTCACGGCAAGTGACCGGGGCAGTCTTTGGATGAACGGGCAGGAGGTCACGGCAAGTGACCGGGGCAGTCTCTGGGTAAAGGGTAGGTATGACCTGTGATGGCAGAGCCTCCAGGTAGGCTAGCAGGCAGATGGTTGATGTGTGCTCCCAGGTGAGCAAGCGAGAGTCTCTGGAATGGCAGGTGGTCACAGCACGTGACGGCGGAGCCTCCAGGTAGGCTAGCAGGCAGGTAACAGGTGTGCGCTCCTAGGTGAGCGGGCAGGAGTCTCTGGAATGGCAGGTGGTCACAGCACGTGACGGCGGAGCCTCCAGGTAGGCTAGCAGGCAGGTAGCAGAGGTGCGCTCCCAGGTGAGCGGGCAAGCTGGTCCATAGACAGACTGACAGGAGTTGGAGGGCAGACCGTCGGACTCCTTAGGACGGCGCGCGCGGCCCCTTTAAGAGGGAGGGAGCGCGCGCGCGCCCTAAGCACAGTGGCCGGGAAGGAGCGCGCGCTGCCAGCAGAGCGGGAGAAGGACGCCGGGCTCGGAGCAGAGGGGTGAGGGGAACAGCGTCCCTGCCTAGCAGAGGGCAGGGACGCCGGCGCTACAATAAAACGTCAAGAATGGGCCAAGAAATATCTTAAGACTGATTTTTCAAAGGTTTTATGGACTGATGAAATGAGAGTGACTCTTGATGGGCCAGATGAATGGGCCAGAGGCTGGATCAGTAAAGGGCAGAGAGCTCCACTCCGACTCAGACGCCAGCAAGGTGGAGGTGGGGTACTGGTATGGGCTGGTATCATCAAAGATGAACTTGTGGGACCTTTTTGGGTTGAGGATGGAGTGAACCTCAACTCCCAGACCTACTGCCAGTTTCTAGAAGACAACTTCTTTAAGCAGTGGTACAGGAAAAAGTCGGTATCGTTCAAGAAAAACATGAATTTCATGCAGGACAATGCTCCATCACATGCATCCAACTACTCCACAGCGTGGCTGGCCAGTAAAGGTCTAAAAGAAGAAAAAATAATGACATGGCCCCCTTGTTCACCTGATCTGAACCCCATAGAGAACCTGTGGTCCATCATAAAATGTGACATCTACAGGGAGGGAAAACAGTACACCTCTGGGAACAGTGTCTGGGGGGCTGTGGTGGCTGCTGCACGCAATGTTGATCGAAAACAGATCAAGCAACTGACAGAATCTATGGATGGAGGCTGTTGAGTGTCATCATAAAGAAAGGTGGCTATATTGATCAGTAATTTTTTTGGTTTTGGTTTTTGCATGTCAGAAATGTTTATTTCTAAATTTTGTGCACTGATATTGGTTTACCTGGTGAAAATAAACAAGTGAGATGGGATTATATTTGGTTTTTATTAAGTTGCCTAATAATTCTGCACAGTAATAGTTACCTGCACAAACAGATATCCTCCTAAGATAGCCAAATCTAAAAAAAACCCCACTCCAAATTCCAAAAATATTAAGCTTGGATATTTATGAGTCTTTTGGGTTGATTGAGAACATAGTTGTTCATCAATAATAAAAATAATCCTCTAAAATACAACTTGCCTAATAATTCTGCACACAGTGTAAAATGGTGGAATGAAGGTGACAGTAGAGTATCAAACATTCTCCTGGGAGACCTCCACCTATGACATTTTGCAGTAATGACTACACAGACCCTATAAATACTTAGGGCTAATTCATCTATTTCAATAGTTAAATGAAAATTTAAAAAAACTCAGGCCAAATATTAATGAAAGTAAAGAAAAATATCACAGAGTTCACATACTTTTAGCACCACTGCATCTTATCCCTTTTTCTTGAACATGATATTTCATTACATTTTTCATCCATTATAAGGCCAGAATTCCATTTAATCCTCCTTTATTAATTTGCTGATCCTGGAAAGTGCTGACGACGTCACATTCTAGTCACTCTCAATAAAGCTTGCCCAAGGACCATTACATGAATCCCCGTTTATCTTCACATCAAGCCCATCATCAAATATTCATGCAGTTTTCACAGCTTGTCCGATCCCTCAGGTTACGTTCTGTATATTAAATCTAGGGGACGTTGAAATTTGTGAAGCAAATATGCTAAAGGAGTAAGTAGAGCTCCATTGTCAAACACCAAGTTCTTTTACGTCTTCCCATTGTACAAGGCTCGACAAAATGTAACTCATAGAAATGCATCTACCCATCAACGAGGCTCGTTAATAGGAAGGTAAATTCGAATTTATCCATCCTGGTGGCTCACAGAGGACACATGTCTCCTAGTCTCTGTATCAGCCTATGTTACGGATCCGGGTGGTGGAACCTCTGTGCTGCGGTGCAAGGATGGACCCAGAGGGGCGTAACTAAGTATCAACTCGGAGCGACCTAGGTCGTACGGCGGCTCTATCGACTCCGTGACAAGGGAGGATCCGAGCAGAGGGACCAGGTGCTACTCTGGGGACGACCTTGTAAGGGAGCAGGTGACTCCCACGGTACAGATGGCAGGGACTGACCGGTATTGCAGATGGGCACAGCAGGCAGGCTGACGAGTGATCCGGGTGGATGGACTGGCCGACACGGCAGGCGGCAGGTGGGAGCCTCTAGGTAGGCTGTCAGGTGGTCATGGCAAGTGATGGGCAGGAGCCTCCAGGTAGGCTGACAGGTGGTCACGGCAAGTGACAGGCAGGAGCCTCTAGGTAGGCTGTCAGGTGGTCACGGCAAGTGACGGGCAGGAGCCACCAGGTAGGCTGACAGGTGGTCACGGCAAGTGACAGGCAGGAGCCTCTAGATAGGCTGTCAGGTGGTCACGGCAAGTGATGGGCAGGAGCCTCTAGGTAGGCTGTCAGCTGGTCACGGCAAGTGACAGGCAGGAGCCTCCAGGTAGGCTGACAGGTGGTCACGGCAAGTGACAGGCAGGAGCCTCTAGGTAGGCACGGCAGGTAGCGGGCAGGTGCTTCCAGGTAAGCAAGCGGGCAAAGCCCATAGACAGACTGGCGGACTAAACGGAAGACAGACTGTTGGGCTGGAGAGTAGTCAGGCTGGCGGACTGGACTGGTAGTCATGCTGGCGGGCAGGACTAGTAGTCAGGCTAGCAGCGGGACCTGAGGGCTGAAGCAGAGGTAAGTACACTGTGCAACAACTATTGCTCGGGCACCTCCAATTTGGAGGAGGTGCCTTATATATGGGAGGACCTCTGGCAGTTGGCTGGGGACTCCTTAGGACTGTGAGCGCGGCCCCTTTAAGAGGGAGGGAGCGCGCGTGCGCCCTAAGCAGAGTGCTCGGGAAGCTGCGGGCGCCGGCAGCAGGAAGGGGAGCGCTGGAGGATGCCGGGCGGGGAGAGCAGCGGTGAGAAGGACGGCGTCTCTGCCTGGCAGGAGGCAGAGACGCCGATGCTACAGTACCCCCCCCCCCTTTACGCCCCCTCTTTTTTAGGCCAGAAAAAAAAAATTTTAGGAGAATCGGGGCATGAATGTTCTCCCTGGGTTCCCAAGTTCTCTCCTCTGGGCCAAACCCCTTCCAATCCACCAGAAAAAAGGTTTTTCCTCTTACCCTCTTAGTGGCCAGAATGTTCTCTACCTCAAAAACGTCTTAAACGGAAACCGGAGCAGGGGAAATACCTGGATTGTTGGAAAAATAATTAAACACAACTGGTTTGAGGAGAGATACATGGAAGGAGTTGGGAATCCGCAAGGTGGCCGGGAGTTTTAACTTGTAGGCCACTGGGTTGATTTGTTTGAGGACTTCAAATGGACCGATGAACCGAGGACCCAACTTATAGGAGGGTATTTTGAGCCGAACATGTTTGGAGGAGAGCCAAACCTTGTCTCCCGGAAGGAATTGAGGCAGATCCAGATGTCTGTTGTCAGCATGTTTCTTCATCTGCTCTGAGGATTGAAGAAGTGCGGACCTAGTATTCTCCCAAATGGTGGAAAATTCGCTGACCAGAGACTCCATGGCAGGGTTGTCCACAGAAGCAGAGACAGGAAACGGAATCCAGGGATGTTGACCGTAAACTACAAAGAACGGGGACTTGGAAGTAGATTCGCTCTCATGGTTGTTGTAGGAGAACTCGGCCCATGGTAGGAGCTCTACCCAATCGGTATGGTGAGCGTTAACAAAGTGCCGGAGGTAGCTGGTAAGGATCTGGTTGATACGCTCCACTTGGCCATTGGACTGTGGATGGTAAGCGGAGGATGACATCCAGCATCTTACACGTAGCTCTCCAGAAGCGTGAGGTGAACTGAACCCCCCGATCCGAAACAATGTGGAGGGGTAGGCCATAGAGACAGAAGATGTGAAGCCAGCTCCGAAGCAGACGGGAGACCAGGCAGAGGGATGAAGTGGGCCATTTTAGAAAAGCGGTCGGCGACCACCCAAATGACTGTACAACCGGCAGAAACAGGGAGATCTGTAATAAAGTCCATAGTAATGTGCTGCCACGGGGCAGCAGGTTCGGGAATAGGCAGGAGGTGACCGGCTGGAAGATGTCTGGGAACTTTGTTGCGGGCACAGGACGAACAGGCCGAGACGAAGTCTGCTACATCCTTGCGCAGGGTAGGCCACCAGTAATGCCGGGTAATGAGCAGGAAGGTCTTTTTCTGACCGGCATGGCCGGCTAGTTTAGATGAATGACCCCAGTGAAGAATCTTCTCCCGATCTGGAACCACTACAAACGTCTTACTGGGTGGGAGACGAGTCAGAGCCAAGGGGGCCATACTCATCACTTTGGAGGGGTCAATGATGTGCATAGGCTCCTCCTCTTGATCGGAGGACAGGAAGGATCAGGACAAGGCGTCAGCTTTAACATTCTTGTCCGCCGGGCGGTAATGTAGGATAAAGTCGAAGCGAGCGAAGAACAAAGACCACCAAGCCTGACGCGGATTGAGTCTTTGGGCATTCTGGAGATATGCTAGGTTTTTGTGATCAGCATAGATGATCACCGGGTATAGAGCCCCTTCAAGCAGGTAACGCCACTCCTCCAGTGCCAATTTGATGGCTAGCAGTTCTCGGTCTCCTATGGAGTAGTTGCGCTCAGACGACGAGAAGAGTTTGGAGAAGAAGCCACAGGTTACCATTCTCCCGGATCAAGATTTTTGGGTGAGCACCGCTCCAGCTCCGGAGGAGGAAGCATCAACCTCCAGGAAGAACTGTTTGTCGCAGTCCGGACGGTGCAGCACTGGGGCAGAGGAGAAGGCTTGCTTTAAGGAAAGGAAGGCCTCCTCAGCTTCGGGCGACCATTCCTTGGGATTTGCTCCCTTACGGGTGAGTGCAGAGATGGGAGCAGTCCGGGAAGAGAAGTGCGGGATGAAGAGACGGTAGTAGTTGGCGAAGGCAAGGAATCGCTGAATCGCCTTCAACCCCTCCGGATGGGGCCACTTTAAGACAGCAGAGAGCTTCTCGGGGTACATTCGTAGACCTGTCTGGGAGATAACATAGCCCAGGAATGGAAGGGAGGTCTGCTCGAAGAGGCACTTTTCAAATTTGGCATAGAGGTGATTCTGCCTGAGCCTAAGCAGGACCTGACGAACATCCCTCCGGTGTGTGGGAAGGTACGGAGAGAAGACCAAGATGTTGTCCAGGTACACCACTACGCAGGAATATAGAAGGTCACGGAAGATGTCATTGACTAATTCTTGGAAGACGGCGGGAGCGTTGCAGAGACCGAAGGGCATCACACGGTATTCATAGTGACCGTCCCGGGTATTGAATGCCGTCTTCCACTCGTCTCCTTGACGGATCCGGACTAGGTTATACGCCCAACGTAGATCCAGCTTGGAAAGATCCTAGCGCCCTTAAGGCGGTCAAACAACTTGGAGATGAGCGGCAGGGGGTATTTGTTTTTGACTGTGATTTGGTTGAGTCCTCTATAGTCAATACAGGGGCGTAGTGAACCATCCTTCTTCTTGACGAAGAAGAATCCGGCTCCAGCTGGGGAGGTAGATTTCCAGATGAATCCCCAAGCCAGATTCTCCTTACTGTACTCCGACATGGCCCGGGTTTCGACCGACGACAACGGGTAAATACGCCCACGGGGTGGAGTGGCACCGGGTACCAGGTTGATCGGACAATCATATGGCTTATGAGGTGGCAGTGTCTCTGCTTCCTTTTTGTCGAAGACATCTGCATAGGACTAGTAAGGTGCCGGTAAACCGGGTAGATTAGCCGGGGTGGGTGGAGGACGAACCGGGTGGACCGGGACCAGGCAGGTCTTATGGCAATCCTGCCCCCAACGGAGAACTTCACCGGATTGCCAATTCAGCATGGGTTCATGTCTCTGAAGCCAGGGTAGACCTAGCAATAGGGAGTGAGAGAGACCGGAAAGCACATGGAAGGAGATCCTCTCAGAGTACAGCATTCCCACCTGCAGGGTTATAGGTTCTATGACGAGCAGGATGGTCACCGGAAGGAGTCTTCCATCCACGGAGGCGACTGCTAATGGTTCAGCCAGAGGTTTGGTGGGAATGTGATATTTCTCTACCAGGGACTGGGAAATGAAGTTCCCAGCAGCTCCGGAATCCAGGTGTGCAATTTCAAAGTAGCGGTTCTCTCCCCAGGAGATAGAGACGGATAAAGTCAAGGACGGAGATGATTTACTTTTGCCTAGGACGACCTCTCCGAGCGGTCATAGACTCTGGAGTTTCCCGGCTTCACCGGGCAGGAACGGATCAGGTGCTCCTTACAACCACAGTAGAAACAGCTCCCCTCGGCTCGGCGTGTCTCTTGGCGAGATTTGACCATCTTGGTCTGGTCGATCTGCATAGGTTCGGGCGAGTGTGCCCGGGGAATTGCTGATTGGGAAGCCGGTCTCTGGAAAACAGGAGCAAGGTGAGAAAATCCTCTCTCCCGGGTAGACTCCTTAGCACGTTCTAGGAAAAGAATGTCAATCCGGGATGCTAGTGACACCAGGTCATCCAGGGTGGTAGGAATGTCCCGGCCGGCTAACTCCTTAATCCGACCAGAAAGACCCTCCCAGAAGATGGCCACCAGGGCCTCGTTGTTGCAGGCAAGCTCAGAAGCGAGGGTACGTAACCGTATGGCATATTGGCCCACGGTGAGACTCCCTTGGCGGAGACGTAGCAGAGAGGAGGCAGAAGAGGATTTTCATCCTGGTTCATCAAAGACTTTCCGGAAAGCAGTGAGGAAAGACGATAGTTCGGACACCAGGGGATCCCCTCTCTCCCACAGGGGATTTAACCATGCCAGTGCTTCTCCAGTGAGATGGGACATAATGAATGCCACCTTGGCCAGGTCGGAGATGAACTGGTGTGCCAAGAGTTCAAAGTGCAGGGTGCACTGGTTTATGCACCCTGCAAAACGTGGAGGTGCCGAGAGCCGGGGTCCATAGCCGGATGCCATAATAGGACTGGGTTGCGGTGCCACGGAAGCAGGCGCTGCTTGACCAGAGACGGACACAGATGGATCGGACAATGCACCTAGGCGAGAGTTCACAGACCGCAGAAAGGACAGGACTGACTCCTGTTGAACTCTTTGACGTAAGACCTCCTGTTGCAGGTCGGAGAATGCGGGGGTCTGGGGGCCACCGGGTTCCATGGCCTGAGCAAACTGTTACGGAACCGGGTGGTGGAACCTCTGTGCTGCGGTGCAAGGAGGGACCCAGAGGGGCGTAACTAGGTATCAACTCGGAGCGACCTAGGTCGTACGGCGGCTCAATCGACTCCGTGACCAGGGAGGATCTGAGCAGAGGGACCAGGTGCTACTCTGGGGACGACCTTGTAAGGGCAACGGTGACTCCCACGGTACAGATGGCAGGGACTGACAGGTATTGCAGATGGGCACAGCAGGCAGGCTGACAAGTGATCCGAGTGGATGGACTGGCCGACACGGCAGGCGGCAGGCGGGAGCCTCTAGGTAGGCTGTCAGGTGGTCATGGCAAGTGACGGGCAGGAGCCTCCAGGTAGGCTGACAGGTGGTCACGGCAAGTGACGGGCAGGAGCCTCTAGGTAGGCTGTCAGGTGGTCACGGCAAGTGACGGGCAGGAGCCTCCTGGTAGGCTGACAGGTGGTCACGGCAAGTGACAGGCAGGAGCCTCTAGGTAGGCTGTCAGGTGGTCATGGCAAGTGACGGGCAGGAGCCTCTAGGTAGGCACGGCAGGTAGTGGGCAGGTGCTTCCAGGTAAGCAAGCGGGCAAAGCCCATAGACAGACTGGCGGACTGAATGGAAGACAGACTGTCAGGCTGGAGATTAGTCAGGCTGGCGGACTGGACTGGTAATCAGGCTGGCGGGCAGGACTAGTAGTCAGGCTAGCAGCGGGACCTGAGGGATGAAGCAGAGGTAAGTACACTGTGCAACAACTATTGCTTGGGCACCTCCAATTTGGAGGAGGTGCCTTATATATGGGAGGACCTCCGGTAATTGGCCGGGGACTCCTTAGGACGGCGCGCGTGGCCCCTTTAAGAGGGAGGGAGCGCGCGCCCTAAGCAGAGTGCCCGGGAAGCTGCGCGCGCCGGCAGCAGGAAGGGGAGCGCTGGAGGACGCAGAGCGGGGAGAGCAGCGGTGAGAGGGACGTCCTGACAGGAGGCAGAGACGCCGATGCTACAGCCTACAAATCTGTAAGATTACAGAAGCATGTTCCCTGGACCGTCTTCCATACTCTTCATTCTTCTCATGTTCCCGTGAATTGGATTGTCTACCCTTCAATTATCCTGCTCCTTCTGCTACCCTGTGAAGAAAACTGGTCAAGTCATTGAGGAGTAAGGTCCGAGCATGTCTGTACTTAGATGACCTTTTATTAAATTCCTTATAGACTGTTTTAGATAGACTAAAGAAAAAAATGAAGAGGAAGGGAAGGAGGTGATTGGAGGTGACCAAATTTGTTAAAACGGCACACAAAATCAAGAGAAAGGGATACTCAATTCACCAAACCCTTTCCATTTTTATGACAGTTCCAGGGTCCCAACTGGTCTGTTCTTCTTGGTCCCTCTTGATACACCTGTTCCTGTTCTGACATGACTTCGGCTTCCACCGGTCAATACTTCCTAGTCCCTCACGACACGCACAAGAGATGACCACTCAGCCAGTCGCACTCAACGCGGACCCATCTCAACCTGTGATAGCCTGAGCTGCCATTCTCTGCATGTCAAGAGGAACCGGGAAGATAACACCAATGGGAACCCATGACGTATCAGAACAGGATCGGAAATGTCACCAGCGACCATGAAGTGTTGGTATAAGAGCAGGAGAGAATCAGTGAGGTAAGTATCACTTTTTAATCCTTTTTCTCTGAATAACACCTTAAATTTCAATAGGATTGCAAAATTGTGACAACTGTCCCTTCAATAACTGCCCAAGAGGGAGAAAATGAGCAGCCACTTCAGAGCAACAATAAGCAGTAATTTCGAGAATAAAATGAGTCGAACTAATCAGAAAAGTTGATTTTATTTCCAGCGAGGTGAAACAAACTTCTGTGACAATCAACCTCCGTACAAGGATGGGAATTCCTACAGTCTGTTCCTTACGTGGGTGGTTCCATGAAATGCAAAAAGATGTTTTTCTGAGAAAACCTGCATAACATTTCTAAAGGTCAGAAAGAATTGGCAGCAGTAGAAAACATGTTTCATATCTGTCATTTCTCTGTCTGCTATAAAAAGAGAAGTTTTTTTTTTTCTTTTAGTCTAATTTGAATAAACTTCTGTATTTTTCACTTCTCAATCAGCCCCACACTAGGATAGAAAGACTCGGAAAGGTTTTCACATGGACGGTTTAGTGGGAAACAAAGTTTAACAATTCCAGGAAAGTCTAAATGACAGGGTTTAAATAACCAAAAAGTAGGCAAGAATATTCTCCAGTTTGTAATTATGGGTGTGGTCAGGATGGTTTCCTTACACCTTATTTGGAATCACTTTCTGCCCTTCCCTCTATCTGTGTGTGGCGCCCCTGAGGGTTCGACCGCCACAGGGATGCTGCACTTCTCTAATGGAGTGTGGTGTTCCTCCTCTGAGGTAAGAACAGTGTGATGGTCAGGACCCTACCTCCACATCCAACACCACACTTCTCCCACTAGAGGGGGCTAGAAGGCACTAGGTGCTGCTCCCCTGGTTACAGGGAGACTGGGGAACACAAAGTGGTAGGAACCAGTTAGTGGGTGAGGGTGGAGGACTTACCAGTAAGTTACACTTTAGATTTCATATTTAATAGAAAGCCATCTTTGATCTTGGTTCTGGGACTTCTTCTTCGGCAGTTCTAGTGGTCGTACTGTGCTGTCAAACTACTACATAGCCCTCGTTCCCTGGCCTTGGGACGAGAGGTAGTTTGTAGACAAGGAATGTCTCAACCCGGCCGAGGACCAGGATCAAGAAGGCCCGGGAGCTTTAGAGTGTGGCTCCCTAGCAAATGGGTCCCGGGGAGGATGCAGACGGAGCGGAGCACGCCACCTGTCCTCGCCTACCTGATCTATTCAGAGGGATTCCGGCTGCAAGTGGGGTACCGGCCCCCGACACCCGACCTTGTACTCCATGTCCAGGACGGGAAAGCCCGGTTAGGCCCTGAGGATCCCACTGGGCATCAGATGGAGAGGAATTGCCACCCGTGCCCTAGTCCTGAGAGGAGCTCGAGGGAGACCCGGCCTATCTACACACGCACAGACGGGAAAGGGTGAAGTCTGTAGTGCAGGAACACTCTGGTGTAGGGTCGCTACCGAACGCTGGACATCCTCGGAGGTAGTCGGACCCCCGTCCCTGGTAGCCGCAGGACTCCGCGGGGAGCAGGGAGTCGCCTTCCCGCTGTCATGTCTGAGTGAGTAAAAGCCTTGGAAGTTCACCCCTATGGCCTCCGGACTGTTCATTACGCGCCATACCATGCGACGCGGTGCCCGTACTCCCCGCACTACTACTACCCCCCTCTCTTTCCTGTTTGCCTGCCCTGAGGCCTTGCTCCGCCTGTGGGGAGCAGTGAGAACTTTGGCCGCCATGACACCTGGCCTCAGCGGACTGTAGCGGCGCTGGTGACCCTTCACCAGGCACCACAGGTGGCGTAGTCGTTAATCAGCCACTCAACCCGGACAAGCCCACACCATCTCTTTCTAATGTGACGGCCCTGAGCACGGGTCGGGCCCGGGCCACGGCTGCATCCCATCTCTCCAACAGGGCCCGACACCGAGTCCCCCAACACCCAGGGTAAAACACGAGCTTTACGAGTAGAGGCGTCACATTTGTGTATCTGCTTGTCCTGACCTGTATCTGTGTATCTGCTTGTCCTGACCTGTATCTGTGTATCTGCTAGTCCCGAGCTGTATCTGTGTATCCGCTTGTCCTGACCTGCACCTGCTTTCCCCTGTATTTATCTGTGACTCCTGACCGGTACAGTATCTATCTATCTTTATGCTCTGCACTATATATAAAGCATCTGCTTGGCCTGACCAGTACCTGTGTATATGCTTGTCATGATCTGTATCTGTCTATCTTCTTAGCCTGCCCTGTATCTATCTCCTTTGCCTGACCTGTATCTGTGTATCAGCTTTCCTTGCCTTGTATCTATCTGTCAGTCCTTACCTGTACAGTATCTGCCTATCTTTCTCCTGTGCACTATATATACAGCATATGACTAAACTGCCCATTATATATGTATCTGCTGGTCCTGACTAATATTTGTATATCTGCTTGTCCTGACATGTATCTATCTGCCTGGCCTGACCTGTATCTGTATGTCTCATTGCCTTGTCCTGGTTGTATCTATTTGTCAGTTCTGACCTGTATAGTATCTGTCTATATTCCTGATCTTTATTATTACTATATACCTGACCTGTAGCTTCCTTCCTGGCCTAACCTACATGTGTGTATCTGCCTGCCTTGTCCTGTATCTGTGCATTTATCTGCCTTCTCCTGTATCTATATATCTGCCAGTCCTGACCTGTACAGTATCTATCTTCCTGCTCTGTATTATTGCTATATACCTGGCCTGACGTGTATCTTTTCACATGGTCTGAACAGCATGTGCATGTCTGTCTTGCCTGATCTGTATCTGTGTATCTTCCTGCCTTGTCCTGTTTGTATCTATCTGCCAGTCCTGTCCTGTACACCATCTTTATTTTTTCCTGTTCTTTATTATTAATTTATGCCTGGCCTGACTTCTTGTTTCTTGCCTAGCCTGACCTGTATATGTGTATCTGTCTGCTTTGTTCTGTATCTGTGTATCTATCTGCCTTTTCTTGTATCTATCTATCTGCCAGTCCTGTAGTGTACAGTATCTGTGTTCCTGATCTGTATTATTTCTATATATTACTATATGCCTGGTCTGACCTGTATCTTTCTGCCTGTCCTGACTTGAATGTATGTCTCTGCCTGCCTTGTCCTGTATCTATGTATCTACCTGCCTTCTCTTCTATCTATCTATCTATCTATCTATCTATCTATCTATCTATCTATCTATCTATCTATCTAACTATCTATTTATCTATATTCCTGACCTGTACAGTATCTATCTGCCTAACCTGACCCCTATGTGTCTATCTGCCTGCCCTGACCAATAAATGTAACCTGTGAAATTGGGCAACTGCACAGGAACCTTGTACACAAGGCAAATTTGTCAACTGTTGCCAATGAAGGATTTCCTGGATTAATGAAAGAGGTGACATGTCTCCCTGGCACATAAAAAGCTTCCTGGAAAGAAGTGCTTCTCTTAGGTTCTCTTAGGTCCCACAGTCAATGGGGCGTGAAAGAGGCATGGCCTGTAAAAATTGGATGTGGCCATAAAAAGAAAATTCCGCTCTCCTACACAACCATGTAAAAAAGTTGCAAATTTGAGGTAAGGGGGGGGGGGGGGGGGGTCAATTATCCATCATATATAAGGTGGGACTATTGTTGATAGGGTGAAGTTGGCCATTATGGTAGAAGCTGAAGCTACAGTTGCTGCTGTCATTAGTCACAATGCATTCCTACGTGAAGTGCCATCAACACCTCCTGCACATCACAAGTCTAGTGTCAGCCTACTCTTGTGCTCATCATCCTTCTAAACTTTTTAAACTTTTACAAACTTTTTTTTGTTGTTAAAATGTTTTTATTTCTCGACCCTGACAAGGGTACATTATCATTATTATAAGAGATGTTCTTTTTTGTTTAATTGTCCTAACCTTATCTTTTGCTATTTCACAAACTTTTTTTAAAAGAGCAGAAAAGCTTATATAAATCATCCCTTCCTTCCTGCCTGTTTGGATTGTGTTGTAAAAATGTTCCTGATCTTGAGCATTAACATTCTTTACGACAAAGCATTAGGAAATGTACAACGAGCTTGAAAAATTCCATTCAACTCCGAAAACAAACTCGAAAATGACAAAAAAAAAAAAAAAAACAACCTCAAGTGGCATGGAGACGTAATTTGGCTCTGGTTAATGTGCTGCTGTTTTTCCTTCTGTATCATTGCAGGTGTGTTAAAAATGATAAGAGACGAACATCCGGCTCCAAAATGTCAACCCGTGCGTGATTGCTATTTGTCAGAAAGAAGCCCGAGCTGATTCAGTCCATACGTCGTCCGTAAACAGAACTCAATCAGCAATAAAAAGCTTCCGCCTGTCGAGCTGAAGGTTAGTTAGGAATGAGATAATGCACAATTGTGACTAAAATGGTCACATGTATCATTGACTTCATTTCCAAAAGTCAGTTTTCCTGTTTTACACCTGCACTGAGAAATCCCAGCTCATCGCTCTGATGAATGGTCCTTTGCAAAAATGTTGGCACCCCTAAAAAAAAACGTACCTTGTATTGATTTTAGGTTTCAAAAAAATTTGCGGCACTATCAGGAAAGGATCCCAATGAATGACAAACATCTGGCCCTACCTTATGTCCCATACCTACAATGTACTGTATATGCATGTACACAAATAAAATCCACACAATCACATGCAAATACACATTACACACACATATCTAAAATACACACATACACATGCAAATTTATTACATACACACTAAGGCCTCCTTCACACGTCCTGGAGATTCCTATGCAGGAAAAACCGGTACTGGTGAGATCCGTGGTCTGTGTCCGTGTGACATCTGTATGTACAGTGCCTACAAGTAGTATTCAACCCCCTGCAGATTTAGCTGGTTGACACATGCAGAATTAACTTGGCATTGTGACATTTGTACTGTAGATCAGCCTGGAAGTGGGAAATGCACTGCAGCAAATATTGTTATTGTTTTTTTTATTTTATTTTTTTTAAAACGTTAAAAGTTAATTCAGAGTGTCATTTATTATTCAACCCCTCAAACCACAAGAATTCTGTTTGGTCCCCCTAAAGTATTAAGAAGTAGTTCAGGCACCAAGAATAATGAGCTTCACATGTGTGGATTAAAGATCTCTTTTTCCAGCCTTTTCTGACTATTTAAGACCCTCCCCAAACTTGTGAACAGCACTCAGACATGGTCAACATGGGAAAGACAAAGGAGCATTCCAAGGCCATCAGAGACAAGATCGTGGAGGGTCACAAGGCTGGCAAGGGGTACAAAACCCTTTCCAAGGAGTTGGGCCTACCTGTCTCCACTGTTGGGAGCATCATCCGTAAGTGGAAGGCTTATGGAACTACTGTTAGCCTTCCACGGCCTGGACAGCCTTTGAAAGTGTCCTCCCGTGCCGAGGCCAGGCTTGTCCGAAGAGTCAAGGCTAACCCAAGGACAACAAGGAAGGAGCTCCGGGAAGATCTCATGGCAGTGGGGACATTGGTTTCAGTCAATACCATAAGTAACGTACTCCACCGCAATGGTCTCCGTTCCAGACGAGCCCGTAAGGTACCTTTACTTTCAAAGCGTCATGTCAAGGCTCGTCTACAGTTTGCTCATGATCACTTGGAGGACTCTGAGACAGACTGGTTCAAGGTTCTATGGTCTGATGAGACCTAGATCGAGATCTTTGGTGCCAACCACACACGTGACGTTTGGAGACTGGATGGCACTGCATACGACCCCAAGAATACCATCCCTACAGTCAAGCATGGTGGTGGCAGCATCATGCTGTGGGGCTGTTTCTCAGCCAAGGGGCCTGGCCATCTGGTCCGCATCCATGGGAAGATGGATAGCACGGCCTACCTGGAGATTTTGGCCAAGAACCTCCGCTCCTCCATCAAGGATCTTAAGATGGGTCGTAATTTCATCTTCCAACAAGACAACGACCCAAAGCACACAGCCAAGAAAACCAAGGCCTGGTTCAAGAGGGAAAAAGTCAAGGTGTTGGAGTGGCCTAGTCAGTCTCCTGACCTTAACCCAATTGAAAACTTGTGGAAGGAGCTCAAGAATAAAGTCCACATGAGACACCCAAAGAACCTAGATAACTTGGAGAAGATCTGCATGGAGGAGTGGGCCAAGATAACTCCACAGACCTGTGCCGGCCTGATCAGGTCTTATAAAAGACGATTATTAGTAGTGTTGAGCATTCCGATACTGTAATATCGGGTATCGGCCGATATTCGCGGTATCGGAATTCCGATACTTAATTCCGATACTTTTACAATATCGGATACCGGAATCGGAAGTTCCCATAATGCCTGCGCTCTGTAGTGTCTGTGAAGGATGACAAGTTGGATGGCAGCGCGATCCAGCCTGTCATCAGAATGCCATCCCAGCGGGGGAGAATTCTCCTGATTGTTTAAAAGCCGGCGGGCGGTATAAAGCCGCCGGCTTTTAAACAATCACACAGCCCCATACTGCTTCCCCGCAGCCTCCCACCCCGATCCTCCGCTCCCCTCGCCACCTCCCATCCCGATCGTAAGTTAGGACCGGGCGGGGAGCGCAGCTCCAAGGAGCGGGGAGTGAAGGACCCGGGCGGGGAAGCCGGCAGTGAAAAGACTTCACCGCCGGCTTTCCCGTTCTGTGCTGCGCTTTCCCGCCGGTTATTTCAAATGAACAGCTGAGGTATCAGGTGATGCTGATCAGCTGTTCATTTGAAGTCGCCGCGTTGCCCTCAGAGGGTTCATGTGAGTTCATGCTTGACTGCATGAACTCACATGAACTTTCCCACGGCCGCACAGGTCAGCCTCACCTCCCAGACCCGTCATGATTAGTGTGTGTGCGGGGTGTGTGTGCGGGGTGTGTGCGCGATGTTTGTGCGGGTGTGCGCGGTGTCTGTGCGATGTGTGCGGGGTGTGTGTGCGGGGTGTGTGTGCGGGGTGTGTGTGCGGGGTGTGTGTGCGGGTGTGTGCGGTGTCTGTGCGATGTGTGCGGGGTGTGTGTGCGGGGTGTCTGTGCGGGGTGTCTGTGCGATGTGTGCGGGTGTGCGCGGTGTCTGTGCGTGCAGGCAGACATAGGCCGATGTGACACTACTACTCCCATCGGCCTATGTCTGTCCCCCGTCCACTCCTGCCAGCAGGATCAGCTCGATGGGAGCAGTAGTTCCCATCAGACTGATCCTGCTATTTAAATTGCCCTACTGTGTCCCCAATAAATGTTAAATACATGTCATTGGTGGCCAGTGGTTACCTAAAAGAAATTAGTTCATACATTACCTGTCCCCGCCGATCGCCACCTAAAATAAAGTAAAAAATAAAAAACTACACCTATACTCACCTAGACACCTAATTCCCCGAAGCCATCGATCTCCTGTAATAAAATATAAAATAATAAACCACAACCTTATCCTTACCCCTCCATAGTAGTCCACGAGTGTCCCACGAAGATCTCCAGTTCAGAGCAGCCACATAGAATGTGACCGCTCTGAACCGCTGCCGCCGCTAGAATGACAGCATAAGCGGGTTCACCGGAGTTCAGGCAGCGCTGCTCCGGTTAGCTGCTTTACGGCCCTGCTGTATAGTGAGAAATTCCCACGGTACAGCAGTGCCGTAAAGGAGGTCTCCGGAGCTGCGCTGCCTGAATGCACTCCGGTGACCTCAGTCAGTGGCTCCCGCTGCCGGGAGCGGACGTGTTCCCGGCAGCGTGAGCTTACAGCAGCCATGCACAGCTGTCACCATCTCCAGATGTGACAGCTGTGCATGGGAGATCAGCGCAGGAACGTGGACAGGTAACTATTATTTTTAGTAAACTAAGAATTAAATAAAATTGTGTGTTTTATTTCAAATAAATTATTTTTTTCTGGGTGTAGTGTGTTTTTTCTTTTTAACACTTTGTAGGTTAGTAATGGGGGTGTCTTATAGACGCCCATCATTACTAACCTGGGCTTCATGGCAGCTGGCGCTGACATGAACCCCACCACTATTACCCCCTGCCACCGCACCAGGGCAGCGTGGAAGAGCGAGGCTAAGTGCCAGAGTTGGCGCATCCTATGGATGCGCCATTTCTGGGGCGGCTGACGACTGGTGTTTCTAGCCTGGGAGGGGGCCAATATTCATGGCACCCTTCCTGGGCTATTAATATCAGCCCCCAGCTGTCTGCCTAGCCTTTGCTAGCTATTAAAATAGGGGGGACCCCACGTCATTTTTTTTGGGGGGTCCCCCATTTTAATAGCTAGTAAAGGCTAGGTATTCAGCTGGGGGCTGATATTAGTAGCCTGGGAAGCTCCGTGGGTTTTACCCCCTTCCCAGGCTTCAAACATCTGCCCCAGCCGTCTGCTTAACCTCCGCTAGAGACTAAAATTATGGGGGATCCCACGCCATTTTTTTTTTAAATAAATCCATTATTTTAACACTAAATGACATTTGAGGAGTTAATAAAGATGCAGTCCCTAAATTATTATTTATTTTTTAATTAATTTTTCCCAAAACTTTTGACGTGGGCTTCGCCATATTTTTGTATGCCAGCCAGGTACAGCATCCAGCTTCTATGAACGCGCCATTTTCCGGGGCGGCTGCGGACTGCAATTTTCAGTGGGGGGCAGAAAGCTTGGGCCTCCCTGCGCTGCAGATTCCATCCCCCAGCTGCCTTGTTGTACCTGGCTGGACACAAAAATAGGGCGAAGCCTGACGTATTTTTTTTTTTAATTATTTCATGAAATTCATGGAATAATTAAGAAAAAAAGGGCTTCCCTATATTGTTGTGTCCAACCAGGTACAAATAGGCAGCTGGTGGTTGGGGGCAGCCCGTTCCTGCCTGCTGTACCTGGCTGGACCCAAATATAGTGCAAAGCCCCACGTCAATTTTTTTTTAATTATTTCAGGAAATTCATGAAATAATTAAAAAAAAATTATGTGGGGCTTCGCCCTATATTTGTGTCCAGTCAGGTACAGCAGGCAGGAACGGGCTGCCCCCAACCACCAGCTGCCTATTTGTACCTAGCCGGACACAACAATATAGGGAAGCCCTTTTTTTCTTAATTATTCCATGAATTTCATGAAATAATTTAAAAAAAAAATACGTGGGGCTTCGCCCTATTTTTGTGTCCAGCCAGGTACAACAAGGCAGCTGGGGGCTGGAATCCGCAGCGCAGGGAGGCCCAAGCTTTCTGGGCCCCACCCGCTGCAAATTGCAGTCCGCAGCCGCCCCGGAAAATGGCGCGTTCATAGAAGCGCCATCTTCTGGCGCTGTACCCAACTCATCCAGGGCCCTGGTGCGGTGGCTCACTGGGTAATAAAGGGGTTAGGGCCAGCTTGGCATTATCAGCTGGCCCTAAGCCCGAAATTCATGGGGTCACGCCAATTTTAGACATGACCACCATGAATTTCTAGTAAAGTATTTAAAAAAACACAAACACCCAGAATAAAGTCCTTTAATTGAAATAAAGACACAATTCTTTATTGTTCTAAATTAAACCATACTTACCATCACACCCATTCCAGCTGAAGCCAACGATCTCCTGCAATAAAAGTAAAATAATAAAGCAACCTCATCCTTACCTTTCCATGGTTCCCAGGACAGCTTCAGCTCTGCTACATCGAGATGACAGGCTGGACCGCAGCAGAACGCTGCCATCCAGCCTGTCATCCCGCAGACACTGAGAAGCGCAGGCATGCTTGCGCTCCTCAGTGTCTCTCTGTGACGGCATCCAGATGAGCGGAGGTCATGTCCAATGAACTCAGCTCACCTCATGCACGTCACTGACAGCGTGGGAAAATTCTCACGCTGAAGCGCTGAGTGCAGGAGAATTCTCCCACGCTGTCAGTGACGTACATGAGGTGAGCCGAGTTCATTGTCGGCTCATCTGGATGCCGTCACAGCCAGACACTGAGGAGTGGAAGTATGCCTGCGCTTCTCAGTGTCTGCGGGATGACAGGCTGGATGGCAGCGTTCTGCTGCGGTCCAGCCTGTCATCTCGATGTAGCAGAGCTGGAGCCGTCGTGGGAGCCATGGAAAGGTAAGGATGAGGTTGGTTTATTATTTTTCTTTTATTGCAGGAGATCGTTGGCTTCAGCTGGAATGGGCGTGATGGTAAGTATGGTTTAATTTAGAACAATAAAGAATTGTGTGTTTATTTCAATTAAAGGACTTTTTTCTGGGTGTTTGTGTTTTTTTTAAATACTTTACTAGAAATTCATGGTGGTCATGTCTAATATTGGCGTGAACCCATGAATTTTGGGCTTAGGGCCAGCTGATAATGCCAAGCTGGCCTTAACCCCTTTATTACCCAGTGAGCCACCGCACCAGGGCCCTGGATGAGTTGGGTACAGCGCCAGAAGATGGCGCTTCTATGAACGCGCCATTTTCCGGGGCGGCTGCGGACTGCAATTTGCAGCGGGTGGGGCCCAGAAAGCTTGGGCCTCCCTGCGCTGCAGATTCCATCCCCCAGCTGCCTAGTTGTACCTGGCTGGACACAAAAATAGGGCGAAGCTCCACGTATTTTTTTTTTAAATTATTTCATGAAATTCATGGAATAATTAAGAAAAAAAGGGCTTCCCTATATTGTTGTGTCCGGCTAGGTACAAATAGGCAGCTGGTGGTTGGGGGCAGCCCGTTCCTGCCTGCTGTACCTGACTGGACACAAATATAGGGCGAAGCCCCACATCAATTTTTTTTAATTATTTCATGAATTTCCTGAAATGATTTAAAAAAAATTGACGTGGGGCTTCGCACTATATTTGGGTCCAGCCAGGTACAGCAGGCAGGAACGGGCTGCCCCCAACCACCAGCTGCCTATTTGTACCTAGCCGGACACAACAATATAGGGAAGCCCTTTTTTTCTTAATTATTCCATGAATTTCATGAATTTAAAAAAAAAAACGTGGAGCTTCGCCCTATTTTTGTGTCCAGCCAGGTACAACTAGGCAGCTGGGGGCTGGAATCTGCAGCGCAGGGAGGCCCAAGCTTTCTGCCCCCCCCCCCCTTCCCGCTGAAAATTGCAGTCCGCAGCCACCCCGGAAAATGGCGCGTTCATAGAAGCTGGATGCTGTACCTGGCTGGCATACAAAAATATGGCGAAGCCCACGTCAAAAGTTTTGGGAAAAATTAATTAAAAAATAAATAATAATTTAGGGACTGCATCTTTATTAACTCCTCAAATGTCATTTAGTGTTAAAATAAAGGATTTATTTTAAAAAAAATTGACGTGGGGCTTCGCCCTATATTTGTATCCAGCCAGGTACAGCAGGCAGGAACAGGCTGCCCCCAACCACCAGCTGCCTATTTGTACCTGGCCGGACACAACAATATAGGGAAGCCCTTTTTTTCTTAATTATTCCATGAATTTCATGAAATAATTTAAAAAAAAAATACGTGGAGCTTCGCCCTATTTTTGTGTCCAGCCAGGTACAACTAGGCAGCTGGGGGCTGGAATCCGCAGTGCAGGGAGGCCCAAGCTTTCTGGGCCACCCCCGCTGCAAATTGCAGTCCGCAGCCGCCCCAGAAAATGGCGCGTTCATAGAAGCGCCATCTTCTGGCGCTGTACCCAACTCATCCAGGGCCCTGGTGCGGTGGCTCACTGGGTAATAAAGGGGTTAAGGCCAGCTTGGCATTATCAGCTGGCCCTAAGCCCGAAATTCATGGGGTCACGCCAATATTAGACATGACCACCATGAATTTCTAGTAAAGTATTTAAAAAAACACAACACCCAGAATAAAGTCCTTTAATTGAAATAAAGACACAATTCTTTATTGTTCTAAATTAAACCATACTTACCATCACGCCCATTCCAGCTGAAGCCAACGATCTCCTGCAATAAAAGTAAAATAATAAAGCAACATCATCCTTACCTTTCCATGGCTCCCACGACAGCTTCAGCTCTGCTACATCGAGATGACAGGCTGGACCGCAGCAGAACGCTGCCATCCATCCTGTCATCCCGCAGACACTGAGAAGCGCAGGCATACTTCCACTCCTCAGTGTCTGGCTGTGACGGCATCCAGATGAGCCGAGGTCATGTCCAATGAACTCAGCTCACCTCATGTACGTCACTGACAGCGTGGGAAAATTCTCCTGCACTCAGGACTTCAGCGTGAGAATTTTCCCACGCTGTCAGTGACGTGCATGAGGTGAGCTGAGTTCATTGGACATGAACTCGGCTCATCTGGATGACGTCACAGAGAAACACTGAGGAGCGCAAGCATGCCTGCTCTTCTCAGTGTCTGCGGGATGACAGGCTGGATGGCAGCGTTCTGCTGCGGTCCAGCCTGTCATCTCGATGTAGCAGAGCTGAAGCTGTCGTGGGAACCATGGAAAGGTAAGGATGAGGTTGCTTTATTATTTTACTTTTATTGCAGGAGATCGTTGGCTTCAGCTGGAATGGGCGTGATGGTAAGTATGGTTTAATTTAGAACAATAAAGAATTGTGTGTTTATTTCAATTAAAGGACTTTATTCTGGGTGTTTGTGTTTTTCTTTAACTTTGACTATGGGGTTAGTAATGGGGGTGTCTTATAGACGCCTCTCCATTACTAACCTGGGCTTGATGTCAGCTGGCATTATAAGCTGACATCAACCCCAACCCTATTACCCCACTGCCACCGCACCAGGGCAGCGTGGAAGAGCGAGGCTAAGTGCCAGAATTGGCGCATCCTATGGATGCGCCATTTCTGGGGCGGCTGACGGCTGGTGTTTCTAGCCTGGGAGGAGGCCAATATTCATGTCACCCTTCCTGGGCTATTAATATCAGCCCCCAGCTGTCTGCCTAGCCTGTGCTAGCTATTAAATTAGGGGGGACCCCACGTTATTTTTTTTGGGGGGTTCCCCCATTTTAATAGCTAGTAAAGGCTAGGTATTCAGCTGGGGGCTGATATTAGTAGCCTGGGAAGCTCCGTGGGTATTACCCCCTTCCCAGGCTTCAAACATTTGCCCCAGCTGTCTGCTTAACCTCCGCTAGAGCCTAAAATTAAGGGGAACCCCACGCCAATTTTTTTTTAAATAAATCCTTTATTTTAACACTAAATGACAAGTACAGTAACCAACACTATCACTGTACTTCATATATATGTGACTGACATGTTTCTATCTATCTAATCTATGTGTGATTCTCTATTCTTTCTATTCTAAATTGTCGGGTACCGATGCTGAATTGCCGGCCGGCTTTCTTAAAGAGACGGTGCATGAAAACACTATTATTTTTTTAAATAAATCCTTTACACTAAATGACAAGTACAGTAAGCAGCACTGTCACTGTACTTCTTATATATGTGGCTGACATGTTTCTATCTATCTAATCTATGTGTGAAGCTCTATTCTGTCTGTTATAAATTGTCGGGTACCGCTGCTGAATTGCCGGCCGGCTTTTTTAAAGAGACGGTGCACGAAAACACTAATATTTTTTTTAATAAATCCTTTACACTAAATGACAAGTACAGTAAGCAACACTGTCACTGTACTTCATATATATGTGACTGACATGTTTCTATCTATCTAATCTATGTGTGATGCTCTATTCTTTCTGTTGTAAATTGTCGGGTACCGGTGAATGCCGCTGCTGAATTGCCGGCTTTTCATGTCATTCTACATTATTCTTAGTTGTTTTACTTCATGTAGAATTAACCTACAAGGAAAGAAAGGGTTTATTTTCATTCCGATATTTGTGTCCCATTGACTTGCATTGGTTTCCGGTATCGGAATCGGCGATATCCGATACTTTTTGGGTATCGGCCCGATCCAATCCGATACGATATTTCCTGATATCGGAAGGTATCGCTCAACACTAATTATTAGCTGTAATTGCAAACAAGGGTTATTCCACAAAATATTAAACATAGGGGTTGTATAATAATTGACCCACACTTTTATGTTTAAAATTTATTAAAATTCAACTGAGCAACATAACTTTTTGGTTTGTAAGATTTATGCTTCTGTTCATAAATCCTACTCTCGTTTGCAGTTTGAAGGCTCTAACTTATTTGCATCTTATCAAACCAGCTAAATCTGCAGGGGGTTGAATACTACTTGTAGGCACTGTACATGTGTGACATCCATGTATCTGTTTCTGTCCATGTATCTGTGTTACACATCAGTGTGCCATGTACCAGCGCCTGGGAAAAGAAGTACAGTTCGCGCTGATCCTTGGTGCCGGCTGTTGAAGGCAGCTCTCATCATTGTTGCCTGGTCGCGCTGAGATCAGCCCAACCAGGAGACAATGATGAGCGTTGTATTCAGTACCCGCTGTGTACATCCCGTGTAAAATTAAGAATTAAATGGAAAAAAATGTTGTGGGCTCCCGTCTCATAACCAGCAGAGGGAAAGCCGCCCAATTGGGGGCTGATATTACTAGCCATGATAAGGGGCCATTAGCCAAAAATGTTCTCTGGCTATTAATAACAGTTCACACACTGGCTAGATTACTTGCTAGATTACAGGGGGGCCCCAGAATTTTTTTTACGTAGGGTTCCCCTATAAATTCTAACCAGCCAAGGCTAAACAGACAGCTGTGGATGATATTAATAGCCAGGGCAGGGGCCATAGTTATTGGCCCCCTCCGAGGTTAATAAGATCAGCTATCAGCAGCCCCAGAAATGGCGCATCAATAAGATGTACTAATTCTGTCTCTTAGCCTCCGCTCTTCCCACTTTCCCTGGTGTGGTGGCAAGTGGGGTATTAGGGTTGGGGTTAATGTAAACTTTATAACGCCAGCTGACATCAAGCCCCAGGGGTTAGTAATGGAGAGGCGTCTATAAGACGCCCCCATTACTAACCCCATAGTAAGTTTTGAAATAAAGACACAGCAAGAATAAAATCCACACCCTGTTTTACATATTTATTTAAAAAAAAACTGTTATACTCACCTTAACGCCTAATCCATTGAAGCCAATGTCCCCTGTAAAAAAAAAAAGATAAACAACCATATCCCTCACCTGCTTGACGTGAATATATTCATCCGATGCCAATGTCCCCTGTAAAAAAACAAAAATAAAAAAGCAAACTTATACTAACGTAAGCACCTAATCCACCAAAGCCAATGTCCCCTGTAAAAAAACAAAAATAATAAATAACCATATCCCTCACCTATCCAACGTGAAAATAATCCATGCTGTACAACGCCATAATACATCTGTGTGACATCTGGTTTTCAAAATGAACAGTGCCATGATGCGACCGATCATGCTGAAAACCAAGGGAGAATGAACTGCTGCAAGTGTGCCGATGAACTGCTGGGGTGCGCACGGCGATCTGCGCATGCGGCGACAGTCCGATCCAATTGGTTGGCCAAAGGCCACGTGACCAGGTTTCACAGGGTTATAAGGTCCTGTAGGGCTTCTTTCTCTAGTTGCTTCCCCTAGAGAAAGCTATGGAATAAATAAGCAAAATGCACGTTGGGGACGTTTTGTACTTCTTGGGATTGTCCAGTAGAATGGGTAAGGTTTGGCAATATTCACTTGGTCTTATTTGAACGTTTTGATGTTATGGTGTTTTGAGGAGTCACAAATACTATGATGATACAGGTGTTTCTCACTAAATTAGAATATCATCAAAAAGTTCATTTATTTCAGTTCTTCAATACAAAAAGTGACACTCATATATTATATAGAGTCATTACACACAGAGGGATCTATTATATAGAGTCATTACACACAGAGGGATCTATTATATAGAGTCATTACACACAGAGGGATCTATTATATAGAGTCATTACACACAGAGTGATCTATTATATAGAGTCATTACACACAGAGGGATCTATTATATAGAGTCATTACACACAGAGTGATCTATTATATAGTCATTACACACAGAGGGATCTATTATATAGAGTCATTACACACAGAGGGATCTATTATATAGAGTCATTACACACAGAGGGATCTATTATATAGAGTCATTACACACAGAGGGATCTATTATATAGAGTCATTACACACAGAGGGATCTATTATATAGAGTCATTACACACAGAGGGATCTATTATATAGAGTCATTACACACAGAGGGATCTATTATATAGAGTCATTACACACAGAGGGATCTATTATATAGAGTCATTACACACAGAGGGATCTATTATATAGAGTCATTACACACAGAGGGATCTATTATATAGAGTCATTACACACAGAGTGATCTATTATATAGGGTCATTACACACAGAGGGATCTATTATATAGAGTCATTACACACAGAGTGATCTATTATATAGTCATTACACACAGAGGGATCTATTATATAGAGTCATTACACGCAGAGGGATCTATTATATATAGAGTCATTACACACAGAGGGATCTATTATATAGAGTCATTACACACAGAGGGATCTATTATATAGAGTCATTACACACAGAGGGATCTATTATATAGAGTCATTACACACAGAGGGATCTATTATATAGAGTCATTACACACAGAGGGATCTATTATATAGAGTCATTACACACAGAGGGATCTATTATATAGAGTCATTACACACAGAGGGATCTATTATATAGAGTCATTACACACAGAGGGATCTATTATATAGAGTCATTACACACAGAGGGATCTATTATATAGAGTCATTACACACAGAGGGATCTATTATATAGGGTCATTACACACAGAGGGATCTATTATATAGAGTCATTACACACAGAGGGATCTATTATATAGAGTCATTACACACAGAGGGATCTATTATATAGAGTCATTACACACAGAGGGATCTATTATATAGAGTCATTACACACAGAGGGATCTATTATATAGAGTCATTACACGCAGAGGGATCTATTATATATAGAGTCATTACACACAGAGGGATCTATTATATAGAGTCATTACACACAGAGGGATCTATTATATAGAGTCATTACACACAGAGGGATCTATTTCAAGTGTTTATTTCTCTTAATGTTGATGATTATGGACCCGTTGAAGCGCCGGAGCGAAATGGCCGTTGTCCTAACAGTGCACCACATGCTCCCCTGCCCATCTGTTTTTACCATGGATCAAGAATAAAGGAGTGTTTTTTACATTTACCAGTGAGTGCTACTCTTTTTTCTCTTGCAAGGACTTTATCATAGACTTTCTTCACTGTAGCGCCCAGTTAAAATCGGGAAGAGCTGTGTAATAGAGTCCCACAGATATACTGGTATGCTGCAAAGGCTCTGAATGAATGAGGTGCCGGTATTTTTCTGCTCTTAGACTGAACATGTCTGATGGATGTGCAGTGCTTGTGTGATGTGTGTCCTTTCCTTGTATGATATGTCTGATGTGCACACTATGGTTGTGTGATGTGTCTGATGTGTGAATTGTGTTTTTGTGATGTGTCTGATGTGTGCGCTGTGCTTGTGTGATATGTCTGATGTGTGCATTGTGCTTGTGTGATATGTATAATGTGTGCCCTGGGCTTCTGTAATGTGTCTGATGTGTGATGTGGTGATGTGATGTGTCTGATGTGTGCAATGTGCTTCTGTAATGTGTCTGATGTGTGCTGTAGTGATGTGATGTGTCTGACATGTGTGCTATGCTTGTGAGATGTGTCTGATGAGTGCATTGTGCTTGTGTGATGCGTATGATGTGTCTGATGTGTGCTGTGGTGATGTGATGTGTCTGATGTGTGCGCTGGGCTTGTGTGATGTGTCTGATGTGTGCTGGGCTTGTGTGATGTGTCTGATGTGTGCTGTGGTGATGTGATGTGTCTGATGTGTGATGTGTCTGATGTGTGCTGTGGTGATGTGTCTGATGTGTGCGCTGGGCTTGTGTGATGTGTCTGATGTGTGCATTGTGCTTTTGTGATGTGTCTGATGTGTGCGCTGGGCTTCTGTGATGTGTCTGATGTGTGCTGTGGTGATGTGTATAATGTGTCTCATGTGTGCATTGTGCTTTTGTGATGTGTCTGATGTGTGTGCTGGGCTTCTGTGATGTGTCTGATGTGTGCTGTGGTGATGTGATGTGTCTGATGTGTGCTGTGGTGATGTGATGTGTCTGATGTGTGCTGTGGTGATGTGATGTGTCTGATGTGTGATGTGGTGATGTGATGTGTCTGATGTGTGCGCTGGGCTTGTGTGATGTGTCTGATGTGTGCTGTGGTGATGTGATGTGTCTGATGTGTGCTGTGGTGATGTGATGTGTCTGATGTGTGATGTGGTGATGTGATGTCTCTGATGTGTGTGCTGGGCTTGTGTGATGTGTCTGATGTGTGCTGTGGTGATGTGATGTCTCTGATGTGTGCGCTGGGCTTGTGTGATGTGTCTGATGTGTGCGCTGGGCTTGTGTGATGTGTCTGATGTGTGCGCTGGGCTTGTGTGATGTGTCTGATGTGTGCTGTGGTGATGTGTCTGATGTGTGCTGTGGTGATGTGTGTGATGTGTCTTATGTGTGCTGTGGTGATGTGATGTGTCTGATGTGTGCGCTGGGCTTGTGTGATGTGTCTGATGTGTGCTGTGGTGATGTGATGTGTCTTATGTGTGCTGTGGGGATGTGATGTGTCTGATCTAGCGCTGGACTCGTGAAGAATAAGTAACTCTCCTATTATTATATTTTTCCATAGGGCAAGTTTTTGGTCTTACAAAAAATATAAAAAAAATAATTTATGAGAGAAGAGTCCATATACACACGTGGTCAAAATTGTTGTTACCCCTCGTTTAATGAAAGAAAATCCAACAATGGTCACAGGAATAGTTTGAATCTGACAAAAGTAATAATAAATTAACAATTTATGAAAATGAACAGATGAAAGTCAGACATTGCTTTTCTGCTTCCACAGAATTAAAAAAAAAATTAAATTCATGAAATCGGCCTGGACACAAATGATGGTTCTTCTTAACTTAATATTTTGTTGAACAACCTTTTGCGGCAATCACTGCAATCAGACGATTCCTGTAACTGTCAATGAGACTTCTGCACCTCTCCACAGGTATTTTGGCCCCTCCTCATGAGCAAACTGCTCCAGTTGTCTCGTGTTTGAAGGCTGCCTTTTCCAGACGACATGTTTCAGCTCTTTCCAAAGATGCTCAATAGGATTTAGGTCAGGGCTCATAGAAGCCACTTCAGAATAGTCCAATGTTTTCCTCTTGGCCATTCTTTGGTGTTTTTAGCTGTGTGTTTTGGGTCATTATCCTGTTGCAAGACCCATGACCTGCAACTGAGACGAAGCTTTCTGACACTGGGCAGCACGTTTCTGTCTAGAATCCCTTGATAGTCTTGAGATTTCATTGTACCCTGCACAGATTCAAGACACCCTGTGCCAGATGCAGCAAAGCAGCCCCAGAACATAACAGAGCCTCCTCCATGTTTCACAGTAGGGACAGTGTTCTTTTCTTGATATGCTTCATTTTTCCGTCTGTGAACACAGAGCTGAGGTGCCTTGCCAAAAACTTCCATTTTTGTCTCATCTGTCGATAGGACATTCTCCCAGAAGCTTTGTGGCTTGTTGTAGCATTGGCGTCTCTGACCCCTGCCAGGCAGAGACGCCGTCTCTCTCACCGCCGCGCTCCCCGCCCGGCGTCCTCCAGCGCTCCTCTTCCTGCTTCTGCCGGCGCGCGCAGCTTCCCGGGCACTGTGCTTAGGGCGCGCGCTCCCTCCCTCTTAAAGGGGCTGCGCGCGCCGCCCTAAGGAGTCCCCGGCCAATTGCCGGAGGTCCTCCCATATATAAAGCACCTCCTCAAATATGGAGGTGCCCGAGCAATAGTTGATGCACAGTGTACTTACCTCTGCTTCAGCCCTCAGGTCCCGCTGCTAGCCTGACTACTAGTCCTGTTCGCCAGCCTGACTACTCTCCAGCCCGACAGTCTGTCTTCCGTTCAGTCCGCCAGTCTGTCTATGGGCTTTGCCCGCCAGCTTACTTGGAAGCACCTGCCTGCTACTTGTTACTCCTGCTTGTTACCTGCCGTGCCTACCTGGAGGCTTCTGCTTGCTACCTGCCGAGCCTACCTGGAGGCTCCTGCTGTCACTTGCTGTGACCACCTGTCAGCCTACCTGGAGGCTCCTGCTGTCACTTGCTGTGACCACCTGTCAGCCTACCTGGAGGCTCCTGCTGTCACTTGTCGTGACCACCTGCCAGCCTACCTGGAGATTCCTGCCCGTCACTTGCCGTGACCACCTGACAGCCTACCTAGAGGCTCCTGCCTGTCACCTGCTGTGACCACCTGACAGCCTACCTAGAGGCTCCCGCCTGTCGCCTGCCGTGTCTGCCAGTCCATCCCCAAGGACCACTCGTCAGCCTGCCTGCTGTGCCCATCTGCTATACCGGTCAGTCCCAGCCATCTGACCCGTGGGAGTCACCTGCTCTCTTACAAGGTCGTCCCCAGAGTAGCACCTGGTCCCTCTGCTAGGTCCCTCCCTGGTCACGGAGTCGTTAGCCGTCGTACGACCTAGGTCGGCCCGAGTTGATACTTAGTTACGCCCCTCTGGGTCCCTCCTTGCACCGCAGCACAGAGGTTCCACCACCCGGATCCGTAACAGTTTGCCCGGGCCATGGAACCCGGTGGCCTCCAAGCTCCTTCGCTCTATGACCTGTACCAGGAGGTTTCTCGTCAGAGATCCCAACAGGAAACCATCCTGAACTTCCTGCGGAGTTTCAACTCCCACCTGGACACACTGACTGTTCCACCTGTGTCCGCCTCGAGTCGTGCGACTCCCGCTCCGGCAGCGCCGCTGCCCACCAATACCACGGCATCCAACCCAGGTCCCCGGCTCTCTGCACCTCCTCGTTTTGGAGGCTAACCCGCTCTAGCTCGGGGTTTCATAAACCAGTGCACCCTGCACTTTGAACTTTTGGCACATCAGTTTCCTTCCGACCGGGCTAAGGTGGCGTTCATTATGTCTCACCTCACTGGAGAAGCACTGGCATGGCTAAATCCCCTGTGGGAGAGAGGGGATCCCCTGGTGTCCGATCTATCGTCTTTCCTCGCTGCTTTCCGGAAAGTCTTCGATGAACCAGGACGAAAATCCTCTACTGCCTCCTCTCTGCTACGTCTCCGCCAAGAGAGTCTGACCATGGGCCAATATGCCATACGGTTCCGTACCCTCGCTTCTGAGCTTGCCTGGGACAACGAGGCCCTGGTGTCCATCTTCTGGGAGGGCCTTTCCGGTCGGATTAAGGAAGAGTTAGCCAACCGGGACATTCCTACCACCCTGGATGATCTGGTGTCGCTAGCCACCCGGATCGACATCCGTTTCCTGGAACGTGCTAAAGAGACTACCCGGGAGCGAAGATTTCCTCGTCTTGCTCCTACTTTCCAGAGACCTGCCTCTCAATTAGCAACTCCCCGGGCACGCTACCCTGAACCTATGCAGGTCGACCAGACCAAGATGGTCCAATCTCGCCAAGAGTCACGCCGAGCCGAGGGGAGCTGTTTCTACTGTGGCAGTAAGGAGCACTTCATCCGTTCCTGCCCGGTGAAGCCGGGAAACGCCAGTGTCTAGGACCGCTCGGAGAGGTCATCCTAGGCAAAAGTAAACCCTCTCCTTCCCTGACTTTGTCTGTCTCCATCTCCTGGGGAGAGAACCGCTACTTTGAAATTGCACACCTAGATTCCGGAGCTGCTGGGAACCTCATTTCCCAGTCCCTGGTAGAGAAATATCACATTCCCACCAAACCTCTGGCTGAACCATTGGCAGTCGCCTCCGTGGATGGAAGACTCCTTCCGGTGACTATCCTGCTCGTCACAGAACCTATAACCCTGCAGGTGGGAATGCTGTACTCTGAGAGGATCTCCTTCCATGTGCTTTCCGGTCTCTCTCACTCCCTATTGCTAGGTCTACCTTGGCTTCAGAAACATGAACCTGTGCTGAATTGGCAATCCGGTGAAGTTCTCCTTTGGGGGCAGGATTCCCATAAGACCTGCCTGGTCCCGGTCCACCCCGGTTCGTCCTCCACCCAACCCGGCTAATCTACCCGGTTTACCGGCACCTTACTGGTCCTATGCAGATGTCTTCGACAAAAAGTAAGCAGAGACACTGCCACCTTATAGGCCATATGATTGCCCGAACGACCTGGTACCCGGAGCCACTCCACCCCGTGGGCGTATTTACCCGTTTTCGTCGGCCAAAACCCGGGCCATGTCGGAGTACACTGAGGAGAATCTGGCTAGGGGATTCATCCAGAAATCTACCTCCCCGGCTGGAGCCAGATTCTTCTTCGTCAAGAAGAAGGATGGCTCGCTACGCCCCTGTATTGACTATAGAGGACTCAATCAAATCACAGTCAAAAACAAATACTCCCTGCCGCTCTTCTCCGAGTTGTTTGACCACCTTAAGGGCGCCAGGATCTTTTCCAAGCTCGATCTACGTGGGGCGTATAACCTAGTCTGGATCCGTCAAGGAGACGAGTGGAAGACGGCATTCAATACCCGGGACGGTCACTATGAATACCGTGTGATGCCCTTCGGTCTCTGCAATGCTCCCGCCGTCTTCCAAGAATTAGTCAATGACATCTTCCTTGACCTTCTTTATTCCTGCGTGGTGGTGTACCTGGACGACATCTTGGTCTTCTCTCCGGACCTTCCCACACACCGGAGGGATGTTCGTCAGGTTCTGCTTAGGCTCAGGCATAATCACCTCTATGCCAAATGTGAGAAGTGCCTCTTCGAGCAGACCTCCCTTCCGTTCCTGGGCTATATTATCTCCCAGACAGGTCTATGAATGGACCCCGAGAAGCTCTCTGCCGTCTTAAAGTGGCCCCATCCGGAGGGGTTGAAGGTGATTCAGCGATTCCTGGGCTTCACCAACTACTACCATCTCTTCATCCCGCACTTCTCTTCCCGGACTGCTCCCATCTCTGCGCTCACCCGTAAGAGAGCAAATCCCAAGGTATGGCCGCCCGAAGCTGAGGAGGCCTTCCTTTCCTTAAAGCAAGCCTTCTCCTCTGCCCCAGTGCTGCACCATCCGGACTGCAACAAACAGTTCTTCCTGGAGGTTGATGCTTCCTCCTCCGGAGCCGGAGCGGTGCTCACCCAAAAATCTTCATCCAGGAGAATGGTAACCTGCGGCTTCTTCTCCAAACTCTTCTCGTCGTCTGAGCGCAACTACTCCATAGGAGACCGAGAACTGTTAGCTATCAAATTGGCGCTGAAGGAGTGCCGTTACCTCCTTGAAGGGGCTCTATACCCAGTGATCATCTATACTGATCACAAAAACCTTGCATATCTCCAGAATGCTCTAAGACTCAATCCGCGTCAGGCCCGGTGGTCTTTGTTCTTCGCTTTATCCTACATTTGCGCCCGGCGGACAAGAATGTTAAAGCTGACGCCTTGTCCCGGTCCTTCCTGTCCTCCGATCTAGAGGAGGAGCCTATGCACATCATCGACCCCTCCAAAGTGATGAGTATGGCCCCCTTAGATCTGACCCGTTTCCCACCCGGTAAGACGTTTGTAGCGGTTCCAGACCGGGAGAAGATTCTTCACTGGGGTCATTCATCTAAACTAGCCGGTCAGAAGAAAACTTTCCTGCTCATTACCTGGCATTACTGGTGGCCTACCCTGCGCAAGGATGTGGTAGACGTCGTCTCGGCCTGTTCGTCTTGTGCCCACAACAAAGTTCCCAGACATCTTCCAGCCGGTCACCTCCTGCCTCTTCCCGTACCTGCTGACCCTTGGCAACACATTGCTATGGACATTATTACAGATCTCACTGTTTCTGCCGGCTGTACAGTCATTTGGGTGGTCGCCGACCGCTTTTCTAAAATGGCCCACTTCATCCTTCTGCCTGGTCTCCCGTCTGCATCCGAGCTGGCTAAGGACTTCTTCCTTCACATCTTCCGTCTCCATGGCCTACCCCTCCACATTGTGTCGGATCGAGGGTTTCAGTTCACCTCACGCTTCTGGAGAGCTACGTGTAAACTGCTGGATGTCACCCTGGATTTCTCCTCCGCTTACCATCCACAGTCCAATGGCCAAGTGGAGCATATCAACCAGATCCTTACCAGCTACCTCCGGCACTTTGTTAATGCTCACCATACCGATTGGGTGGACCTCCTACCATGGGCCGAATTCTCCTACAACAACCATGAGAGCGAATCGACTTCCAAGTCCCCGTTCTTTGTAGTTTATGATCAACATCCCAGGATTCCGTTTCCCGTCTCCGCTTCTGTGGAAATCCTGCCGTGGAGTCTCTGGTCAGCGAATTTTCCACCATTTGGGAAAATACTAGGTCTGCACTTCTTCAGTCCTCCAAGCGGATGAAGAGATATGCTGACGAGACGTCTGGATCCGCCTCAATTCCGTCCGGGAGACAAGGTTTGACTCTCCTCCAAACATGTTCGGCTCAAAATACCCTCCTACAAGTTGGGTCCTCGGTTCATCGGTCCATTTGAAGTCCTCAAACAAATCAACCCAGTGGCCTACAAGTTAAAACTCCCGGCCACCTTACGGATTCCCAACTCCTTCAACGTATCTCTCCTCAAACCTGTTGTGTTTAATTATTTTTCCAACAATCCAGGTACTCCCCCTGCTCCGGTTTCCGCTGAGGACGTTTTTGAGGTAGAGAATATTCTGGCCACCAAGAGGATAAGAGGAAAAACCTTTTTTTCTGGTGGATTGGAAGGGGTTTGGCCCAGAGGAGAGAACTTGGGAACCCAGGGAGAACATTCATGCCCCGCTTCTCCTTGAAAAATTTCTTTCTGGCCTAAAAAAGAGGGGTCGTAAAGGGGGGGGGGGGGGTACTGTAGCATCGGCGTCTCTGCCCCCTGCCAGGCAGAGACGCCGTCCTTCTCACAGCCGCGCTCCCCGCCCGGTGTCCTCCAGCGCTCCTCTTCCTGCTTCTGCCGGCGCGCGCAGCTTCCCGGGCACTGTGCTTAGGGCGCGCACGCGCTCCCTCCCTCTTAAAGGGGCCGCACGCGCCACCCTAAGGAGTCCCCGGCCAATTGCCGGAGGTCCTCCCATATATAAAGCACCTCCTCCAATATGGAGGTGCCCGAGCAATACACTGTGTGCAGAATTATTAGGCAAATGAGTATTTTGATCACATGATATTTTTTATACATGTTGTCCTACTCCAAGCTGCATAGACTTGAGAGCCAACTACCAATTAAGTAAATCTGGTGATGTGCATCTCTGTAATGAGGAGGGGTGTTGACTAATGACATCAACACCCTATATAAGGTGGGCTTAATTATTAGGCAACTTCCTTTCCTTTGGCAAAATGGGTCAGAAGAGAGATTTGACGGGCTCTGAAAAGTCCAAAATTTGGAGATGTCTTGCAGAGGAATGCAGCAGTCTTGAAATTTCCAAACTTTTGAAGCGTGATCACTGAACAATCAAGCGTTTCATGACAAATAGCCAACAGGGTCGCAAGAAGCGTGTTGGCCAAAAAAGGCGCAAAATAACTGCACATGAATTGAGGAAAACCAAGCGTGAAGCTGCCAAGATGCCATTCACCACCAGTTTTGCCATATTTCAGAGCTGCAACGTTACTGGAGTATCAAAAAGCACAAGGTATGCGATACTCAGGGACATGGCCAAGGTAAGGAAGGCTGAAAAACGACCACCTTTGAACAAGAAACATAAGATAAAACGTCAAGAATGGGCCAAGAAATATCTTAAGACTGATTTTTCAAAGGTTTTATGGACTGATGAAATGAGCGTGACTCTTGATGGGCCAGATGGATGGGCCAGAGGCTGGATCAGTAAAGGGCAGAGAGCTTCACTCCGACTCAGACGCCAGCAAGGTGGAGGTGGGGTACTGGTATGGGCTGGTATCAAAGATGAACTTTTGGGACCTTTTCGGGTTGAGGATGGAGTGAAGCTCAACTCCCAGACCTACTGCCAGTTTCTGGAAGACAACTTCTTCAAACAGTGGTACAGGAAGAAGTCGGTATCGTTCAAGAAAAACATGATTTTCATGCAGGACAATGCTCCATCACATGCATCCAACTACTCCACAGCGTGGCTGGCCAGTTAAGGTCTAAAAGAAGAAAAAATAATGACATGGCCCCTTGTTCACCTGATCTGAAACCCATAGAGAACCTGTGGTCCATCATAAAATGTGAGATCTACAGGGAGGGAAAACAGTACACCTCTCGGAACAGTGTCTGGGATGCTGTGGTGGCTGCTGCACGCAATGTTGATCGAAAACAGATCAAGCAACTGACAGAATCTATGGATGGAAGGGTGTTGAGTGTCATCATAAAGAAAGGTGGCTATATTGATCACTAATTTTTTTTGTTTTTGTTTTTGCATGTCAGAAATGTTTATTTCTAAATTTTGTGCACTGATATTGGTTTACCTTGTGAAAATAAACAAGTGAGATGGGATTATATTTGGTTTTTATTAAGTTGCCTAATAATTCTGCACAGTAATAGTTACCTGCACAAACAGATATCCTCCTAAGATAGCCAAATCTAAAAAAACACTTCAACTTCCAAAAATATTAAGCTTGGATATTTATGAGTCTTTTGGGTTGATTGAGAACAAAGTTGTTGATCAATAATAAAAATAATCCTCTAAAATACAACTTGCCTAATAATTCTGCACACAGTGTAGTTGATGCATAGTGTACTTACCTCTGCTTCAGCCCTCAGGTCCTGCTGCTAGCCTGACTACTAGTCCTGTTCGCCAGGCTGACTACTCTCCAGCCCGACTGTCTGTCTTCCATTCAGTCCGCCAGTCTGTCTATGGGCTTTGCCCGCCTGCTTACCTGGAAGCACCTGCCTGCTACTTGTTACTCCTGCTTGTTACCTGCCGTGCCTACCTGGAGGCTTCTGCTTGCTACCTGCCGAGCCTACCTGGAGGCTCCTGCTGTCACTTGCTGTGACCACCTGTCAGCCTACCTGGAGGCTCCTGCCCGTCACTTACCGTGACCACCTGACAGCCAACCTAGAGGCTCCTGCCTGTCACCTGCCGTGACCACCCGACAGCCTAACTAGAGGCTCCCGCCTGTTGCCTGCCGTGTCTGCCAGTCCATCCCCCAGGACCACTCGTCAGCCTGCCTGCTGTGCTCATCTCCTATACCGGTCAGTCAAAGCCATCTGGGAGTCACCTATTCTCTGACAAGGTCGTCCCCAGAGTAGCACCTGGTCCCTCTGCTCAGTCCCTCCCTGGTCACGGAGTCGTTAGCCGCCGTACGACCTAGTTCGGTCCAAGTTGATACTTCGTTACACCCCTCTGGGTCCCTCCTTGCACCGCAGCACAGAGGTTCCACCACCCGGATCCGTAACACTTGTCAACATGTAGTTTGGCAAATTCCAGTCTGGCTTTTTTATGATTTTCTTTTCAACAATGGTGTTCTCCTTGGTCGTCTCCCATGAAGTCCACTTTGGATCAAACAACGACAGATGGTGCGATCTGACACTGATGTTCCTTGAGCTTGAAGTTCATCTTTAATCTCTTTAGAAGTTATCCTGGGCTCTTTTGTTACCATTCATATTATCAGTAGAGATGAGCGTTTTTCTACTCGAACTGTTCGCCAATCTCAAATTCGAGCTGTTTTGGGCGGTGTTCGAGCCGGTCGGCGAACACGAACAATTTGAGAAAAATTCGGCTGTTCGAGGTTATGTTCGATAACTGTTCGTGCACCAAAATCATAACTGGATTTTTTCTCAGTAATGATGAAAATTAATGTTAATACGCAGTTTGAGTGTACAGCGGGGCGGGGGGAGGGGCAGGGGATGGATCTCTGCAGGAACAATGAAGATCTCCATTTTTTTTTCTCTTTCCCGCATTTGCAGTGGGGAGGTGCAATCTGTCAGCCTATCAGCAGCGCACACACGGAGCGAAGTGCTTTTTTTCACACAAGCAAGGGCATGTGTCATTGGCAGTGTATGTCACATGTCCTTGCCCTATAAGACCAAGCCATTTTCCCCGTCGCCACCATTTTCTCACTGCTGCAGCTGCGTGTTAGACGGCACCGCTGTTGCTGTGTGCGCTATACCTTGTTAATTTCAAGCCAATTTTCGCACAAATATACAGATAGCTTGGGAGTAGGGAATAGTTGTGATTGCAGTCCTTTTAAGGACTAGGTTACAGCATTTCTTACGACTTTTATCAGGCAGGTCTGTGCTCTTAAATAGATAGATTGTGGGAGTAAAGACTAATTGTAATTGGAGTCCTTTTCAGGACTAGGTTACATCAGTTCCTATCAGTTTTTGCCAGGCAGGTCTGTGCCAGTGCTGTGCAAGTTTTTTTCACAGCATTTGGCTGAATCTAGCAAAGCTAATCCTTTTTGGCCTATTGCAGAGTGTGTTAGTCAGTGGAGTAGCCTATCTGTGTTGCAAGATATACCACCTGTGTATAGAATACCAATTTTTTTACTGCACCTAGTGAAGTAAAATCTTTTGGGCATAGCATCATTCTATTAGTCCATCTATACTGACCTCCATCAGGTTGCAAACTGAATATAATTTTTTTCTGCATCTAGCTCTGAAAAAATATTTGGGCTTCTAGCAGTGTGTGGGACTTGGTCTATTAGTCCATCTATACTGACCTCCATCAGGTTGCAAATTAAAAATAATTTTTTTCTTCATTTAGCTCTGAAAAAATATTTGGGCTTCTAGCAGTGTGTGGGACTTGTTCTATTAGTCCATCTATACTGACCTCCATCAGGTTGCAAATTAAAAATAATTTTTTTCTTCATTTAGCTCTGAAAAAATATTTGGCCTTCTAGCAGTGTGTGGGACTTGGTCTATTAGTCCATCTATACTGACCTCCATCAGGTTGCAAATTAAAAATAATTTTTTTCTGCATCTAGCTCTGAAAAAATATTTGGGCTTCTAGCAGTGTGTGGGACTTGGTCTATTAGTCCATCTATACTGACCTCCATCAGGTTGCAAATTAAAAATAATTTTTTTCTTCATTTAGCTCTGAAAAAATATTTGGCCTTCTAGCAGTGTGTGGGACTTGGTCTATTAGTCCATCTATACTGACCTCCATCAGGTTGCAAATTAAAAATAATTTTTTTCTGCATCTAGCTCTGAAAAAATATTTGGGCTTCTAGCAGTGTGTGGGACTTGGTCTATTAGTCCATCTATACTGACCTCCATCAGGTTGCAAATTAAAAATAATTTTTTTCTGCATCTAGCTCTGAAAAAATATTTGGGCTTCTAGCAGTGTGTGGGACTTGTTCTATTAGTCCTTCTATACTGACCTCCAGCAGGTTGCAAATTAAAAATAATTTTTTTCTGCATCTAGCTCTGAAAAAATATTTGGCCTTCTAGCTGTGTGTGGGACTTGGTCTATTAGTCCATCTATACTGACCTCCATCAGGTTGCAAATTGAATAAAAAAAATTTCTGCATCTAGCTCTGAAAAAATATTTGGGCTTCTAGCGGTGTGTGGGACTTGGTCTATTAGTCCATCTATACTGACCTCCATCAGGTTGCAAATTAAAAATAATTTTTTTCTGCATCTAGCTCTGAAAAAATATTTGGGCTTCTAGCAGTGTGTGGGACTTGTTCTATTAGTCCTTCTATACTGACCTCCAGCAGGTTGCAAATTGAATATAATTTTTTTCTGCATCTAGCTCTGAAAAAATATTTGGGCTTCTAGCGGTGTGTGGGACTTGGTCTATTAGTCCATCTATACTGACCTCCATCAGGTTGCAAATTAAAAATAATTTTTTTCTGCATCTAGCTCTGAAAAAATATTTGGGCTTCTAGCGGTGTGTGGGACTTGGTCTATTAGTCCATCTATACTGACCTCCATCAGGTTGCAAATTAAAAATAATTTTTTTCTGCATCTAACCCAGCCAATAGTTTTGGCCTAATACCACAGTTTGGCCACTCAGCTCTGCTCGGTTACCATCCATTGTTTTTTTGTGCAAACAACTCCAGAGTTGTGAATTAGTTAACCACCAAAATGAGTGGAAAAAGGCCTGCTGCTGGTGGAAAGGGGAATAGATGTGTTGGGAAGGGGAAAAAAGGTTGTGTCCGTGGGGTAGGTGTTAAAGCAACAGTAACATCTGCAGAAGAAAGACCATCTTCCAGCCAAACTAAAATGTCTACTTCTTTTAGCGGACAATGTGATAAGATCCCTTTCTTACGGCCACGCCAATCGCTACAAATTCCAGATGAGGCACAAAAACAGCAGGTGCTTCAACGGATATCAAGTGCTCCTTTAAGTGGGCTCTCCTCCACATCAACTTCAACATCACAAATACTCCAGTCCTCAAAGGTGTCACCCAAATCGCACTTGCTTCCTCACAGCTCCCAAATCTCCAGCTGCCCGTCTGAGTATGAGGTAGAACAGATGGTTGAGTCTGCAGAGCTGTTTACTCATACTATAGCCTGGGAATCAGAGGTCGACTCCAGCGCTTCTGTGAATCCAGACGAGGAAATGATCTGCACTGATGCCCAGAATCTTTATGAGTCGGATCCAGGACCAGACGCAGAAGGTTCTGACCATAATGTAGACCCTCATTCCCAAACTGTAACTCCTGTTGGTGGAGACAATGAGGAAGACGATGATAAGACTCAAATACCTGATTGGAGCGACAACTTTAGTTTTTTGTCAGGGCAGGAACAGGTTGGCTCTGAGGACGACGGGTGTGATAACGCACAGGGTGATGATGATGAGGTCGGAGATCCCACTTACTGTCAACCCACAGTCAGCCAAGAGATGAGGTCAGCAGAGGAGGTGGAGGAAGAGGCTAGTGACGACGAGGTCAGGTTGCGCCTTCCTGGACAGAGACGTAGTACTGGAAGCACGTCAACAACTGCATCCTCAAACACAACTCTGCCTCTCACCACAAGTCGTGGTGGCTCTTCAGGTCGCATGGGTGCTAAGCCTTGCATAGCCTGGGCATTTTTTCAGATCGATAAAGATGACCCAACTCGTGTTATCTGTAACATTTGTCAGCAAAAGCTAAGTAGAGGCCAAAAAATACATAGTTTGAGTACTTCATGCATGAACCGGCACATGGACATGAAGCATAAGTTGCAGTGGGAAGCTCAGTGTGCTACAATGCGGTCTAGCCGGCCGGGCCAACCACCGTCTGCCATATCTTGTGCATCCGCGGCCTCTTCATCCTCTGTGACTGGGGGGACAGCAGTCACACCTGTTTTGGGGCGCAGACCTGCCACCTCTTTACCCGCAAGAGCCAGCGTGATTGGCAGGTCATCATTTTCTTTGGAGGTGGTAACACCAGCTGGTCTTGAGCGCTGTCCGACATCGATAGCACCACCTTTGGATCAAGGCAACCTAACATGTCCGCCTGCATCTTCCTCACAGACCGGCAGTTTGCCGGGGACACCCTTATCAACCCCGTCTAAGCACAATAGCCAGCCCTCGGTCCCTCAGATGTGGACAAGTAAAAGACCATTTCCTCCTAGCCATGAGAAAGCTAAGAGGTTGAATTTCACCATCTGCAAGGTCTTGGCTACAGAAATGCTGCCTTTCCGCCTGGTGGACACAGAGGATTTTCGAGACCTTATGTCCGTCGCAGTGCCCCAGTACCAGATGCCCAGTCGGCACTACTTCTCAAAGAAAGGTGTGCCTGCGCTCCACCAGCATGTCGCACACAACATCACCGCTTCTTTGAGAAACTCTGTGTGTGACAGGGTGCATTTCACCACAGACACTTGGACAAGTAGGCATGGACAGGGGCGTTACATGTCGCTGACTGGGCACTGGGTAACTATGGTGACAGCAGGACAAGGGGCTGCTGTCCAAGTCTTGCCGTCCCCACGAGTTGTGCGTCAATCCTCTTTATGTCAAAGTTCCTCCACTGCTTCTGCCTCCTCAACCTCCTCTCGGTCTTCCACCTGCACCCAAAGCCTGTCTGGTCATGCCACAAGCTTTCTAACTGCGCAGAAGGGATCCTGCACACCTCCTTACTATGCTGGCAGTAGGGCTCAACGTCATCAGGCGGTTTTTACATTGAAATGTCTGGGAAATGTGAGTCACACAGCTGAGGAGTTGTGGTCAGCTCTGGAGAACCAATTTCATGAATGGTTGTCTCCACTGGACCTGAAACCAGGGAAGGCCGTGTGCGACAATGCTGCAAACCTGGGTGCGGCCCTTCGCCGGGGCAATGTCACACACGTGCCTTGTATGGCTCACGTGTTGAACCTGGTTGTCCAGCAATTTTTAGCCCACTATCCCAGACTAGATGGCCTTCTGCAGAGGGCACGGTCGCTGTGTGCTCACTTCCGCCGTTCGCATCCCGCAGCTCAGCGACTTACATCTCTACAGAAGTCGTTGGGCCTGCCACTTCACCGGCTAAAATGCGATGTGCCTACCCGGTGGAATTCAACTCTGCACATGTTGCAGCGACTGTGGCAGCACCGACAAGCCCTGGTGCAATACGTTCTGACGTATAGCCTGGGCCAACGAGATCCAGAGGTGGGGCAAATCACGCTGGAGGAGTGGTCTCAGATCAGGGACCTATGCACCCTTCTGCACAGTTTTGAAATGGCGACGAAGATGTTTAGTGCTGACGATGCCATTATCAGCATGACTATTCCGGTGATTTACATGCTGGAGCACATGTTAAACAGAATTCGGAGTCAGGTGGTGGCACAAGAGGAGGTGGAGGAAGTAGAGGAGGAGGAGTTGTATGCGGAAGGGCTAACATCTGCAAGGTCCAGACGGTCGGCAGCACCAGGGCGGCAGGCATGTGAGGGTGGGGGAGATGGTTTTACCAGGGCGCATGGTAGCAGCCAAACTAGTGAGGAAGGTGCAGGAGCCCAGGAAGAAGTGGAGGACGAACTGATGGAAGACTCATCAGATGAGGGAGACCTTGATCACATTTCTGTTGTGCGAGGTTGGGGGGAGAGGACAGAGGAAGGAAGCATGATTGTTACCTCGCCACCAACACAACAGGGACTTGGTGCTCCTGGATGCGCAACACACATGAGTGCCTTCTTGCTGCACTACCTGCAACATGACCCTCGAATTGTGAGAATTAGAAATAATCCTGACTACTGGGTTGCCACACTGTTAGATCCCCGGTACAAAAGTAAATTTGCAGAAATTATTCCTGCCATAGAAAGGGATGCACGCATGCAGGAGTATCAGCAGAGACTGTTGCAGAATCTTACATGTGCTTTTCCACAAAATACCAGTGGTGCACGTAGTGAATCTCACAGTTCCAACTTGCCAACCGTGGTCTGTATGGAATTGTTCAATAAAGGGCCCAAAATTAAGATAACATAGATGGGAGAGGTCTCTATGAATAGGAATTCCTAAGTATTTGATACCCTGTGAGGGCCAGGCAAAGGGAAAGTTGGACTGGATGGAATCCTATATGGATTTAGGGAGGGAGACATCGAGGGCCTCAGACTTCGCTGCATTGATTTTAAAATTTTACCATGTAACAAAGTGATCTATTTCAGCCATAACAGCAGGGATGGATATATGTGATTGAGTGATATATACTAGGACATCATCAGCAAATAGAGAGCACTTGTACTCGGTGCCTCCCACCTCAATCCACCTAATATTGGGGTTATGGCGAATTGATGAGAGCAGGTGCTCCGTCACTAGGATGTATAAGAGAGGGGACAGAGGACATCACTGCCTTGTCCCATTGGTGATTGTGAAAGGTGATGAAAATGTTCTGACGCACCCCCTGGGCCTTGGGACACCCGGAGCCGGACCCTTTTTGGTGGATGCTGGTGGTTGTAGTCTTCGTGGCGGCGATCCGGTTCCGTGGCTCAGGGCGGTCAAACCAGTGGCGGAACTATTTATGTGGTTTTGATGTTTAAATGTCCGACTACGCCACCCGTGGATTGCGGTCAGAGTGAACCGCCGCTACAGGGCAGACCGCTAAGGCTGGTGTTGTGGGTGCAGCAGAGCGTAGCATAACTCCCCACGGGAGGAGTATAGCCTCAGGGCAGTGTATGCGGAGGATGGGGGTGATGGTGCAGGGCAGCAGCAGTAACGACACGGAGTCAGTGATGCAGTTCAGGGCCTTTACTCACAGTTCTTATTATCCAGACCACGTCTGCAGGTAACGGCTGCCCACGTCGTACTGTGCTCACCAGGTGAGGGGCTCAGACAACTCCCAGATAACTTTGAAGCGCTTCACAGGACCCCCTTTGTGTGTCCTTTGTCTGGCCTTTCTTACCAACACTTCTGTCCGGCTGCCTCGGGCCTCCTCTTGGTAAACTTGGCGCCAGTTTCCCTGACCCTATGTGGTGCCTTCCTAGCGGGTGGAGCAAGGGGCTGCGCCACATAAAATGTCAGAGCCTCCGGTTTCTAGCTGAGGGTCGTTTCCTGCCTCCACTAGTTCGGGGACCGGTCTCCCCCTTTGGCCTGACCCCTCCACGCAGGTGGATTCGGGCGTGCGGTGGCGACTCGCCCGTCCGCACCCCTGGGATCCCTTCATTCCTCGCTCCTGGAGCCTTCTCCGCTCCTCTTCCTTCCTTCTCCCTCTTGCAGGCCTGGGCCTCTGTTACTAGGCCCGCCTCCGGAGCAGAGCTCATGCAGAGCCCCTGCTCCCTGCCACTTCTGCTCAGACTTCTCTGCACTGAACTAAGATGGTGCCCACCTTTTATACTCCCTTCTCAATGCACCCAGGAGCTGCTTCCTCCCTGCTCCTGCACTGCAGGGTTCCCCTTCCTCAGTGTTCCCTCCCCCCACTCCAGCCAGGGACAGGGACTGTCGTGCCCATCTCAGGGGCATATTGGTCGCCCTGCCCCACGGCAATGTGGTGTAATGCATGCAGGTGTCGGGTCCTGATCCACACTCCATCCTTATCTGAGAGTGAGATATCACACCTCTGGGTGAGGTGCAATACGTCTGTAGCAACCGAGCCCTCGGTGCTACAGTTCCATTTATCTTCAGCCTAGGTGACGTATTGTGATACAGGGCCGTGATTTTGGCTATAAAAGGGTCCCCTAGACCCCTACCCCAAGCTTTTTAAGAGAATCATATATGGCGTGCCAGGAGACTCTATGGAATGCTTTCTCAGCATCCAACGAGAGTATCTACTTACAAATTTTTAACTGCATCTAGCCCAGGAAATACTTTGTGCCTAGTAGCAGTGTCTGCTAGTCAGCGGATTATCCCGGCTGTTAAGCAAGCTACACCACCTGTAGTTTGGACACTTAATTTTTTCAAAGGAAATGCTTCGGGAACCACGGGATACTTAGTGAAGAGCATCAGGAGGCACCCCAAGGCATAGGGGCTGGGACTGGCACTAGGATGCCTTGCGGTGGACAGCCGAGCTCGATCCTTATAAAAGCTTTTTAACTGCAGCAGCTTTAGTGGACGCTACTGGAGCTGGAATTACGCGGCTGCTGGCATGAGACTTGCCCTCCAATAGATCCTTGTAAATGGATTTAAAGTGTATTCATTCAAATTAGAGGGACAATTTAAATTAAAAAGCTTAGAGCTGCCTCCACCACAGGGGGGCTCTCTCGACCCACCAGCGGACAGGCACCAGTATTGGGAGAGGGGGGCTGGCCATCAGGGTTCACCGCGGCTCTGGCACAAACCCGGCGACACGGAGGTGGCACGGGCAGGAGCGGACTGGCCGTCTCGGCTTCTCACTTTTTGGATTTTAGAAGGGCATGACATGCCTATATCTGTGTCTCCCCCTCCTTTTACTCCTCCACCTCTTTTCTTTTCGCATGACTATATGTACTTGTCACTTTTCCATGTGTTAGTTGTGTCTTCTGAGCAGTTTGTCAGCTTTTGGACACCTTTGAAGGTGTTTTCTATGTGTTTCTATGTGTTTTTGTTTGCCTGCCATTGGTTTTAACGGTGTTCGAAGGTGTTCGACGAACAGTTCGACGAACAGTTCGGCGAACACACGGGTGTTCGACCAACCGAACCGAACTCGAACACTACGGGGGTGGCTCAACACTAATTATCAGTCTCTCTGATTTGTCATCAATTTTCCTCCTGCGGCCACGTCCAGGGAGGTTGGCTACAGTCCCATGGATCTTAAATTTCTGACTAATATGTGCAACTCTAGTCACAGGAACATCAAGCTGCTTGGAGATGGTATTATAGCCTTTACCTTTAACATGCTTGTCTATAATTTTCTTTCTAATCTCCTGAGACAACTCTTTCCTTTGCTTCCTCGGGTCCATGTTGAGTGTGGTACACACCATGTCACCAAACAGCACAGTGAGTATCTGTAGCCCTATATACAGCACAGTGAGTATCTGTAGCTCTATATACAGGCACAGTGAGTATCTGTAGCTCTATATACAGGCACAGTGAGTATCTGTAGCCCTATATACAGCACAGTGAGTATCTGTAGCTCTATATACAGGCACAGTGAGTATCTGTAGCTCTATATACAGCACAGTGAGTATCTGTAGCCCTATATACAGCACAGTGAGTATCTGTAGCCCTATATACAGGCACAGTGAGTATCTGTAGCTCTATATACAGCACAGTGAGTATCTGTAGTCCTATATACAGGCACAGTGAGTATCTGTAGTCCTATATACAGCACAGTGAGTATCTGTATCTCTATATACAGCACAGTGAGTATCTGTAGCTCTATATACAGCACAGTGAGTATCTGTAGATCTATATACAGCACAGTGAGTATCTGTAGTCCTATATACAGGCACAGTGAGTATCTGTAGTCCTATATACAGGCACAGTGAGTATCTGTAGCTCTATATACAGCACAGTGAGTATCTGTAGCTCTATATACAGCACAGTGAGTATCTGTAGTCCTATATACAGCACAGTGAGTATCTGTAGATCTATATACAGCACAGTGAGTATCTGTAGCCCTATATACAGCACAGTGAGTATCTGTAGCTCTATATACAGCACAGTGAGTATCTGTAGCCCTATATACAGCACAGTGAGTATCTGTAGCTCTATATACAGCACAGTGAGTATCTGTAGCCCTATATACAGCACAGTGAGTATCTGTAGCTCTATATACAGCACAGTGAGTATCTGTAGCCCTATATACAGCACAGTGAGTATCTGTAGCTCTATATACAGCACAGTGAGTATCTGTAGCTCTATATACAGCACAGTGAGTATCTGTAGCCCTATATACAGCACAGTGAGTATCTGTAGCCCTATATACAGCACAGTGAGTATCTGTAGCTCTATATACAGCACAGTGAGTATCTGTAGCCCTATATACAGCACAGTGAGTATCTGTAGCTCTATATACAGCACAGTGAGTATCTGTAGCTCTATATACAGCACAGTGAGTATCTGTAGCTCTATATACAGCACAGTGAGTATCTGTAGCCCTATATACAGCACAGTGAGTATCTGTAGCTCTATATACAGCACAGTGAGTATCTGTAGCTCTATATACAGCACAGTGAGTATCTGTAGCCCTATATACAGCACAGTGAGTATCTGTAGCTCTATATACAGCACAGTGAGTATCTGTAGCCCTATATACAGCACAGTGAGTATCTGTAGCTCTATATACAGCACAGTGAGTATCTGTAGCCCTATATACAGCACAGTGAGTATCTGTAGCTCTATATACAGCACAGTGAGTATCTGTAGCCCTATATACAGCACAGTGAGTATCTGTAGCTCTATATACAGCACAGTGAGTATCTGTAGCCCTATATACAGCACAGTGAGTATCTGTAGCTCTATATACAGCACAGTGAGTATCTGTAGCCCTATATACAGCACAGTGAGTATCTGTAGCTCTATATACAGCACAGTGAGTATCTGTAGCCCTATATACAGCACAGTGAGTATCTGTAGCTCTATATACAGCACAGTGAGTATCTGTAGCCCTATATACAGCACAGTGAGTATCTGTAGCTCTATATACAGCACAGTGAGTATCTGTAGCTCTATATACAGGCACAGTGAGTATCTGTAGCTCTATATACAGGCACAGTGAGTATCTGTAGTCCTATATACAGGCACAGTGAGTATCTGTAGCTCTATATACAGCACAGTGAGTATCTGTAGTCCTATATACAGCACAGTGAGTATCTGTAGCTCTATATACAGGCACAGTGAGTATCTGTAGCCCTATATACAGCACAGTGAGTATCTGTAGCCCTATATACATCACAGTGAGTATCTGTAGCTCTATATACAGCACAGTGAGTATCTGTAGCTCTATATACAGCACAGTGAGTATCTGTAGTCCTATATACAGCACAGTGAGTATCTGTAGCCCTATATACAGCACAGTGAGTATCTGTAGCTCTATATACAGCACAGTGAGTATCTGTAGTCCTATATACAGGCACAGTGAGTATCTGTAGCCCTATATACAGCACAGTGAGTATCTGTAGTCCTATATACAGGCACAGTGAGTATCTGTAGTCCTATATACAGGCACAGTGAGTATCTGTAGTCCTATATACAGCACAGTGAGTATCTGTAGTCCTATATACAGGCACAGTGAGTATCTGTAGCTCTATATACAGCACAGTGAGTATCTGTAGCCCTATATACAGCACAGTGAGTATCTGTAGTCCTATATACAGGCACAGTGAGTATCTGTAGTCCTATATACAGGCACAGTGAGTATCTGTAGTCCTATATACAGCACAGTGAGTATCTGTAGCCCTATATACAGGCACAGTGAGTATCTGTAGCCCTATATACAGGCACAGTGAGTATCTGTAGCTCTATATACAGCACAGTGAGTATCTGTAGCTCTATATACAGCACAGTGAGTATCTGTAGCCCTATATACAGCACAGTGAGTATCTGTAGCTCTATATACAGCACAGTGAGTATCTGTAGCTCTATATACAGCACAGTGAGTATCTGTAGCTCTATATACAGCACAGTGAGTATCTGTAGCTCTATATACAGCACAGTGAGTATCTGTAGCTCTATATACAGCACAGTGAGTATCTGTAGTCCTATATACAGGCACAGTGAGTATCTGTAGCTCTATATACAGCACAGTGAGTATCTGTAGCTCTATATACAGGCACAGTGAGTATCTGTAGCTCTATATACAGGCACAGTGAGTATCTGTAGCTCTATATACAGCACAGTGAGTATCTGTAGCTCTATATACAGGCACAGTGAGTATCTGTAGCTCTATATACAGCACAGTGAGTATCTGTAGCCCTATATACAGGCACAGTGAGTATCTGTAGCTCTATATACAGCACAGTGAGTATCTGTAGCTCTATATACAGCACAGTGAGTATCTGTAGCTCTATATACAGGCACAGTGAGTATCTGTAGCTCTATATACAGGCACAGTGAGTATCTGTAGCTCTATATACAGGCACAGTGAGTATCTGTAGCTCTATATACAGCACAGTGAGTATCTGTAGCCCTATATACAGCACAGTGAGTATCTGTAGCTCTATATACAGCACAGTGAGTATCTGTAGCTCTATATACAGGCACAGTGAGTATCTGTAGCTCTATATACAGCACAGTGAGTATCTGTAGTCCTATATACAGCACAGTGAGTATCTGTAGCTCTATATACAGCACAGTGAGTATCTGTAGCTCTATATACAGCACAGTGAGTATCTGTAGCTCTATATACAGCACAGTGAGTATCTGTAGTCCTATATACAGCACAGTGAGTATCTGTAGCTCTATATACAGGCACAGTGAGTATCTGTAGCCCTATATACAGCACAGTGAGTATCTGTAGCCCTATATACAGCACAGTGAGTATCTGTAGCTCTATATACAGGCACAGTGAGTATCTGTAGCCCTATATACAGCACAGTGAGTATCTGTAGCTCTATATACAGCACAGTGAGTATCTGTAGCTCTATATACAGGCACAGTGAGTATCTGTAGTCCTATATACAGGCACAGTGAGTATCTGTAGCCCTATATACAGCACAGTGAGTATCTGTAGTCCTATATACAGGCACAGTGAGTATCTGTAGTCCTATATACAGGCACAGTGAGTATCTGTAGTCCTATATACAGCACAGTGAGTATCTGTAGCCCTATATACAGGCACAGTGAGTATCTGTAGCTCTATATACAGCACAGTGAGTATCTGTAGCTCTATATACAGCACAGTGAGTATCTGTAGTCCTATATACAGGCACAGTGAGTATCTGTAGCTCTATATACAGCACAGTGAGTATCTGTAGCTCTATATACAGCACAGTGAGTATCTGTAGTCCTATATACAGCACAGTGAGTATCTGTAGTCCTATATACAGGCCACTGACTGATTACAAGATTGTAGACCCCTGTGATGCTAATTAGTGGACACAACTTGATTTCACATGTCCCTTTTGTCACATTATTTTCGGGGGTCCCATCATTTCTGTCCAGGCCGATTTCATGAATTTAATTTTTTTTAAATTCTGTGGAAGCAGAAAAGCAATGTCTGACTTTCATTTGTTCATTTTCATAGATTTTTAATTTATTATTACTTTTGTCAGATTCAAGTTATTTCTGTGACCATTGTGGGTTTTTCTTTCATTAAACGATGGGTATCAACAATTTTGACCACATGTGTACATTTCTCGAGCGGGGACCCTTTGCTCTCACCCATGGACGTACACTTATGTTGCAGGGTCAGTATCAAAGCAATGATTTTATTTTCCTTTTTCAATTATTTATATATTTTTTTTAATTCTAACATTTAATGCTTCCTCTGTGACAATCAGATGAAGGCATAATTCCCTCGACTTTTGCGTCTGTACTTTTTAATAGCTAAACACATTATTTCATAATTAGCAATTTGTTTTTACAAGTGACAGAAACTAGGAAAATAACTGCTGTAAAAAAAAACGCTAATGCATTTCAGATGCAGCATTTAAAGACAATTTATGGGAAAAAAAAAAACATTTCTGGTAAGAGAGTGCTGCCGCCTCAAATATTAGTAAAGTAGTAAACCTGTCTTAAGTTTATGGGCATGTGTCAAAGATGATAACAAAATGGGGCTTTATGTTTCTTTCCCACAAGTTTGTCAGAACTCATCTCACTCTGAACATTGTGACTGTTTTTTTTCTGATTATTTTGTTCAAAATGAAAATCTAAAGTTATCATAAGTTCAAAGTCAACTCAGAAAACCTCCAGAACATCAGAGTTAAAACATACAAGTCACGTGTGTACATGAGGAATAGCACTATTTCTGGTCATTATATGATTTGCATCCTACATTTTTCACCAGTTTTCCTCTCTCCAGGCTGTATCACTAATTTTCAGTTGTCTCTGAGCTAGTGCGTAAAGACTAGCTGCTATGATGTCTCCCGTACACAGCACACACAGACATGAGGGATTCTTGCTGCAGCATGAAGGACATTATACAGTAGTAATGAGATAAAAGCATCCACAGCATCGACAGAATGGAGGCAGTGTTGAGCATTGTAGCTGTGAATCCAGAACTTGGTGAGATAAAGCTCTTATCAGAAAGCTTCAGCATGGAGGACATTAAACAGCAGTTTTGCAAAGTGTAGCTGTGAATCCAACATTGGACAATGATAAACACTTACTAAAAAGCAAGCAATGGCAGCACGGTGGATATGATGCAGCAGCACTGAGTGGTGCAGCTGTGAATCCAGCACAGGGGTGAAATAAAATACAGCAGTATTGAGTAAGGAGGTAGCTCTAAATCTGTCACTGGGCGCATTAAACACTTACTATAAAGCAACAGTATGCTCTGTGTGTGCTGATCTGCCTCTCTTTCTGGCTACAGATACTTCCACCTTCCGTGACTTCCTCTTTCCGCAGTCTTCTATAGGCAGCATGTATCCTACGGTATTTCTACAGTGAGCCAGTAATTAATTTGGTCAGATGGAGCGTAATAATATTTCAGAGTAAGTGATGAGTTCAAGAGGCAAACGGAAGTTGAAACAGGCTTTTTTCTCAATTTAGATATAATAAAGTTTGAAAAACTTTTAAATCTGTGTAGAGTAACAGAGTAAAACTAAGACATGGAGGAGGGAGAGGAGGGCACACAGCTGCAGAATTTACCAAGAGTCTTTTGTTGTTCGCCTCCTCTTAGTGACCAGTGTGAGAACAATTTTCCGCCGTTTATTGCATAACATGGAAATATGTCTGTTTGTTCTTGTTGATGCAACAATATATCTGTTTGGTCTTTTCTTTTTGCATCCAAAACTGAAGAAATGAAGAGACTCAGACACAAAGCACAGAACTCGACATCAACAATGTCATTTGGTGTCTGCGCCTCTCCTGATAGAAGTGAAATAGACACCAGTCCGGTACTTATCATCAGAGAAACATATGGAGACGCCGCTGGAATGCAGGATTGACTCAAGACTTAGGAGCATCCTGCGGTCATCATACAAACACTGCCAATAAGACTGAAGTGAGACAAACCGGCACCATCAGCCATAAGGATCCATCCTCAATAGCTGGATGTCCCGGTCTTGTCCTGATGGAACAGATTGGGTTGATCAGTGGCTCCTGTGCATTGGAGCGTCACAGGTAAATAGTGAATAGTGCACCCCGCCTATACATGTATTACTATCACATAGTGATATGCTGCTTATGTCACTCTGGTGCACGGATAGGACATCCCAGAGCTGGACTGCAAGTCTTACCGCAAAGTGGTTTTCTAAGGAATTTAAACTTTGAGCTTCCCCCATCATGGCTCCATCCTGTAATAATGTCCCTCATTCTGGCCCCTTCCAGTGATAATATCCCCTGTCCTGGGCCCTTATAATAATAAGGCCCCCCATCCTATAACAATGTCTCCCCCCAGGGCCCCTTCCTGGTATAATGCCCCCCCATCCTGCACCCCTTACTAGTATAATGCCCCCTCATCCTCAGGCCCCTTATTAGTGTGATTACCCCCATCCTGGGCCCCTTACTGGTATAATCCCCCTCATCCTGCATCCCTTACTAGTATAATGCCCCCCCATCATTGGGCCCAGTCCTGTTATAATTCTCACCATCTTGGGCCCCTTCCTGGTATAATGCCCCCCCCCCATCATTGGGCCCAGTCCTGTTATAATTCTCACCATCTTGGGCCCCTTCCTGGTATAATGCCACACATCCTGGGTCCCTTCCTGGTATAATGCCCCCCATCCTGGGCCCCTTCCTGGTATAATGACCCCATCCTGTGCCCCTTCCTGGTATAATGCCCCCCATCCTGGGCCCCTTCCTGGCATAATGCCCCCTCATCCCTGGGCCAATTACTGGATTAATGCCCCCTCATCCCTGGGCCAATTACTGGTTTAATGCCCCCCATCCTGGGCTCCTTCCTGGTATAATTCCCCCCATCCTGGGCCCCTTCCTGGTATAATCCCCCCCACCCTGGGCCCCTTCCTGGTATAATGCCCCCCATCCTGGGCCCCATCCTAGTATAATGTCCCCTCATCCCTGGGCCCCTTCCTGGTATAATGTCCCCCATCCTGGGCCCCTTCCTGGTATAATGCCCCGTCATCCCTGGGCCCCTTACTAGTATAATGCGCCCCATCCTGGGCCCCTTCCTGGTATAATGCCCCCCATCCTGGGCCCCATCCTAGTATAATGTCCCCTCATCCCTGGGCCCCTTCCTGGTATAATGCCCCCCATCCTGGGCCCCTTCCTGGTATAATGCCCCGTCATCCCTGGGCCCCTTACTAGTATAATGCGCCCCATCCTGGGCCCCTTCCTGGTATAATGCCCCCCATCCTGGGCCCCTTCTTGGTATAATGCCCCCCATCATGGGCCCCTTACTGGTATAATGCCCGCCATCCTGGCCCCTTCCTGGTCTAATGCCCCCCATCCTGGCCCCTTCCTGGTCTAATGCCCCCCATCATGGGCCCCTTACTGGTATAATGCCCCCCATCATGGGCCCCTTACTAGTATAATGCGCCCCATCCTGGGCCCCTTCCTGGTATAATGCCCCCCATCCTGGGCCCCTTCTTGGTATAATGCCCCCCATCATGGGCCCCTTACTGGTATAATGCCCCCCATCCTGGCCCCTTCCTGGTCTAATGCTCCCCATCCTGGGCTCTTCAATTCTTCTCCAGCTCATTTTAAAATGAAAAAATGCTTATTTTTACCTTCCCCCACTCCCACAATGTGCATCATCCTCTGCCATAGTCTGCGCAGGAGCCAGCAGCTGACGTCAGCGTGCCGGCATGAGCAACGCATGATGCCAATGCCATGAGCCGCCTGTCACAGGCAAGCTGACATCATGGCCGGCAGTGTATATTGCAGTGCAGGGAGCCGGCGGGTCTCGGCTCCGCAATACATTTCAGCTGAAGGTAACGCACATCCAGGTGAAGTTGGCGCTGGTATTGGATTTTATCATTCGTCCTTGCGTCCATTATACATCAGGGCCTTAAAAAGTTTTACTTCTTTTTTCAGGACAATGTAACAGGAATAACATAATTTTTGCCAATAATAGAATTTTTACAATACTGGAGGGGTCAGAGCCCGGCTTCTCTGTAAGTGTCAGGTAGGAGAATCCTATACTTACTGGTCAAATCCTTCTTACAGAATGGAAAGTCTGGCGTCTACGGCCATGGAGGACGTCACTTATCATCATCACAGATTGTGACTGCAGATGACTGATGTTAAGTTTTCTTGTGTTTTGTTCCTGGTTGATTATAGGTCTGTATTCAGTGTTAAGGACGCAGCGTTCCTCCGCTGCTCTCAGCCTTTATATCCCAACAATGCCGAGGATGAACAAGTGCCATATTATCTGCAATAAAGACTACTTACAGCTAAAAGCTTCTGACGCCCAATGGACTTTGGTGAGTGGCTGTCATTACGATCCATCTCATGTTGTCTCAAATTTGGTGTCTAAATTTAGGCTCCATATTGTTTGTGATTGTAATAGTTTTCCCCACCAGTAAAAGTTTAGCACCACTCTGCCAACATTCACGAAAATGAACAATCTCACTTATCAAATATGAGCACGAGACATTGGCTTTACGGCAGCTTACTGACATTATCGATAAAACAAAGGCTCTGTTCACACGTCCAGTCGTTATTTTCAGTTTTTGTATCCTAAAAAAAACGGAAATAACACTTTCCAGAACGGGACCCATTTACTCATAATGGAGACATTAATGTCATAAATGTCTTCCATTTCCTTCCTTTCTAAAAAAAAAAAAAAATGCCCAGAAACTGGATCTGTTCTTTTATTTTTTACATTAAAGTCTATGGGAAACAGATGATAACGGACGGTCTTCCATTATGTCATCAACTCGAATATTAGAGGTGATCAGACAACTCTAGAAAAAAACACAACAATTAAACAATGGATACAAAAATGGCAAACAATGTTGTTTTGTTTTTTTAAACTGATACATTTGAAACAAACTTTGGTTCCATTTTGTGTCCATTTTTCTTCCACTTGTATCGGATCCAGTTTTTGGCTTTATATTGGATCCATTACAAACAGATGACAGCCGGACACGTGATCCTCGCTGATTGTAATGTGCCTGTTGTTCTCCAAAGGTTTTTTGAAGCTTTTTAACCTCAGTTTTTTTTTTTTAGCAGTTCTTGCTTTAGAATTCAGGAAATATTTGGAAGATGGAGGAAATCTGACCGCGTCTCTTTGTTGTTCGCACCAATGTTTATTGCTCTTGCAGCTTTCAGATAACGGGATTGCCAAATGCTTTACTCATCTCGGCATGTGAATTTATTACTAAAAGTTTAATTCCATAATCCAAATTATCTAAATGCGCCACCTGGGAGAGGAGACGTCAGCATTGTGCCGATGTGGAGGAGCATTAAGACTTTCAAACTGTGTCTGATGCGGAATACCTCGGTGTAATATTTATTATTGCGTCTGGTCAAGGTGGAGGGGACACACGCGTCGGGCCGGCAGGTCTCCTGGTTTCTCCAACCAGACTCCTGTAGTCTCTGACTTTTGAAAGACGGATATGTGCAGATTGCAGGTTAGAGCTCCTCAAAGAGTCTCCATTTATCGGTAAAGAATGAGGTTTATGAAAAATTACCTAACAGGTAGACAGGTCACCACCAGCAAATGAAACCACCAACAATATCCTCAAAGGGAAAATGTCATCCGAAAATGATCAGATCTTTGTGTTAAAGGTATTTAAAAAACAATCTGTATAAAGAAAAAGTATACCTGCACAGAAATCTTGAAATTTCCACATTAACCACTAGGACTTCATCATTTGGACTCGTGGTTTCCGTCCTTCTTCATTGAAGACGCATTAGAAGTCTCATTATCAGCCTAAGGCCTCGTTCAGACGTCAGTTTTATTTGATGTACGAGAAAAACGGACGGCGTTTCATCAGTGATTTTCGTCAGATTTTTATCCGTTTTTTTACACTGAGGAGAAGAAAACTGTTTCTCCACCTTCCATCAGTCAGTGGGAACGGACAGCACATAGAAGGGACGCGAGCGCTGTCTGATTTTATCATGGACCCATAGACTTTCATTGCCGAGTTTGGTCTGAAATTCAGATGAACATCAGACATGTCTCCACGATTTTGGATGGATCAATCGGCCCATAGAAAATCACGCACATGTGAACAGCCCCATAGACTGTCAGAATAAAGGCATGAGTGCTATCCATGATAAAGATTCATTCACACACCAGCTTTTCATGTACGAGTGCTATCCGCTTTTTTCCCACAGGATCCACCAATCACAATAAGTGATGTCACAGCTCACCTCTTCCCCCTCCTGTACAATGACTGATAACACCTCTATATACAGTAGATAACACAGGATCCTCCATTCACAATAGGTGATGTCACAGCTCACCTCCTCCCCTTCCTGTGCAATGACTGATAACACCTCTATATACAGTAGATAAAATAGCATACACCATTCACAATAGGTGATGTCACAACTCACCTCCTCCTCCTCCTGTACAATGACTGATAACACCTCTATATACAGTAGATAACACAGGATCCACCATTCACAATAGGTGATATCACAGCTCATCTCCTCCTCCTCCTGTACAATGACTGATAACACCTCTATATACAGTAGATATCACAGGATCCACCATTCACAATAGGTGATGTCACAACTCACCTCCTCCTCCTGTACAATGACTGATAACACCTCTATATATAGTAGATAACACAGGATCCACCATTCACAATAGGTGATGTCACAACTCACCTCCTCCTCCTCCTGTACAATGACTGATAATACCTCTATATATAGTAGATAACACAGGATCCACCACTCACAATAGGTGATATCACAGCTCACCTCCTCCTCCCCCTGTACAATGACTGATAACACCTCTATATACAGTAGATATCACAGGATACACCATTCACAATAGGCGATGTCACAACTCACCTCCTCCTCCTCCTGTACAATGACCGATAACACCTCTATATACAGTAAATAACACAGGATCCACCATTCACAATAGGTGATATCACAGCTCACCTCCTCCTCCTCCTGTACAATGACTGATAACACCTCTACATACAGTAGATAACACAGGATCCACCATTCACAATAGGTGATGTCACAGCTCACCTCCTCCTCCTGTACAATGACTGATAACACCTCTATATACAGTAGATAACACAGGATCCACCATTCACAATAGGTGATGTCACAGCTCACCTCCTCCTCCTGTACAATGACTGATAACACCTCTATATACAGTAGATAACACAGGATCCACCATTCTCAATAGGTGATATCACAGCTCACCTCCTCCTCCTGTACAATGACTGATAACACCTCTATATACAGTAGATAACACAGGATCCACCATTCACAATAGGTGATATCACAGCTCACCTCCTCCTCCTCCTGTACAATGATTGATAACACCTCTATATACAGTAGATATCACAGGATCCACCATTCACAATAGGTGATGTCACAACTCACCTCCTCCTCCTGTACAATGACTGATAACACCTCTATATATAGTAGATAACACAGGATCCACCATTCACAATAGGTGATGTCACAACTCACCTCCTCCTCCTCCTGTACAATGACTGATAACACCTCTATATATAGTAGATAACACAGGATCCACCACTCACAATAGGTGATATCACAGCTCACCTCCTCCTCCCCCTGTACAATGACTGATAACACCTCTATATACAGTAGATATCACAGGATACACCATTCACAATAGGCGATGTCACAACTCACCTCCTCCTATACAATGACCGATAACACCTCTATATACAGTAAATAACACAGGATCCACCATTCACAATAGGTGATATCACAGCTCACCTCCTCCTCCTCCTGTACAATGACTGATAACACCTCTATATACAGTAGATAACACAGGATCCACCATTCACAATAGGTGATGTCACAGCTCACCTCCTCCTCCTGTACAATGACTGATAACACCTCTATATACAGTAGATAACACAGGATCCACCATTCACAATAGGTGATGTCACAGCTCACCTCCTCCTCCTGTACAATGACTGATAACACCTCTATATACAGTAGATAACACAGGATCCACCATTCACAATAGGTGATGTCACAACTCACCTCCTCCTCCTCCTGTACAATGACTGATTACACCTCTATATATAGTAGATAACACAGGATCCACCATTCACAATAGGTGATATCACAGCTCACCTCCTCCTCCTCCTGTACAATGACCGATAACACCTCTATATACAGTAGATATCACAGGATACACCATTCACAATAGGTGATGTCACAACTCACCTCCTCCTCCTCCTGTACAATGACTGATAACACCTCTATATACAGTAGATAACACAGGATCCACCATTCACAATAGGTGATGTCACAGCTCACCTCCTCCTCCTCCTGTACAATGACTGATAACACCTCTATATACAGTAGATAACACAGGATCCACCATTCGCAATAGGTGATGTCACAGCTCACCTCCTCCTCCTGTACAATTATTGATAACACCTCTATATACAGTAGATAACACAGGATCCACCATTCACAATAGGTGATGTCACAGCTCACCTCCTCCTCCTCCTGTACAATGACTGATGATAACACCTCTATATACAGTAGATAACACAGGATCCACCATTCACAATAGGAGATATCACAGCTCACCTCCTCCTCCCCCTGTACAATGACTGATAACACCTCTATATACAGTAGATATCACAGGATACACCATTCACAATAGGCGATGTCACAACTCACCTCCTCCTCCTCCTGTACAATGACCGATAACACCTCTATATACAGTAAATAACACAGGATCCACCATTCACAATAGGTGATATCACAGCTCACCTCCTCCTCCTCCTGTACAATGACTGATAACACCTCTATATACAGTAGATAACACAGGATCCACCATTCACAATAGGTGATGTCACAGCTCACCTCCTCCTCCTGTACAATGACTGATAACACCTCTATATACAGTAGATAACACAGGATCCACCATTCACAATAGGTGATGTCACAGCTCACCTCCTCCCCTTCCTGTGCAATGGCTGATAACACCTCTATATACAGTAGATAACATAGCATACACCATTCACAATAGGTGATGTCACAACTCACCTCCTCCTCCTCCTGTACAATGACTGATTACACCTCTATATATAGTAGATAACACAGGATCCACCACTCACAATAGGTGATATCACAGCTCACCTCCTCCTCCTCCTGTACAATGACCGATAACACCTCTATATACAGTAGATATCACAGGATACACCATTCACAATAGGTGATGTCACAACTCACCTCCTCCTCCTCCTGTACAATGACCGATAACACCTCTATATACAGTAGATAACACAGGATCCACCATTCACAATAGGTGATGTCACAGCTCACCTCCTCCTCCTCCTGTACAATGACTGATAACACCTCTATATACAGTAGATAACACAGGATCCACCATTCACAATAGGTGATGTCACAGCTCACCTCCTCCTCCTCCTGTACAATGACTCATAACACCTCTATATACAGAAGATATTAAAAAATATACTTTTAACATAAAATCCCATTTTACGCGGTAGGTTGTTATCTGATGACACATTCTCTTTAAGACTTGAACATAGTTGAGGAGTAAGGAAACTTTTCAACATCTTTAATGTGCTTTAACCCTTCCAATAGTCCTGAGACCTCCAGCAACCGCTTAAAGCAAAGAGCAGCAGGCGCAGCGCACACATGGATAATTTACAGCCCTATAGACTTTTCTATACTGCTCTTCCCTGGCTCAAGGATTGACAGAGAACTTCTGGTCTTTGGTTTAAGCAATCAGTCTAAGGACCCAGATCTCCACCAATCATCAGGTTATTTATGGGGCTTCAACTTAACACAAGGACAGAAAAGGTGGGCTGGATTATAGAAGCCATGAAAGAGTTAAATATATATATATATATATATATATATATATATATATATATACTCTTACTGTATGTGTTGTCCTGCCGCCAGTCCTCAGATCAGCTCTTCTATCTTCTGTGACATGATGTGTCACACATATAGTCATGTGATGGCATGGGACCTAGTGAGTATGGGACCTAGTGAGTGTGGGACCTAGTGAGTATGGGACCTAGTGAGTGTGGGACCTAGTGAGTATGGGACCTAGTGAGTGTGGGACCTAGTGAGTATGGGACCTAGTGAGTGTGGGACCTAGTGAGTATGGGACCTAGTGAGTGTGGGACCTAGTGAGTATGGGACCTAGTGAGTGTGGGACCTAGTGAGTATGGGACCTAGTGAGTGTGGGACCTAGTGAGTATGGGACCTAGTGAGTGTGGGACCTAGTGAGTATGGGACCTAGTGAGTGTGGGACCTAGTGAGTATGGGACCTAGTGAGTGTGGGACCTAGTGAGTATGGGACCTAGTGAGTGTGGGACCTAGTGAGTATGGGACCTAGTGAGTGTGGGACCTAGTGAGTATGGGACCTAGTGAGTGTGGGACCTAGTGAGTATGGGACCTAGTGAGTGTGGGACCTAGTGAGTATGGGACCTAGTGAGTGTGGGACCTAGTGAGTATGGGACCTAGTGAGTGTGGGACCTAGTGAGTATGGGACCTAGTGAGCGTGGGACCTAGTGAGTGTGGGACCTAGTGAGTGTGGGACCTAGTGAGTATGGGACCTAGTGAGTGTGGGACCTAGTGAGTATGGGACCTAGTGAGTGTGGGACCTAGTGAGTGTGGGACCTAGTGAGCGTGGGACCTAGTGAGCGTGGGACCTAGTGAGCGTGGGACCTAGTGAGTATGGGACCTAGTGAGTGTGGGACCTAGTGAGTGTGGGACCTAGTGAGTATGGGACCTAGTGAGTGTGGGACCTAGTGAGTGTGGGACCTAGTGAGCGTGGGACCTAGTGAGTGTGGGACCTAGTGAGTGTGGGACCTAGTGAGTATGGGACCTAGTGAGTGTGGGACCTAGTGAGTATGGGACCTAGTGAGTGTGGGACCTAGTGAGTGTGGGACCTAGTGAGCGTGGGACCTAGTGAGCGTGGGACCTAGTGAGTGTGGGACCTAGTGAGTATGGGACCTAGTGAGTGTGGGACCTAGTGAGTGTGGGACCTAGTGAGTATGGGACCTAGTGAGTATGGGACCTAGTCAGTGTGGGACCTAGTGAGTATGGGACCTAGCGAGTGTGGGACCTAGCGAGTATGGGACCTAGTGAGTGTGGGACCTAGTGAGTATGGGACCTAGTGAGTGTGGGACCTAGTGAGTATGGGACCTAGTGAGTGTGGGACCTAGTGAGTGTGGGACCTAGTGAGCGTGGGACCTAGTGAGCGTGGGACCTAGTTAGTATGGGACCTAGTGAGTGTGGGACCTAGTGAGTGTGGGACCTAGTGAGTATGGGACCTAGTGAGTATGGGACCTAGTGAGTGTGGGACCTAGTGAGTGTGGAACCTAGTGAGTGTGGGACCTAGTGAGTGTGGGACCTAGTGAGTGTGGGACCTAGTGAGTGTGGGACCTAGTGAGCGTGGGACCTAATGAGCGTGGGACCTAGTGAGCGTGGGACCTAGTGAGCGTGGGACCTAGTGAGCGTGGGACCTAGTGAGCATGGGACCTAGTGAGTATGGGACCTAGTGAGTGTGGGACCTAGTGAGCGTGGGACCTAGTGAGCGTGGGACCTAGTGAGCGTGGGACCTAGTGAGCGTGGGACCTAGTGAGCGTGGGACCTAGTGAGTGTGGGACCTAGTGAGTGTGGGACCTAGTGAGCGTGGGACCTAGTGAGCGTGGGACCTAGTGAGTGTGGTGTGACACCCCAGGGGTCTGGTTGCCACAGTGATAGAGATATTACGTCTGAGAGCAGGTGGGAGGTCCTTTGGTCAGGGATCCTGTGCATGCCACACCTCCTGCCCAGTCTTGGGAGGGGAAGAACTTCCCCTATATAAACCCGGGGCTGAAGCAGGGTGAGCAGTCAAGGAGAGTAGAGACAAGAAACAGTCACAGGAAGAAACAGCAGAAGCTCAGTGGGAGCAATACTACTACAAGTCAGGGGCTGGCAGCTGCAGAGCTCGCCCTGACTGAGAAGATTTCTTACCGGACCCGGAGTCCGAGGCTGTGGGGACTAACTCCTACCCAGCAGCAGAATCCGTCAGGCAGGGGATTTCAGGTCCTCTGGCCAAGAAGCCCGAAGGCACGGTCACACGCGTGGGACCAGCACCGCCATCGTGGAGCGGAAGCCATTAGAAGGCCCCGAGTCACCGGCCATACGGGTGAGCACCACACGGTACACTCAGGGACGTGGGCTACTTATACCCGCTTCTAGCAAGGTAGCCAGAAGAGTACAGTCAGTTTGGGAGGCCTACAACTCCACCTGGCCAGGGGAGATCCCATCTGCTCAAGGACTGACCAGGCCCCAATCGCTAGCCAGTACTCCGGGAGGGTCTATCATTGTCACCAGTAAAGACCCTGAACTACACAGTACCGTCTCCGAGTGGTTCCTGCTACCCCCATCATCCACATCTGCTGCCCTGAGACCATACCCCTCCCGTTGGGGGGTATACCATCTACGCTGCACCATCCATCCACCGGCCTCAGCGGACTGTTCTGCTTCGGCAGCTCCATAGCTGCATTCAACGAGTGGCGTAGTCGTACAACATCTACCGCCGATACATCGCCGCTCAGTTTGACTCCCTGGGCACGGACCGGGTCGCCGCCACGAGACTACAACCCTCAAGAGATCCGGCTCCGGGTAAGCTCCCGCGTGCGCAACGCAGCGCGTCACAGGCCCAGGGGCGCGTCAACTTTGGCGTAGTCGGCAGGATTTCGTGCCCGCAACCACCGGGTACTGCGTGCCTGAAAAAGAGACTTTTCAAACTTACCTGTGGTGAAGATTCCCGCCATCCGGCGCCATCTTCAGCCTTCTTCCCGCCATCGGTGAAGTTTCCCGCCATCCGGCGCCATCTTCTGCCTTCTTCCCGCCATCCGTGGAGTTTTCCCGCCATTGGACGCCATCTTGAGGACGCCGCGCGGGAAGAAGAGGGGCGTGGACTCCGAAAGCGCGCGAGAACTGAAGCCCCGCCTCACGTCCGGACGTTGCGTAAGGTCCTGGAAGGAGCCCAGCAGACGCCGACGTCACAGGAGCGCGACGGAAGGTCCTCAACCCTGACGATCCACTGCGGAGCCGCGGCCTACGGAAGAGGATCATCGCAAGGTAGGCCACGGTCCACTAGGGGGGAGGAAGATGTCGGATACGGAGGAAAGCTTCACTGCCTCAACCCCCGCCGGCGCTACCGCTGCTGCAGTTATGCCCTTTTCCATGCCCTATATCCCGGGAGCAGCTTGGCTACCCCAGTACTCAGGGGAGTCACATACCCTGCATGACTTTAGAGAAAAGCTGGATAGCCTCTTCCAGGTGTACCCCCTCACAGAAGAGCAAAAAGTGAGCATCCTGGTGGCCCAACTAACCGGGGCAGCCAAAAGGGAAGTAAAATCCTGGCCACCTGGGAGGAAGACTGTCGCAGGGATACTAACCCGGCTGAAGGACACCTTTGATACCCGCACCTCAGCCGAGATTAAGCTTAGATTCTACGGGTGCAAGCAGCGAGCGCATGAGAGTATAAGGGACTATGCACTAAACCTACAAGAGGCCCTGAGGGCCATTAAGCAGACCGACCCTGATGGAGTGGGAAACGAGGACAGGCTGTTGACCGAACAGTTTATAGAGGGACTATATTGTAATACCCACCGAACCCAGTTGCGGGCAATGGCCTTGCAGGATCCCCATCTGGGATTTGCACAGTTCAAGGACAGAGCCATCCGGGTGCTCCGAGAACCGGCACCAGGTGGCGTTGTGACCCACAGGCGCCCCACTACCACTTACCACCAGGAGGCGGCGCCCTTGTCGGCAGGGCCTGTGGGAGCTGATGCGCAGGCTTTGGACAATGACCCGGCTCCAGACCTACACCATCAGGTCCAAGAGCTAGCTAAGAGCGTTGCTGCGCTAACCCGAACTGTGCAGTCTTTACAGGTTTCCACTCCAGGGAAGATCCAGCTGGCATCCGGACCGGAGGACATCCCGTGGCGTCGACCAAGGAGGACCCCACCGGCCAGAGGAAGACCCAGTGACCGATACAGCGAGGACGGACGACCCATCTGCCGCCGCTGCAATCAACCCGGACATATGGCAAGGTACTGTTCTTTAAACGGGCACAACCTGGGGTAGAGGGCCAACCCCCAGGAAAAAGATCACCAGGCCCATCGAACTGGCGCGACAGATATGTGGGAGGACGTCCAGTCTTGCCTGTGGTACTGGATGGCATTCCCATGAGTGCCCTACTGGACACCGGGTCACAGGTCACCACCATCCCATACGTGCTCTTTAAGCAATACTGGAATGACTCGGATATTTCCCGCTACCCTGACGACGACTTGAGTATCATCGCCAGCAATGGCCAGCCCGTGCCACAGATCGGATTTAAAGAAGTTACCATCAAAATCGGTAGAGTCGAACTGGCAGCACAGGGACTGATCATTGTAGATATTGACAAACATGAGAGTCACCCAAAAATAACTCTAGGAACTAATGTAATTGAAAATTGTCTTGCAGAGGTGATTTTCCTTCTACAGCAGGTTGCCAAGAACGCCAGCTCCGGCGAGCAGCGGGTGCTCCAGAAAGAGATCCGGGCACTGATGCGACGGCAACAGGTGGAACTCTCCGGCGGTGAGATTGGTAGAGTAAGAATGTGTGACCCTTTTCCTATTGCCATGCCCCCAAAAAGTGAAATGATGATTTGGTGCCGGGCAGCTATTGGTCTGAGAGGTAGAGATTACCAGGCAATGGTAGAACCAGTTTACTCAGACAGTAGGCCCACCATCTTGACAGCACGGGGGGTGGTTAATGTACGCCATGGGAGGGTGCCCGTTCGCATAATCAATATCGGGAAGAGGGAAGTGTACCTGCCCCGGTATGCCACGCTAGCCAAATTATATACCATTAACCAAAATGCTATACAATCTGTGGAACCCTTGCCTCCATCTCACCCGGAGGAAGGTAACGGCTCTAAGAAAACAAAGGAGGACTGGTGTCAGCAACTACATTTGGGTACTGACTCCACTCCCTCACATCAGAAACAGGGAGTCTATCGGGTGGTTCAAGAGTACGAGAGAGTGTTTAGTAAACACCCGTTAGACTTCGGGCGAGTCAAGGGGGTAGTACACCACATCCCCACGGGAGACCATCCTCCCATAAAAGAGAGGTATCGACCCGTACCCCCTGCACACTACCAACACGCCAAGGGGATGCTTAGAGACATGAAGGAGGCTGGGGTGATCAGGGATAGCTGTAGCCCCTGGGCAGCTCCACTAGTTTTAGTCAGAAAAAAAGACAACACCATGAGGATGTGTGTAGATTACCGGAAAATCAACCGTATCACACACAAGGATGCGTACCCCTTACCAAGGATAGAGGAGTCATTGGCTGCTTTAAGATCTGCTAACTTCTTCTCTACCTTGGATCTCACTAGCGGGTACTGGCAGGTTCCTGTAGCAGAGGCGGACCGGGAGAAGACCGCATTCACCACCCCGATGGGACTTAGCGAGTTCACCTGCATGCCGTTCGGACTCTGCAACGCACCAGGAACCTTCCAACGACTAATGGAGTGTTGTCTGGGCCACAGAAACTTCGAGACGGTCCTGTTGTACCTGGACGATGTCATCGTATATTCCAAGACGTATGAGGACCACCTGAAACACCTGGCGGAAGTGTTCGAAGCTCTGGCAAGTTACGGCCTAAAGGTGAAACCCTCCAAGTGTCACCTCCTGAAACCAAAGGTGCAGTACCTGGGACACGTGGTGAGCGCTGACGGAGTGGCTCCCGACCCTGATAAGATCACCGCAATTAAGGAATGGCCAAGCCCCTCCAGCGTAAAAGAAGTGCGGCAGTTCCTCGGGTTGGTAGGCTACTACCGAAGGTTTATTCCCGGTTTCACCAAAAAGGCAGCACCTATGCAGGACCTCCTGATAGGCCAGTCCCGGAAGGCCAAGAACCAGAAGCCGCCCTTCAAATGGGAGGAGCTGGAAGAAGAGTCCTTCCGCCAGCTGAAGATGGCCCTCACGGGGGACGAAATCCTGGCGTACCCGGATTATAGCCAGCCCTTTATCCTCTACACCGACGCCAGTAACATCGGGCTAGGAGCCGTACTGTCCCAGATCCAGCAGGGGAAGGAACGAGTAATCGCCTACGCCAGCCGAAAACTGCGACCCACCGAAAGGAACCCCGAGAATTACAGCTCATTTAAGTTAGAGTTCCTGGCCGTAGTATGGGCAGTCACCGAGCGCTTTAAGCATTACCTCGCTTCTTCCCGGTTCACCGTGTACACGGATAACAACCCGTTGACACACCTGGACACGGCAAGACTCGGTGCCCTGGAGCAGAGGTGGATGGCCCGTCTGTCCAACTACGAGTTCACAATCAAATACCGGGCAGGACGCTCCAATACCAACGCGGACGCCCTGTCCAGGATGCCCAACCTGCCGGACGGAGGAGAAGATCCGGAGGGACTGGAAGAAGTTGAACTCCCTGCGTTCCACCGTCATGGGACTATCCAGTATTCCCACCGGGTAAGGAGTAAGCAGGCTGCTACGTTGAACCCCTTACCCCACTACAACTGGGCGGAAACGCAAGACAGCGACCCTGCCGTCCGACTGGTGAAGGAGATGCTGACTCGGCCGGAGGCTCGCCTTGAACCAGACGCTCCGGAGGAAGCCAAACAACTATGGGCAGAGAAGAGTCGACTGTTCCTTTACAAAGGGAAGTTGTGCCGCAGAATGGTTAACTCCCGGACGCATGAATTACTCTGGCAAGTAGTGGTGCCACGAAGAGACGCAGCCATGGTGATGGAGGCATACCACGACGGAGCTGGATACTTCGGGTGGAAGAAGCTGGAGTTCCTGCTGCGCGAGCGGTTCCACTGGGTAGGCATGAGGGGAACCATCGAGAAGTGGTGCAGAGACTGTGGCCCGTGCAACCTGAGAAGGAAGGACCGTGCCAGCCAAAAGACTCCCCTGCAGTCCATCGTCACCCGGCAACCGTTGGAACTGGTAGCCTTGGATCATGTAAAACTGACCCCAAGCAGAAGTGGCTACGTCTACGCGTTAACCATCGTGGATCATTACTCCCGGTTTCTGGTTGTCGTCCCCGTCAAGGACTTAACGGCTCAAACAGCAGCTAGAGCCTTCCAGCAGCACTTTTGCCGTCCACACGGGTACCCGGACCAAGTGCTGACGGACCAGGGACCTGCCTTTGAAGCGGAGGTCTTCCAGGAATTCTGCAATCTGTATGGCTGCCGGAAGATAAGGACGACACCCTACCATCCGCAAACTAATGGACTTTGTGAGAAAATGAACCAGGTGGTAATGGATCTTCTAAAAACGTTGCCCCTGGAAGAACGCAGTCTGTGGCCTGAGAAGTTGCCCGATCTGGTGGACCTATACAACCACATCCCGGTAGGTTCCACCAACTGTACCCCGGCTTACCTAATGAGGGCAAGACCTGGTAAGTTACCTGTTGACCTGGAAATGGGAGTCCTGACACCCGAGGACACTTCACCAGAAGCAGACTGGGACACAGAGAGGCAGCAGCAGTACCGGAGAGTACAGGAGAGCGTGGAGCGAAGTCTCTGTCAGGCTAGGGAAAGACAAGAGAAAACTTACAACCAGTATGCTCCCGCTGTTCCCCTGGGACCCGGAGAGCAGGTCTTGAAGAGGAAGAGACGGCTCCACAAGTTGGACGACCAGTGGGAGAAGGACCCGTACACCGTACTGCCCTCAAGCCACGACAACCCAAAGGTCTGTACCATCAGTAAAGACGGAGGGGAAACCACAGCCATTGTATCCCGGGATCACCTGAAGAAGTGTCCCGAACAGCTACGGAACCCAGAAGGAGAGCAAGAAGACCCTCGACCCGTAGAGGAAAGGGAAGATATGGTTAGTACTGTGCTCGGAGACTTCCCTCGGTCTTGGACTCAAGTCAATGGTGCAGTTGTGGTACCCGTACTCACCTTCCTCCAACCAGCATCCCAAGCACCTACGGAGCAACAGGTAGAGCTGGAAGAACAGCCGGTCCAGGAGGCAGAAGACTCCACACAAGCAGAACAGGAGGATCAACCCTCTGCTTATAGTGAGCCTGCCGTACCCCTAGTGAGACAAAGAGCCGGTAGACAGCTGCCCAGTTTACCCTTGACAGCTCCTACACCCTGTAGTTCAGGGCCAGACAGTCAGCTCCGTAGGTCCACTAGGGCCACTAGAGGCCAGTTACCCGCACGCTGGAGGATTTGAAGTGTATAAATTGTTTTATTTATGTTTATCTGTGTATTGTTGCTTGTGTATAATTTTGTGTTTCCAGTTATTTTTAGGAGTCCTTGGTGGATTTACCGGGAATCCTTGTACATAGTTGGAGCGTAACCCAGGATGGACTAGAGACTGTTAAGGACTCGGGGTAGGACAGACCCCTACCTGGTTACGTCTCCCTGTTTTGGTGAAATGGACACCTTGCTTTCTTCAAAGACTGCACCCGGTTGCGGACACGCCGCAACCATCTTATGTGTTTTTCTTATTGTATTGTTATTGTTATACCTTGTTATGTTTTTCTAAAAAAATATGTTTAGTCCCGGAGTACTAAATTTCACTAGGGGGGAATGTGACACCCCAGGGGTCTGGTTGCCACAGTGATAGAGATATTACGTCTGAGAGCAGGTGGGAGGTCCTTTGGTCAGGGATCCTGTGCATGCCACACCTCCTGCCCAGTCTTGGGAGGGGAAGAACTTCCCCTATATAAACCCGGGGCTGAAGCAGGGTGAGCAGTCAAGGAGAGTAGAGACAAGAAACAGTCACAGGAAGAAACAGCAGAAGCTCAGTGGGAGCAATACTACTACAAGTCAGGGGCTGGCAGCTGCAGAGCTCGCCCTGACTGAGAAGATTTCTTACCGGACCCGGAGTCCGAGGCTGTGGGGACTAACTCCTACCCAGCAGCAGAATCCATCAGGCAGGGGATTTCAGGTCCTCTGGCCAAGAAGCCCGAAGGCACGGTCACACGCGTGGGACCAGCACCGCCATCGTGGAGCGGAAGCCATTAGAAGGCCCCGAGTCACCGGCCATACGGGTGAGCACCACACGGTACACTCAGGGACGTGGGCTACTTATACCCGCTTCTAGCAAGGTAGCCAGAAGAGTACAGTCAGTTTGGGAGGCCTACAACTCCACCTGGCCAGGGGAGATCCCATCTGCTCAAGGACTGACCAGGCCCCAATCGCTAGCCAGTACTCCGGGAGGGTCTATCATTGTCACCAGTAAAGACCCTGAACTACACAGTACCGTCTCCGAGTGGTTCCTGCTACCCCCATCATCCACATCTGCTGCCCTGAGACCATACCCCTCCCGTTGGGGGGTATACCATCTACGCTGCACCATCCATCCACCGGCCTCAGCGGACTGTTCTGCAGCGGCAGCTCCATAGCTGCATTCAACGGGTGGCGTAGTCGTACAACATCTACCGCCGATACATCGCCGCTCAGTTTGACTCCCTGGGCACGGACCGGGTCGCCGCCACGAGACTACAACCCTCAAGAGATCCGGCTCCGGGTAAGCTCCCGCGTGCGCAACGCAGCGCGTCACAGGCCCAGGGGCACGTCAGTGGGACCTAGTGAGTGTGGGACCTAGTGAGCGTGGGACCTAGTGAATGGAAGACTTTGCCGAAAGGAAGATAGAAGACAGAAGATGGAGATGTTGCTTGAGGAAAAATCAAAAATAGAAAAAAAAGGATCATTAAAGAATCCTGTTTCAGCAACAGAAAAAGAAAATACAGAGTATACAAAAAAAATGGTTAATGATGACTTAGACTCAAGCACCAGGAAAAGTAGAAAGAGACAAAATGGGTCAATCGGGTTTGAAAAAACTCAGGGTTGAGCATCCGAACAGAAGTGGGAATAGACAAGTTGGGGTCTGCAAGGAGTTAAGTTTCAACATTGGAAGAACAAAAATTATTGGGTCATTCGAAAAGCAGAAAAAAATGCAATATACATGACAGATCAGGGAAAAGTCAGGTTTGAAAAGACATGAAGAGAGGAGTGAAATGAAGAATGAGGACTCAGGAGAAAGACAAAGAAAAGAAAAGACTGCAACAAAGAAAGAACAGAGGAGATCCAGGAAAAAAGACAGGAGGAGTCAGTGTCATGAGGAATCAGGTCAGTGAGGAATAACCCTCAAAGATCACAAAATACAGGACTAGACAGCATGGGTCAGTCAGGTCAGAAGAGATGAAGATGAATTGGGAATGGACAAACTGCGTCTATGAGGAGACTGGTGTAAAGAACAGAAGAAATATCAGGTAGAGTTGAGCAAAACATTCACAGAACCCTGATCTGGTGTCAAAGTGTCAGCCAATCTGGTGTTCTGCGGACTTCCTTAGAAGGCACCATAGGTGTCTCGTCTGACCACTAGGCCCTCACAATGTCATGGCGTCTACGAGACCTAGTAATCAGAAGAGGCTCCCAGAGCCGACCAAGGAGTTTTACAGGTCCCTGGTCCACCGAGTGCCAAAATAAATGCCTGATACCTGCAAGTCTTTTTACTCAACACTAATATTAGAAATAGCAAATCTAAAAAGACAGAACCAAGGAACCAGGTAATTGAAGACTTGGGCTAAAAGAACATAGGAATTAGAAAATGACAGATTAGAAGAGAAATGGAAAGAGGAAAGAAGGGTTTCATCACCAGTAGAAAAGACAAAAATAGATAATGAAAAATGGGCCTTAAAAAGCGGAAAAATGGTCATAGACTGGATGAGAAACTCATTTTCGAAGAGCAGAGTAGAAACTACAATGGTCAAGATGGGTCAACTGGAAATCATGTGTGGATTCCTGGTAAGTAAAGAAGATTAGATTAGTTGGGACAGCGGAAAAATGGTCTTAAAGAAGTTGTCCACTACTTGTACAACCCCTGTTCATACCCCTCACTTGGCCCCGATAAAATAATAAAGCTTAGACTCACCTCCCATATTGGCGCCGTTCCCGAAGTGTCACACTGGCTCTCCCCTGACACCGGCGCCCAATCAGCACTTGCGTCACTTTCCCCGACTCCTGTCAAATTGAGTTTGAAGATGAAATTCGAGATCAGCTGCAGCCCGGACTTCCTCTTGATGCTCGATTTATCCGAAGGCAGAGACAGTGATGCCAACGCTGATTGGGCAATGGCGTCATGCGTCACAACAACAGCACCGCAGCCCCGGGACCGCGAGTGTTGACACCGCTGGAACAGCACCGGCACGGGAGGTGAGTATAGGCTTTTTTATTTTATCATGGCCAGACATTTTGATTAAGAAGGGGTTGTCCTAATAGTGGACAATCCCTTTAAAGAAGAACTGTCACCAAGTCAAAAGTGGCCAGTTATTGTTTTTATTTTATTTCCACTGCCCACCTGAGTGTTCTGATTTTTGTTTTCTTAAAATCCTCTATATGGTTCCAGATATATGGTCCAAATTTTATGGTGTTGCCCAAGGAGGCGTGGCTCACATGGTAATTATGCACAGAATTCTAAAGACACGCCCCAGAGGATCCTGAGAACCACACCCTCCTTCTAAAAGACCATAAAAATTAGCTCTAAATAATCAGGTCCATATCTCTACAACCATATGGCGGATTAAAAAAAATTGAAAGTCCGAATATTCAAGAGAGCAATGGGATTAAAATAAGATCAAAAGTGGCCACTGCTCACCTGGAGACCAGTTCCCTTTAAAAGCCCAAAAAATAAAAGTTGGGAATAGACAGGATGAGACAATCAGGTTTGAAGAGAAGATAAAGGTGAATAGACAATATGGGTCAATGAGAAATCAGGATTTAAACCAAAAGAAATAGGCAAATTGAGAAATCAGAGTAAAAAGTGAATATAAATGGGAACAGACAACGCAAATCAAGAAAGAATCAAGTCTGAGGAGACGAAGAGAATCAGGAATCACAAGAGGGGTCAATGAAATATCAGGTTTGAACAGCTGAGGAAAATCCAGGAATAGTAATGGAGGATTAAGACGATCTACAAGAACATGTGGCCGGGCAAAACATAGACTTCAAAGACCATGAATGTGCGGATATATCGGATATGCAATCCCACCCCACCGGGGGAGAAGACAACAACACTTCTAGATTTTCATCATCATCATCATCATCATCATCATATGTTCAGTGTTAACTGTTACTGATTTTGAGAAGCTTCTAGATTGACCTCTGGAGATCACCCCTGACCTGATACGATGGGTCCTTGGTATGATGTTTCTGAGAAGATACATAACACATAGGATTTACAAACTTGGTGAATTTCCCACGCGTTTCTGCAAGTAACAAAATTAGTTTTAACATTTCAAAATTAAAAGAAACAAATGTGTCAAGGACTCAGCGAAGATTCCGCCGCGGGTTAAAAATGGCGCTGAAAATGATTACTGAGTCATATCTTCCACCCACTGCTGTCATCACAGGACATGGAGAAATTACAGTTATTAAAATTGTAACAGAAATGTCACATAATGGGTGAGAGTCTCAATGTAAGTCATCAGCCGGCATAATTGCATCAGATGGAATTAAAGGCAATGTCCACAAGCTGATGGCAGCTCCCCAGCGTCCAGCTTCCTGCTTGCCTGACAGTCTGGACCAGCGCTATTCTTGTGCCACCGGCCCAAACTGTGCGCTCCCCTATGCGGCTAGCAGAGCATCGGAGAAATCCATGAGTCCTGAGGCTGGCCTGGTGCAGCTGGCCTCAGAGCAGCGCTCACAAGCTGAACAGCAAACTGCTTGTAAGTACTATGTTCCTGACTCGCCCCCTGGGCCGTGGGGTACTCGGTGCCGGTCCGGTCGTTGCTAGGGGAGATGTCACGGTGGCGGTGACCCGGTCCGTGACCCAGGGCGGTCAATAAAAGTGGAATTATTTACAGGGGATTTATAGATTTTTTAATGTTCGTGACGCCACCTGTGGTATGCGGCTAAAGGGAGCCGCCGCTGCGGAGCAGATCCTCTGCAGCTGATGTTAGTGCAGCAGAGTTGGTTTAGCTCTCCACAGGTAGAGCTTAGCTCCAGGGCAGTGTAGTGCAGGTGGTGATGGAGCAGCAGTAATAATTCACAGACAGTGGGGTGCAGTCTTCCGGATTTACTCACAGTTCTCACTTTGCTCCTGGTTAGAACTGCAGATCATAACTTCCCACGTCGTCTTGTGCTTACTCAGGGAGGGGTTCAGCCAACCCTCAGGTGCCTCCGGAGTACATAACGGGACCCCCTTCTGTGTGTTCCTTCTGGCCGTCTCCCGCGGTTCCTGCCTACTATGCCTTGCTCACCGCTCCGGCGGTTCCTGCCTACTCTGCCTTGCTCACCGCTCCGGCGGTTCCTGCCTGCTCTGCCTTGCTCACCACTCCGGCGGTTCCTGCCTGCTCTGCCCTGCTCACCGCTCCGGCAGTTCTTCTCTGCTCTGCCTTGCCCACCGCTCCGGCGGTTCCTCTCTGCTCTGCTTGTCTGCTGCATCTGCGGTTCTGTTCCTGAATCCCTGTCTGTACTGGACCCTATCCAGCTTGTGCTCCAACCTGCTAGTACCTCCCCTTCTGCACGCCAGCCGTACTTGTCAGTACCCTCCTGTCTGCATACCAGCCGTGCCTGCCAGTATCCTCCTGTCTGCACTCCAGCCGTGCCTGCCAGTGCCCACCTGTCTGCATGCCAGCCGTGCCTGCCAATACCCACCTGTCTGTGTGCCAGCCTAACCTGCCTGTTCCTGTATTCCCCGATGTGGGTCAACAGCCGTGTCCGGGGTCTGGCCTGGAGTAGCACCTGGTCCCTCTGCTCGGTTCCTCCCTGGTGCACGGCGTCGTAGCCGTCGTGCGACCTTGGTCGGATCGGGTTGATACTTAGTTACGCCCCTCCAGGCACTCTCCGGTTCATGGCACAGTGGAATCACTAAATCACGCACACGCCAGTCAGCCCGGGCATATGCATAACACACCTCACACCCAGTGTCCCAATCCAGTGACCGCGGACCTTGCCGGCCGACGTCTTCTCTGTCCCCTGGGTCCTCTATGGCCACCTTTTCGGTGAGATAGATGTGGCTTTTGGCTGCAGCACTTGAAATCCTGCACCCTCCAGTTACTTAGTTGAATATTGTAATTCTCACTAGTTAGGGGCCGGTCCCCTCTGCGACCCGATCCCTCCACTGCCTGGTAGATTCGGGCGTACGGGTGGCCTCCAGCACTGCCCGTACCCCTGGGATCCTTTCTTCACTCCTGGAGCCTTCTCTCTGCTCCTGTTCCTTCCTCCTCTCCTTCTCCTGGGCCTCCTCACTCAGGCCCGTGCTTCCCTGAGCAGAGCTCCTGCAGAGCTCCTGCTCCCAACTCGTCCTCTGACTCTCTCTCACTTCTTCTTCTGACTGGACCCTTCTAGATGGTTCCATCCCTTTTTATATCACTTCTTACTGAGCTCCCTTGAACTACTTCCTCCACCCACACCCACTACATGGTTCCCCCTACTTTGGTTCCCCCCACTCCAGCCAGGGACAGGGCTCAGCAGGAGAGCGACGCATCTTGCCCCTCCTGCTGGTCTGTAGTAGTGTAGTGTTGGATGCAGGTGTTAGGGTCCCAGGCAGTACTCCCTCCTTACCTGAGAGTGAGATACCACACCTCTGGGTGAGATGCAGTACCTCTGTGGCGACTGAACCCTCAGGGGCGCCACATTCCCTGCATAGGAGAATGGCTACCTCTGGTAGATTGCAGAGGTGTCTGATAACCTAGGCAACGAGCAGTAAACAATAGAATTAAAAACCCTCCTGGTATTGAGAAGTGAAGTGCAATGTTCCTTGATTTTACAAGCACTTTGCAATTTTAATAAATTTGTGATGATGATACAGCCCATTTAACGTATGTGTAGACTTTTGTAACTATTTGCATTGCTCCGGTGCATCTAAGACTAAAAAAAAAGTATCAGCTTTTGAAACAGTCTTCACTAAAATTCTCGCCGTTTTGTGTCTATGGCGTCTATGCAGACCTACAGTGAAGGAAATAAGGAAATAAGGATTTGATCCCCTACAAACCATTATGAGTTCTGGCTCCTACAGACCAGTTAGACGCTCCTAATCAACTCGTTACCTGCATTATAGACAGCTGTCTTACATAGTCACCTGTATAAAAGACTCCTGTCCACAGACGCAATTAATCAGTCAGACTCTAACCTCTACAACATGGGCAAGACCAAAGAGCTTTCTAAGGCTGTGAGGGACAAGATCATAGACCTGCACAAAGCTGAGATGGGCTACAAAACCATAAGTAAGACGCTGGGTGAGAAGGAGACAACTGTTGGTGCAATAGTAAGAAAATGAAAGAAATACAAAATGACTGTCAGTCGGGGCACCATGCAAAATCTCACCTCATGGAGCATCCTTGATCATGAGGAAGGTGAGAGATCAGCCTAAAACTACACATGGGGAACTTGTTAATGATCTCAAGGCAGCTGGGACCACAGTCACCAAGAAAACCATTGTTAACACATTACACCTTAAAGGTTTAAAATCCTGCAGTGCCCGCAAGGTCCCCCTGTTCAAGAAGGCACATGTACAGGCCCGTCTGAAGTTTGCCAATGAACACCTGGATGATTCTGTGAGTTATTGGGAGAAGGTGCTGTGGTCAGAGGAGACAAAAATGAAGCACTTTGGCATTAACTCAACTCGCCATGTTTGGAGGAAGAGAAATGCTGCCTATGACCCAAAGAACACCGTCCCTATTGTCAAGCATGGTGGGAGGAACTTTATGTTTTGGGGGTGTTTCTCTGCTAAGGGCACAGGACTACTTCACCGCATCAATGGGACAATGGATGGAGCCATGTACCATAAAATCCTGAGTGACAACCTCCTTCCCTCCGCCAGGACATTAAAAATGGGTCGTGGCTGGGTCTTCCAGCAAGACAATGACCCAAAACATACAGCCAAGGTAACAAAGGAGTGGCTCAAAAAGAAGCACATTAAGGTCATGGAGTGGCCAAGCCAGTCTCCAGACCTTAATCCCATAGAAAACTTAGGGAGGGAGTTGAAGCTCTGAGTTGCCAAGCGACAGCCTCAGAATCTGAATGATTTAGAGATGATCTGCAAAGAGGAGTGGACCAAAACTCCTCCTGACATGTGCGCAACCCTCATCATCAACTACAAACAACATCTGACTGCTGTGCTTACCAACAAGGCGTAACTGTGGAGATACATAGGTATATATAGGAGCAGCAGACACAAAACGAAAGGAGAGTTTTCATCAAGACTTTTTGCAAAGTTGCTTATTTCCTTTGCTCCATGGTACAATATTGGTTGGCATCGGCATCTAACCCAAAGTCCTGATTGCCACCCCTTTGTGTGCATGTAAATAAATACAATTTTAACATTCCGTTGGTCGTCATTATTCTTTTTTTTTTTAAACCTGTTTTCATGAAGCCCCGGAGCACATAGATATTGTGATAATGATCCACAGACGTGACGGACATTTGTTTACTACCTGAGCCACGAACACATGAGAAAAGTAAATTGTACGAGACACTGGAGAGCTTCAAGGAGCCGGAACAAAAGGAGCAGCCATCAAAGGATGAAAAGCAAAACCAGTGCAGCCCAGCGGTGCCCGGCTAAGGGCGGAGAACAGAGCCGCAGATAAAGATGGGGCTGTAACGGGTCTGGGAGGCGGAACCTCTGAGCTACTATACAAGGGGGCGGTCCTTGTAAGGGAGCGGGTAGCGACCAGGCAGGCAGTCACAGCAGGTGACCAGGACAGTCTCTGAAAGAACGGGCAGGAGATCACGGCAAGTGACTGGGGCAGTCTCTGGGTGAACGGGCAGATGATCACGGCAAGTGACCGGGACAGTCTCTGGAAGAACGGGCAGATGGTCACGGCAAGTGACCGGGGCAGTCTCTGGGTAAAGGGTTGGTACGACCTGTGGCGGCTGATGGTAGACTTGAGCTCCCAGGTGAGCAGGCGAGAGTCTCTGGATAAACGGGTGGTCACAGCATGTGACGGCGGAGCCTCCAAGAAAACCAACAGACAGGCGGCAGATGAGCGCTCCCAGGTGAGCGGGCGAGAGTCTCTGGATAAGCGGGTGGTCACAGCACGTGACGGCAGAGCCTCCAGGTAGGCTAGCGGACAGGCAGCAGATGAGCGCTCCCAGGTGAGCGGACAGGAGTCACTGGACAGGCAGGTGGTCACAGCACGTGACGGCGGAGCCTCCAGGTAGGCTAGCAGACAGGTAGCAGATGTGCGCTCCCAGGTGAGTGGGCAAGCTGGTCCATAGACAGACTGACAGGAGTTGGAAGGCAGACCGTCGGACCTCAGGCAAGCAGGCAGGTAGCTGAAGTGCGCTCCCAGGTGAGCGGGCAAGCTGGTCCTTAGACAGACTGACAGGAGTTGTAAGGCAGACCGTCGGACCTCAGGCTAGCAGGCAGGTAGCGGAATATCAGGCAGGAAAGACAGCAAGCTGGCAGGAATCTGGCAGGTATCTGGCAGGTAACTGGCAACGGGACCTGAGGGCTGAAGCAGAGTAGTGAACAGTGCAACAACATTGCTCGGGCACCTCCATTTTGGAAGAGGTGCCTTATATATGGTAAAGTCCTCCGGCCATTGGCCGGGGACTCCTTAGGACGGCGCGCGCGGCCCCTTTAAGAGGGAGGGAGGGCGCGCGCGCGCGCCCTAAGCACAGTGGCCGGGAAGGAGCGCGCGCTGCCAGCAGAGCGGGAGAGGGACGCCGGGCACGGAGCAGAGCGGTGAGGGGAACAGCGTCCCTGCCTAGCAGAGGGCAGGGACGCCGGCACTACAGTACCCCCACCTTTAGGCCCCCCCTTTTTTAGGCCAGATAGAAATTTAGCTAGGATGAGAGGGGCATGGATGTTCTCCCGGGGCTCCCACGTTCTCTCCTCAGGACCAAACCCCTTCCAATCTACCAGAAAAAAGGTCTTTTCTCTTACCCTTTTGGTGGCAAGAATGTTCTCTACCTCAAACTCGTCCTCAGCAGAAACCGGAGCAGGAGGCGTACCTGTAGACTTGGAAAAAGAGTTAAGCACCACGGGTTTGAGGAGAGATACATGGAAGGAGTTAGGGATCCGTAAGTTGGCCGGGAGTTTCAATTTATAGGCCACCGGGTTGATCTGACTGATGACCTCCAGAGGACCGATGAACCGAGGCCCTAACTTGTAAGAAGGTATCTTGAGTCGAACATATTTAGATGAGAGCCAGACTTTATCTCCTGGACGAAATTGTGGAGGATCCAGGCGTTTTTTGTCAGCGTGTCTTTTCATACGCTCGGATGACAGAAGGAGTGCGGACCGGGTACTCTCCCATATGGAGGAAAATTTGCTAACGAGAGATTCCGCAGCCGGGTTGTCCACAGAGGTGGAGACAGGAAAAGGAATCCGAGGATGCTGACCAAAGACTACAAAAAACGGGGATTTGGAGGAGGATTCGCTCTCGTGATTATTATAAGAGAACTCGGCCCATGGTAGGAGATCCACCCAGTCAGAATGGTGGGCATTAACGAAGTGCCGGAGGTAACTGGTCAGGTTCTGATTGATCCGCTCCACTTGACCATTGGACTGTGGGTGGTAAGCGGAAGAGAAGTCCAGGGTGACGTCTAGTAGTTTACAAGTGGCTCTCCAGAAACGTGAGGTGAACTGTACCCCACGATCCGACACGATGTGGAGGGGCAGGCCATGAAGACGGAAGATGTGGCGGATAAAGTCTTTAGCCAGCTCGGGTGCAGACGGAAGGCCTGGCAGGGGAATAAAGAGCCATCTTGGAAAAGCGGTCAGCGACCACCCAAATGACCGTACAACCGGCAGAGACGGGGAGATCAGTTATAAAGTCCATTGCTATATGCTGCCAGGGGGCAGCAGGTACAGGAAGCGGAAGGAGGCGTCCGGCTGGCAGATGTCTCGGGACTTTGTTGCGGGCGCAGGACACACAGGCAGAAACAAAGTCTATTATGTCCTTGTGCAGGGTAGGCCACCAATAGTGCCGGGCAATAAGCTGGAGGGTCTTTTTCTGACCGGCATGGCCAGCTAGTTTAGACGAATGGCCCCAGTGTAGGATCTTCTCCCGATCAGGTACTGAAACAAACGTCTTACCGGGAGGGAGACGATTTAGACTCACGGGAGCCACCTGCATTACTCTGGCGGGATCGATGATATGTTTAGGTTCTTCCTCGAGATCGGACACCAGAAAGGATCGGGACAAGGCGTCTGCTTTGACGTTTTTGTCAGCCGGGCGAAAATGAAGAACAAAATCAAAGCGAGCAAAAAACAAGGACCACCGGGCTTGGCGCGGGTTAAGTCTCTGGGCATGCTGGAGGTAAGCCAAGTTCTTGTGGTCAGTGTAAATTATTACCGGATGAAGAGCCCCCTCGAGTAGGTAACGCCACTCCTCCAACGCCAGCTTGATGGCCAATAACTCTCGGTCTCCTATGGAATAGTTGCGCTCAGAAGAGGAGAAGAGTTTGGAGAAGAAGCCACAAGTTACCATTCTCCCGGAAGATGATTTTTGAGTAAGTACCGCTCCGGCTCCAGAGGAGGAGGCGTCAACTTCCAGGAAGAACTGCTTGTTGCCGTCCGGGCGATGCAGCACCGGGGCGGAAGAGAAGGCCTGTTTTAGGGAAAGAAAGGCCTCCTCTGCTTCGGGCGGCCACTCTTTGGGATTAGTACCCTTACGGGTGAGCGCGGAAATTGGGGCAGTCCGGGAAGAGAAGTGCGGGATGAAGAGGCGGTAATAGTTGGCGAAGCCCAGGAACCGTTGAATAGCCTTCAACCCCTCTGGTCGGGGCCATTTCTCGATGGCAGACAATTTCTCAGGATCCATTTGTAGGCCGGTCTGAGAGATAATGTAGCCCAGAAACGGAAGCGAGGTCTGCTCAAAGAGGCACTTCTCATATTTAGCGTAGAGATGGTTCTGCCTGAGCCTGAGCAGGACCTGACGAACATCCCTCCGGTGAGTCTGGAGATCCGGAGAGAAGACCAAGATGTCGTCCAGGTACACCACTACGCAGGAGTAGAGAAGGTCCCGGAAGATGTCATTGACCAACTCTTGAAAGACGGCAGGAGCGTTACAGAGGCCAAAGGGCATTACCAGATATTCATAGTGGCCGTCCCGGGTGTTGAATGCCGTCTTCCATTCATCCCCCTGACGGATACGAACCAGGTTGTACGCCCCACGGAGGTCCAGTTTGGTGAAGATTCTAGCCCCCCTCAGACGATCAAATAACTCCGGAATGAGCGGAAGGGGGTACTTATTCTTCACCGTGATCTGGTTAAGGCCTCTATAGTCTATACAGGGACGGAGAGAGCCGTCCTTCTTTTTGACGAAAAAGAAGCCTGCTCCCGCCGGGGAGGTAGATTTCCGGATGAATCCCCTGGCCAGATTCTCCTCAATATATTCGGACATCGACCGGGTCTCAGCAGCGGATAATGGATAAATACGCCCACGGGGAGGAGAAGTACCAGGTAACAGGTCGATAGGGCAGTCGTATGGTCTATGAGGGGGTAGTGTCTCTGCCTCCTTTTTATTAAAGACATCAGCATAAGACCAATAAGGAATCGGAAGTCCAGGTAGATTAGCTGGGGTAGGAGAAGGACGGACGGGATGAACGGGAACCAGACAGGTCTTATGGCAGCCCTGTCCCCAGCGAAGGACTTCTCCGGTCTGCCAGTCAAGAACGGGTGCATGTTTCTGGAGCCAAGGTAGGCCTAGCAAGAGGGCGTGAGAGAGTCCAGGCAGAACATGGAAGGAGATACTTTCAGAATGCAGCATTCCCACCTGCAGAGTAATGGATTCGGTGATGAGTTGGATGGGGCGTGGTAAGAGCCCCCCATCCACGGCAGCAACAGACAAGGGTACAGCCAGAGGTTTGGTGGGGATGCGGTATTTCTCTACCAGGGACTGTGAAATAAGATTCCCGGCTGCTCCAGAGTCCAGTTGGGCTAGTTCGAAATAACGGTTCTCCCCGTAGACGATTGAAACTGACAACAGCAGGGATGGAGAGGATTTATTCTTGTCTAGGTGGACCTCTCTGAGCGAACCTAGACACAGGCGTTTCCCGACCTCTCCGGGCAGGCACGGATCCGGTGCTCCTTACTGCCACAGTAGAAGCAGGTCCCCTCGGCACGGCGTAAGTCCTGACGGGTCTTGACCATCTTGGTCTGGTCGACCTGCATAGGCTCAGGAGGGTGTACCTGGTTAGAGACAGAAGGAGTGACGGGTTTCTGAAAAGTAGGAGCTAGACGTGGTAACCTCCTCTCACGGGTGACCTCTCTGGCACGCTCCTGGAACCGTAGGTCAATCCGGGTGGCAAGAGTTATTAAGTCATCGAGAGTGGTAGGAATGTCCCGACCGGCAAGTTCATCTTTAATACGGCCGGACAGACCCTCCCAGAAGACGGAAACCAGAGCGTCGTTATCCCAGGCCAGCTCCGAGGCAAGGGTACGGAACCGTATGGCATATTGGCCCACGGTGAGACTTTCCTGACGGAGGCGTAGCAACGATGATGCGGATGAGGTCTTCCGTCCGGGTTCGTCGAAGACTTTCCGGAAAGCCGTAAGAAAAGCAGGCAAGTTGGACACCAGGGGGTCTCCTCTCTCCCATAGAGGATTTAGCCAGGCCAGGGCCTCCCCGGTGAGATGGGACATGATGAAGGCAATTTTGGCCCGGTCGGAGTTAAACTGGTGGGACAGGAGTTCAAAATGCAGGGTGCACTGATTTATAAAGCCCCGAGCCTGAGCTGAGTCGCCTCCGAAGCGAGGAGGTGCAGAAAGCCGAGGTCCGGGGTAGGATATCATGGTGTTAGTGGACAGCGGAGCTGCCGGATTGCAAGACATGGCACTGGCGGAGGTTGTTGGTGGAGTAGTCAGAGTGTCCAGGCGAGTATTGACATTCCGCAGGTGACCCAGGATGGACTCCTGTTGGGACCTTTGACGGGACAGTTCATGACACAGGTCCGAGAGCGAGGGAGCTTGGGTGCCACCGGGTTCCATGGCCCGAGCAAACTGTAATGGGTCTGGGAGGCGGAACCTCTGAGCTACTATACAAGGGGGCGGTCCTTGTAAGGGAGCAGGTGGCGACCAGGCAGGCAGTCACAGCAGGTGACCGGGACAGTCTCTGAAAGAACGGGCAGGAGATCACGGCAAGTGACTGGGGCAGTCTCTGGGTGAACGGGCAGATGATCACGGCAAGTGACCGGGACAGTCTCTGGAAGAACGGGCAGATGGTCACGGCAAGTGACCGGGGCAGTCTCTGGGTAAAGGGTTGGTACGACCTGTGGCGGCTGATGGTAGACTTGAGCTCCCAGGTGAGCAGGCGAGAGTCTCTGGATAAACGGGTGGTCATAGCATGTGACGGCGGAGCCTCCAAGAAGACCAACAGACAGGCGGCAGATGAGCGCTCCCAGGTGAGCGGGCGAGAGTCTCTGGATAAGCGGGTGGTCACAGCACGTGACAGCAGAGCCTCCAGGTAGGCTAGCGGACAGGCAGCAGATGAGCGCTCCCAGGTGAGCGGACAGGAGTCACTGGACAGGCAGGTGGTCACAGCACGTGACGGCGGAGCCTCCAGGTAGGCTAGCAGACAGGTAGCAGATGTGCGCTCCCAGGTGAGCGGGCAAGCTGGTCCATAGACAGACTGACAGGAGTTGGAAGGCAGACCGTCGGACCTCAGGCAAGCAGGCAGGTAGCTGAAGTGCGCTCCCAGGTGAGCGGGCAAGCTGGTCCTTAGACAGACTGACAGGAGTTGTAAGGCAGACCGTCGGACCTCAGGCTAGCAGGCAGGTAGCGGAATATCAGGCAGGAAAGACAGCAAGCTGGCAGGAATCTGGCAGGTATCTGGCAGGTAACTGGCAACGGGACCTGAGGGCTGAAGCAGAGTAGTGAACAGTGCAACAACATTGCTCGGGCACCTCCATTTTGGAGGAGGTGCCTTATATATGGTAAAGTCCTCCGGCCATTGGCCGGGGACTCCTTAGGACGGCGCGCGCGGCCCCTTTAAGAGGGAGGGAGGGCGCGCGCGCGCGCCCTAAGCACAGTGGCCGGGAAGGAGCGCGCGCTGCCAGCAGAGCGGGAGAGGGACGCCGGGCACGGAGCAGAGCGGTGAGGGGAACAGCGTCCCTGCCTAGCAGAGGGCAGGGACGCCGGCACTACAGGGGCATGCAAGACGTGGGTGTAATAAGGAGCAGCGAGGAGACAACACAAGAGGGTCAGCGATCCTCAAATACTGAGATACTCCTTACAACTGAATAAATACAGGTGCAAGCAAAGGACATGTAAATATGGGGTCACTGCCCCAAAAGCCGTCATCGCTGAATGACCACATGACAGAAAGTCAATGTGCCATAGACTCAAAAGGAAGTGTCACTAATGATCTCTGCACTTCTTTACAGTCTCATTCACTAATGAGCAGAAATAGCAAAAAAAAAAAACTTCAATAATGACCGGCCTCATCTATTACTTCCAAAAATACCTGGTGCCTTCATGATCAGATCAAGAATTTCTTCCAAACCTATCTCTCTTCAATTGTGTCAGAAAAGATTGCAAACCTGCAAAAATTACATCAATATGAAGTCCAGGTGGAATCACAATTATTCAGCCCATTCCCCCCTCACTCCTGTTGCAAATTAGGTTGATGAGCAAAATTTAAAATAAACCAATAAAACAAGAACAATGTAAATGTCTGAACACAACTAATGTAACAAGAGGTTTCTCCAAATTCTGCACAACATGCCACTTATACTGACAACTCAGAACTATTGAACCCACACCCACCCCCCTCAAAAAGAGCACATTTGTCTCCAGTGCTGAAGATGAAACACATCAAATACACAGACTGGTAAACACAACCAACACCCAGACTGGTGAAAGGTAAACACATCAAACACCAGGACTGGCCAGGGGGTAAACACATTAAACACCAGGACTGGCTAAGGGGTAAACATATCAAACACCAGGACTAGCCAGGGGGTAAACACATCAAACACCAGGACTGGCCAGGAGGTAAACACATTAAACACCAGGACTGGCCAAGGGGTAAACATATCAAACACTAGGACTGGCCAGGAGGTAAACACATTAAACACCAGGACTGGCCAAGGGGTAAACATATCAAACACTAGGACTGGCCAGGAGGTAAACACATTAAACACCAGGACTGGCCAAGGGGTAAACATATCAAACTCTAGGGCTGGCCAGGGGGTAAACACATCAAACACCAGGACTGGCCAGGGGGTAAACACATCAAACATCAGGACTGGTGAGGGGGTAAATGTGGCACCCCAGGGGTCTGGTTTCCACAGTAATAGCAATATTATGTCTGAGAGCAGGTGGGAGGTCTCTTGGTCAGGAATCCCATGCATGCCACACCTCCTGCCCAGTCCTGGGAGGGGAAGAACTTCCCTTATATAAAACTGGGGCTGAGGCAGGGTTGGAGAGAAAAAGAGTAGAGAAGAGGTAGAGAAGAGAAGCAGCATAGGAAGAAACTACAAGAGCTCTGTAGGAGCAGTGCAACAAGGAGTCAGGGGCTGGCAGCTGCAGAGCTCGCCCTGACTGAGAAGATTTCTCCCCGGACCCGGAGTCCGAGGCTGTGGGAACTAACTCCTATCCAGCAGCAGAAACCGACCAGCAGGGGATTGCAGGTCCTCTGGCCCAGAAACCCGAAGGCACGGTCACACGCGTGGGACCAGCACCGCCGTCGTGGAGCGGAAGCTACTAGAAGGCCCCGAGTCACCGGCCATACGGGTGAGCACCACACGGTACACTCAGGGACGTGGGCTACTTATACCCGCCTCTAGCAAGGTAGCCAGAAGAGTACAGTCAGTTTGGGAGGCCTACAACTCCGCCTGGCCAGGGGAGATCCCATCTGCTCAAGGACTGACCAGGCCCCAATCGCTAGCCAGTACTCCGGGAGGGTCTATCTTTGTCACCAGTAAAGACCCTGAACTACACCGTACCGTCTCCGAGTGGTTCCTGCTACCCCCATCGTCCACGTCGGCTGCCCTGAGGCCATACCCCTCCCGTTGGGGGTTATGCTATCACGCTGCACAATCCTACCACCGGCCTCAGCGGTCTGCCCTGCAGCAGCAGCTCCTTAGCTGTACTCAACGGGTGGCGTAGTCGTCCAACATCTACCGCTGATACAGCGCCACTTAGTCTGACTCCCTGGGCACGGACCGGATCACCGCCACGAGACTACAACCCTCAAGAGATCCGGCTCCGGGTAAGCTCCCGCGTGCGCAACGCAGCGCGACACAGGTCCAGGGGTGCGTCAACTTTTGGCGTAGTCGGCAGGATCTCGTGCCCACAACCACCGGGTACTGCGTGCCTGAAAAAGACTATTCAAACTTACCAGTGGTGAAGATTCCCGCCATCCGGCGCCATCTTCTACCTTCTTCCCGCCATCCGCGAAGTTTTCCCGCCATCCGGCGCCATCTTCTGCCTTCTTCCCGCCATCCGTGGAGTTTTCCCGCCGTTGGACGCCATCTTGAAGACGCCGCGCGGGAAGAAGAGGGGCGTGGACTCCGAAAGCGCGCGAGAACTGAAGCCCCGCCTCACGTCCGGACGTTGCGTAAGGTCCTGGAAGGAGCCCAGCAGACGCCGACGTCACAGGAGCGCGACGGAAGGTCCTCAACCCTGATGATCCACTGCGGAGCCGCGGCCTACGGAAGAGGATCATCGCAAGGTAGGCCACGGTCCACTAGGGGGGGAGAAAGATGTCGGATACGGAGGAGAGCTTCACTGCCTCAACCCCCGCCAGCGCCACCGCTGCTGCAGTCATGCCTTTCACCATGCCCTATATCCCGGGAGCAGCCTGGCTACCCCAGTATTCAGGGGAGTCACATACCCTGAATGACTTTAGAGAAAAGCTGGATAGCCTCTTCCAGGTGTACCCCCTCACAGAAGAGCAAAAAGTGAGCATCCTGGTGGCCCAACTAACCGGGGCAGCCCAAAGGGAGGTAAAGTCCTGGCCACCTGGGAGGAGGACTGTCGCAGGGATACTAACCCGGCTGAGGGACACCTTTGATACCCGCACCTCAGCCGAGATTAAGCTTAGATTCTATGGGTGCAAGCAGCGAGCACATGAGAGTATAAGGGACTATGCACTAAACCTACAAGAGGCCCTGAGAGCCATTAAGCAGACCGACCCTGACAGCGTGGGAAACGAGGACAGGCTGTTGACCGAGCAATTTATAGAGGGACTATATTGCAATGTCCACCGAACCCAGTTGCGGGCCATAGCCTTACAGGATCCTCATCTGGACTTTGCACAGTTCAAGGACAGAGCCATCCGGGTGCTCCGAGAACCGACACCGGGTGGCGTTGTGACCCACAGGCGCCCAGCTATCACTTACCACCAGGAGGCGGCGCCCTTGTCGGCAGGGCCTGTGGGGGCTGATGCGCAGGCTTTGAACAATGACCCGGCTCCGGACCTGCACCATCAGGTCCAAGAGCTAGCTAAAAGCGTTGCTGCGCTAACCCGAACTGTGCAGTCTTTACAGGTTTCCACTCCAGGGAAGATCCAGCTGGCATCCGGACCGGAGGACATCCCGTGGCGTCGACCAAGGAGGACCCCACCGGCCAGAGGAAGACCCAGCGACCGGTACAACGAGGACGGACAACCTATCTGCCGCCGCTGCAATCAGCCCGGACATATGGCAAGCAGGTTGCCAAGAACGCCAGCTCCGGCCAGCAGCGAGTGCTCCAGAAAGAGATCCGGGCACTGATGCGACGGCAACAGGTGGAACTCTCCGGTGTTATTTGTAGGAGTCTTTGGTGGATTTACCGGGAATCCTTTGTGCATATAGTTGGAGCGTAACCCAGGACGGACTAAAAGACTGATAAGGACTCGGGGCAGGACAGACCCCTACCTGGTTACGTCTCCCTGTTTTGGTGAAATGGACACCTTTGTTTTCCTCAAAAGTTACACCCGGTTGCGGACACGCCGTGACCACCTTATGTGTTGTCTCTACCAGAACGTTATTGTTTATACCTTGTTATGTTTACAAAAGTATGTTTAGTCCCGGAGTACTAAATTTCACTAGGGGGGAATGTGGCACCTCAGGGGTCTGGTTTCCACAGTAATAGCAATATTATGTCTGAGAGCAGGTGGGAGGTCTCTTGGTCAGGAATCCTATGCATGCCACACCTCCTGCCCAGTCCTGGGAGGGGAAGAACTTCCCCTATATAAAACTGGGGCTGAGGCAGGGTTGGAGAGAAAAAGAGTAGAGAAGAGGTAGAGAAGAGAAGCAGCATAGGAAGAAACTACAAGAGCTCTGTAGGAGCAGTGCAACAAGGAGTCAGGGGCTGGCAGCTGCAGAGCTCGCCCTGACTGAGAAGATTTCTCACCGGACCTGGAGTCCGAGGCTGTGGGGACTAACTCCTATCCAGCAGCAGAAACCGACCGGCAGGGGATTGTAGGTCCTCTGGCCCAGAAACCCGAAGGCACGGTCACACGCGTGGGACCAGCACCGCCGTCGTGGAGCGGAAGCTACTAGAAGGCCCCGAGTCACCGGCCATACGGGTGAGCACCACACGGTACACTCAGGGACGTGGGCTACTTATACCCGCCTCTAGCAAGGTAGCCAGAAGAGTACAGTCAGTTTGGGAGGCCTACAACTCCGCCTGGCCAGGGGAGATCCCATCTGCTCAAGGACTGACCAGGCCCCAATCGCTAGCCAGTACTCCGGGAGGGTCTATCTTTGTCACCAGTAAAGACCCTGAACTACACCGTACCGTCTCCGAGTGGTTCCTGCTACCCCCATCGTCCACGTCGGCTGCCCTGAGGCCATACCCCTCCCGTTGGGGGTTATGCTATCACGCTGCACAATCCTACCACCGGCCTCAGCGGTCTGCCCTGCAGCAGCAGCTCCTTAGCTGTACTCAACGGGTGGCGTAGTCGTCCAACATCTACCGCTGATACAGCGCCACTTAGTCTGACTCCCTGGGCACGGACCGGATCACCGCCACGAGACTACAACCCTCAAGAGATCCGGCTCCGGGTAAGCTCCCGCGTGCGCAACGCAGCGCGACACAGGCCCAGGGGTGCGTCATAAACACATAAAACACCAAGACTGGCCAAGGGGTAAACACATCAAACACCCAAACTGGCCAGGGGGTAAACACATCAAACTCCAAGACTGGCCAGGGGTTAAACACATCAAACACCAGGACTGGCCAGTGAGTAAACACATCAAACACCAGGACTGGCCAAGGGGTAAACACATCAAACACCAGGACTGGCCAGGGGGCAAACACATCAAACACCAGGACTGCCCAAGGGGTAAACACATCAAACACCAGGATTGGCCAGGGGGTAAAAACATCAAATACCAGGACTAGTGAGGGGATAAACACACCAAACACCCAGGTGGCAATGGGATATACACATCAAATACCCAGACTGGTGAGGGGTAAGGACTGTGACATGTGATTGCAGGTTAGACAACAGAGTGGTCCAAACAGTTAAGAGATCATTGATTATTACACAACCAAGAAAAAATATGCAAAGACATTGAATGTTTCTAGAGATGCATAGTAATACTAGTACACTACTAGGACCAGGCAGAGCAAGGAAGCTGTCATCGGCTGCCACCAGATTGCTTGGGGGTCGGGTGATCACAAACCCTCAAGGGACTACAAAAAGCCTGCAGCAGTGGCATACCACCAATAACGGCAAACCATGCTGCTGCTATGGGATCCGTGAGTTAGAGGGTCTTTGTGCCAAACACCAATGCCCCCTCCCAGGATCTCGATTGCAATGATATCTATATCCTCAGCATGCAGATACAGTTGAACGCAATGCTGCAATGTCGGCTCCCTGCTCCACTATTCAGCGACTGAGTTTCGAAGCAACTGGCATGAAATCACAAGATCTGCTGTGTGAGCTTCAATCCACACACTGCAAAGACTTGGGGTAATGGAGCTAAGAGGGGAGTTTATATTTTGTCATGGAGGTGGCTTGGTAATGATTAGAGTGAGGCATAGTGGAGGCTTAGTGATGCCTATAGTGAAGCATGATGGTGGCTCGGTGATGGCTATAGAGAAGCATAGTGGTGGTTTGGTAATGACTACAGTAAAGCATGGCAGTGGCTTGGATTGAAAATAACTACAGTGAAGAATGGTGGTGGCTTGGTGATTTCTACAGGAAGCATGGTGGTGGCTTGGTGATGCCTACAGTGAAGAATCGCAGAGGATTAGTTTGGTAATGACTACAGTGAAGCATGGTGGTGGCTCAGTGATGTACTGTAGCGGATTTTATTCCCCTTATACTGTAAACTGGGGTGCAACAATCGCGGTTGCAGAGAATTTTACCAGGCCTGGAGGGAGAGGGGGCCTGCCTGGATCCCTGGGCAGCCAGTGCATTTTACTGTATCAGCATTTTCATGATGCTAATGCATTTAAACACTGGCCAAGCAAAGAGCTCTTGGCTCCCTGCTCAGTCACAGGCTCTGGTAAGTAACAGGCTGCTTAAAGTCTGCAGCCTATCAGAGCTCAGAAGTACATGGGGGATGTCAGGTGGCACAATGACATCACATTGTCGTTCCGCCTGCGCCTGATTGCTCTTTTTCTTATTGAAAATTGGATAATCAGAAGGCTTTAACGTGGATATCATTAGTATACATGGTGCATTATTATTAATGCATGGGTCAAAAGGGGCATTATTATTATTTTAAGGGTACAAAAGAGGCCTTTTTTTTTATGGTTCCAAGGGGGGCATTATTATAATTGTAATCGAGATATTGTAAAGGAGTCATGACTTCTGTATGAGTGCACAAAGATGGCACTATTACTGCGTGGAGGTAGAAGAGGTACGGTGTAAGTTGCCGGGGGGAGGTATAAACTGACGTATTTATCATTTATTTAGAAATGATGAGTCGCAGATGCCTGTCTGTTAAGTTCTTCAGAAACAAGGTATGGATGGAAGAAGTTGTCATGGTGGTCTGGGCTGTATAGAGAAGAAGTGGAGAAATACTGTATAAGTAATTGACAGTCTATGAACAAATATAAAACTGTGAAAGAGTAAGCTAAAAAAATTAGGAAAATCGCAGTATAATTCTCCTGAAACACCAACTGGGCAAATAAAAAGAGGCACAAATGAGGTCAGCACCGGGAGAACGTTAGAAGACCAATGGAGCGACCAGATCTAGGAACTAATGATTAATGCCGACAGTGCTCATTTATTATATCTGGAAAGTGAGAGTTCCAAGGCCGAGGTCGGTTTGTCTCGACACGCTATGTGCCTCATAAAAAAAAAGGTTCCAGTTCAGACATAAAGGATCCTGACGATGAGGAATAGTAGCAGAGCTAATCAGTAGGACTCGCCGCTGTGCCGTCTTTTATGCCTGAACTGGAACTTTTTTTTTATGAGAAACACATTATGTCAATATAATTTTCCTTAAAAGTGAATTTGTCTCACAATTCCTGCTGCCCAAACGGCAAGCAGCATAACGATTGCAGGAAGGTATAAATGGGAGGCTAGTCCGGCACCGTCCGTGGCCGGCTCCTCCCAGCACCACTGCAGTTGATTGACAGTTCTCTTCCATAGCAAGAAACCTTTCAATCATTTAGATCTTTAAAGTATAATTTCTCTGAAACCCCACAACATTTCAGAGAAAAATATTCCTGGCTGCAGCAGGTGACAGGTTCCCCTTAAATGGCAAAATAATTTTTGACTCTTGTACCCATGGCCATGATGTCCTCTCCTGAAGTTCTAGGGCAGACCTGGGCAAACTGCGGCCCGCGGGCCACATCCGGCCCTTTGACCGCTTCTGTGTGGCCCGCTGACACAGTCAGCCAGACGCAGGAGAAAGCCTGAGCTATTATCTTACTCAGACTCAGCATTCTGATTGTAGCTCCGCCCCCCTGTGGATGCCATCTTCTCATTGGTGGATGTGGGGATGCTCAGTTCCTTGCTTGCAGAGCAGAGCTACTGTAATGTCTTCAGGTCAGGAGTGTTCAAGAAGAGGGAAACTTGGACTACTACACCCATCTGCTGCACATAGTGGGCAAGTGACATCTAAGTTGAGCCCCATGGTATAAAATAACAGCTAGGAGTTGACATTGTGTCTACTGTGCTGATCAGTTCACAGCACAGCGCTGCCTCCTTTCTCAGACCCGCAGTTCACACTCAGTGAGAGCAGCTAATTATCTGCAGCTTACTGAGTCTTCCCCTGGCAGCTCAGACTGATCGGAGAGAACATTTGCATTCCTAGTGAATGACTCCAACAGTGAAGTGCCCCTCCTCACCTGGGATATTCTATGTGCTCCCCAAACTGCACCCCACATACTCTGCTGCCTCTCCACCTTTGAGTGAGGGTTAACCCTTACCTCACCCTTTACACGGAGCTTTTGAGTTATTGCGCTGTGTTCTATGTCCTGTGCAGGTGAGGTAAGTGTTAAGCTCCTCACAATGCTCCCTGCTGTGATCTGTGACTTATCACAGCCATAGACTTTAATAAAGACCCCCCCCCCCACCTGCCTGTTACCTCCTGCCCCACATGTGATGTGGATCTATGCATGTGGAACAGGGGTGGGCAAACAACTTTTTTTTTCCACATGCTCCCAATTTATGTATTGATTGATCAATTGCCAATGCTTGCTATGATCAACTTTATTGTAGCAAGTATTATCAGGGTGTGTTCACACAACTGTATTTTCGGTCCTAGTGCTTTTCGTGAAAAAAATAAAATAAACCTGACTTCACACGGACAGGACTAGTAGCAATGCTTTGCAATTGAGCTATTCAGATTACAGTTTAAGTCCACGGCCCCACTATCAGTATAAGGCCACGGCTCCACTATCAGTATAAGTCCACGGCCCCACTATCAGTATAAGGCCACGGCCCCACTATCAGTATAAGGCCACGGCTCCACTATCAGTATAAGTCCACGGCCCCACTATCAGTATTTGGCAGAATTTTTTTCTCAGGAGTGGGAGCCAAAACCAGGTGAGGAACAATCAGAGAATAATAGAAGATATAATAGAAACAAGTCACCAGTTCTGCATTTATCACCCACTCCTGAGAACAAACACTGACTGAATACTGATAGTGGGGCCGTGGCCTAACACAGACCAAATATCCGTGTGAAAAAGATCACAGCACACACCAGTTTCTTCTGTGTATCGGATAACACTCACTTATTGAAGTCAGAGTTTGCAAAAAAAAAATTGAATCCCATATTAATCATCTGTACGGCATCTGATTTTTACAGATACATTTCGATTACAATCATACGAAACTGTATTTGTTTTTGTACATTTTATTCACTTCTGATATATAAGAATGGATCACAATACAGATGATAAAAATAATAGTCTGCCTTTCTGGATGACAATCATGACATCGCTCGTGTAAACGTAATCATATAATCACCTTCTTTTTATAAAGCGATAAAATTAATATTGAGCAGAATTAAAGGGGCGGCCTAAAACAGAAGGTAAATTTCATACTAAATGTCTATTTAATTCAATCCAATCACTTATCTAGTACAGTTCAATTAAAAATTCCCTACCGTTTCCTCTCTACTCTAACTTCTTGTTTGTTTTTTCTCATCCAATGATGTTTTGTTGAGAATTCCAGTGCATTTTGGGATACTCACATGGGACGTCATCAAGGGGAAAAGGATGCGATCACTGACGCTGCTTTCCTCACATTTAAACGAAGCACCATCAGTGACCTCTGTTTCGGAGTCTGGGTTAGTCCCTGCTTGCTGCGTGGTGTCCTTACAATTTCCACTGACAGCGCACTCTCTTGCTGGCTCATCACTTCTCTTTAGAGCCAGCAAGGGAGTGCACTGTCACTGTTCATTCAAAGGAATATAGTGCCGGGAGCTCATACTGTCCATAGGTCATAATTTATAACCGATGCATTATCAGTAGAGCAGGGACTAGCCCAACCTCTGAAACAGACATAATTGATGCCACTTCATTTCATGGAGGGGGCAGAAGCTGCGGAAGTGACCACAGCTTCTACCACCTTATGACGTCCTGTGTGAGTATTCCAAACAAAATGCCATTGGAGGTTAAAAAAAAAAGACTGGAAGTCAGACTGGAGAGGGTATATTAGGGAATTTTCAATTGAAGTATATAAAAAAAGGAGATTAGAAAATTACATTATTTAGATAAATGTTTAGTATGAAATTCACCTTTGGTTTCAGACCACCCCTTTAAGTTCAGCCGACTGGTTCGGCCCTCAAAAGCAGTGCCAGTTTCTCATGTGGCCCCTTGGGAAAATTAATTGCCCATCCCTGTTCTAGGGTATCTGGATGGAGTTCTGCTCTCCACCATGATCCATCTCTACGTCTACATAATTTCTCCCCTTAAATGACAGCAGAGATGCTGTTTCCAGCAGATCTCCTTTAATTAACGGTCAGTAAGCGCTCACAGCAGTGAGGCATCCAGCCGGAGAAATATCTGACTACAAGTCTACTGCATACAGAGAGGCCTCACCTGCGATCAATTCCTGCCGGTCAGACTTTTGTGAGTAGACCGCCTGCTGTGCAATAACTGAATTACGCTGCTTTACTTTGCATAATTTCATTTTTATTTTTTTTTCACATGCATCTCTACTTAGTAAAATTACAGTGAACAATCTCAAAAAGGGCGAAAAAATCCATGAAAATACCAAATATTATATAGTGAGAAGGTCAGAGTGCCATCTACAGGAGAAAATGAAGTACTGCAACCTGAAAATGACACTGCACCTAGCAGGAAAGGATCTTCTTCTCTTTTTTGCTCCGCTCTTCTCTGTCTGCAGACGACTGATTTTATCGAATATTGGCAAAACCAGGAAAGTATTGAAAAAAGAAAACTTTATAGCGGGCCCACACTTCAAATATTTTATCCTTATTTAGGCCCCCTACTAACCCATAAATTATCTCAGAGCCAAGAAACTAAAATTCATTTCGTTTCTAGTCCAAACCCCCAACATTGATTCACACACCCCCCCCCCCTAAATTAATTCAGACCATAAACCAGACCAAAACAAAATTGATTCAGAGCCCAGATGTGGAAAAATTAATTCTGCACCTAAAAATATCCAAAACCAAGGCAAGACCCTTAAAAAAAAAAATTAAGACTCCGGTCAAGACCCCCAACAGATTCTTGTCCAGATGTCAAAACTGATTAAGAAACCAAAATAATCCGAACTCTAAGCTGAGTCAGACCCCAGAACCGAGATCATTTCAGAGTCCTAAATGGTTCTTGACCCCTATAAAAATCACCCTAAATAACTTCAGATTTGGAGTAAGACTAGACCCCAACATTAATATGGACCCTCAACCCAAAAATAAATCCAGACCCTCCAACCCAAATTCAGATTCCAAATAAGAGCAAGAAATAAATGAAGTCAGACCCCAAAACCAAACCCCATCATAGACATTTAGTCTGGGTGGGAGACCTGGAGAGCAGACTACAGCCAAGGAGGATGACAGACGTAAATCAATAGACATTGAAAAGTCCGAAGGAGAAGAATCTGAACCTTTGAGAATCAGACTTCACACAGAACAAGCTGGTCCCCCGTGGTCATGAAAGGCAGAATAGATGTAAAGCCACCGGGATTGATAGGATGACGATAGATTTCTGCCATTTAAATAAAGCCTAATATTAAAATAATCCCAGGAAGAAAAAAAAAAGTCTTCAAACGTAAAAACCCGTAAATATAATTTAACAGTCTGCAAAAGGATACAGCGCCATCTAGAGGGAGATGTATATATTACATTAAATAACATTCGCACCACAGATACATAGGGCATAGAAAAAAAAGTCTACACACCCCATATTAAAATCCCAGGTTTTTGTCATGTGAAAAAAATCATGAGAATCATTTCAGAACTTTTTTTTTAATGTCATAATAATAAACTGAAATCTTTTCAAACAGAAAAATAAAAATAAAGAAGTAAAATAATGTGACGGCATAAATCTGCGCACCCTTAAACTAAGACTTTGTTACAGTCCCCTGAGAATTTTTGACAGCATTCAGTTTTTGTGGATTGGAGTCTATCAGCGCGGCACATCTAGAATTGGAGATCTTTGCATCAGCTCCACATCTGGAATATTGTGGAGGCATCTCCTATGTACAGCGCCCTCTTTAGGTCACTACAGGTTGTCCCTTGGGTTCTGGTCTGGGCCATTCCATAACTTCCATTTTCTTCTGGTGAAACTGTTCTTTTGGTGATTTGGAGGCCGCTAAGGGTCATTGTCACACTGAAAGGTGAAATTCCTCTTCATCTTCAGCTTTTTAAAAGAGGTTTTGATGGAAGTTTGTCTGATATTCAGAACTGTTCATAATTCCCTTAACATTTACTAAAGACCTAGTTCCAGCTGCCAAAAAACAACCCCAAAGAACAATGCTGCCTCCACCATGCCTCACAGTGGAGATGGTGATCTTCTGGTGAAGTGCAGTGTTGGCTTTGCCCCAAACATACCTTTTGGAATTATGGCCCTTGGTCTCATCAGACATAATTATTTTCCCAACTGCTTTTTCCAGATTTAATGGAGGTTTTGACAAAACATATCTGGGATGTTTTTCTTTGTAAGAAAAGGCTTCCATCTTACCACCTGACCCCACAGGTCAGACATGAAGAATACAGGAGATTGTTAAAACATAGAGGACACAACCAGGGCTTGCCAGAAATTCCTGTAGCTCTTTTACTGTGCTGTCGGCCTCTTTGCAGCCTCCCGGACCAATTTTATTCTTGTCTTTTCAGCAATTTTTGAGGGACGTCCAATCTTTACACTGCTCTATGGTATATCTAATACCTCAGACATTTCTTTGTCCCCTTCTTCTGCCTGATAACTTTAAACAATGAGATCCCTTTGCTGTGTTGTAAGCTACACTGCTCAAAAAAATAAAGGGAACACTGAAAAAACCCATCCTAGATCTGAATGAATGAAATCTTCTCATTGAATACTTTGTTCTGTACAAAGTTGAATGTGCTGACAACAAAATCACACAAAAATCATCAATGGAAATCACATTTATTAACCAATGGAGGCCTGGATTTGGGGTCACCCCCAAAATTAAAGTGGAAAAACACACTACAGGCTCATTCAACTTTGATGTAATGTCCTTAAAACAAGTCACAATGAGTCTCAGTATTGTGTGTGGCCTCCACATGCCTGTATGACCTCCCTACAACGCCTGGGCATGCTCCTGATGAGGCTGAGTATTTTGTGTGGCCTCTACGTGCCTGTATGACCTCCCTACAACGCCTGGGCATGCTCCTGATGAGGCTGAGTATAGTGTGTGGCCTCCACGTGCCTGTATGACCTCCCTACAACGCCTGGGCATGCTCCTGATGAGGCTGAGTATTGTGTGTGGCCTCCACGTGCCTGTATGACCTCCCTACAACGCCTGGGCATGCTCCTGATGAGGTTGCGGATGGCCTCCTGTGGGATCTCCTCCCAGACCTGGACTAAAGCATCCGCCAACTCCTGGACAGTCTGTGGTGCAACGTGACGTTGGTGGATGGAGCGAGACATGATGTCCCAGATTTGCTCAGTCGGATTCAGGTCTGGGGAACGGGCGGGTCAGTCCATAGCTTCAATGCCTTCATCTTGCAGGAACTGCTGACACACTCCAGCCACATGAGGTCTGGCATTGTCCTGCATTAGGAGGAACCCAGGGCCAACCGCACCAGCATATGGTCTCACAAGGGGTCTGAGGATCTCATCTCGGTACCTAATGGCAGTCAGGCTACCTCTGGCGAGCACATGGAGGGCTGTGCGGCCCTCCAAAGAAATGCTACCCCACACCATTACTGACCCACTGCCAAACCGGTCATGCTGAAGGATGTTGCAGGCAGCAGAACGTTCTCCACGGCGTCTCCAGACTCTGTCACGTCTGTCACATGTGCTCAGTGTGAACCTGCTTTTATCTGTGAAGAGCACAGGGTGACAGTGGCGACTTTACCAATCCTGGAGTTCTTTGGCAAATGCCAAGCGTCCTGCACGGGGTTGGACTGTGAGCACAACCCCCATCTGTGGATGTCAGGCCCTCATACCACCCTCATGAAGTCGGTTTCTAACCATTTGTGCAGACACCTGCACATTTGTGGCCTGCTGGAGGTCATTTTGCAGGGCTCTGGCAGTTCTTCTCCTGTTCCTCCTTGCACAAAGGCGGAGGTGGCGGTCCTGTTGCTGGGTTGTTGCCCTCCTACGGCCCCCTCCACGTCTCCTGGTGTACTGGCCTGTCTCCTGGTAGCGCCTCCAGCCTCTGGACACTACGCTGAAAGACACAGCAAACCTTCTTGCCACAGCTCGCATTGATGTGCCATCCTGGATGAGCTGCACTACCTGAGCAACTTCTGTGGGTTGTAGAGTCCGTCTCATGCTACCACGAGTGTGAAAGAACAACCAACATTCAAAAGTGACCAAAACATCAGCCAGAAAGCATTGGTACTGAGATGTGGTCTGTGGTCCCCACCGGCAGAACCACTCCTTTATTGAGGGTGTCTTGATAATTGCCAATAATTTCCATCTATTGTCTATTCCATTTGCACAACAGCATGTGAAATTGATTGTCAATCAGTGTTGCTTCCTAAGTGGACAGTTTGATTTCACAGAAGTTTGATTTACTTGGAGTTATATTCTGTTGTTTAAGTGTTCCCTTTATGTTTTTGAGCAGTGTAGTTACTGACCATGGATTCTGTTGTAATTACAGCAAAGAAAATGTAAAACAGTAAAACTTTCTATAGGCTAATCAGAATCCCTGTAAGGCTATGTGCCCACGATGCCGAAATGCTCCGGATTTTTTCCTGAGCGTTTCTGCATCTCCCTGGCAGAAAAAACGCATGCGGATTGTACATGCAGATTGTACATGCGGATTGTACATGCGGATTGTCCATGCGGATTGTACATGCGTTTTCCTGCCAGGGACAAGTGGATGTGAAGCGTTCTTCACATGCATTTCCGCATGTGGGTTGACAAGCGCTTTCCAAGGGATTTTAGCATCACTTGGAAAGTGCTTGTGACAACTCGGTCACACTATATAAATCCATGCAACCGGCATATATAGTGTGACCCGAGAGAATGTCAAAAAATAAAAAATAACCCTATACTTACCTTCCGATGGCCCGGGGTGTGCTGCTGCGCTCCTGTGCTGGCTGCCGGCAGACAGCGGTACGCTGTACTGAAGGACTTGCCGTCACATGACTGACGTCACCGCACGTCCTTCAGGCCTGCGTGATTGCCGGCAGCCAGCATAGGGAAGGAGTCCGGGGGCCGTCGGAAGGTGAATATAATCTTTATTTTTTATTTTATTCTTTTTTTTACAGCTTTTAATGGTACCTGGGTGTGGAGGAGAGTCTCCTGTCCTCCATACCCGGGTACCATACGTACATTAGAACGTGCCAATTACGCCAGTACAGATGCAGTCTTGCGGAATTGGCGCGTTCTAATGCAAGTCAATGGCGGCGAAAACGCAGCGCTTCCGCAAAATTAATGGACATGCTGTGGATTTTTGAGCGCAGCATAAACGCTGTGGAAAAATACGCAGCATGGGCATTGAAAGTGCGGAATTGCATTGGAGACCATGGGGGGCGGATTACCAAGCGTTTCCCAAGCGTTTACGCTGCGGAAATTCCGCAGCATAAACGCTTGAAAAACGCATCGTGGGCACACAGCCTAAATGACAGCCGCCATGCACAGACTATTCAGTGCACACAAGGATGTGGCCTTCTTTCTTTGAGCCGGGCATATTGTGTATATATCTTCCCATTGTGGGGTGTCCATAGTCAGGCCCCGATCCTGCTAGACCCTTACTCACATTAAGGTCCTTATTGACACATGGTAAGGTATAAATACTAGAGGTTAGGACTGTCCCAATTGGGTATACCTAAAAACAGTGTTTACTAAGTACCCTGTGTTATTTGTATGCTTTATTCACTTTTATTACTGACATCAGGGTATATGTTAAGTTTGAATCAGTCTTAGAGTTTGTCAGCTTAATGGCCAGTGTGAACATGCTCCTACTTGTTGCATATATGCAAACATATACTCCAGTTCATTTCTTTCTTTTTTGACTGATAACTTTGGACAATGAAATCCCTTTGCCGTGTTGTAAGCTGGTTGCAGACCATTACTGATCTTGAGTTACATCCTGTATTATACTCCAGAGCTGCACTCACTATTCTGCTGGTGCAGTCACTGTGTACATACATTACATTACTGATCCTGAGTTACCTCCTGTATTATACTCCAGAGCTGCACTCACTATTCTGCTGGTGCAGTCACTGTGTACATACATTACATTACTGATCCTGAGTTACATCCTGTATTATATTCCAGAGCTGCACTCACTATTCTGCTGGTGCAGTCACTGTGTACATACATTACATTACTGATCCTGAGTTACATCCTGTATTATACTCCAGAGCTGCACTCACTATTCTGCTGGTGCAGTCACTGTGTACATACATTACATTACTGATCTTGAGTTACATCCTGTATTATACTCCAGAGCTGCACTCACTATTCTGCTGGTGCAGTCACTGTGTACATACATTACATTACTGATCCTGAGTTACCTCCTGTATTATACTCCAGAGCTGCACTCACTATTCTGCTGGTGCAGTCACTGTGTACATACATTACATTACTGATCCTGAGTTACATCCTGTATTATACTCCAGAGCTGCACTCACTATTCTGCTGGTGCAGTCACTGTGTACATACATTACATTACTGATCTTGACTTACATCCTGTATTATACGCCAGAGCTGCACTCACTATTCTGCTGGTGCAGTCACTGTGTACATACATTACATTACTGATCCTGTACTGATCCTGAGTTACATCCTGTATTATACGCCAGAGCTGCACTCACTATTCTGCTGGTGCAGTCACTGTGTACATACATTACATTACTGATCCTGTACTGATCCTGAGTTACAACCTGTATTATACTCCAGAGCTGCACTCACTATTCTGCTGGTGCAGTCACTGTGTACATACATTACATTACTGATCCTGAGTTACATCCTGTATTATCCTCCAGAGCTGCACTCACTATTCTGCGGGTGCAGTCACTGTGTACATACATTACATTACTGATCCTGAGTTACATCCTGTATTATACTCCAGAGCTGCACTCACTATTCTGCTGGTGCAGTCACTGTGTACATACATTACATTACTGATCCTGAGTTACATCCTGTATTATACCCCAGAGCTGCACTCACTATTCTGCTGGTGCAGTCACTGTGTACATACATTACATTACTGATCCTGAGTCATATCCTGTATTATACTCCAGAGCTGCACTCACTATTCTGCTGGTGCAGTCACTGTGTACATACATTACATTACTGATCCTGAGTTACATCCTGTATTATACTCCAGAGCTGCACTCACTATTCTGCTGGTGCAGTCACTGTGTACATACATTACATTACTGATCCTGAGTCATATCCTGTATTATACTCCAGAGCTGCCCTCACTATTCTGCTGGTGCAGTCACTGTGTACATACATTACATTACTGATCCTGAGTTACATCCTGTATTATACTCCAGAGCTGCACTCACTATTCTGCTGGTGCAGTCACTGTGTATATACATTACATTACTGATCCTGAGTTACATCCTGTATTATACTCCAGGGCTGCACTCACTATTCTGCTGGTGCAGTCACTGTGTACATACATTACATTACTGATCCTGTACTGATCCTGAGTTACATCCTGTATTATACTCCAGAGCTGCACTCACTATTCTGCTGGTGCAGTCACTGTGTACATACATTACATTACTGATCCTGAGTTACCTCCTGTATTATACTCCAGAGCTGCACTCACTATTCTGCTGGTGCAGTCACTGTGTACATACATTACATTACTGATCCTGAGTTACATCCTGTATTATATTCCAGAGCTGCACTCACTATTCTGCTGGTGCAGTCACTGTGTACATACATTACATTACTGATCCTGAGTTACATCCTGTATTATACTCCAGAGCTGCACTCACTATTCTGCTGGTGCAGTCACTGTGTACATACATTACATTACTGATCTTGAGTTACATCCTGTATTATACTCCAGAGCTGCACTCACTATTCTGCTGGTGCAGTCACTGTGTACATACATTACATTACTGATCCTGAGTTACCTCCTGTATTATACTCCAGAGCTGCACTCACTATTCTGCTGGTGCAGTCACTGTGTACATACATTACATTACTGATCCTGAGTTACCTCCTGTATTATACTCCAGAGCTGCACTCACTATTCTGCTGGTGCAGTCACTGTGTACATACATTACATTACTGATCCTGAGTTATATCCTGTATTATACTCCAGAGCTGCACTCACTATTCTGCTGGTGCAGTCACTGTGTACATACATTACATTACTGATCCTGAGTTACATCCTGTATTATACGCCAGAGCTGCACTCACTATTCTGCTGGTGCAGTCACTGTGTACATACATTACATTACTGATCTTGAGTTACATCCTGTATTATACGCCAGAGCTGCACTCACTATTCTGCTGGTGCAGTCACTGTGTGCATACATTACATTACTGATCCTGTACTGATCCTGAGTTACATCCTGTATTATACTCCAGAGCTGCACTCACTATTCTGCTGGTGCAGTCACTGTGTACATACATTACATTACTGATCCTGAGTTACCTCCTGTATTATACCCCAGAGCTGCACTCACTATTCTGCTGGTGCAGTCACTGTGTACATACATTACATTACTGATCTTGAGTCATATCCTGTATTATACTCCAGAGCTGCACTCACTATTCTGCTGGTGCAGTCACTGTGTACATACATTACATTACTGATCCTGAGTTACCTCCTGTATTATACCCCAGAGCTGCACTCACTATTCTGCTGGTGCAGTCACTGTGTACATACATTACATTACTGATCCTGAGTTACATCCTGTATTATACCCCAGAGCTGCACTAACTATTCTGCTGGTGCAGTCACTGTGTACATACATTACATTACTGATCTTGAGTCATATCCTGTATTATACTCCAGAGCTGCACTCACTATTCTGCTGGTGCAGTCACTGTGTACATACATTACATTACTGATCCTGAGTTACCTCCTGTATTATACCCCAGAGCTGCACTCACTATTCTGCTGGTGCAGTCACTGTGTACATACATTACATTACTGATCCTGAGTTACATCCTGTATTATACCCCAGAGCTGCACTCACTATTCTGCTGGTGCAGTCACTATGTACATACATTACATTACTGATCCTGAGATACATCCTGTATTATACTCCAGAGCTGCACTCACTATTCTGCTGGTGCAGTCACTGTGTATATACATTACATTACTGATCCTGAGTTACCTCCTGTATTATACCCCAGAGCTGCACTCACTATTCTGCTGGTGCAGTCACTGTGTACATACATTACATTACTGATCCTGAGTTACATCCTGTATTATACCCCAGAGCTGCACTCACTATTCTGCTGGTGCAGTCACTGTGTACATACATTACATTACTGATCCTGAGTCATATCCTGTATTATACTCCAGAGCTGCACTCACTATTCTGCTGGTGCAGTCACTGTGTACATACATTACATTACTGATCCTGAGTTACATCCTGTATTATACTCCAGAGCTGCACTCACTATTCTGCTGGTGCAGTCACTGTGTACATACATTACATTACTGATCCTGAGTCATATCCTGTATTATACTCCAGAGCTGCACTCACTATTCTGCTGGTGCAGTCACTGTGTACATACATTACATTACTGATCCTGAGTTACATCCTGTATTATACTCCAGAGCTGCACTCACTATTCTGCTGGTGCAGTCACTGTGTATATACATTACATTACTGATCCTGAGTTACATCCTGTATTATACTCCAGAGCTGCACTCACTATTCTGCTGGTGCAGTCACTGTGTACATACATTACATTACTGATCCTGTACTGATCCTGAGTTACATCCTGTATTATACTCCAGAGCTGCACTCACTATTCTGCTGGTGCAGTCACTGTGTACATACATTACATTACTGATCCTGAGTTACCTCCTGTATTATACCCCAGAGCTGCACTCACTATTCTGCTGGTGCAGTCACTGTGTACATACATTACATTACTGATCCTGAGTTACATCCTGTATTATACCCCAGAGCTGCACTCACTATTCTGCTGGTGCAGTCACTGTGTACATACATTACATTACTGATCCTGAGTCATATCCTGTATTATACTCCAGAGCTGCACTCACTATTCTGCTGGTGCAGTCACTGTGTACATACATTACATTACTGATCCTGAGTTACATCCTGTATTATACTCCAGAGCTGCACTCACTATTCTGCTGGTGCAGTCACTGTGTACATACATGACATTACTGATCCTGAGTTATATCCTGTATTATACTCCAGAGCTGCACTCTCTATTCTGCTGGTGCAGTCACTGTGTACATACATGACATTACTGATCCTGAGTCATATCCTGTATTATACTCCAGAGCTGCACTCACTATTCTGCTGGTGCAGTCACTGTGTACATACATTACATTACTGATCCTGAGTTACATCCTGTATTATACTCCAGAGCTGCACTCACTATTCTGCTGGTGCAGTCACTGTGTACATACATGACATTACTGATCCTGAGTCATATCCTGTATTATACTCCAGAGCTGCACTCACTATTCTGCTGGTGCAGTCACTGTGTACATACATTACATTACTGATCCTGAGTTACATCCTGTATTATACTCCAGAGCTGCACTCACTATTCTGCTGGTGCAGTCACTGTGTACATACATTACATTACTGATCCTGAGTCATATCCTGTATTATACTCCAGAGCTGCACTCACTATTCTGCTGGTGCAGTCACTGTGTACATACATTACATTACTGATCCTGAGTTACATCCTGTATTATACTCCAGAGCTGCACTCACTATTTTGCTGGTGCAGTCACTGTGTACATGCATTACATTACTGATCCTGAGTTATATCCTGTATTATACTCCAGAGCTGCACTCACTATTCTGCTGGTGCAGTCACTGTGTACATACATTACATTACTGATCCTGAGTTACATCCTGTATTATACTCCAGAGCAGCACTCACTATTCTGCTGGTGCAGTCACTGTGTACATACATTACATTACTGATCCTGAGTTACATCCTGTAGATCTTTTTATTATAAAAAAATGAAAAACATAACAATAATAATAACTGAAACATAAGAAAATTAATAACCACAAAATAAACAATGTAATGAACTGGTCCAGCCGCTCCCTCTCTCCTCACACACATATTATACATATATACAGAATAATAACTACCTACACCATGACATCTGGTCCGGTTACCAAACAAATAATAATATAATAAGTAAAATAAACCATAGCTGACAAAATTATATACAAACTAATATATACACTTTTTTTTTTTAAGAAAATAAATACTAACTATACAAATATATACAAGACAAAACAAAACCCCCCACACTCGAGCCCACCAGTCCCTCCCCGGCACTGACCTGAGAGCTGGTCCTGCGTCTCATGCCTCAGTCCATGTCCAACATCCTTAGGACAGATCAGGCAGTGCCAGTTTTTCACCCAAATAACCAGTGTCCCACAAGATGAACCCACCTCCCACCTTTTCCCTCCACCCAACCTAACACCTCCACCCAAACCCATATATACAATATATACAGAAACAAACAATACAATAACCACAACTGACAAAGCCCAAGTTCGGCGCCTGCAGCCCTACATCACTGTCAATAAAACAAAAATCTATGGTGTCAGCAGCAGCCCACCACCAGGAGAGGAGATGACCAGACTAGGGAACACTAAAAGAAAAGCCCCTCCAGAGGAGAGCGGCCCTCCGTGTACCCAGTCTCTCATACTCCAGAGAACGCACCTTCACCAGGTCACCGAGTATGGTCCTAAACACATCGTCCACTGGGAGGATTTTCCGCTGCGTCGATACTAAGCACCGTGCCTTCCACGTGTGATACCTAACCACTGTGCTAACTAGAAATAAGGTGCAGCGGTCCCGACCACCCAGGTCCCCGAATGCTCCATAGGCCCATTCCGCATAAGAGAGACCGGCCAGCCGGGGCCAGCCAATGGAGGTGCCCACCCTGTTGTACACCTCTGTGTTAAAGGGACAACGAAGCAGGAAGTGGTCCATGCTTTCTAGCATGGTACCACAATGCTCCCGAGGACAGTTCCTGTCCTCAGAGCTCCTACACTTCAGATTGTCCCTCACACACAGTTTCCCATGGAAGCAGCGCCAAGCCAAGTCCCAAAACTTCGAGGGGATCCTGATAGAATTCAAAAGATGCAGACCCACCCCAAGATCCCGTCTTGGGCAATCCCTGAGCGCCAGAGGCCTCTGAAATTGGGTCAACAGAACCCTTTTGTCAAGGAGCTTCCTTGGCAGAGTCCTGACCTCCCACATTCCCACACCCCACCGGCGAATTACCTTCAGAACCAGGGTAGCGTAAGACGGGAGATGTCCATGCGGTGTGCGGAGATCCTTCACTTGCCCTCCTGTCTCCCATTCCTGGAAGAAAGGCTGAAACCATCCCTTACAGGAGAATACCCATGGAGGAGCCCTCTCTTTCCAGAGGTTTGCAATATTGATCTTAATGAAGGTATTCACAAGGAATACCACAGGGTTGACCATACCCAACCCTCCTAGTCTCCTTGTACGGTAAGTAACCTCCCTCTTGACCAGGTTCAGTCTATTCCCCCATAACAGTTGGAAGAACAAACTGTAGACCCGAGTCCAGAGAGGCTCTGGCAAGATGCACACACTGCCCAGATAGATCAGCAAAGGGAGCAGGTAAGTTTTGATCAGGTTTACCCTTTCCCTTAGGGTCAAAGACCAACCCTTCCATTGGTTCACCTTCTGAGTGGCGATCTCTAGCCTGCTGTCCCAATTTTGTTTGGGGTAATCCCCCTGGCCAAATTCAATGCCAAGAACTTTTGCAGAGACTTTGGGTTCTGGAAGGGTGTACGGGAGTTCAAAACCAGGATCTCCTCCTCCCAGCCAGAGACTCTCACACTTATCCTGGTTGATCTTAGACCCGGATGCCTCCGAGTAGCGATTTACCTCTGACATCAGCCATTCTGCCTCCCCATCAGAGGAAACAAAAACGGTGACATCATCGGCATACGCCACCACTCTCAGAGTGGCTTCCGGTGCTGCCCGGTCCATCCCGATCCCAGCCAACGGTCCACGCTCCACCCTCCTAAGAAGTGGGTCAATCGCAAACACGTACAGTAGCGGGCTCAAGGGACAACCCTGGCGAACACCACACCCAACCTCAAAAGAGCTGCCAATCCAACCGTTCACAAGCGGGAAACTCTCTGCCCCAGCGTACAAGGTCTTAAGCCAATCAACAAAGCCCCCCGGCAGGCCATACCTCAGAAGGACAGACCAGAGGTACTCATGATTAACCCGATCAAACGCTTTTGCCTGGTCCAATGACAGCATGTACCCCTTCCAGTGACCAGCCCTACCCTGCTCCACTGCCTCTCGGACACAGAGTACAGCACTAATTGTACTGCGGCCCGGAACAGAGCAATGCTGGGCCCCCGAAAGGAGCTGGGGTGCAAATTTCACCAGCCGATTAAACAGCACCTTTGCCAAAACCTTCCTGTCTGCATTGAGAAGCGCTATGGGACGCCAATTCTCAATGCAAGATGGGTCCTTACCCTTTGACAAGATGATCAGGGCAGACCTCCTCATTGACTTTGGCAGAGTGCCCGAGGAAAGACACTCATTGAATACCTCAGTCAAGAGGGGAACCAAGGCGTCCTTAAAGGTCTTATAGAATTCAGATGTTAAGCCATCTGGACCGGGAGATTTCTTTAGGGCAAGCCCTTCAATCGCCAACTTAACTTCCTCTTCCCTGATCATCTCTGTCAAAACACCAAGAGAGGGGTCTACCCCTGGTTCGGGGACGGCTTCAGCCAGAAAAGCCGACATCTCATCCCAATCCAGATCCCTCTTCCCCAAGAGGTGCGAGTAGAAGGATCTGACGACCTCCAGGATCCCTGATCTGGATCTTTTCAGGGACCCCGCAGTGTCAACCAGTCCTGTAACAACTTTACTATTCACTGACATCTTGCAGTTTCTGTAAGGGTTGGACGAGCGGTACTTCCCGTAATCCCTCTCAAAAACCAAAGATGCGTGTCTATCATACTGACACCTCATTAGCAAAGATTTCACTCTGGAGATCTCCTCGCGGCTACCTCCAGTTGAGACAAGATGCTCGAGTTTCCTCCTCAGGCCCTGATACAGGCGATACCTGTCCAGGCTCCTGAGGCTCGAGAGCTGGCGGAAGAATCTCGCCACCCTTTTCTTAAACATCTCCCACCACTCTGACTTACTACTACAAAGATCCAGTAAGGGTACCTGGCTCTGAAGAAAATCCTCAAAGGACTGTCTTATCTCCGCTTCTTCCAAGAGAGACGAATTGAGCCTCCAAAAGCCTCTTCCCATCCGGGGGGTCTCTGTAACATTCAGGGAAAACAAAATCAAACAGTGATTGGAGAACTCCACCTCAACAACAGATACTGCTGAAGAGACGGCTTCCTCCTTTAAATAAAACCTGTCTATCCTGGACCTACAGTTACCTCTATGATAGGTGAACCCCTTGTGGCCTGGGGTGTGCCGGATGTGGACATCCACCAGGCGAGCCTCACTAGCTATACTATTAAGGGCGACGCTATCATAAGTCAGCTTGTCTCTGGAACCTCCTCTATCCCGGGGCCTCATGACAGTGTTGAAGTCCACTCCAAAGACGACCTGCCGACTCGTAAAAAGGTAGGGCTTGATCCTCGTAAAGAGACACTTCCGGTCCCACTTAGATTGGGGACCATAAATGTTAATGAGCCGAAGCTCCCGTCCCTTCATGAGGACATCTAATATCAGGCACCTCCCCATTTCTAGCTCAATAACCCGTCGGCATTCTACCGGTGCGGTAAAAAGGACCGCCACTCCGCTATACGGCTCGGCCGCAAGAGACCAATAGGAGGGCCCGAGTCTCCACTCCCTCTTAGCTATAAACACCTCTGCCATATTTGGCAGCCTGGTCTCTTGCAAAATGAAAATGTCAGCTTCAACCCGGCTGAGAAAATCAAAGGCCGCAAATCTAGCCATATTTGACTTAATGCTGGCGACATTAATGGACGCCAGCGTCAACGGAGTGGGTACCGCCATCATTGGTGATTGAGTTAGATGGCTTTCTTCTTCCCACTCCCCTTATCCTCTGCCTCAGAGGAGGAATCCTTCACCCCTCTTTAATGATACAGAGGTGTCCATTCCCACATTTTTCCTTCTTTTTTCGTCCTCGTCTCCGGACTCTGGGCCAGTCCCTCCACCCAAGGACCTTGCATCCCCAGGAGAAGGAGACTCGGTGCCCCCTGTAAGCTCCGCTGAAGCCGGAACCTCACCCTCAGCCTCCTCCTCAGAGGAAGAGATGTTATCAAGGGCTTGGAACCGGTTAGAAAGACCAACCAGAGGGGAGTCGGTTTTACCTTCCTTAGGTACCTTGGTCAGAGCGGGAGAAGATGTTTTATCTCCCTTCTTTCTCTTCTTTTTGGTGCCGAGCTTACGCTTGTTCTCTAGCCACCGCTTATTATCCTCATCCATACTTTCATAATGGGAGGATTCTGAAGCAGAGGCAGTTTCCTCCCTGTGGATCCTCCTGACCTCCTCATCCAACTCATCATCCCTCGGGGCCTCAGCAGCAACACTGGCATCCAGGACAGGGGCCGCCCCAGTAGCCCGGGGCTCACCCCGCTCCCTCTCCTGTCTGCGCTTGTCTAGACGCCTCAGCTGGGCAGGCGTCTTTTTATTGCTTTTCTTCCCTGGCCCCTCAGCTCCCCCACCCCTGCTAGTCCCCTCCCCAGCAGAATCGGCCTCACGGCTTACTCCCACCGGGGTCTCGACTGCATTAGCAAAGGAGCGAGGACAACGGCTGAATGGGTGACCTAACTCACCACACAGGTGGCACCTAATCTCCACACAAGAGGCGGCAAGATGGCCGACACCCCCAAACAACGCGCATTTCTGCACGGTGCAGTTTGCACTGAAGTGTGTGGGGTCGCCGCACCTGTGACAGAGCTTCGGTTGCCCCTGGTAGAAGACCAGGATACGATCCCTACCCAGGAAGGCAGATGATGGAATGTGGCCAACCGTACCACCTGAACGCTTAAGTTTTACCATAAACGTCCAGGCCCCTGACCAGATACCAAACTCGTCGCGGTTTTTCTTTGGCATCTCCACCATCTCTCCATACCGACCAAGCCACGTCATGATGTCATAGCAAGAAAGCGACTCATTACGAGTCATCACGGTCACTTTCTTGATCTGGTTTTGGCGAGACACTGCCTGAACGGCAAAGTCTCGCCAGCCGGGCTCATTTTTTGCCAACTCATAATTCGCCCAGAAGAGCTCAAGCCCCTCCGGCCGAACAAAGCTGACATCAAACTCAGGCATGGAATAGGGATGTATCAAGGCGTAGATGTCAATCGCCTTGAAGCCCATCCTCAGCAGGAGCTCCACAACTTTAGACCTTGGCGGACATGCATAACTGCCCCTCCAACGAAGACGGACCACATTCCTACGCACACTGCCTGGCCCGGCTGTTGGGAGGGACCACACTGTATCTCCCCCTTTTTGCTCTCGGAAGGCCCCGAGGCCATGCCTCTCTATCCAGAAGGATAGATCAACCTCTCGACCCTCTACCATTAGTGATCTCTCCCCCTTCTTTAGAGCCTCCAGAAGGCGCCGTTGCAACATGCCGTCCCCAAAGCCCGGAGATGAGGAGGATGCCCTATTTGCCCCGGAGGTGACACTGGCATAACTCTGGACAGGTGTTGCCACCCCCGGGGGGGAAACCGGACCAGTGACCACATCAGCCCCAACAGTATCACCATTACCCACCTCCATCTCACCCTCCACCAAACCAGCAACCACACCACTAGACAATGAATTATCCTCATTCACCTCCACCACCACATTCATTCCTGCTGGACCAGTAACAATGGTGGATGACCTTTTGACCTCCGCATCAGGCACAAGGGGCTCAGTCACCTCCATAGAACTGGAGGCGACCTCACCCCCGGTCTTATGTGTGCCCTCCACGTCATCAGTCGGTAATTTCCGCTGTTTGGCATTTGGTATAATGTGCTGCTGATCTCTAGCTGCAGTTAGGCGCCGCTGATCTTTAGCATCAGGATCTTCCGGACCAGCGACGCCAACACAAAATAGCACTTTCGTGGGAGGACAGGAACGCTCAGCCCCAACTGCCCCCTCACACTGCCGCCGCTTCTCAACTAAGTGATCAGCGGCAACAGCATTCAGAGGTGCCGAGGCTACCGGAGCTGCCCCCGACACCGGGCTGCTCCCCCCTCCCACTGAGGAGCGCACCACAGCATCGTGGCCTGATGGAACGCCCGCCGCCGGGCCGCCCTCACTGTCCAGCCTCTCGGCTGATGCACCTCCTGCTACGTCCCCACTACTACAAGCAGAGACGGAGCTCTGCGCCTCACTACCGCACTCTGTAATCTCCCCGCGCCTTTGCACCGGATTCACAGCAGAACCCGGGCTGGGCTGGGCAACGGGGCGTATACAGCGAGCTGAGCCTGCCACCGACTCAGGGGGTACAGGGAGGGGGGCATAGACATAGCTTACCGCTTCCTGCAGCTTTGGCTTGGTCTTCTTTGCCTTTTTGTGGCCCCCAGGTGCCTCTTCTGGTAGATCGTCACCAAGATGGAAGTTTTGGAGGCACACTGGGGACTCCAGGAGCTTAATCTCCGCCATTAGCGCCCCTCCCTGGCCGCTGCTGTCACTGTCCTCCCCAGAGCCGGCAGAACTGCGACCGGATGTCACTGTCGCCTGTCCTGCAGGGAGCTCGCTGCACGTGGCCTGCGGGTGACTTTGCAGGCTGCCAGGTGGGGCTTCCTGCTGGTCATCATCACTCTCATCATCCACCTGGCTCTCAGGCTGCAGCCCCATCTGCCTTTGCTCTCTGGTATCAGCCATTTCTCTAAAGCGGTCTTCATTTATAAGTTTTTCTTTGAAAGGACCACTCTGCTCCCTGATGGTGGCTTTCCTAAGTTCCAGGAGTTGAATTTCACTGCTCAGTCTTTTTACCTCGGCTTGGAGCTTGGACTTTCTTGGTTTGGAGGCCCCTGCAGCTTTTGCGCTTGTGCAGCGCAGCTCCTCCCGGAGCCTCCTGATGAGCTTACTGGCATCTTCATACTCACGGAGGTGGATCATGACCCAGGAGGCATAGGTGGACACAGACTCCCGGGGTCCCTGCAACACCCACCCCCCCCTCAGGGAGGTCGGCCTCACCTCCGTGAGCACCCAGCTTTCCTCCGGAAGGAGCGCCATCTTGCACGCCGCTGTCAGGCTTTTCCTCCATGCTGGCTTCTGGGGGTCTCCACAATCCCGGGGGGAATAGGAGCCACATTGCTGCGACTCCTGGTGCAGCGTCTCACCCCCGAGTTCTCTGATGTGCAGGCCGGTTGCTGGTTTCTTCTGCCCCCCGCCGGCCTGGTTCGGGAAGCAGAAGCCTGGGACTTGGCTCCATCACTCATCCCAGAAACCCGCTCCCTCCCTGGGAAAGAGAGAGAGCAGGTCCCCAGGTGGAGAGGTGTTGGTTTCTCAGAGATCAGGAGCTCACAGCAGGATCTACAGCCACCACACCCGTAATCACCACACTGACTAGCAGCTGATCAGAGCTGCACCCAGTATGCTGCTGGTGCAGTCACTGTGTACATACATTACATTACTGATCCTGAGTTACATCCTGTATTATACTCCAGAGCTGCACTCACTATTCTGCTGGTGCAGTCACTGTGTACATACATTACATTACTGATCCTGAGTTACATCCTGTATTATACTCCAGAGCTGCACTCACTATTCTGCTGGTGCGGTCACTGTGTACATACATTACATTACTGATCCTGAGTTACATCCTGTATCATCCTCCAGAGCTGCACTCACTATTCTGCTGGTGCAGTCACTGTGTACATACATTACATTACTGATCCTGAGTTACATCCTGTATCATCCTCCAGAGCTGCACTCACTATTCTGCTGGTGCAGTCACTGTGTACATACATTACATTACTGATCCTGAGTTACATCCTGTATTATACTCCAGAGCTGCACTCACTATTCTGCTGGTGCAGTCACTGTGTACATACATTACAATACTGATCCTGAGTTATATCCTGTATTATACTCCAGAGCTGCACTCACTATTCTGCTGGTGCAGTCACTGTGTACATACATTACATTACTGATCCTGAGTTACATCCTGTATTATACTCCAGAGCTGCACTCACTATTCTGCTGGTGCAGTCACTGTGTACATACATTACATTACTGATCCTGAGTTACATCCTGTATTATACTCCAGAGCTGCACTCACTATTCTGCTGGTGCGGTCACTGTGTACATACATTACATTACTAATCCTGAGTTACATCCTGTATCATCCTCCAGAGCTGCACTCACTATTCTGCTGGTGCAGTCACTGTGTACATACATTACATTACTGATCCTGTACTGATCCTGAGTTACATCCTGTATTATACTCCAGAGCTGCACTCACTATTCTGCTGGTGCAGTCACTGTGTACATACATTACATTATTGATCCTGAGTTACATCATGTATTATACTCCAGAGCTGCATTCACTATTCTGCTGGTCCGGTCACTGTGTACATAAATTACATTACTGATCCTGAGTTACATCCTGTATCATCCTCCAGAGCTGCACTCACTTTTCTGCTGGTGCAGTCACTGTGTACATACATTACATTACTGATCCTGAGTTACATCCTGTATTATACTCCAGATCTGCACTCACTATTCTGCTGGTGCAGTCACTGTGTACATGCATTACATTACTGATCCTGAGTTACATCATGTATTATACTCCAGAGCTGCACTCACTATTCTGCTGGTGCGGTCACTGTGTACATACATTACATTACTGATCCTGAGTTACATCCTGTATCATCCTCCAGAGCTGCACTCACTATTCTGCTGGTGCAGTTACTGTGTACATACATTCCATTACTGATCCTGTACTGATCCTGAGTTACATCCTGTATTATACTCCAGAGCTGCACTCACTATTCTGCTGGTGCAGTCACTGTGTACATGCATTACATTCTTGATCCTGAGTTACATCATGTATTATACTCCAGAGCTGCACTCACTATTCTGCTGGTGCGGTCACTGTGTACAGACATTACATTACTGATCCTGAATTACATCCTGTACCATCCTCCAGAGCTGCACTCACTATTCTGCTGGTGCAGTCACTGTGTACATACATTACATTACTGATCCTGTACTGATCCTGAGTTACATCCTGTATTATACTCCAGAGCTGCACTCACTATTCTGCTGGTGCAGTCACTGTGCACATACATTAAATTACTGATCCTGTACTGATCCTGAGTTACCTCCTTTATTATACCCCAGAGCTGCGCTCACTATTCTGCTGTTGCAGTCATTGTGTACATACATTACATTACTGATCCTGAGATACATCCTGTATTATACTCCAGAGCTGCACTCACTATTCTTCTGGTGCAGTCACTGTGTACATACATTACATTACTGATCCTGAGTTACATCCTATATTATACTCCAGAGCTGCACTCACTATTCTGCTGGTGCAGTCATTGTGTACATTCATTACGTTACTGATCCTGAGTTACATCATGTATTATACTCCAGAGCTGCACTCACTATTCTGCTGGTGCAGTTGTAGCACCCTGAGGATTCGGCTGCTACAGGGGTATTGCACCTCAACCCAGAGGTGTGATATTCCACTCCCGGGTAAGGATGGAGTGTGGAACTGAGCTCGGTAGGCTGCATGCACTACATACATCCCATTTCCGAGGAACAGGCCGACGGTACTCCCACTTAGAAATGTGCAGGTACGACCGAGTCTGTTCCTGGCTGGAGTGGGAGGGGGGTGGTACATCCCAAGTAGTGTAGGGGCAGATAGGGGGAGCAGCCTGGGTAAAGATAGGAGCTCATTGGGTGCTGGTCACCTGAGCTCACACATAGAGGGTGTATATAAGGTGGGCACCATCTAAGATCAGGGTCAGTCAGCCACAGTCAGTCAGTCTGTGAGGAGCCAGAGGAAGAGGAGCAGAGCAGCCCTAGAGAGAGAGAGAGAGGAGAAAGAAGGAAAGACCCAGAGAGGGGACAAAGAGAGGACTCTGAGAGCCCAAATTCAAGCAACGGGTGAAGAGTCGGCATCAGGGTACCGGAACCCAAGCTGGTGGGGGCAAAAACACACCCCAGCCAGAGACCGGAGGCCGTGGGCAGCGTCTGCCACGGCCACCCACCACATCCACCACGAAGGCATACCACGTGGAGGGTCAGGGAACCCAAGGCCAAGGGTCTCCCAACAGAAGGCCCGAGGGAGCTGGACCTGGGTGGATCAATAGTGGGGACGGCCAGAGAAAGGACAGAAGGAGAGCTCAGGGTCACGCTCCGGACTCGCTTGGGGGTTGGCTGGATCCAGGACCTGGTGGATGCAGCACGGCTCGGGAGGTCACTTGAAGCTGGAGTGACCGGAACATCAGCAGTGAGTAAATACCCTAAACTGCACAACCCGACTCTGTCTTCATTTAACATCCCTGCTGCACCACCACAACCCCCATCCTCTGCACCTGACCCCCTGAGGCTATACCCCACCCGTTGGGGGTTATACCATCACAAGCTGCACCTACACCATCAGCCTCAGTGGACCCTGCTGCAGCGGCGGCCATAGTGACCGCAATACAACGGATGGCGTAGTCGACAATAAAGAACTTATAACATCTGTAGGACTGCCACATACAACGGAGTTTGACACCCTGGGCACGGACCGGGTCACAGCCACTCGGAAGACTACAACTCCCATCTGATCCGGCTCCGGATATTCCCCCTAAAGAATATGGCCCAGGGGGCGCGTCAACTTTGGCGTAGTCGGCAGGATTACGTGCCCGCAACAACCGGGTACTGCGTGCCTGAAGAAAAGAACGAGTTTACCTCAAAAAGAAGTCTCCTGCCGGTTCCGGAGGGTCCCAGCCATCGGACTCCATCACAGGTCGATTCCCGCCGGTTGTCCGCCATTAACAGCTTTTTCCCGCCATCTGCAGAGTTTCCCGCCACTGGGAAGCGATTCCCGCCATTTCCAAAGGTTTCCCGCCTTGGAAGAGCGGACGCCATTATGGGCGTGCCAGAGGATGGCAAGAGGCCACCTCCCATCGTGGGCCAGGACCGAAAATGGCGCCAAAAGTGGAAACCGCCCCCACCAACAGAGACTGTGATGCTAGAGGTGTCTGTGAGCGTGAAAGAACAGCCCCTGGAGCTGACAGTCACCAAGTGGCCCCGGGACCGCCCTCGAAGTGGGAGGAGACGAAAGGAGAGAACAAAGATGGGTGCTGCCTGGAGCAGTCTAGAGCGAGCGCACCCGGAGGCAAGAAGCCGGGAGAAGAATATCGGAGGAGCTTACCCGGAGATGGCGAGAAAGCAGAGCAGCACCGGCCCGTTGGCCAGGAGCCTGCTAGAAACAGAAGAGGGAGAGCAGAGCAGCACCGGCCCGCTGGCCAGGAGCCTGCTGGAGACAACTGTAGGAGAGCAGAGCAGCACCGACCCGTTGGTCAGGAGCCTGCTGGAAGCAACGACCCCACTAGGCCTAGTGGAGGTCCTAGCACAGCTCCCCCGAGACCGGGAGAGTGCACAGACCGCTCTGGAGGGCCTCGCAAGGAGGATGGCCCGGGTGCAGCGAGAGACGTTGGCGGAGTGGAGCCGTGAGATGGCCCAGCAGACCGAGACCCGTCAGCGGAGCACGCCACCCAAGACGAGGAGACCGACCGCCTCTGAGGATGGCGCGGGAGGACAGAAGGCCGGAGACGGCGCCGAGAAGGGAGCCGAACGAGTGGAGGCAGGTAAAGGGGACGTCTATACCCCAAACCGGGAAACCGCGTACCTGCCCCAGCTCCCCGTCGCAGAGCCCGAAGTCTATCCTGCCGTGCCCGTCGCTGCAACGTCACCGCCGCAGACTAGGCCTCAAACGGGAGCCGCGACCCCTGTGACGTCACACGCCTCGACCCCGGGCGTGACCAAGCAGGAAGTACCACCAGCCTGGTCGCAAGGCCTAGTACCCCCGGGCGCCGCAATACCAACAGCGCCCCCTACCTCCGCGGAGCCCCCGGCCTGGTCACAGGGCCAAGTAGCCCAGGGCGCCGCCGTCCTTACGGTGCCCTTCACCTTCCAGATACCCCAGGCCTGGCCGCAAGGCCCGGGCAACCCGGGCGCTAACACCACCGCGCCCATAAGACCTAAAGTGCCGCATCTGGGAGAGGACCTGTACGCCCAGCATACGTGCCCGGATGGGCAGCCATTTATATGGCCACCGGAGTTCCACCATCCCCGACTCCGGAGAGAAAGACCCCTGGATGAACCCCTGATCCCGGCTCCAAAGCCCGTAAAGAGGATCTCGCCCCCGCTAGCAGAAGCACAGTTTGAGTGGGACCCCACCGGAGAAGACCTCATGGGGTTCACTCAAGAGACTCGGGCAGCTGCAGCGGAGCGTGCTGAGTGCTGCCGCCAACAGCTCGAGGACTTCGAGAGGGAGCGGAGAGAGAGGCGGGTCCGGGAACAGCAAGCTCAAGTAAAGAGCGCGGAGCAGAAGAGCCGGGCCAGGAGAGACCCCCGTGCAGCGCATAGTCCCCGCACCACCGGGACTGTGATAAAGTTTAATATGCAGCATGGGTGGGGCTTCATCCGAGACCACCGCACCCTAGGCGACGTCTTCGTGACGAGGAGAGACGTTGAGTCCCACCTACCGGAGGGACACAGAGGTCGTGACCTTTACATCGGGGACGAGGTCACCTTCACCCGGCACAAGTGTGCCAAAGGACCCTACGCCCTCCATGTGCATCGTCTGACGGAGGAAGAGCTGCGGTGTGAGGAGGAAGAACAAGAGGACCCGGACGGGTCTGAAACTAGAGCCAAAGGTAACAATAAAGAAAGAGCAGGAGGACGCCGTCGTTAAGTACAGCGAAGCAGGAGCTGTATATAGTTGCCCGTCGGGGCACCATAAACTGAAACTGAAACTGTTAATGTTGCTAATATAGTCCCCGTTGGGACCAGCATGTGTGAACTGTTACCCGTTTATCCCTAAAAATCCCACTGACCGAGGACTGAGAACGGTCATTCCTCCCCAATACCTGGCCGAGGACTGAGAGCGGCCATAATCCCCTGTAAATAGTTGCGCGTCCTAAAGCGCCCCCTACCGGTTTTATAGGAAAACCAGTTTTCCAGAGAGACTGTCGCACTTTACCCGGTCACACGTTGCACAGTGACCGGAGGAGGAGCCAGAGGCGACGAGAATGTTTTATGCTGCTAATATATGTTGTTTTATATGTTTTATATGTTTATGCAAAAATTTGTATGTTTTTGGTGTTATGTCTTACAGCCCGAGGACGTGCTGTGATTTACCAGGGGGGAATGTAGCACCCTGAGGATTCGGCTGCTACAGGGGTATTGCACCTCAACCCAGAGGTGTGATATTCCACTCCCGGGTAAGGATGGAGTGTGGAACTGAGCTCGGTAGGCTGCATGCACTACATACATCCCATTTCCGAGGAACAGGCCGACGGTACTCCCACTTAGAAATGTGCAGGTACGACCGAGTCTGTTCCTGGCTGGAGTGGGAGGGGGGTGGTACATCCCAAGTAGTGTAGGGGCAGATAGGGGGAGCAGCCTGGGTAAAGATAGGAGCTCATTGGGTGCTGGTCACCTGAGCTCACACATAGAGGGTGTATATAAGGTGGGCACCATCTAAGATCAGGGTCAGTCAGCCACAGTCAGTCAGTCTGTGAGGAGCCAGAGGAAGAGGAGCAGAGCAGCCCTAGAGAGAGAGAGAGAGGAGAAAGAAGGAAAGACCCAGAGAGGGGACAAAGAGAGGACTCTGAGAGCCCAAATTCAAGCAACGGGTGAAGAGTCGGCATCAGGGTACCGGAACCCAAGCTGGTGGGGGCAAAAACACACCCCAGCCAGAGACCGGAGGCCGTGGGCAGCGTCTGCCACGGCCACCCACCACATCCACCACGAAGGCATACCACGTGGAGGGTCAGGGAACCCAAGGCCAAGGGTCTCCCAACAGAAGGCCCGAGGGAGCTGGACCTGGGTGGATCAATAGTGGGGACGGCCAGAGAAAGGACAGAAGGAGAGCTCAGGGTCACGCTCCGGACTCGCTTGGGGGTTGGCTGGATCCAGGACCTGGTGGATGCAGCACGGCTCGGGAGGTCACTTGAAGCTGGAGTGACCGGAACATCAGCAGTGAGTAAATACCCTAAACTGCACAACCCGACTCTGTCTTCATTTAACATCCCTGCTGCACCACCACAACCCCCATCCTCTGCACCTGACCCCCTGAGGCTATACCCCACCCGTTGGGGGTTATACCATCACAAGCTGCACCTACACCATCAGCCTCAGTGGACCCTGCTGCAGCGGCGGCCATAGTGACCGCAATACAACGGGTGGCGTAGTCGACAATAAAGAACTTATAACATCTGTAGGACTGCCACATACAACTGAGTTTGACACCCTGGGCACGGACCGGGTCACAGCCACTCGGAAGACTACAACTCCCATCTGATCCGGCTCCGGATATTCCCCCTAAAGAATATGGCCCAGGGGGCGCGTCACAGTCACTGTGTACATATATTACATTACTGATCCTGTACTGATCCTGAGTTACATCCTGTATTATACTCCAGAGCTGCACTCACTATTCTGCTGGTGCAGTCACTGTGTACATACATTACATTACTGATCCTGAGTTACATCCTGCATTATACTCCAGAGCTGCAGTCACTATTCTGCTGGTGCAGTCACTGTGTACATACATTACATTACTGATCCTGAGTTACCTCCTGTATTATACTCCAGATCTGCACTCACTATTCTGCTGGTGCAGTCACTGTGTACATACATTACAGTACTGATCCTGAGTTACATGCTGTATTATACTCCAGAGCTGCACTCACTATTCTGCTGGTGCAGTCACTGTGTACATACATTACATTACTGATCCTGAGTTACATCCTGTATTATACTCCAGAGCTGCACTCACTATTCTGCTGGTGCAGTCACTGTGTATATACATTACATTACTGATCCTGAGTTACCTCCTGTATTATACTCCAGAGCTGCACTCACTATTCTGCTGGTGCAGTCACTGTGTACATACATTACATTACTGATCCTGAGTTACATCCTGTATTATACTCCAAAGCTGCACTCACTATTCTGCTGGTGCAGTCACTGTGTACATACATTACATTACTGATCCTGCACTGATCCTGAGTTACCTCCTGTATTATACTCCAGAGCTGCACTCACTATTCTGCTGGTGCGGTCACTGTGTACATACATTACATTACTAATCCTGAGTTACATCCTGCATTATACTCCAGAGCTGCAGTCACTATTCTGCTGGTGCAGTCACTGTGTACATACATTACATTACTGATCCTGAGTTACCTCCTGTATTATACTCCAGAGCTGCACTCACTATTCTGCTGGTGCAGTCACTGTGTACATACATTACATTACTGATCCTGAGTTACATCCTGTATTATACTCCAGAGCTGCACTCACTATTCTGCTGGTGCAGTCACTGTGTACATACATTACATTACTGATCCTGAGTTACATCCTGTATTATACTCCAGAGCTGCACTCACTATTCTGCTGGTGCAGTCACTGTGTATATACATTACATTACTGATCCTGAGTTACCTCCTGTATTATACTCCAGAGCTGCACTCACTATTCTGCTGGTGCAGTCACTGTGTACATACATTACATTACTGATCCTGAGTTACATCCTGTATTATACTCCAAAGCTGCACTCACTATTCTGCTGGTGCGGTCACTGTGTACATACATTACATTACTGATCCTGAGTTACATCCTGTATTATACTCCAGAGCTGCACTCACTATTCAGCTGAAGTAGAGATTTCCATAGTGTATGAGGCTTTTTGATGAAATAATGGATAGGTTCCTCTCCCTTTGACCTCAGCAGATGTTTGGGGTCATTTGTGGCTCCTGTGACCATAGTAAAGCTTCTCTGTGGATGATTTTTCCTCCGCTGTAGTAATGGCAGTGACACCACAAGCAGCTCTTGCCGCTGACTGAGTGCATTGACCTTACCAGTCAGTTCAGGGGAACAAGTCGGATGAGCAGATGCTTCTCAAGTAAATTAACAGCTGAAAAGGTTACGGAGCGCAGGACTGGGGGGAGTCGGGACCCCTGTGCATCAGTGTCTTCCCAGTCAGGGCATATGGAGGAACTCGCTGCCGCCTCCGTCTTGTAATGAACGGCAGTACCATGTCTGTGAGCTGTCAGCGCCGGCGAGCTGCTGCCTCCAACCTGACAGGTATCTCATTAACAGCAAAGGCGAAGGGGGAAAAACAAAATTCATTAGTAGCAGCCGACTGTCATTCTCTGCACAGGGGAATACTCAGGTGAGGTTCTCCTAATTTGCTGCCAAGTCTTTTTCATTTTTTATTTTTTCACGGTTTTTGGTCATTTGTGAATGACGAGAGGAAGGAATTCCAAATAACGGGAAAATCAATCCGTTTTGCATTTCGATTTTTTTTCTAAGCCGAGTACGGACATTAATCTTCTGGGCTCCGCGTCTCGCGCCCTTAGGTGTCAACAAATGGAAGCGGCTCTGCAGATAATGTAATCCTGTTTGTCATTCATGTGAGGGACGCAACCCTCAGTGTCACCGCCGCACTGGTGAACGTACTACCATGAATGAGAGGAGAAGACAAACGGCACATCCAAATTAGGCTAAACAGGAGCATGCCTATCATACTATAGACTGGGCCAAAAGTATCAATGGAATTTCTCAATAAAACTCTACAAGTGAAGATGTTTTTTCCAAATAAAGCTCTAAATCTTCTGCTTACACTTTATGGATAATAATAAGTCTATAGCCACCACTAGGGGGAGCTCCATATATACAGAGATACATAATGAGATTCTGTCTCCAGTCACCACTAGGGGGAGCTCCCTGTATACAGAGATACATGATAAGATTCTGTCTACAGTCTCCACTAGGGGGAGCTCCCTGTATACAGAGATACATGATAAGATTCTGTCTGCAGCCACCACTAGGGGGAGCTCCCTGTATACAGAGATACATGATAAGATTCTGTCTGCAGCCACCACTAGGGGGAGCTCCCTGTATACAGAGATACATGATAAGATACTGTCTGCAGCCACCACTAGGAGGAGCTCCCTGTATACAGAGATACATGATTAGATTGTGTCTGCAGCCACCACTAGGGGAAGCTCTCTGTATACAGAGATACACGATAAGATCCTGTCTGCAGCCACCACTAGAGGGAGCTCCCTGTATACAGAGATACATGATAAGATTCTGTCTGCAGCCACCACTAGGGGGAGCTCCATATATACAGAGATACATGATAAGATTCTGTCTGCAGCCACCACTAGGGGGAGCTCCCTGTATACAGAGATACAGGATATGATTCTGTCTGCAGCCACCACTAGAGGGAGCTCCCTGTATACAGAGATACATGATAAGATTCTGTCTGCAGCCACCACTAGGGGGAGCTCCCTGTATACAGAGATACATGATAAGATCCTGTCTGCAGTCACCACTAGGGGGAGCTCCCTGTATACAGAGATACATGATAAGATTCTGTCTGCTGCCACCACTAGAGGGAGCTCCCTCTATACAGAGATGCATGATAAGATCCTGTCTGCAGCCACCACTAGGGGGAGCTCCCTGTATACAGAGATACATGATACGATTCTGTCTGCAGCCACCACTAGGGGGAGCTCCCTGTATACAGAGATACATGATAAGATTCTGTCTGCAGCCACCACTAGGAGGAGCTCCCTGTATACAGTGATACATGATAAGATCCTGTCTGCAGCCACCACTAGGGGGAGCTCCCTGTATACAGAAATACATGGTAAGATTCTGTCTGCAGTCACCACTAGGGGAAGCTCCCTGTGTACAATTATACATGGTGTCAGAACATGTTAACTGCAGTTATATGAAGGCACTGCAGCTATCTCTAACACTGGAGAATAGGGAATGGCACTATCATGGAGTAATTTAGATGGCAATGCTATATGGGTACTGCTCTTGGCACTGACATGGGCCACATGGAAAATGATATGAAGATACTGCACCCTTCACTAATAATGGTGCACAGTGCCTGACACTAGGGGAATTTAGCCGATACTGTTATATGAATGCTATGATTATCACTGATACAGGAATGCAGTGACTAGAAGCAATATGGTCCTCTCATGGTCTGCGGCTAACACTGACTTGAGGGCATGTGGCAGAAATTGTTATGGTCACACTGTGACTGGTCGTGTTGAGGAAATATGGCTGGTACTGTTATTGAGGCATTGATACTAAGATACTATGGCTGACATGAACTTGAAGTCGTGTAGCACTGCGGCTGGTCCTGTTTTGGGAACACACAGTAAGTCGGGTTGCGCGGTTACCGCTTATGTATTAGGTGGTACTGTCGCTGGAGCATTGGGGCTGGTACTGTTATGAAGACGTACAGTAGGTTTAGCATTTGCAGGGCTTTGTGACTGACACTGATGTTAGGGATATGGTACTGTCATCGCAGCACTGCCTTTGGCCAGGAGAATTACTGGAACATGTTTGAAAAATATTTAGATTTGAGAGTCCTCAGCGGTTGACACCTTTTAATGGCTAACTGAAAAGATGGTAACAAGTTGCGAGCTTTGGAGACTACGCAGGTCTCTTCATCAGGCCTAGTATAGCACAAAATCTGAAGAGTCACATATTTATACACAATAAGACACAGAAATAATGCAATAGATGAGACAGGTGATGGAAAGCAGAGTTATTACTATGGGAGAGATAAACAGTTCTGGCTATAAGTATTTTAGCAGTTAAAAGATAAGGAGTGTGAAGGTTTTATTATCCTGTGACTAGGTCCAGTGTTATGATGACCTTACAAGTCTGATGGGCACAGGACAATAAAACCTTCACACTCCTTATCTATTAACTGCTAAAATATTTATAGCCAGAACTGTTTATCCCTCCCATAGTAATAACTCTGCTTTCCATCACCTGTCTCATCTATTGCATTATTTCTGTGTCTTATTGTGTATAAATATGTGACTCTTCAGATTTTGGGTTATGCTAGCCTGATGAAGAGACCTGCGTAGTCTCAAAAACTTGCAACTTGTTACCATCTTTTCAGTTAGCCATTAAAAGGTATCAACCACTGAGGACTCTCAAATCTAAATATTTTTCTATCTACTGGCTAACACGGTACAAAGATATATATTTTCCCCCGAACATATTGCAATCAATGATGTGAAAGCTACTGGCACTTTCACCAATAATGGTGCACACTTACTGGCTGTTGCATGGGTGGCTTTGCTGGTACTGCTATGAGGGCACTGTCCTTGGCAATGACATGGGCAATATGACTGGCAGTAATATTAGAACATATTGCATTAATGATTTTCACTAATAATGGTCACAGTGACTGGATCTGGCTCTTGGCTGGCGCTGTTACATGGCTTTGCATGTCTTTACCGTAACAGTATCCTCCTGCTTGGGCGCCAATAGGTGGCACAGTGTAAAGCGCACTGTTCAGTATTGTGACACCGGCTTAGCGCTGTGCTTCCCGCTTCTGCGGTCACATGAGCGCAGTGCCGTGTTCCCGGGACGTCAGGCGCTCGCTGGCTACGTCCCATTAGTCGCCCTCAGCTCCATTCCTTCAGGACGACTCTTTGGATGACCTTGAGATAATCGCGCTACATGTCACAGTTTGTCGCCCGCTTTCCCCCCTTGTTGTATCTCGCATTGTGCAGCCGTTTACGAGGGAGACAAGCTCCTCAGTTTCCATGGTTACAATCAATAGGATTCAGCCGCTAATCCAGAGTTCTTAATGTATATTTATCAGAAGAGAACAGCAGAGGATTATGTGGCAGAGGAGCAGCAGCAGCGCAGGCGACAACCACAAGTGGCGTCATTACATCGCTGCTGGGGGTGACTCCTGAATGGCCAATCTTCCAATTCATGCAGTGTTACATGCACAGTGCAGGTGCACAGGGACAGTGGATATAAAAAGTCTACACACCCTTGTTGAAATACAGTTTTTTCATGCAAAAGAAAAATCATACCAAAAAGAATCATTCCAGAACTTTTTCCACCTTTAATGTCGTCCATAATCTGCACAAATCCATTGAGAAAGAAACTGAAATCATTTCAGTTAGAAAAAGAAAAATTAATAAATAAATAAATGTTGCTGCAAAAATCTGCACACCCTTGCACTAATACTTTATTGAAGTTTCCTTTGAACTTTTAACATCATTCAGTGTTTTTGGGTCGGGGTCTATCAGCGCATCTAGAATAGGCGATTTTTGTCCGCTCCTTTTTGCAGCAGTTCCACATCTGTCACGTTGCGGGGGGCATCTCCTGTGTACAGCGCCCTCTTCAGGTCTTCACACATTGTCACTTGGGTTCACATCTGGTTGTTCCAAAACTCTGATCTTCTTCTGGTGAAGCCATTCTTTTGGTGATTTGGAGGTCGCTTAGGGTTGTTGTCGCGCTGAAAAGTGAAATTCATCTTCAGCTTTTTAGCAGAAACCGGAAGGTTTTGTTGCAAAATTGACTGATATTTCGAACTGTTCAGAATTCCCTCCACATTGACTAAGAACTCAATTCCAGCTACCGAAAACCAGCCCCAAAGCACAATACTGCCCCCACCATGCCTCACTGTGGGGATAGTTATCTTCAGGTCAGTGGTGGAAACAGACAGACGATGGACCCAGTGCAAGAACCAGAGCCGCCATCAGGGCATTACTTCCTTTACTGCTATATGGGACCTGGTGAGCAGAGGGGGCCCGGCCCAGTCAGGGCCCCCCTCTTGTGCTTCTGCTTACCGGGCCCCAGGGTGTAACATGGAGCTGTGCGCCGTGTCGCCGCTTACGACGGTGTATGCTTGGCTCTGGAAGCTTTCCCAGAGCTCCACGGCCGTCAAAGTATCTGAACGGCCGTGCAGCTGCAGCTCCCTCCGCCTTTTTTTCGGACTTCTGGTCAGGTGACTGCGCGTACGCGATGACGTCATCGCATACCCGCCGTCATGTGTGAGCGCCACTGGCCGTTGCCAGAACAGCAGAAGCAGAGCTGTGCCTGTAGGGGATCGTAAATGACGTTAAGTATGAAAAACTTTTTTTTTTTTACAAAATGAATTGAATGGGTGATGGGGGGGGACTACAAATGATGAAGTGAGAGTGGGAGGGGGACAGGGGACTGCAAATTATGAAGTGAGGGGGGGTCTGGAAATGATGAAGTGGGAGGGGGACAGGAGACTGAAAATGATGAAGTGAGGGGAGGGGTTGCTAATGATGACGTGACGGGAGGGGGGGCTGCAAATGATGAAGTGAGGGGGGCTGCTAATGATGAAGTGAGGGGGGCTGCTAATGATGAAGTGAGGGGAGGGGCTGCAAATGATATAGTGAGGGGGGCTGCAAATGATGAAGTGAGGGGGGCTGCTAATGATGAAGTGAGGGGAGGGGCTGCAAATGATATAGTGAGGGGGGCTGCAAATGATGAAGTGAGGGGGGCTGCTAATGATGAAGTGAGGGGGGCTGCTAATGATGAAGTGAGGGGAGGGGCTGCAAATGATATAGTGAGGGGGGCTGCAAATGATGAAGTGAGGGGGGCTGCTAATGATGAAGTGAGGGGAGGGGCTGCAAATGATATAGTGAGGGGAGGGGCTGCAAATGATAAAGTGAGGGAGGCTGCTAATGATGACGTGAGGGGAGGGGGGGCTGCAAATGATGAAGTGAGGGGGGCTGCAAATGATAAAGTGATGGGGGACTGCTAATGATGACGTGAGGGGAGGGGGGGCTGCAAATGATGAAGTGAGGGGAGGGGCTGCAAATGATAAAGTGAGGGAGGCTGCTAATGATGACGTGAGGGGAGGGGGGGCTGCAAATGATGAAGTGAGGGGGGCTGCAAATGATAAAGTGATGGGGGACTGCTAATGATGACGTGAGGGGAGGGGGTCTGCAAATGATAAAGTGAGGGGGGCTGCTAATGATGACGTGAGGGGAGGGGGGGCTGCAAATGATGAAGTGAGGGGGGCTGCAAATGATAAAGTGAGGGGGGGCTGCTAATGATGAAGTGAGGGGAGGGGGGCTGCTAATGATGACGTGAGGGGGGCTGCTAATGATGACGTGAAGGGAAGGGGGGGCTGCTAATGATGAAGTGAGGGGGGGCTGCTAATGATGAAGTGAGGGGGGGCTGCTAATGATGAAGTGAGGGGGGCTGCAAATGATAAAGTGATGGGGGACTGCTAATGATGAAGTGAGGGGGGACTGCTAATGATGACGTGAGGGGGCTGCTAATGATGACGTGAGGGGGGCTGCTAATGATGACGTGAGGGGGGCTGCAAATGATAAAGTGATGGGGGACTGCTAATGATGAAGTGAGGGGGGACTGCTAATGATGACGTGAGGGGGCTGCTAATGATGACGTGAGGGGGGCTGCTAATGATGACGTGAGGGGGGCTGCAAATGATAAAGTGATGGGGGACTGCTAATGATGAAGTGAGGGGGGACTGCTAATGATGACGTGAGGGGGCTGCTAATGATGACGTGAGGGGGCTGCTAATGATGACGTGAGGGGGGCTGCAAATGATAAAGTGATGGGGGACTGCTAATGATGAAGTGAGGGGGGACTGCTAATGATGACGTGAGGGGGCTGCTAATGATGACGTGAGGGGGCTGCTAATGATGACGTGAGGGGGGCTGCAAATGATAAAGTGATGGGGGACTGCTAATGATGAAGTGAGGGGGGACTGCTAATGATGAAGTGAGGGGGGCTGCTAATGATGACGTGAGGGGGGCTGCTAATGATGACGTGAGGGGAGGGGGGACTGCTAATGATGAAGTGAGGGGGGCTGCTAATGATGACGTGAGGGGAGGGGGGACTGCTAATGATGAAGTGAGGGGGGCTGCTAATGATGACGTGAGGGGAGGGGGGACTGCTAATGATGAAGTGAGGGGGGGCTGCTAATGATGACGTGAGGGGAGGGGGGACTGCTAATGATGAAATGAGGGGGGACTGCTAATGATGAAGTGAGGGGGGCTGCTAATGATGACGTGAGGGGAGGGGGGGCTGCTAATGATGAAGTGAGGGGGGACTGCTAATGATGAAGTGAGGGGGGACTGCTAATGATGAAGTGAGGGGAGCTGCTAATGATGACGTGAGGGGAGGGGGGGCTGCAAATGATGAAGTGAGGGGGGCTGCAAATGATAAAGTGATGGGGGACTGCTAATGATGAAGTGAGGGGGGCTGCTAATGATGACGTGAGGGGGGCTGCAAATGATAAAGTGAGGGGGGCTGCTAATGATGAAGTGAGGGGGGACTGCTAATGATGAAGTGAGGGGGGACTGCTAATGATGAAGTGAGGGGGGCTGCTAATGATGATGTGAGGGGGGCTGCTAATGATGATGTGAGGGGGGCTGCTAATGATGACGTGAGGGGAGGGGGGGCTGCAAATGATGAAGTGAGGGGGGCTGCAAATGATAAAGTGATGGGGGACTGCTAATGATGAAGTGAGGGGGGCTGCTAATGATGAAGTGAGGGGGGCTGCTAATGATGACGTGAGGGGAGGGGGGGCTGCTAATGATGAAGTGAGGGGAGGGGGTCTGCTAATGATGACGTGAGGGGGGCTGCAAATGATAAAGTGATGGGGGACTGCTAATGATGAAGTGAGGGGGGACTGCTAATGATGAAGTGAGGGGGGCTGCTAATGATGACGTGAGGGGAGGGAGGGCTGCAAATGATGAAGTGAGGGGGATGGGGACTGCAAATGATGAAGTGAGGTTGGGGGATGGGGAACAGCAATTGAATTGAAGATGCGGGGTGGGAATAGCAAATGATGACTTGGGGGGCTGTGGGAGAGCAAATAATGATACATTTTGAGGGTGGGGGGATTAAATGATGATGCAATGAGACTAGGATTATGGGGGACAGTAAATGTTGATGAATTGAGGGTGGGGGGAGCAAATGATGATAAATTGGGGGTGGAAGAGAGTAAATGATGTAATGAATGTGGGGGAGGGCAGTTGATAATGAATAGAGGGTGGAGAGAGAGAGGACATGACATAATGAATTATTGTGGAGGGGGGGCATGTAAACCTAATGAATTGGGGGAGTGGGAGGTACAGAGTGGGAGTCATTGAGGATGCAGTGACTGGTAATGAATTGGGGGAAAGAGTACAGGTGCTAATTAATTTATATATTTATTAAGTGGGGAAAGTGGCTATTTACAGCTAGTGGGGGCGCAATGGTGGATTACAATTTATATGTGGAATGGTGGGCTGAATAATGACAAATTATATATTAATCGTGGGTGCACGTCTGTATTCAACTGCATAGTGTAGAAGTTGGGGAATATGCTCTGGAAGCGGTGCCCTGGATAACTGTGTGTTATTTTATGCAGAGACGAGTCCTGGCTGGAAGAAGTGATGGCGGTCTGTGCTGGATGAAAAGTGGAGATGAAATTCTTCAAATTAGACACATCACCGGTGAGTCAGTGTGTTATCTGTACATTGCCACTATACACTATATACTATGTACAGAGCTCCTGTGTATAATGTCACTGGCGATCACTGTATTATCTGTACATTGACATTATATACAGAGCTCCTGTGTATAATATCACCAGTGATCACTGTATTACCTGTACACTGACACTATATACAGAGCTCCTGTGTATAATGTTACTGGTGATCCCTGTATTACGTGTACACTATACACTATATACAGAGCTCCTGTGTATAATGTCATCAGTGATCCCTGAATTACCTGTACACTATGCACTATATACAGAGCTTCTGTGTATAATGTCACTGGTGATCCCTGTATTACCTGTACACTGACACTATATACAGAGCTCCTGTGTATAATGTCACTGGCGATCCCTGTATTACCTGTACACTATACACTATATACAGAACTCCTGTGTATAATGTCATCAGTGATCCCTGAATTACCTGTACACTATACACTATATACAGAGCTTCTGTGTATAATGTCACTGGTGATCCCTGTATTACCTTTACACTGATACTATATACAGAGCTCCTGTGTATAATGTTACTGGTGATCCCTGCATTACCTGTACACTATATACAGAGCTCCTGTGTATAATGTCACTGGTGATCACTGCATTACATGTACACTGACACTATATACAGAGCTCCTGTGTATAATATCACTGGTGATAACTGTATTATCTGTACACTATATACTATAGACAGAGCCCCTGTGTATAATATCACCAGTGATCACAGTATTACCTGTACACTGACACTATATACAGAGCTCTTGTGTATAATGTCACTGGTGATCCCTGTATTACCTGTACACTATACACTATATACAGAGCCCCTGTGTATAATATCACCAGTGATCACTGTATTACCTGTACACTATACACTATATACAAAGCACCTGTGTATAATGTCACTGGTGATCACTGTATTACCTGTACACTATACACTATATACAGAGCTCTTGTGTATAACGTCACTGTGATCCCTGTATTACCTGTACACTATACACTATATACAGAGCCCCTGTGTATAATATTACCAGTGATCACTGTATTACCTGTACACTATACACTATATACAGAGCTCCTGTCTATAATGCCATTGGTGATCCCTGTATTACCTGTACACTGACACTATATACAGAGCTCCTGTATATAATGTCACTGGTGATCCCTGTATTACCTGTACACTATACACTATATACAGAGCTCCTGTGTATAATGTCACTGGTGATCCCTGTATTAAATGTACACTGACATTATATACAGAGCCCCTGTGTATAATATTACCAGTGATCACTGTATTACCTGTACACTATACACTATATACAGAGCTCCTATGTATAATATCACCAGTGATCACTGTATTATCTGTACACTATACACTATATACAGAGCTCCTGTGTATAATGCCATTGGTGATCCCTGTATTACCTATACACTGACACTATATACAGAGCTCCTGTGTATAATGTCACTGGTGATCCCTGTATTAAATGTACACTGACATTATATACAGAGCCCCTGTGTATAATATTACCAGTGATCACTGTATTACCTGTACACTATACACTATATACAGAGCTCCTATGTATAATATCACCAGTGATCACTGTATTATCTGTACATTGACACTATATACAGAGCCCCTGTGTATAATATCATCGGTGATCCCTGTATTACCTGTACACTATGCACTATATACAGAGCTCCTGTGTATAATGTCAGTGATGATCCCGTTATTACCTGTGCACTATATACTATATACAGAGCTCCTGGGTATAATGTCACCGGTGATCAATGTATTACCTGTACACTGACACTATATACAGAACTCCAGTGTATAATGGCACTTAGTATTGTGTTGTTTTTTATTAATGATCAGTATTGTAATATTTGGTCATTATGTGATTGTAATATGTGGTCTAGTGATGGTGTGGTGGTATTTGTTCCTTGTATGTGGTATTATTCGGTTACTATGTGGTGGTAATATGTGATCTGGTCATGGTGTGGTGATATTTGTCCCTTGTATATGATATTATTGGTCATTTTAAAAAATGTATGTGACATTCTCTTAAAGAAAAAAAAAGAAAAATATACCTAAAAAGAGTATTGGATATTTTCAGAAATGTTTAATAGGTTAGAGTAGAGCAGGTCCCAGCCAGAAAAGTCTACGTGCAGAAGTGGAGTTTTTCAAAGATTTAGGGGTGGGAAAGTGGAAGGTTCAAGGGGTGGAGGTGGAGCCTGGGCGGAGGCTCAAGGGGGCCAGAAAATTTTGCCAGCATGGGACTCTGAAATTCCTGGTGGCAGCCCTGGTAAGAACAGTATATATGGGCCCTTTGCCGTCTAATAACTCATTATAATACAAAACTCTACTCCAAAGACATAGATAGTACATACTGGCTAGAGAAAAGTAAGTCATATCTCCCCATTTGATCAACAATTAGACAAAAATATGCAGTGGGCACTTAATCATAACACCTACACTTGGAAAAAATTCCAAAAAACACTGGCAAATAGAAGATAACACTCTTTATTAACAAACAATGATTAAAAATTCTTTATGAAATGGTCACAAAGTTAAAAATATTTTTTTTTAAGAGGAAAAAGGATGAAAAAAAAAGATCAGGCACATATGGACAGAAGTGTGGTAAGTTATTAATAGTAAGTTTTAGTTCCTGTAGGTAAGTATTCATAAAAAAACACAGAATTGGGTAAGATAATAGTAGTGATATCCCCCATATCTCCCATATTAAATAATAAGGTTAGCCATATAAAGAGGATCATGAATTGAGTACCATTGCAATAAGTGCCCCAAAATTGGCTAGAATAATATGGCTCACAAAAGTTTTTTGAGCAATATAAGGAGAGTAACCAAAAGCTGCTTACACTAAGTGAAAGCACCAATCTGAGTCATTAAACTTACCCATCAGGAGTGTGACTAAGTTCAGTCCCGTGCCACCAGTAACGCCCCAACGCGCGTTTCGCACACCCAGTGCTTTCTCAAGGAGAGTGACCTCACACTCCCCTTGAGAAAGCACTGGGTATGCGAAACGCGCGTTGGGGCGTTACTGGTGGCACGGGACTGAACTTAGTCACACTCCTGATGGGTAAGTTTAATGACTCAGATTGGTGCTTTCACTTAGTGTAAGCAGCTTTTTTGTTACCCTCTCCATATTGCCTAAAATCGCTTGTGAGCCATATTATTTGATTCAATCTATGGGTACTTATTGTAATGGATCTTACTTAGTGCAATCACCTTTTGGTTACTGTAAAGGGAAGTGTCCTAGGTTGTACATGTATATATGTATCTACATACTAGCCATGCTTGCAGATAAGTATACATGTATATATTGGCCCCCATCTCCTTATGTGTTTCAGTCTGCTTGCTGCTGTTGGGGGCAGGATCAACAAAATGTCCAGCCATGTACTAAAACAGGTTTTGCTAGTATGGTTGGACATGAACAAAGACCTTAGCCAGTGGGCCGGGAATACCACCTCATTTCCTGTGCAGGACTTAAAACCCCAGAGCACTTATGTGCTAGGCCCTCTTTTTGCTCTTAGGATGGAGAGATGGAGAGATGGACATAACACATGGCTGAGTATCTCTCTTCCCCTGTAACTCTTTACTTACTAGCCCTACATACATTGTACTAACCTTACTATCCTTGTATCTATATATATATATATATGGAAAGTTAGTATAGTTGGGTGGGCTAATATTGCATGAGTGATTAGGAAACATGGGTGGAAAATAGGTAATTGGGAATTGTATATTGTTATTATTATTGTGTACTGTGTTAGTGGGATAAATAGTAGTATATTAACTGCAGACTTTTGTGTAATAAATACCTTTTATTAGCACACGGTTTTGTCTCAGTTGGTGTATAGTATAAGGCACAGATAACGTTAGTGGATATTAATTATTAATAATCAAGTTTGATGTTAATAGTTAATATCGGACCTCAATAGAGGAGTAGGAGAGTTCCCCCATTAATTACTGATATTTTTGGAGGGAAACCTCGTCCTTTAACAATGGCGAGCCAGCCAGGAGACGAACCTAGAATCTTCTGATACGCAGTCAGACGCGTTATCCATTGCGCCACTGGCCCAACTGTTGTGATTTTGTTTTTTGTGTTTTGCTCTGTGATTATCTGTCGTTATTGTTTGTGAACTGATCAGGCCAGGGGGACATGGACAGATTACATTGATACAGAGTGAACTGTTGTGTAATTCTGTGTGTTCAGAGCGCTGAAAGTTCAGACGAATGACACAGCTTTCCAGCATGAGCTGTACACAGGACAAAATCTATAACAGAGAACCCAATCTTTTGTTTTCTTCTGAATTTTAACGTTTTTCTGTTTGCTTTACAATCTTTGAGCATTTGGGGTGATCTATACCAAGGCATTCTTCCAAAGAGGCATAGTCGTTCTCAAGGGAAAGTCCAGCTGGTCAGGAAAAGGCGTTCCGGAGGTAAAAGGACCTTTTTCAAGCAGCACAGAAGGGACAAGGAGGATGACCGTGATGGCTCCAGGAAGAGTGAGTATGGATTTATCCACCCTGAAATGCTTGGCAAAACACAGTAAATTTAACCCAGTGCACCCCAGTACACCCAAATCTGCAGAATTGCTGTGGTCTGCTCTATTGGAGCAAGCATGTGCTCATGATAGCATGTGTATAGACAGACGGTCTGTTTTGAATAAAACAAGCAAACGGCTCCACATGCTAGCAAAATTGATTTGCGTATATGAGGACTCACTGTGTAAGGAAGATCCCCCAAAGTTTCACTGCCAGTGTTGTGTAACAAATTTGCAGAGAGTTTGTGCCTTACAGACACAACTGGCAGAGAATGGTAAATGTGATATGGATAGAGATAAGCAGATCTGCATGCTAGAATCGCAACTGCTTGAGATGAAAAATCATTGTCTTGATATTGAGGCACAGCTGTCTCGGTCTGGGGCTGAGATCAAAGCTTTTAAGGACAAGGCAGCAGCTAGTGATTCCATAATCAACCAGTTGAGTGTTGATCTTGATACTAGATCCCAACTGATTAAAAATTTGCAAAATATCATCAATGATTTTTCAAACATGGTGCCGGCCTTCTCTTTGTCTCTGAGACCAAGGCCAGATTCTCTACCAATTGTGCCCTGTGCAGGGCAAAAAGGGGGAGTGATGGATCAAATATTTCATCAAATTTTGATCCAATCAATAAATGTAACGACAAGTGTAAATTAATGAGAAAATGCAAACGTAAAATTGTTAAAAGTGCATCCCTAGTGATGGAACAGTTTAAAATATCCAAACAAAAGGAAGTATGTTCTGTTAGGGGCCCTACATCAAGCATGGCATCCATTAGATGTTATGCCTGTGATGGCTCAGGTCATATTGCCAGGTACTGCAAATTGTCAGGTACAAGGAGAGAGAGGAAATATTGCTCTGTTAAATGTTTTAAATTTGATCACTTTGGGCACATTGCAAGGAATTGTCATTGGAGAATTAATTGTGAGAAGTCCAGCATGGAGAACAGACATTTACAGAGACAAAATAGTATTTTCTCTCAGTCTCATGTGCCCTACCATGTGCAGATGTGTCAAAATGGCCGACTGCAAGCAAGGGATGAAAGGGTAAATTTTGCTCCCTAGTAAGGCCTTGATTTAAACTCTATCAGCAGAGTTTCTAACAGTCCTGTACTGTTCTTTATTAGTTTATTTTACTGTTGTGTTGTTTACTACGTTTGTTCTTTTATAGTTAGACCTGTGAGGCTCCGGCAGGTGGCAGAAAGGCTTTATAGGAGTCTCAATGAGTATGCAATGTATAACAGGATTTGTTAGTATGCTGGTTGTTTTCTGTTTTCTATCAGACCCCCTGTCAAGTAAATGAGGTTTATTTGCTGGTACTTTTATTTTTAGCTCCAGTTTTTCCATAGGATTCATAAGGTGAAGAGTAGCACAGATCGCAGGAATGTTTATTTTATTTTTTATTTTTTTCATTTGGTAATAGAGCCACATGCGTGGATGAGCTGGTTTTTCGGCATGGACTAAGATAGGTAGAGAGGTGTGGACAGGTATATATTGTGCACCTAGGCCTTGAAGTTCAGGCGGATAATTTGTTAATGGTTTGTTTTTTTTTGTTTTCTGTGCATTTTGGATTGAATAAAGGGTGTATTACGTGAGCTAAGACAGGCAGAGAAGCATGGACAGGTAACTGACGCACACGATGGAGTGTCGTGTTATACTGTGTGCTTAGACCTTGAAGTTTGGACGGATAACCTGGTTTTGTTTAAATCTTGATGCAGGATACAACTTAAAACAGTGAACCTTAGTTTGAACATATTTCCTTTGATAATAGAGCCATATCCACGAGTGAGCTGGTTTTTCGGCATGGACTAAGATAGGTAGAAAGGTGTGGATAAGTATATATTGTGCACCTAAGCCTTGAAGTTCCAGATGGTTGTGGTTGCCTACATATCTTAATAGGAAGTATGTGGCAACGGGGAGTACCGAACCCAGGGATGGGCAGTTTCATGATGAGGCATGCGGCTGGCAAACTGGGATGTTACTCCAGAAATCCTGAATTAGTTCAAGCCAACTATACACGATGAGCCTTTGTCTCTGTGTAGTCTGTTTGAAGCTATGTATAGGAGAATAAGTAGCTGCGAGGGCTGTGTGTTACTCTTTTGTATTGTGAAAAACTGGAAGGGGTGTCTGTATAGGAAACAGAGGCAATTGACTAGGAGCATACTAAAGAAAAATTGCATTCATTTTGTGGGGTTCAAGAGAGTCAAGGCATTGCCTATGCAATAGGAACTTGCTAGGCAGCTCAAGAAAGGTTAACAGGGGGAGGTCACCCTGAAGGAACGGGAGTTTGATGGGACAGGGAAGATCAAAATAAGGGAGGTTATCCAGTGCCAGGATGTTGAATAACTGCACCGGGAGAACTCCCAGGAGCGTATTGTTCCCTTAATCCCATTTTAGGTATCGATGTAGCAGAGCATAGTGCTGAAGAACACCTATCACTCCTGAGAGAAGTCTTGACCTTCACCCAGATACCCCTGAGAGATACCAGAAGACCCCTCTTGTGTTTGTCACAGAGCTGAAACATCTCCACTTTGATTTTAGCCATGAGGAGGAGACTGTAATAAAGCCCCAAATCTGCCTCTTCCTGTCATTGCCTCCTGGTCGCGATCTTATATATTGGACTGTTTCTGATTTGCAGGAGGATCAAAAGACTGTCTGCCCAACTGCACAGAAGTCAGGCTGGGCACCATGAGCTCAGCCAGAGACGGGGGTTAAGGACATAAGACAAACACAGTCCATTACCCCGAATCCAATATATATTGTGTATATATAATTTAATGTAAATTTATGAGTTTTACTGTATACCGAAATTCCATATGTGTGCATATAGACACTTTAGGTGTAAGTGCAGAACTACCTGTGCATGGACATACTCAGTCCACAATAAGTGTATTCATGTGACGGTGTTCATGCATTTGCAGACGGTAGTGAACTCCAATTGCACATGGGTCAATGATCTGCATGTGCTTTATGGATCAGTTAGAATACATGCTATTTTAGCTCAAGTCTCTATATGCATTCAAACCAAAAGCTTATTTTGGAATGGAATTGTAATGAGTGTTCTGTGTGAATGGGGGAATAGAGTTAGGTTTCTCTAGGGACAGGTCCCCTCACTTTATAAGGTATTTGCCACTTCAACCCTTGCTATTGTGAAGTTCGTAAGGGATGGATTGAATGTCTGTTAGTATCAGACGGTGTTTCTTCCCGCAGTCAACTTAGGTATTGTGACATCACTCCCTACTCGAGAAATTCTGACCTGCCTAGTAAAGATCTGCGTATCTATCCATGGAAGAAACTCATCAACGATCTTCAATCAAGACTACAGGAAAATTGCCTGATGAAAGTCGTGCCTGAGGGATGTTGTGCCTCTACTGAAAGACCACGATTGACAATACCCCAAAAAGAAGGAGGTGCTCAAAGAAACCACGTGGTGAGGCCCAACTACAGAATGTGACACCCAGCAGTCTCATCACGCCAGGAGTACTCATAACCCTGCAGAAGCAAGCTGCGGGAGAGGACTAGAAAGACTGGCAGGGTGAGAGGTGTACACAGGATAGTGACTCGGGCCAACCTATACACTGAGGGTAAAGCCATTCCAGAGTCTGACCAGCAAGACGACTTTGGGGTAGGCAGATACCTGAAGACTGGCAACGACAGGACCACAGCAAAAAGACTTTAACAACAAAAAGACATTGATTAAAGATCCAAGAAAGAAGCAGAGTGTATTCTGTGGAGGGATGCGTTGGATTACGGTGAAAGGCAGGGAAGAGTTGATGGCCGTAATGGCTGATGTCTAGGTACCTAAGTGCAGTATTATACTTCATTCCATCCTGAACTGTCACAACTTATATATGGGGCTTGAGTAGGCAAATATATCCCAGTACAACACTTCCCTCAAATTTCATTGTCGTGTTCTCGACAACAGGGGGATTGTAAAGGGAAGTGTCCTAGGTTGTACATGTATATATGTATCTACATACTAGCCATGCTTGCAGATAAGTATACATGTATATATTGGCCCCCATCTCCTTATGTGTTTCAGTCTGCTTGCTGCTGTTGGGGGCAGGATCAACAAAATGTCCAGCCATGTACTAAAACAGGTTTTGCTAGTATGGTTGGACATGAACAAAGACCTTAGCCAGTGGGCCGGGAATACCACCTCATTTCCTGTGCAGGACTTAAAACCCCAGAGCACTTATGTGCTAGGCCCTCTTTTTGCTCTTAGGATGGAGAGATGGAGAGATGGACATAACACATGGCTGAGTATCTCTCTTCCCCTGTAACTCTTTACTTACTAGCCCTACATACATTGTACTAACCTTACTATCCTTGTATCTATATATATATATATGGAAAGTTAGTATAGTTGGGTGGGCTGATATTGCATGAGTGATTAGGAAACATGGATGGAAAATAGGTAATTGGGAATTGTATATTGTTATTATTATTGTGTACTGTGTTAGTGGGATAAATAGTAGTATATTAACTGCAGACTTTTGTGTAATAAATACCTTTTATTAGCACACGGTTTTGTCTCAGTTGGTGTATAGTATAAGGCACAGATAACGTTAGTGGATATTAATTATTAATAATCAAGTTTGATGTTAATAGTTATTATCGGACCTCAATAGAGGAGTAGGAGAGTTCCCCCATTAATTACTGATATTTTTGGAGGGAAAACCTCGTCCTTTAACAGTTACTCTCCTTATATTGCTCAAAAAACTTTTGTGAGCCATATTATTCTAGCCAATTTAGGGGCACTTTTTGCAATGGTACTCAATTCATGATCCTCTTTATATGGCTAACCTTATTAATTAATATGGGAGATATGGGGGATATCACTACTATCTTACCCAATTCTGTGTTTTTTATGAATACTTACCTACAGGAACTAAAACTTACGATTGATAACTTACCACACTTCTGTCCATATGTGCCTGATCTTTTTGTTTCATCCATTTTCCTCTTAAAAAAATATTTTTAACTTTGTGACCATTTCATAATGAATTTTTAATCATTGTTTGTTAACTCATTATAATGTACAATTCCACTTACTTTGGAGGTAGAAATGGGCCCCCTTACCTCTTGGCCCCTGTGCAGCTGCACAGGTTGCACCAATGATATGTTATTCCCTGCATCTGGTGATGTGCATTGATGACTTTGCACCTTCTGTAATTTTGGCCAAAAAGTTCCACCTTGGTCTCATCAGACATAGCTTGATTACCCACATTCTTTTAGTAAACCTGATGTTGAGGTTTTGGCAAAACATAGCCGGGCTTGAACGTTTTTCTTTGTAAGAAAAAGCTTCCATCTTGCCACCTACCCCACAGGCCGGACATAGGAAGAATACAGGAGATGTCACATGCAGGACACATCCAGGACTGGCCAGGAATTTCTACAGATCCTTTAATATTGTTAGAGGCCTCTTATCTTCCTTTTATCAATTTTTTAGCTATGTTGCTCCATGGTAGATCTAATGCTTTGGAAATATATTTGCACCCACATCCTGACTAATAAATTTCATCAATGAGATCCCTTTGCTGTGTTGTCAGCTGTTTATGGACCATGGAAACAAAATGTCAGGAAAATTTGACGAGAACAGCGACTCTTTATCTGAGGTTAATCAAAATCCCTATAAATTATGGCGGCCGTGCACTGACTACTATGCACCATTAGGGGAAATGTGACTGACTAAGTCTGAACACAACCACAACCCCAATTATTAGAGGGTGTTTACACTTATGCAACCGCATTATTTTAGTTTTGTTATTTTGATTTTCCCCTTCAAAATGATTCCAGTTTGTTCCTCAATGGATTTGTAGATATTATGGGCGACATTAAAGGAGGAAAAGTTCTGAAATTCTTCTTCTTGGTGGAATTTTTTTAAAGGGACAAAAACCTGTAATTTAACAGGGGTGTGTAGACTTTTTATATCTATTCTACATTAAACTTTTGGGGGTCCATGAAATCAACTATCAGCTCCTATGGGGGAAAAACTGAAGGACACATGCTGAATAAGTATTTATCATTATTATTATTATTATTATTATTATTGTTTTATATCAAACTTAGAGGGTCTAAATATTTGTCGCACCATTTACTTTCTGCTCAAATGAAATATATCTTCAGTGCAAAAATGAATACATTTTGAAAATGTTTGATCCAAAATCTCTTATTGTTATGCGTATACAGCTCCTATGCAAACCAATGTGTTTCTAAGGTGAAAATCTACAAATAAACTATGAGAAGTCTGATCATGTTTAAACCTTTTCCATCTATCTCCTCATTATTTACATAGGACTGCAGGTGACATCTACTACATTATCTGTACTCAGAGAGTTATCACTACTATCTGTGGTGTTACATGGGACTGCAGGTGACATCTACTACATTATCTGTACTCAGAGAGTTATCACTGTGTTATCTGTGGTGTTACATAGGACTGCAGGTGACATCTACTACATTATCTGTACTCAGAGAGTTATCACTGTGTTATCTGTAGTGTTACATAGGACTGCAGGTGACATCTACTACATTATCTGTACTCAGAGAGTTATCACTGTGTTATCTGTGGTGTTACATAGGACTGCAGGTGACATCTACTACATTATCTGTACTCAGAGAGTTATCACTACTATCTGTGGTGTTACATGGGACTGCAGGTGACATCTACTACATTATCTGTACTCAGAGTTATCACTGTGTTATCTGTGGTGTTACATAGGACTGCAGGTGACATCTACTACATTATCTGTACTCAGAGAGTTATCACTGTGTTATCTCTGGGGTCTATGCTGGCGAGGGACAAGGAGCCACAACAACCGGCCCAGGAGGGAGTGAGGAGATTGGGTAGGGTGAAGAAAAATGTACCCACCTATTCCAACCCCGAGACAGTTCATCACCCGCCCAGAGAGGGAGACCGGGGCACCCCAGGCCCCAGGAACAAGAGCCCAGCAAGATCCTGGGGAGAGATGAGCTCCAGCGAGTCTACAAGTTCCTTCTCCTCCCGAGTGGTCGCCATGCTACGAGAATACGAGGACGCCGGCAGAGCACTAACCCAGCTGAAAGAGGAGCTGCAGGAGGCCCGGGTCCTGAACACCCGGGCGTCCAACAAAGAGAGACCAGCGACCTCCCAGAGGTTTAAAGCCCTTAGAGAAGAGGTGGTCAGGTTAGTGCTCCTCCGGGAGGGGATTGAGAAAAGCAGAGGGCCTTTCCTGGAGAGGTTTAAGAACCAGCGGCGGTTCTCAGAAATGAAGGGGTTAAACACCTCAGGAGAACTGCCAGCCGTCGTCCTTAGTGAAGAGGAGTGGGAGGATGAAGAGGTGACTGGAGTCTCAGGTGCTGGAGCCAGTGAGGGGCAGGGCCGGAGCTCAAGTGGTCTCCCTGCAGGGCAGAGGACTCCCACAGCAGAGGCTGGAGTGTCAGGGGAGGAGGAGGAAGGTGGATTGTTAAGGGAGATCCGACTGCTGGAGTCTCCTGTGGACCTAACTCGGTTTTCCTTCGGGGAGGACGAACCAGTGGAGGAGAAAAAAAAGAGGAAGAAGAAGACCGGAGGAGCTGGACAGGAGGCGGTGAGTTACAAGTATGTACCAATGTCTGATGTTGCGCCTGCCACCTCCTGTGTAAACCCCACCAAACCTAAAGGCACGGGCTCTGCAGTCGGCTCGAGGCAGAGGCAAGGTGGGGAGAGGAGAAGGACGTCCGGCAATGCTGTCATCTGTGCGGGGAACAGTGCAGGGGGCGAGGCTGTGGAGGTACTCACAGCGCTGGACATAGGGAGTTCTGTGGAGTTTCCCTCCCTGCCCTCTGCGGCTAAGCCGGTCATCACCGGGGCCGGGGAGGCCGGGAGGGATGTGAAAAAAACATCCGCCAAGAATACTGGGCGCACTGTTGCGACAGAGGGGCAGTGTGCCCCAGCGCCCAAAAAGGACAGCAAGGCCCCAAAATCTGTGGGTGCAGGGTGGGCAGCGGTGCCCAACAAACAGTCTGCCCAGCACCAGGAACAAAATGCTGCAGTAGGGGGGCAGGGTGCTCCAGGAGACGACCTGCAGAAAGCCAGCACTAACCAAAGGAAAACGGGTGTGGTGCTGCAGGGAAAGGAGTCTCTGGAAGTGCTCCCCTCCTCCGGCCCAGCAGTTGTGAGTGCAGAGACACCAGACACAAGGGAAGAAGGAATGGAGGTGACTGTGGAAGGTGCAGAGAACAGCAGACAAAATGGTGGTAATGGGGTGAATGATGGGAATAGTGATGCAGCAAATGGTGGGGGTAGTGGTGGAATGAATGCTGGGAGTAGTGGGAATGGTGGGAGTAGTGGTGTAGCAAATGGTGGGGGTAGTGGTGGAATGAATGCTGGGAGTAGTGGGAATGGTGGGAGTAGTGGTGCAGCAAATGGTGGGAGAAGTAGTGGAGTGAATGATGGGAGTAGTGGTGCAGCGAATGGTGGGAGTAGTAGTGGAGTGAATGGTGGGAGCAGCACTGGTGTTGGTGGGGGGGAAGTAGGAAATGGTCCCGCTGCCCCCCCAGGATTGGCTGGGGCTTCAGCCCAAAGCTATTCAGGAGCTGTCAGTGCTGGGGGTAGTAGTGCACCCTCGTCTGGGGGCCCTGGGGATGGTGACTTGCAGCAGCAGCTCCTGGACGCCCTGAGGAGAGGGGAGAGCTCCATCACTGTAGAGGGGAGGGAGGTTGATCTGTCTTTCTGGATAGAGAGACATGGTCTTTCAGCCTTCCGAGATAGAGGGGCAGAGACTGTCTTGTCTCTGCCGACAACGGGGCAGAGGAGTAACCGTAGGAACGTGTCCCGTCTCCAGTGGGTGAGCAAGGATGCCTGTCCTGATAGGGCGAAGGTGGTTGAGCTCCTGCTGGGGATGGGCTTTGCGGCATATGACATCTTTGCCTTGATCCATCCCTACGGGACCTCCTACTTCGATGTCAGCTTCGTGAGACCGGAGGGCCTTCAGCTTTTCTGGTCTCGCCATGAGCTGGCTCGGAGTCGCCCCGAATGGCATGGTCTCTTTCCCCTGGCAATAACCCGCCAAGATTCAGTCAGGAAAGTGACCGTTTTGACTAGTAACGAGTCGCTTTCCTGTATGGACATTACGACCTGGGTAAGTCAATATGGAGAGGTCACCGATATTCCCCAAAAGAATCTCGATGACCATGGTATCTGGTCAGGGGCCTGGACCTTCATGGTGAAATTGAAGGTTTCAGGAAACACTGTTACCCATATCCCCTCCTCAACCTTTTTTGGGGAGGGATAGGATCTTGATTTTCTACCGGGGGCAGCCTAAGGTCTGTCACAGGTGCGGTAGCCCTACACACTTCAGTGCGCAGTGTACCACCCAGAAATGCGCACTGTGTGGGGACCTTGGTCATCTTGCTGCTGCCTGTGGCAAGATTAGGTGTAACTTGTGTGGTGACCTCGGTCACCCGTTCAGTCGCTGTCCGGGTTCCTTCGCCAATGCTGTCCTGAAAGCAGCGAGTGCAGGACAGGCGAAAGCCGGGACTAATCTTGCCGGTGAAGGGACCAGTAGGGGTGGGGAAGGCAGAGAACCGGTGAGGAGCAAGCTGCCGCCATCCACCATCAGGCGGCAGGAACAGCGCCGTGGGGACAGGGGGCAGGGAGTAATGTCCCTAAACTCTGACCCAGGTACTTTACTTGCAGCTCAGGATCCTAAAGACAGCGAATTGAGCGAGGAGGTCAAGAGACTTGAAAGGGAAGAGCGAAAGGACGCCACGTCTTGCCAGGAACCCTCTTCTGGTGACAGTCTAGATGAGGGAGAGGGGGAGTGGTCACAGAAAAAGAAAAAGGGTAACAGGAAAACGGCCACAGGTAGGAGGGGGACCAGGTCTCAAGCTACCTCTTTGGGGTGCGACCCCTCTGACTCTCTGGCCGTGATCCAGGCGCCATTGGAACGTTCAGCCGCCCCCCCTCTGGTGGATCTCTCCAACCGGTTCGGGGCTCTCCAGGACCTCCCTCTGGAGGGGGGAAGTGGGGACCCAGGGCCGGAGGTGGTGGACAAGGTGGTTGGGGCTCAGGAGATGGCTGGGTCTTCCTCTCGGGGGGCAAATAAAAAGCCCTCTGGGGGGACGACTAATCCAGGACCACCAGACAAGGGCAAGAATGTATGTAAGGAGAGAATGGACAAGTCTGTTTGTCTTAAGCGCACTAAAAACCCGTCATTATCAGAGGAAGAGGTTGGGACTGTCAGTGGTGGGAAGAAAAAGGCTATCTAATTCAATCAATCATGATGGCGGCACCCACCCCGTTGACGCTGGCAACTATTAACGTTTGCAGCATAAAGTCAGATGCGGCAAGGTACACGGCCTTTCATTTTCTCGGCCAACTTGACGCCGACATTTTGTTTTTGCAGGAGACCAGGTTGACCGATATATCAACCTTGTATAAAGCAAGGTGGGAGTGGAGGCATGGGCCCTCCTACTGGTCTCTTGCGGTCGAGCCGTATAGCGGGGTGGCGGTCCTTTTTAAGACCGCAGCGGTTGAATGCAGACGAGTGATCGAATTAGAAATGGGGAGATGCTTGATCCTAGATGTCTCCATGGGGGGACAAGAGCTTCGGCTCATTAACATCTATGGTCCCCAGTCCAATTGGGACCGCAAATGTCTCTTCCTGAAGATCAAACCTTTTTTATTTTCGAGTCGGCAGGTGGTCTTCGGAGGGGATTTCAACAATGCCACGAGATCCTGTGATAGAGGAGGTTTCGGACACCAGCTGGTTTATGACTGCGTCGCGTTAAACAGGATAGTGAGTGAGGCTCGCCTGGTGGATGTCCACATCCGGCACAACCCGGGCGACACGGGATTCACCTTTTTTAGAGGTAGTCAGTGCAGGTCTAGGATAGACAGGTTTTATTTGAAGGAGGAGGCCGTCTCTTCACCGTTGTCGGTTGTGGAGGTAGAGTTCTCCGATCACTGTTTCATTATGTTTTCTCTGAATGTTACAGAGACTCCTCGGATGGGAAGAGGTTATTGGAAGCTGAATTCGTCACTCCTTGAGGAAGAAGCTGCAAGACTGTCTTTTGCGGAATTTCTTCAGAGCCAGGTACCATTGCTGGGCCTAAGTAACACTAAGTCGGAGTGGTGGGAGATGTTCAAACATCGGGTGGCGAGATTCTTCCGGCAGCTCTCGAATCTCAGAAGCCTGAACAGGGATCGCCTGTATCAGAGCCTGAGGAGGAAACTCGAGCATCTTGTCTCGACTGGAGGTAGCCGTGAGGAGATCTCCAGAGTGAAGTCCTTGCTGAAGAGGTGTCAGTACGATAGGCACGCATCTTTGGTTTTCGAGAGGGACTACGGGAAGTACTGCTCGCCCGACCCTTACAGAAACTGTAAGATGTCAGTGAATAGTAAGATAGTGACAGGGCTGATGGACAGTACGGGGTCCCTGAGAAGGTCCAGATCAGGGATCTTGGAGGTCGTCAGTTCTTACTACTCGCACCTCTTGGGAAGGAGGGGACTGGATCGTGACGGGATGTCGGCTTTCCTGGCTGAATCTGTTCCTGAGCCAGGGGCTGTCCTCTCGCTGGGCGGGTTGGCAGAAGCGATCAAAGAAGAGGAAGTGAGACTGGCGATCGATGGGCTTAGACCTAAAAAATCGCCAGGTCCGGATGGCTTAACATCCGAGTTCTTTAGGACCTTTAGGGGCTCTTTGGTCCCCCTCTTGACTCAGGTGTTTAACGAGTGTCTTTCCTCGGGCACTCTGCCGAGATCATTAAGGAGGTCAGCTTTGATCATTTTGTCAAAGGGTAAGGATCCATCACGCATTGAGAACTTGCGTCCCATAGCACTTCTCAATGTGGACAGGAAGATTTTGGCTAAGATACTTTTCAACAGGCTGGTGAAGTTTGCACCCCAGCTCCTTTCAGAGGTTCAGCACTGTTGCGTTCCTGGCCGTAGCACTTTTAGTGCTGTTCTAGGTGTCCGAGAGGCCGTGGAGCAAGGCAGGGCGGGCCTTTGGAAGGGCTTCTTGCTGACCCTGGATCAGGCAAAAGCCTTTGATCAGGTTAACCACGAGTACCTCTGGTACACTCTTTTGAGGTATGATCTGCCTGGAGGGTTTGTGGACTGGCTTAAGACCTTGTATGCAGGGGCTGAGACTTTCCCTCTGGTAAATGGGTGGATTGGACGACCTTTCGGGGTAGGATCCGGTGTCCGTCAGGGCTGTCCTCTTAGCCCTTTGCTTTACGCGTTTGCAATCGATCCCTTCCTCAGAAGGATCGATTGTGGACCGTTGGTGGGGGTGCGGATGGGCGGGGCGGCGCCGGAGGCTATCCTGAGGGTGGTGGCCTACGCGGACGATGTCACCGTCTTTGTTTCTTCGCAAGGGGAGGCAGCGGCAGTGATGTCAGAAGTGGAGCGCTACTCGGAGGCATCCGGGTCCAAGGTCAACCAGGATAAGTGTGAGAGTCTCTGGCTGGGAGGCGGAGATCCCGGGTTTGATCTTCCGGACACCCTCCCTGAACCCCAAGAACATGCCAAAGTCCTGGGCATCGAATTCGGCCAGGGTGATTACCCCACGAAAAACTGGGAAGGCAGAATCAAAGGTGTCGCCCAAAGAGTGGACCAATGGAGGGGTTGGTCTTTGACCCTGAGGGAAGGGGTTGGCCTGTGCAAAGCTTTCCTGCTCCCCTTGCTAATCTACCTGGGCAGCGTCTGTGTCTTGCCAGAGCCTCTCTGGACACGGGTCTACAGTCTGTTCTTCCAGATGTTGTGGGGGAACAGACTGAACCTAGTCAAGCGGGAGGTCACTTACCGCATGAGGAGACTAGGGGGTTTGAATATGGTGAACCCCGTGGTGTTCCTAGTGAACTCCTTCTTGAAAGTGAAGGTGGCAAACCTCTGGAAAGAGAGGGCTCCTCTGTGGGTATTCTCCTGCAAGGGATGGTTTCAGCCTTTCTTCCAGGAATGGGAGACAGGGGGAAGATGGAAGGATCTTCGCACACCACACGGGCATCTCCCGGCTTACGTTACCCCGGTTCTGAAAATGATCCGCCGGTGGGGTCCGGGAATGTGGGAGGTGAGGTCCCTCCCGAGGAAACTCGATATGAGGGTCTTGCTTTCTCGTTTTCAGAGTCCATTGGTCCTCAAAGACTGCCCAAGTCGGGATCTGGAGGTTGGGTTGAGTTTGTTAAATTCTAGCAGGATCCCCGAGAAGTACTGGGACTTGACTTGGCGCTGCTTCCATGGTAAGCTGTATGTGAGGGACAATTTGAAGTACAGGAGCTCCGAGGACAGGAATTGCCCCCCGTGAGGCTTGTGCTAACATGCTGGAAAGCATGGAGCACTTCCTGCTTCATTGTCCCTTTAATACAGAGGTGTACAACAGGGTGGGGGCTTCCATTGGTTGGCCGCAGCTGGCTACTCTGTCCTAAGCCGGGTGGGCCTATGGAGCGTTCGGAGACCTTGGGAGAAGGGACCGAGACACTTTATTCATAGTCAGCGCAGTGGTCAGGTATTTCATGTGGAACGCATGAGTTTTAGTCTCGACGCAGAGTAAAATCCTCCATGTACATGAAGTCTGTAGGAACATCCTAGGTGACCTGGTGAAGGTACGTTCTCTGGAGTATGAAAGACTGGGTGCCCGGAGGGCGGCCCGTCTCTGGAGGGGCTTTTCCTTCAGGGTGCCTTAGTCCGGTAGTACTCCTATATCCTGGTGGTGGGCTGATGTCTTTCCACCCTAGATTTTTGTTTTGTATTTCTGTCTCCTTGGATGGTGAGTGTGTAGGTTGTGTTCTGTATATATTGTATATAATGTATAATAGGGGGTTTTAGTTAGGTTGGGTGGGGGATTTGGGGGGGTTCTTCATCAGCGGTGATAAGAGGACTGATCTGGCCTGGTTCAGGCCCCGCCTGGGGAAAAACTTTGGGGCCTGATCCTAGCTCGGATAGCGGGATAGTTAGTGTAGGTCTGTGTTTTATATATATATATATATATATATATATTAAAAATTACAAAAAAATTTAAAAATACAAAAAAAAAAAATTTTTGTTCATGTCACTATTGCATATATTGTTATTTTTGGTTTTCTGTGGTGTGAATGAGGTGCGGTAAGGGGGTGACTAAGGTCAGGCAGTGGGACCAGTAGGTTAGTGTTAGTGTCCGGTTGTATATACGTTATATTAGGTTTAGTGTTTTATTGTATATAATCTTGTATATAGGACGGTGTTTTATGTGTATATAGGACGGTGTGAGCGTTGTGTGGGATTGTATATAGTAGTATGAATGAAGCTGGTCCCGGGGTTTTATAATAGTTATTTCTTCTCTATGTATATATTTCTGGGGGGATTTTGTTCTTTCTCAGTTGGTCGGATCTTCTATTTCTGGTTGATTTATTTTGTTTCTATTTTCTGTGATTTGTGTCGGGTTTTTGTCGTCTTGTTCTGCAGTTTTGTTCTTGTGTTTTGTGTCCCATAATGTATTATTGTTGTGTCATGTAGTGTACTTCTTCTATCAATAAAAAATACCTACATTATCTGTACTCAGAGAGTTATCACTGTGTTATCTGTGGTGTTACATAGGACTGCAGGTGACATCTACTACATTATCTGTACTCAGAGAGTTATCACTGTGTTATCTGTAGTGTTACATAGGACTGCAGGTGACATCTACTACATTATCTGTACTCAGAGAGTGATCACTGTGTTATCTGTAGTGTTACATAGGACTGCAGGTGACATCTACTACATTATCTGTACTCAGAGGGTTATCACTGTGTTATCTGTGGTGTTACATAGGACTGCAGGTGACATCTACTACATTATCTGTACTCATAGAGTTATCACTGTGTTATCTGTGGTGTTACATAGGACTGCAGGTGACATCTACTACATTATCTGTACTCAGAGAGTTATCACTGTGTTATCTGTGGTGTTACATAGGACTGCAGGTGACATCTACTCCATTATCTGTACTCAGAGAGTTATCACTGTGTTATCTGTGGTGTTACATAGGACTGCAGGTGACATCTACTACATTATCTGTACTCAGAGAGTTATCACTGTGTTATCTGTGGTGTTACATAGGACTGCAGGTGACATCTACTACATTATCTGTACTCAGAGAGTTATCACTGTGGTATCTGTGGTGTTACATAGGACTGCAGATGACATCTACTACATTATCTGTACTCAGAGAGTTATCACTGTGGTATCTGTGGTGTTACATAGGACTGCAGGTGACATCTACTACATTATCTGTACTCAGAGAGTTATCACTGTGTTATCTGTGGTGTTACATAGGACTGCAGGTGACATCTACTACATTATCTGTACTCAGAGAGTTATCACTGTGTTATCTGTGGTGTTACATGGGACTGCGGGTGACATCTACTACATTATCTGTACTCAGAGAGTTATCACTGTGTTATCTGTAGTGTTACATAGGACTGCAGGTGACATCTACTACATTATCTGTACTCAGAGAGTGATCACTGTGTTATCTGTAGTGTTACATAGGACTGCAGGTGACATCTACTACATTATCTGTACTCAGAGGGTTATCACTGTGTTATCTGTGGTGTTACATAGGACTGCAGGTGACATCTACTACATTATCTGTACTCAGAGAGTTATCACTGTGTTATCTGTGGTGTTACATAGGACTGCAGGTGACATCTACTACATTATCTGTACTCAGAGAGTTATCACTGTGTTATCTGTGGTGTTACATAGGACTGCAGGTGACATCTACTCCATTATCTGTACTCAGAGAGTTATCACTGTGTTATCTGTGGTGTTACATAGGACTGCAGGTGACATCTACTACATTATCTGTACTCAGAGAGCTATCACTGTGTTATCTGTGGTGTTACATAGGACTGCAGGTGACATCTACTACATTATCTGTACTCAGAGAGTTATCACTGTGTTATCTGTGGTGTTACATAGGACTGCAGGTGACATCTACTCCATTATCTGTACTCAGAGAGTTATCACTGTGTTATCTGTGGTGTTACATAGGACTGCAGGTGACATCTACTACATTATCTGTACTCAGAGAGCTATCACTGTGTTATCTGTGGTGTTACATAGGACTGCAGGTGACATCTCCTACATTATCTGTACTCAGAGAGTTATCACTGTGTTATCTGTAGTGTTACATAGGACTGCAGATGACATCTACTACATTATCTGTACTCAGAGGGTTATCACTGTGTTATCTGTGGTGTTACATAGCACTGCAGGTGACATCTACATTATCTGTACTCAGAGAGTGATCACTGTGTTATCTGTAGTGTTACATAGGACTGCAGGTGACATCTACTACATTATCTGTACTCAGAGAGTTATCACTGTGTTATCTGTGGTGTTACATAGGACTGCAGGTGACATCTCCTACATTATCTGTACTCAGAGGGTTATCACTGTGTTATCTGTGGTACATAGGACTGCAGGTGACATCTACTACATTATCTGTACTCAGAGAGTTATCACTGTGTTATCTGTGGTGTTACATAGGACTGCAGGTGACATCTACTACATTATCTGTACTCAGAGAGATATCACTGTGTTATCTGTGGTGTTACATAGGACTGCAGGTGACATCTACTACATTATCTGTACTCAGAGAGTGATCACTGTGTTATCTGTAGTGTTACATAGGACTGCAGGTGACATCTACTACATTATCTGTACTCAGAGGGTTATCACTGTGTTATCTGTGGTGTTACATAGGACTGCAGGTGACATCTACTCCATTATCTGTACTCAGAGAGTTATCACTGTGTTATCTGTGGTGTTACATAGGACTGCAGGTGACATCTCCTACATTATCTGTACTCAGAGAGTTATCACTGTGTTATCTGTAGTGTTACATAGGACTGCAGGTGACATCTACTACATTATCTGTACTCAGAGGGTTATCACTGTGTTATCTGTGGTGTTACATAGGACTGCAGGTGACATCTACTACATTATCTGTACTCAGAGAGATATCACTGTGTTATCTGTGGTGTTACATAGGACTGCAGGTGACATCTACTACATTATCTGTACTCAGAGAGTGATCACTGTGTTATCTGTAGTGTTACATAGGACTGCAGGTGACATCTACTACATTATCTGTACTCAGAGGGTTATCACTGTGTTATCTGTGGTGTTACATAGGACTGCAGGTGACATCTACTCCATTATCTGTACTCAGAGAGTTATCACTGTGTTATCTGTGGTGTTACATAGGACTGCAGGTGACATCTACTCCATTATCTGTACTCAGGGAGTTATCACTGTGTTATCTGTGGTGTTACATAGGACTGCAGGTGACATCTCCTACATTATCTGTACTCAGAGAGTTATCACTGTGTTATCTGTAGTGTTACATAGGACTGCAGGTGACATCTACTACATTATCTGTACTCAGAGAGTTATCACTGTGTTATCTGTGGTGTTACATAGGACTGCAGGTGACATCTACTACATTATCTGTACTCAGAGAGTTATCACTGTGTTATCTGTGCTGTTACATAGGACTGCAGGTGACATCTACTACATTATCTGTACTCAGAGAGTGATCACTGTGTTATCCGTGGTGTTACATAGGACTGCAGGTGACATCTACTACATTATCTGTACTCAGAGAGTTATCACTGTGTTATCTGTGGTGTTACATAGGACTGCAGGTGACATCTACTACATTATCTGTACTCAGAGAGATATCACTGTGTTATCTGTGGTGTTACATAGGACTGCAGGTGACATCTACTACATTATCTGTACTCAGGGAGTTATCACTGTGTTATCTGTGGTGTTACATAGGACTGCAGGTGACATCTACTACATTATCTGTGCTCAGAGAGTTATCACTGTGTTATCTGTGGTGTTACATAGGACTGCAGGTGACATCTACTACATTATCTGTGCTCAGATAGTTATCACTGTGTTATCTGTGGTGTTACATAGGACTGCAGGTGACATATACTACATTATCTGTACTCAGGGAGTTATCACTATGTTATCTGTGGTGTTACATAGGACTGCAGGTGACATCTACTACATTATCTGTACTCAGAGAGTTATCACTGTGTTATCTGTGGTGTTACATAGGACTGCAGGTGACATCTACTACATTATCTGTACTCAGAGACTTATCACTGTGTTATCTGTGGTGTTACATAGGACTGCAGGTGACATCTACTACATTATCTGTACTCAGAGAGTGATCACTGTGTTATCTGTGGTGTTACATAGGACTGCAGGTGACATCTACTACATTATCTGTACTCAGAGAGATATCACTGTGTTATCTGTGGAGTTACATAGGACTGCAGGTGACATCTACTACATTATCTGTACTCAGGGAGTTATCAGTGTGTTATCCGTGGTGTTACATAGGACTGCAGGTGACATCTACTACATTATCTGTACTCAGAGAGTTATCACTGTGTTATCTGTGGTGTTACATAGGACTGCAGGTGACATCTACTACATTATCTGTACTCAGAGAGATATCACTGTGTTATCTGTGGTGTTACATAGGACTGCAGGTGACATCTACTACATTATCTGTACTCAGGGAGTTATCACTGTGTTATCTGTGGTGTTACATAGGACTGCAGGTGACATCTACTACATTATCTGTGCTCAGAGAGTTATCACTGTGTTATCTGTGGTGTTACATAGGACTGCAGGTGACATCTACTACATTATCTGTGCTCAGAGAGTTATCACTGTGTTATCTGTGGTGTTACATAGGACTGCAGGTGACATCTACTACATTATCTGTACTCAGGGAGTTATCACTGTGTTATCTGTGGTGTTACATAGGACTGCAGGTGACATCTACTACATTATCTGTGCTCAGAGAGTTATCACTGTGTTATCTGTGGTGTTACATAGGACTGCAGGTGACATCTACTACATTATCTGTGCTCAGAGAGATATCACTGTGTTATCTGTGGTGTTACATAGGACTGCAGGTGACATCTACTACATTATCTGTACTCAGGGAGTTATCACTGTGTTATCTGTGGTGTTACATAGGACTGCAGGTGACATCTACTACATTATCTGTACTCAGAGACTTATCACTGTGTTATCTGTGGTGTTACATAGGACTGCAGGTGACATCTACTACATTATCTGTACTCAGAGAGTGATCACTGTGTTATCCGTGGTGTTACATAGGACTGCAGGTGACATCTACTACATTATCTGTACTCAGAGAGTTATCACTGTGTTATCTGTGGTGTTACATAGGACTGCAGGTGACATCTACTACATTATCTGTACTCATAGAGTTATCACTGTGTTATCTGTGGTGTTACATAGGACTGCAAAGAATTGATGACAGCCATTGTTACAGTGCACACAGAATGCAGTTTGGTGACATCTTTAGCTCTGCTACATTTGTAGATAGTTTATTAATAACCTTGATGGTCAATTACACAGAAAGGAGAGAACAGAGTGAGAAAAGCAGCAAGTAAACGTAATGGTTACGACTCAGGCTCCGTTATTGTGCCGCCATCACATATGTTTTTGTTTTAATAGAAACTGGATTTAATAAATGTGTCTGCGCAGGAAACAACGGCTTTTTCTCATTTTTACAACTGTACCATATGTTTGCAATTTGCAATTTGTTTCATTTGCATACTCATTAAGGCTGAACATTTTAAAAGATGCAATTATTTTAATTATTTTGGTGCCAAATTCATTGTCAGAGCAAGTTCAAGCGACATCCAAATCTGAGCTTACATTTGGAGTACAAACAAGGATTATGGAGGTAGCAGAGCCGAGAAAAAAAAAAGATCAACAGAAAAAAAAAAAGACAAACAATATTTAAAATTAATATTTAAAATACTAAAAATAATATAAGACAGAAGACAAAAAAATACAATAAACATTACAGAACATTTTTTTAATTTATTTATTTTTTTTCAAAATCATGGGCAACTCCACAAAAAAACAAAACTGCAAGCAGCTACATCTATTAAAATAAAATTTAAAAAGTTTGGTCTGAAGCCAAGGAAACAAAAATAGGCTAAATATTTCACTCCAAAGGACAAAATTCACTAACTCCACCACAAGAAAGAGACTGGGCAAAAATGGCATGCATGCCAGAGTTCCAAGACAAAAACCACTGCTGAGCAGAAAGAACTTAAAGGCTTGTCTCAGTTTTGCACGGAAAACATTTTGATAATCGCCAAGATTTTTAGGAGAATACTCTGGACTGGTGAAACAAAAGTTTAACTTTTTGGAAGGTGTATATCCCATTACATCTGGCGTAGAAGTAACACAGCATTTCAGAAAAGGAACATCATACCAACAGTAAAATATGGTGGTGGAATTGTGATGGTCTAGGGCTGTTTTGCTGCTTCAGGACCTGGAAGACTTGCTGTGGTAAATGGAACCATGAATTCTGCTGTCTACCAAAAAATCCTGAAGGAGAATGTCCGGCCATCTGTTCGTGACCTCAAGCTGAATCGCACTTGGGTTATGCAGCAGGACAATGATCCTAAACACATCAGCAAGACCACCTCTGAATGGCTTAAGAAAAACAAAATTAAGACTTTAGAGTGACCTAGTTGAAGTCCTGACCTTAATCCGATTGAGATGCTGTGGCATGAACTTAAAAAGGCAGTTCATGCTCGGAAACCTCCAATGTGGCTGAATTACAACAATTTTGCAAAGATGAGTGGCCAAAATTCCTCCAGAGCATTGTAAAGACTCATTGCCAGTTATCACAAACACTTGATTGCAGTTGTTGCTACTAAGAGAGGCCCAACCAGTTATTAAGTTTAGAGGACAATCACTTTTTCACACCGGGACCTGTAGGTTTGGATTTCTTTTTCCCTTACAATAAAGACCTTCATTTAAAAACTGCATTTTGTGTTACTTGTGTTATCTTTGTCTAATATTTACGTTTGTTTTGTGATCCGAAACATTGAAGTGTGACAAACATGGAAAAGAATAAGAAATCAGGAAGGGGCAAACACTTTTTCACACCACTGTATATTTATAAAGTAAAAACTTAAAAATATATGTTGGCTTATGTCGCTACATTGTTTTTTAACCCCTTTAAAGCCCATGACGTACTAATACAAGTCTGTGCACTGAGACTTAAGAGCCTGACCCGTATTAGTATGTCATCGCGATCGCGTGCGCGCACACGAAGTCGATCGCAGCATTGCGGGGGCAAGGGGAGGTGATCGCGATACTCACCTCCTCTTAAGGCCTCCAGCGCTGTCTGCCGTGGCTTCCCGGGTGTTGCCATGACGACCCGATGTCGTCATGACAACATCCGGGTCACCAGACAGCAGGAAGATCTTTTGGTCATGCGCAGTGCATGACCAAACAATCTTCTCACTGTGCAGCGCTGACTGCCTGCATGGCACAGGGATGGTGCTCCATCCCTATGCTATGCAGACGATCAGAATAAAAAAAAGTGAAAGTCCCAGAGTGGGACAAAGTAAAAAAATAAAAAAAACTCTCAGAAAGTGAAAAAAAATTTTTTAAAAAAAATTGTAAAAATATTTAAAAAAAATAAAAAAAATAATCCAGCAAAAATAAAAATATAATGTACCCATCAATAAATATTATTATGAAAAAAAAACAAACAAACAATAAAAGTACACATATTTGGTATCACCGCGTCCGTAACGACCTGACCTGTCCCACTAGTTAACCCCTTCAGTGAACACAGTTTAAAAAAAAACGAAGCAAAAAACAATGCTTTATCATCATACCGCCAAACAAAAAATGGAATAACACGCGATCAAAAAGACGAATATAAATAAAAATGGTACCGCTGAAAACGTCATCTTGTCCCGCAAAAAAACAAGCCGCCATACAGCTCCATCATCCAAAAAATCAAAAAGTTATAGCTCTCAGAATAAAGCGATGCAAAAAAATAATTTTTTCTATAAAATAGCTTTTATTGTGTAAAAGCACCAAAACATAGAAAAGCGATATAAATGTGGTACCGCTGTAAATGTACTGACCCAAAGAATAAAGCTACCTTATCAATTTTACCACACGCGGAGTAGAATAAAAAATTTATTTGTTTATTCTGCCTCCCTAAAGCTGGAATAGAAAGCGATCAAAAAATGTCACATGCCTGAAAATGGCACCAATGAAAACGTCAACTCATCCCGCAAAAAACAAGCTGTCACATGACTCTGTCGGCCAAAATATGGAAAAATTATAGCTCTCAAAATATGGCGATGCAAAAACTAGATTTTACAAAATATGTGTCTTTTAGTGTGTGACAGCTGTCAATCATAAAAACCCGATACGATTCTGGCATCTCTGTAATCGCACCGACCCGAAGAATAAGGTCGTCTAATCACTTATACCGCACGAGGAACGGCGTAAAAAATAAACTCTAGAGCTGGGGTTGGGGTTAGGGTTGTGCTAATGTTAGGGTTGGGGTTAGGGTTGTTTATTTTCAAAAGTAAAAAAAAAAAAAAAAAAAAAGATGACGATATGGCAACTACTGTTGAACACAAGTGCTCGCTACTTGAGTTTGCATCCGGTGCTCGGGTATGCACTGAGTATCGCAGGTGCTCGAGTGACATGCTCGAGTCTCTGCCCCATATGCTTCGCGGCCAAAAAAACCTTGCGGGGATTGCTTGCCATGCACGAGCGATCCCCGCATGTTTTTTTTGGGGTGTCTAATAACCGTGAAACATGCGGGCGGGGACTCGAGCATTTCACTCGAGCACACGCTGTACATGGTGCATACCTGAGTACCCGATGCAAACTCAAGTAGTGAGCACTTGCGCTCAAGACTAATGACAACTTATTCAATATGATGACAATGTTATCAAATTCTGTGTCATACCTCTGGGTTCAAAATGTTCACTATACCCCTTGATAAAATCCTTGAGGGGTGTAGTTTCCAAAATGGGTCACTTGTGGGGGGTTTCCACTATTTAGGCACATCAGGGGCTCTCCAAACGCGACATGGCGTCCGCTCTCGATTCCAGCCGATTTTGCGTTCAAAAAGTCACACAGTGCTCCTTCCCTTCTGAACTCTGCCGTGCGCCCAAACACTGTATTTTCCCCACATATGGGGTATTCGCATACTCAGGAGAAATTGCACAAAAGTTTTTGGGGTCCATTTTCTCCTCTTACCCTTGTGAAAATAAAAAATTGGGGCTAAAACATCATTTTTGTGGAAAAAGTTTGATTTTTTTATTTTCACGGCTCCATGTTATCAACTTCGGCAAAACACTTGGGGGTTCAGGGTGCTCACCACACATCTAGATAAGTTCCCTGAGGGGTCTAGTTTCCAAAATGGTGTCACTTGTGGGGGGTTTCCACTGTTTAGGCACATCAGGGGCTCCCCAAATGCAACATGGCGTCCGCTAATTATTCAAGCAAATTTTACATTCAAAAAGTCAAATGGCGCTCCTTCCCTTCCGAACCCTGCCATGCGCCCAAACAGTGGTTTTCCCCCACATATGGGGTATCTGCTTACTCAGGAGAAATTGCACAACAAATTTTGTGGTCCATTTTGTACTGTTACCCCTGCGAAAATAAAAAAAATTGGGTCTAAAGTAACATTTTTGTGAAAAAAGTTAAATGTTAATTTTTTTCTTCCACATTCCAAAAATTCCTGTGAAGCACCTGAAGGGTTAATAAAGTTCTTGAATGCGGTTTTGAGCACCTTGAGGGGTGCAGTTTTTAGAATAGTGTCACTTTTGGGTATTTTCTGTCATAAAGACCCCTCAAAGTGACTTTAAATGTGATGTGGTCCCTAAAAAAATGGTTTTGTAAATTTTGTTGGAAAAATGAGAAATTGCTGTTCAACTTTTAACCCTTATAGCTCCCTAACAAAAAAAATTTTGGTTCCAAAATTGTGCTGATGTAAAGTAGACATGTGGGAAATGTTATTTATTAACTCTTTTGTGTGACATATCTCTCTGATTTAAGGGCATAAAAATTCAAATTTTGAAAATTGCTAAATTTTCAAAATTTTCACCAAATTTCCGTTTTTTTCACAAATAAACGCAAGTGATATCGAAGAAATTTTACCACTATCATGAAGTACAATATGTCACAAAAAAACATTCTCAGAATCAGGGGAATCCGTTGAAGCGTTCCAGAGTAATTACCTCATAAAGTGACAGTGGTCAGAATTGTAAAAATTGGCCCGGTGATTAACGTGCAAACCACCTTGGGTTGTAAAGGGGTTAATACTTCTTTTAATGGAGCGGGGTGAGATCTTGTTTCTTGTTTCTTGGTTTTTTGTTTTTTTTTCAGGGATGAGTTGTAATTTTTATTTATTATACTTGGCTTTTTGATCACTTCTTATTCCATTTTTTTTTTTGGGCAAGGCGATGTCAGCATAAAATTAAAATTCTGCCACTTATTTTTTCTATTTCACTAATCGTGGGGGATAAACATCATGATATTTTATAGTTCTCACAAATACAGACTCAGCAATATGAAATATTCTTACTTTTTTACTTTTTCAAAAAAATATTATTATTAAACAAATGAGAAAATGCTTTTTTTTTTTTTTTTTTTTTTACATTTTTTCCTAAACTACTTTTTAAATAATTTTTTAGACCTCCAAGTAGATTTGAAACTCCAGCGTACCTAGTGCAAGCATTGCCATTCACTGTTACTAAGCATTAGCCGCGCATGCTCACAGAAACTGTAGCAGCCGGAAGGCCTCCACGGAAAGAAGTTGGGAGAGAAAAATTTGCATAATACAAAGAAAAAACTATTTGCAAAATATTACAGAGCCATTTTAAAAAATTCAAGTTTGAAAAATGACTTTGGGAATCAGGCAACCTATTTAAATTGAATATGTAGACACAATCTGTAGCCACCACTAGGGGGAGCTGAGGAGCTTACTGTATACATGAATTATTTATTGCCCGTAGCGAGCCTCTCAGCTCCTTAACTCTGCAGGAGACCTGGTACTCCGCATCTGAAAAACAAAGCTCAGTCTTTTAGAACGGTATATTAAGAATTTACTCAGCACAGGAAGTCCAGAAATCTAAGTCCTTCTATAAACCATATACATTGATGTCGATAGCGTCAGTAGACAGCGGTAAAGTCCTTCACAGGTTGTAATGTTTCTCATCGTCACCAGCAATAAGTACACTTTCGAGAAAGGTGATTCCTATAGAATGACATTACCCCAGGGAGCTGTACAAGGCTCATCAATATATGCGACATTAGGAGGAGACACCAAATGCTACAACGTCGGCAATCTATCCTTTGCTAGGCATAGCATCATAGTTCATTGAATGTCATCCATCATTAGCTGCTGTGGAGATACCGGTGCCCTTTTTGCTACTCAGGAGGCCGCGGGGCCCATGCTCCACTAATATCACACTTTATTCACATACCCCCAGTGTGAATGATTACCTTCAGCCATGACGGTCATATCATTTAGCAACGGACCCCAATCTAAATTGTGAAGGACAGATCTGTTGCCTGAAAGTCATTGAAGAAAGCACAATTCTATAAGTGTGTATAAGTACGGGTGTTACATATATATGGGTGACAACTTTCACAGATGTCAGAATAACTCCAGCTCCACTCCAATACTGTAGTGTGAAAAATTCTTACAGATGGGGGTCAATATCAGGGGAGAAACTATCTTGGTCACAGGCTGTGCAACTGTAACTGGGCCCATGGCTTAGGGGGGCCATCGGGGCTAGCACTATTTCGATCTGGAGTCGTATCATCAAACGCACCCCCATTTGAGAAATATTGTGAAGCAGAGAGTCACTGGCTGTCATGACACAGCTGCCGAAAGATCCTGGACCAGGGGCACCTACCCTGTCCCTACCGCTAGGGTGCGCCCAAGTGCGCCCTATTCCCCGGGATACCTCTGAAGGTAAGGATACCGGGGCCTCCGCCCTCACCCTATCTCCTGAATAAGTCCTCCGTCTGTTCACCTTCCCCACCTGGGAAGAGGGGCGCTCCTGTGCACCGTGGTACACTAACTCAACAAATATGGCAACACAGACAAGGGGAAACAGAAAAACTCCAGGCACACAAAATATTCACTCACATATAACAGAGGAATGCACCAGGGTGTGAAGGTAAAGGAATAAACCAAAGTAGAGAAGGTTTACACATGTAAACCAAACAACAGTCACTGATTACTCCTGTTATGATTCGCAACATGTACTAAGAAAAGATAAGGGAAAGCTGTCCCTACAGTAAGACTAAGCTGAATCCCTACGATGTAGCGGGCTGCCTGTTCCTAGCGAACAGACCCGCCTTAGTCCTCGGCTAGTCTGAACGAAGACCTATAACATAAGGGGATGGGTACCTAAAAGAACTAAGGACTGGGACAAAAAATGGCAGCATCCAGATAGATCAAATTCTTATGATCTGTGAACACCTGAATAGGAAATCTAGCGCCTTCCAAAAAATGACACCAATGTTCAAACGCGAGTTTAATAGCCAGCAACTCCCGATTTCCAACATCATAATTCAGTTCAGTTTCCGAAAAAAATTTCGAAAAGAAGGCACAAGGATGTACTCCATCCCTGTTCTCCTGAGACAAAACTGCTCCGACCCCCACCGATGAAGCATCGACCTCGACCTCGACCAAAAATGGCTTGGTCTCATCAGGCTGCATAAGGATAGGGGCAGAACTGAACCTCTCTTTGAGATACTTAAACGCTTCAATGGCCTCAGTATTCCACTGGGCCGTATTCGCACCTTTCCTGGTGAGATCGGTCAGAGGCTTAACATTTACAGAAAAATTCTTAATGAATTTTCTGTAATAATTGGCAAAACACAAAAATCTCTGTATAGATTTCAAACCAATAGGCCTAGGCCATTCCTGCACAGCCTGAACCTTCACCGGGTCCATCTCAAAGCCCTCGCTGGAGACAATGTAGCCCAAAAAACTAATTTTCTGCACAGCGAACTCACATTTCTCCAGCTTAGCAAAGAGTGAATTATCACTCAATAACTACAAAACTTCACGTACGCTCCGCCAATGAGACTCCAGATCAGGCGAATAAATCAAAATGTCATCCAAATACACAACCACATTCTTACCAATCAAAGGTCTCAGGATGTCATTAATAAGGTTCTGAAAAAATGCTGGTGCATTGGTAAGACCAAAAGGCATCACCAGATTCTCAAAGTGACCCACCGGAGTGTTAAAAGCAGTTTTCCATTCATCATCTTCCTTCACACGTAACAAATTGTATGCCCCCCGGAGATCAATTTTAGAGAACCACTTGGCCCCCACCAACTGGTTAAACAAGTCTGGAATTAACGGCAATGGGTAGGAATTGCGTACGGTAATCTTATTAATTTCACGAAAATCCAGACATGGACGTAAACCTCCGTCCTTTTTTTTAACAAAGAAAAATCCAACTGCCACAGGCGACTTAGAAGGTCTAATGTGACCAGCAGCCAGGCTAGTCTGTATGTACTCCTCCAAGGCCTTTCTTTCAGGGATAGTCAGATTAAACAAGCGACTCTTGGGAAGAGTAGCTCCTGGAACAAACTCAATGGCGCAATCATAATCCCTATGAGGAGGCAAAACTTGCGACCCCTCTTAAAAAACCCTCCAAAAATCTTGAATAGGTACCGGTAATTCCCCTTTTTCCACAACCGCAATGTGACCATTACAACATTTATCATAGCACTTCGGACTCCAAGACTTAATCACATGAGCAGACCAGTTCAGCAAAGGATTGTGCAGTTTTAACCAAGGCAATCCTATAACGACCGGAGAAGGTAAATTATCTAATACAACCAAGTCCAAGATTTCTTGGTGAACTCCATTGATAGTGAGGGGAAATGCAGCATCCTTGTGAGTAATACATTTCAAGGGAGTGTTATCAATTGCAATCACAGAAATAGGTGATGACAAAGGTTTGGATTCCAATTTAAGGTTTTCCAAAAACCCTTTATCAATCACATTAAGTGTTGAACCACAATCGACAAATACCTGAAATTCAATCAAATTTTCCTGCAAAGTAGTACTCCCAGAAAGAAATACTCGTAAACAAGCAATAACTGACCTTTTTTTTTTCTTTACTTAAACGAAGCTCACAATACTTAATCAAATGGTCAGCTTTACCACAATAAAGACACAATCCCTCGGCAAACCTCCGGTCTCTTTCCTGAGAGGGGAGCGACTTCGACCCAACCTCCATCGGTTCTACACTGTCAGAGCAGATTTTCTGGGGACTAGGACCCGGCATTACAGAAGTCTTTACCTCATTCTGTCTAAATCTTAGTCTCCTATCCACACGAACAGCTAATTGCATGGCATCCTGCAGAGTCTCAGGTGCGGGGAATGCAATTAGCAAATCCTTAACCCTTTCACTCAGACCAGCAACAAATAGACACCTCAGAGCAGGATCATTCCATTTAACTTCTGAGGCCCATCTTCTGAAGTGTGTGCAATAATTTTCAACATCACCTGACCCCTGATTCAAACGCCTGAGTTCTGCCTCAGCAGATGAGATTCTATCAGGATTGTCATATAATAGCCCCATAGCAGAAAAAAATTCTTCTACAGACCTTAAACACGGATCATTAGGTTGAAGAGAAAAGGCCCACCCCTGTGGTTCTTTGTGCAAAAGTGACATAATAAAACCAATGCGCTGTGATTCATTCCCAGAGGACCTTGCTCTCAAACGAAAATATAACAAACAAGCATTTTTAAAGGAAAAAAAATCTTGCTGTTTACCATAAAAAACATCAGCCAGTCCTACCTTGGGTTCCACAAAATGCGCTCCAGAACAGCTACTCACGTGTTGCTGAAGCTCGGCCACCTCCAGAGAAAATCCCTGCAAGCGTTGAGCCAAATCCTGGACGGAAACCACACTGATCCCCGAATTTCTTTCCTTTTAGTTTTTTGGGCTGGACTTACTGTTATGATCTGCAACAAGTACTAAGGAAAGATAGGGGAAAGTTGTCCCTACAGTAAGACTAAGCTGAATCCCTATGATGTAGCGGGCTGCCTGTTCCTAGCCAACAGACCCGCCTTAGTCCTCGGCTAGTCTGAACGAAGACCTATAGAATAAGGGGAGGGGTCCCTAAAAGAACTAAGGACTGGGACAAAAATGGGACACCTCCTAAACAGAGAAGTTGTTGCAGAACACACAAAAGACAAACTGACAAAAAGGTACTAGAGGTCCCAGAAGGACCAAGCGAACTGACAGAGAAAGGCACAGAAGCACCTGGCTAGAGAAACAGTCAAACACTGAAGTCCAGCACAGCTAAAAGGGCGGAGCTGGAATATAAAGGCAGATGGTCAAGTGACCGCAAAACGCAAGATGGAAAAAACAAACAGGAGGGTTCTAACAGTGGAGGTAGCATTGTGTTTGGGTGCTGTTTTTAGGCAGCTATAACTGGGGCTTTAGTCAAGGTGGAGGGAATTATGTACAGTTCCAAATATTAGTCAATTTTGCATCAAAACCTTCAGGCCTTTGCTAAAAAGCTGTAGATGATTTTCTCCTTTCAGCACAACAACAACCCTAAGCGATCTCCAACTCACAAAAAGAACGGCTTCACCAGAAGAAGATCAGAGTTTTAGAATGGCGGCCCAAACTCAGACCTGAACCAAATGACAATCTGTGGTGACCTGAACAGGGCGCCATACACAGGAGATGCCCCCGCAATCTGCCAGATGTGGAACTACTGCAAGGAAGAGCGAGCAAAGATCACCAATTCTAGGTGTGCCGGGCATATAAACTCCGACCCAAAAAGACTGACTGCTGCCAGACATTCAAAGCGGACTTCAGCAAAGTATTAGTTTAAGGGTGTGCAGATTTATGCAACCATATTATATAGTTTTTTATTTTCTGTTTATTTTCAATGGATTATGGGCAACAATAAAGGTGGAAAAAGTTCTAAATTGCCAAAAACCTGGCATTTTAATTGGGGTGTGTAGACTTTTTCTATCCACCATAGATATATTGATAATGGGTAGAGATTGTTTATAGAGAGTAGGTCCCACATACCTCACGCTGGTTTCATCTAGAAAGTATGGCAAGATATTTTGGTTTTATGGCAGGTATAAACATGATGTGTGACACTATAGTACCGTATTTGTAGCTGCGGAGCCGGGGATACAATATACATGTAAATCTTGGCAGCTGCGAGCGAGGGGCATATTTGTCAGGCCGTCTCTGGGTGATCGCTCCCTCTATATCATTCTTACTCTTCTTTTTGAAAAAAAATCAATAATGCCAAAAAAGTTTTCAAAACCCGTAAATCACTTTGCGTTTTACCGGAACGTTATTTTATTTCCTGACAAACAGATATCATCCCTTTGTTATACATCAATAATTCACGGTCAGTTTTGGGTTTACGGAACGACAATTGTTTTTATTTTTTAAAATCTTTATATATATTCTATAAATAATCTTGATAAAAATATGTCGTTCCAAAGGGCAAACACGTCAGCACGGGAACAGGATCCCATCCATCAAGTCCGCATCATCAGCCATCATTCACTCAAGTCAATTTCATCTCGTCTTCTCGGTAGCATCTATTATCCCACCCTGATCACACAGACTGAGACCAAGGCCATGATTTATGGAAGAGTCAACCATTGACTGTCTACTGAAAAAGCCCTCAAGCTAACGTTCTCATCACTCACCAGACATCAAGGCTTCTCATGAGTTGCTACAAGGACAGATCATATAGGTAACCCAAGCATCCTTTAAGAAATTCATCTAGAAGAAGGTTCCAACTTTGTTTCTACATTGGTCTTCATCATGAATGTTTTTGTCCTGCACACATCTCTTCACGATTCGAGGAAGAAGGGTCAAGAAAACTCTGTAGATCAGGAGGGGCTAATGAGCTGGGTCACCCCTCAACCATGGCTCCTTGTGAGTTTCTACACAATTATCCTACAAGGACATATCAAATAGGTAACCCAATTATCCTTAAAGAGGCCCACGGTGAAGAAGGTCCCAACTTAGTTTCTACACTGGCCTTCACCATGGGTAGTTTGATTCTGCACACAACTGCTCATGTTCCAAGGAAAAGGGAGCAAGAAAGCCTAGTATTCATTTAGATACACTGATGATCAAAAGGGTAACAATGTTTTGAACTTTTGACTTTCAGGCTCCATATCTGCTTCGAACATGAGACTACCATCATTTTATAGAAAATCAAGTCAAATTTATGTATGAGATAGCCAGGATGATTGTCTACAAAATGATGGTAGTCTCATGTTCAAAGCCGTAGTGGATGGTGAGTTATGGAGCCTGAAAGTCAAAAGTTCAAAACATTGTTACCCTTTTGCTCGTCAGTGTAGATTGGGAGTCTCTAACAAGCGGGGTCACCTCTTGACCTCGGCTCCTTATGAGTTTGTACACAATTGTCCTTCAAAAACATATCATATAGATATACCAAGTAACCTTTAACAAGCCCATTGGGAAGAAGGTCCTTGGCCTTCAACATGAGTCATTTGATCCGGTACACAACTCTTTATGTTCCATGGACAAAGGGACAATAAGGCCTGGTATCCATTTACATAGATCATAAGGGGCTAATGAGCTGGGGCACCTCCTGACCTTGGCTTCACAGGAGTTTCTATACAGTTTCTACTCATCTTCTATACAAAAAGGGTCAAGAAGAACAAGTATCCACTTATGTGGATCGGGAAGGACTAACAAGCGTGGTCACATCTCGAAATTTTGGCTAACATCAAGTGTTGGATCTATTCTTAGATAGGTGCCATTGGTAGTAGACAGGTTCGTACGGCACGCAGTACATACATTACATGTACCTTATGCAGATTTTCTTCATTGTTAGCTGTGCATTACTCAGGGCCACTTGGATTGATGCCATAGGTCAAGTAGTTCGAAAGCCTTAGAAACAAATTGCCCACAGAAGGGAAACCGTCAATTTATTTTATATGTGGGGTTCAACTTCAAGGTATCTTGGATGAATGCCTAGCGTGGGGTTGGGTGTGGAGCCGCTCACTTCACTGATATACTAATATACAGTTTTGAAATCTAAACGAAACTAGTTGTTTCTGACCCTTTTTGGGTTTTCAGTGGATTAACGATTACACATCCTAGTGGGCACTTTTATGTTATACTTGGGTGATGAAAGCATCATCTTGGGCTTTTAGCTATGTAACGACCAGGGTCGGAGATAACGCTGATCCCGGCTGTTTGACTTTCTAAATGTCGATGGCAGTCACAGCTGCCAATGGGTTTTCAATGCAGTCAATAAGTATCCATATAATGACCCACAGTCAATCGTCAATCAAAGTCTAAAACAAAAAAAAGAAAAGAAAAACCCAAGTTCAAAAAAAATATTTTACTATGTCTAAAAGCTATAAAGGATATCCACATGGTTGTTATTATTGCATCCTATATGACTTTAGCTTTATAATCTCATTTATCTCAGGAAACGCCATAAAACGAAACAAAATAAGAACCATGTCAGAATAAATGATTTTTCTATATTCCAAATCCCAAAAAAAGAAAATAGTGATTAGCGCTTAGGACACTTGGGGCCATTATCCTCAATGTCTTTCAACATCCATAACTTTTTTTTTTTACTTTTTCCTTCTTATTTGTGGGACATTTTGTACTTTTGAATAACACTTTACTATATAATACATTGAAAAATGGGGGGAAAAAATCCGACTGGGAAGAAAAACTGACATTTTGCCATGGTTTTGTTGGGTTTATACAATATTTACTCTCCAACAAAAATTACCTAACAAGTTTGCTCTGTGGGTTCACGCGGTTACGGTAATAATACATTTATATGGAGGGTTTTATTTTCACCACTGAAAAAATGAAAATAGAACTTACTTTGCTTTTAGTCTCCAGATTCTGAGAACCATAACTTTTTTTTTATTTTGCAGTCGATAATATTGTTTGGCGGTTTATTTTTTGCAATATCTGTGATTCTGCTTTTTTTTTTTTTCTGTTTGTCGTCCACCTTATGGAATAAATATTTTGCTTATTTATATTTTAGATGTTGCTTTTTAGGTTTTGGGAAAAGGGAGAGATTTGAACTTTTAGATTTTCCTTTTTTTTTTTTTTTTTTTTTTTTTTACAAATGTCCCTATGAAGCCTGGCTACAGACTGGGCTTCATAGTTGTAGTGACGTGGCAGGCGCATAACGCACCTGGCTGCCATCACATCTCCTCACATCCACCATCATTGTTGCATCATAAGCGACACCCCAACTTATTGACCTCTTAAATGCTATTGTCACAACATTAAACTGTGATTTTAACGTGCTGAGATACTTTCAGGTTACTTTCAGTTGCCGGCTGTATAACACAGCTGGCACCCACACAGTAAAGATCGGTCTCAGCCCCTGAGCCTGCTCCATATAATAGGTGTGCAAAGGTATGGTGGATGTCATCGAGGGGTTAAAAAGTCATAAGTGTCCTAAAGTGATACCAATGAAGTCACCCTGCAAGAAAGGAGCCCTCACACAGCTCTCTTGGCCGACCGATAAAATGTTATAGGTCTTGTAGTTTGGGAGTGCAAAAATACTTTTGTTTAGTGCAAAAAGCAGTAAAACATAAAAAAAAAAATACATATGATCATAATCATAAAATGCTGCAGGATAAACCACATGGAGAACAACACTAAGGCAGGACACAAGATACAAACTTTCAAAAAAAATGAGTAAAAGGTATAAATACATTCCATGCACCCCGAAAATACAACGTGTCCACAAAACACAAACAAGGTAAAGATAAAACAAAAAAAGGTAAAGTTTTCAAAATGTTTGGATAAAAAGAAGGAGGACTTGTTGATTTCTACTTTTTTTTTTTTTTTTTTTTTTATAAATTTCTTGTAACTGTGCCTTGTTACGTTCCTCTATTATTCCTCCTGGAAATTTATGATGATATAAACAACGGGACGTCAGGATTCTCTTTATGTGTCCCGTCACAGTCTGACACTTTCCATTCACCGCTGCCAGTATTTAACGATGCCGAGACATACAATTTACAAAAAGGATGATAATTCATTCATACATTTCCAGGAGGAGTAACAGAGGAATGACGCCAAGCAGAATTTTAAGAAAAGAAAAAAAAAAAAGCAACCATGCATCTTTAATCTTAGAAAACCACTTTAAGGGATTAAGAATTCTGCATTTGCCTCTTCTACACTGTATTTTTGTCTTCTTTCTTTAACCCGACCTGAGTTTTTTTATTATTTTCCGGCGTTCCACCTTTATATGCTCTGTAAGCATCAGCGACTTTAAATTACAGGAATGGCATCCAGCATCCAGCGCGCTCCGTGCAATGTTCCCGTCTGGCTATTTTTTATCAGGTAATTAAGCACAATGTGACAGCGTCTTGATAAAGTATCAGCGCGCAGCTGCACCCTCCGACTGCTGAAACATGGGAGCATAAAACAAATGCTTCTGCCGCTCCCATATAAAATAATGACACTACGATGAGGATGCAGGACTCCGGGAATCATTGCAGGAATGGAACCAGTTTTTGGTTTGTTTTATTATTTACCGTAAAGTAATTAACAAAAATGTAACAAACAATTGCATGTATCCCAGAGGAAGCGCGGCGTGAAACGCGAGAGACGGGGCAGATCGTAGGTGCCAGGTAGCAGGTGTAGAACTTGACTGGGAAAGGAGATGGAAAAGAGGAATATGAATCTGCTACACACAAAAGTGAACCAACAGGGAAAGCGCATAAATAACAATTCCATAAGATACTGCTGTATGTGTAATAGAAGGGACAGCCTAATACAATAGTTCGAGGAGTATATATCTGCAGGAGCTTCCCTTGCCTCCCAGCTTCCTGCTCGCTGGAGGTCGAAGCACTTATGATGGCCGAGCTGCTGTCCGAACTGTCAGCAGGCAGGGGAGTGGTGCGCTCCTGAAGATTTGTTTCTGTAGCATCGGTAGAGCACAGTGGCACTGACACTGGCCACTTCCAACGATCTGGCCGGCTTCAGAGCATTTCATGCAAGTGTGGCACCCCAGGGGTCTGGTTCCCACAGTAATGTAATGTTATGTCTGAGAGCAGGTGGGAGGTCCTTTGGTCAGGGATCCTGTGCATGCCACACCTCCTTGACTGACTAACCCGGGGCTGAAGCAGGGTTAGTCAGTCAAGGAGAGTAGAGACAAGAAACAGTCATATGAAGAAACAGCAGAAGCTCAGTGGGAGCAATACTAATACGAGTCAGGGGCTGGCAGCTGCAGAGCTCGCCCTGACTGAGAAGCTTTCTTACCGGACCCGGCGTCCGAGGCTGTGGGGACTAACTCTTACCCAGCAGCAGAAGCCGACCGGCAGGGGATTTCAGGTCCTCAGGCCCAGAAACCCGAAGGCACGGTCACACGCGTGGGACCAGCACCACCATCGTGGAGCGGAAGCCATTAGAAGGCCCCGAGTCACCGGCCATACGGGTGAGCACCACACGGTACACTCAGGGACGTGGGCTACTTATATCCGCTTCTAGCAAGGTAGCCAGAAGAGTACAGTCAGTTTGGGAGGCCTACAACTCCGCCTGGCCAGGGGAGATCCCATCTGCTCAAGGACTGACCAGGCCCCGTTCGCTAGCAAGTACTCCGGGAGGGTCTATCGTTGTTACCATTAAAGACCCTGAATTACACCGCACCGTCTCTGAGTGGTTCCTGCTACCCCCATTTTCCACGTCGGCTGCCCTGAGGCCATACCCCTCCCGTTGGGGGTTATACTATCACGCTGCACAATTCTACACCGGCCTCAGCGGTCTGCCCTGCAGCGGCAGCTCCATAGCTGCAAAGCAACGGGTGGCGTAGTCGACACTCAAATAACATCTATCAAGACTGCCACACACTGAGTTTGACTCCCTGGGCACGGACCGGGTCCCCGCCACTCGGAGACTACAACCCTCATCTGATCCGGTTCCGGGTAAGCCCCGTGCGCGAGACGCTGCGCGACACAGCAGGCCCAGGGGCGCGTCAACTTTGGCGTAGTCGGCAGGATTTCGTGCCCGCAACCACCGGGTACTGCGTGCCTGAAAAAGAGACTTTTAAAACTTACCATTCGTGAAGTTTTCCCGCCATCGGTGAAGATTCCCGCCATCCGGCGCCATTTTCAGCCTTCTTCCCGCCATCTGTGAAGATTCCCGCCATCCGGCGCCATCTTCAGCCTTCTTCCCGCCATCCGTGGAGTTTTCCCGCCGTTGGACGCCATCTTGAGGACGCCGCGCGGGAAGAAGAGGGGCGTGGACTCCGAAAAGCCCGCGAGAACTGAAGCCCCGCCTCACGTCTGGACGTTGCGTAAGGTCCTGGAAGGAGCCCAGCAGACGCCGACGTCACCGGAGCGCGACGGAAGGTCCTCAACCCTGACGATCCACTGCGGAGCCGCGGCCTACGGAAGAGGATCATCGCAAGGTAGGCCACGGTCCACTAGGGGGGAGGAAGATGTCGGATACGGAGGAGAGCTTCACTGCCTCAACCCCCGCCAGCGCTACCGCTGCTGTAGTTATGCCCTTCACCATGCCCTATATCCCGGGAGCAGCTTGGCTACCCAAGTACTCAGGGGAGTCATATACCCTGCATGACTTTAGAGAAAAGCTGGATAGCCTCTTCCAGGTGTACCCCCTCACAGAAGAGCAAAAAGTGAGCATCCTGGTGGCCCAACTAACCGGGGCAGCCAAAAGGGAAGTAAAATCCTGGCCACCTGGGAGGAAGACTGTCGCAGGGATACTAACCCGGCTGAAGGACACCTTTGATACCCGCACCTCAGCCGAGATTAAGCTTAGATTCTACGGGTGCAAGCAGCGAGCGCATGAGAGTATAAGGGACTATGCACTAAACCTACAAGAGGCCCTGAGGGCCATTAAGCAGACCGACCCTGATGGAGTGGGAAACGAGGACAGGCTGTTGACCGAACAGTTTATAGAGGGACTATATTGTAATACCCACCGAACCCAGTTGCGGGCAATGGCCTTACAGGATCCCCATCTGGGCTTTGCACAGTTCAAGGACAGAGCCAACCGGGTGCTCCGAGAACCGGCACCGGGCGGCGTTGAGACCCACAGGCGCCCTGCTATCACTTACCACCAGGAGGCGGCGCCTTTGTCGGCAGGGCCTGTGGGAGCTGATTCGCAGGCTTTGGACAATGACCCGGCTCCAGACCTACACCATCAGGTCCAAGAGCTAGCTAAGAGCGTTGCTGCGCTAACCCGAACTGTGCAGTCTTTACAGGCTTCCACCCCAGGGAAGATCCAGCTGGCATCCGGACCGGAGGACATCCCGTGGCGTCGACCAAGGAGGACCCCACCGGCCAGAGGAAGACCCAGTGACCGATACAGCGAGGACGGACGACCCATCTGCCGCTGCTGCAATCAACCCGGACATATGGCAAGGTACTGTTCTTTAAACGGGCACAACCTGGGGTAGAGGGCCAACCCCAAGGAAAAAGATCACCAGGCCCATCGAACTGGCGCGACAGATATGTGGGAGGACGTCCAGTCTTGCCTGTGGTACTGGATGGCATTCCCATGAGTGCCCTACTGGACACCGGGTCACAGGTCACCACCATCCCGTACGTACTCTTTAAGCAGTACTGGAATGACTCGGATATTACCCGCTACCCTGACGACGACTTGAGTATCATTGCCAGCAATGGCCAGCCCGTGCCACAGATCGGATTTAAAGAGGTGACCATCAAAATCGGTAGAGTTGAACTGGCGGCACAGGGACTGATCATTGTAGACATTGACAAACATGAGAGTCACCCAAAAATAACTCTAGGAACTAATGTAATTGAAAATTGTCTTGCAGAGGTGATTTTCCTTTTACAGCAGGTTGCCAAGAACGCCAGCTCCGGCCAGCAGCGGGTGCTCCAGAAAGAGATCCGGGCACTGATGCGACGGCAACAGGTGGAACTCTCCGGCGGTGAGATTGGTAGCGTAAGAATGTGTGACCCTTTTCCTATTGCCATGCCCCCAAAAAGTGAAATGATGATTTGGTGCCGGGCAGCTATTGGTCTGAGAGGTAGAGATTACCAGGCAATGGTAGAACCAGTTTACTCAGACAGTAGGCCCACCATCTTGACAGCACGGGGGGTGGTTAATGTACGCCATGGGAGGGTGCCCGTTCGCATAATCAATATCGGGAAGAGGGAAGTGTACCTGCCCCGGTATGCCACGCTAGCCAAATTATATACCATTAACCAAAATGCTATACAATCTGTGGAACCCTTGCCTCCATCTCACCCGGAGGAAGGTAACGGCTCTAAGAAAACAATGGAGGACTGGTGTCAGCAACTACATTTGGGTACTGACTCCACTCCCTCACATCAGAAACAGGGAGTCTATCGGGTGGTTCAAGAGTACGAGAGAGTGTTTAGTAAACACCCGTTAGACTTCGGGCGAGTCAAGGGGGTAGAACACCACATCCCCACGGGAGACCATCCTCCCATAAAAGAAAGGTATCGACCCGTACCCCCTGCACACTACCAACACGCCAAGGGGATGCTTAGAGACATGAAGGAGGCTGGGGTGATCAGGGATAGCTGTAGCCCCTGGGCAGCTCCACTAGTCTTAGTCAGAAAAAAAGACAACACCATGAGGATGTGTGTAGATTACCGGAAAATCAACCGTATCACACACAAGGATGCGTACCCCTTACCAAGGATAGAGGAGTCATTGGCTGCTTTAAGATCTGCTAACTTCTTCTCTACCTTGGATCTCACTAGCGGGTACTGGCAGGTTCCTGTAGCAGAGGCGGACCGGGAGAAGACCGCATTCACCACCCCGATGGGACTTAGCGAGTTCACCTGCATGCCGTTCGGACTCTGCAACGCACCAGGAACCTTCCAACGACTAATGGAGTGTTGTCTGGGCCACAGAAACTTCGAGACGGTCCTGTTGTACCTGGACGATGTCATCGTATATTCCAAGACGTATGAGGACCACCTGAAACACCTGGCGGAAGTGTTCGAAGCTCTGGCGAGTTACGGCCTAAAGGTGAAACCCTCCAAGTGTCACCTCCTGAAACCAAAGGTGCAGTACCTGGGGCACGTGGTGAGCGCTGACGGAGTGGCTCCCGACCCTGATAAGATCACCGCAATTAAGGAATGGCCAAGCCCCTCCAGCGTAACAGAAGTGCGGCAGTTCCTCGGGTTGGTAGGCTACTACCGAAGGTTTATTCCCGGTTTCACCAAAAAGGCAGCACCTATGCAGGACCTCCTGATAGGCCAGTCCCGGAAGGCCAAGAACCAGAAGCCGCCCTTCAAATGGGAGGAGCTGGAAGAAGAGTCCTTCCGCCAGCTGAAGATGGCCCTCACGGGGGACGAAATCCTGGCGTACCCGGATTATAGCCAGCCCTTTATCCTCTACACCGACGCCAGTAACATCGGGCTAGGAGCCGTACTGTCCCAGATCCAGCAGGGGAAGGAACGAGTAATCGCCTACGCCAGCCGAAAGCTGCGACCCACCGAAAGGAACCCCGAGAATTACAGCTCATTTAAGCTAGAGTTCCTGGCCGTAGTATGGGCAGTCACCGAGCGCTTTAAGCATTACCTCGCTTCTTCCCGGTTCACCGTGTACACGGATAACAACCCGTTGACACACCTGGACACGGCAAGACACGGTGCCCTGGAGCAGAGGTGGATGGCCCGTCTGTCCAACTACGAGTTCACAATCAAATACCGGGCCGGACGCTCCAATACCAACGCGGACGCCCTGTCCAGGATGCCCAACCTGCCGGACGAAGGAGAAGATCCGGAGGGACTGGAAGAAGTTGAACTCCCTGCGTTCCACCGTCATGGGACTATCCAGTATTCCCACCGGGTAAGGAGTAAGCAGGCTGCTACGTTGAACCCCTTACCTCACTACAACTGGGCGGAAACGCAAGACAGCGACCCTGCCGTCCGACTGGTGAAGGAGATGCTGACTCGCCCGGAGGCTTGCCTTGAACCAGACGCTCCGGAGGAAGCCAAACAACTATGGGCAGAGAGGAGTCGACTGTTCCTTTACAAGGGGAAGTTGTGCCGCAGAATGGTTAACTCCCGGACGCATGAACTACTCTGGCAAGTAGTGGTGCCACGAAGAGACGCAGCCATGGTGATGGAGGCATACCACGACGGAGCTGGACACTTCGGGTGGAAGAAGCTGGAGTTCCTGCTGCGCGAGCGATTCCACTGGGTAGGCATGAGGGGAACCATTGAGAAGTGGTGCAGAGACTGTGGCCCGTGCAACCTAAGAAGGAAGGACCGTGCCAGCCAGAAGACTCCCCTGCAGTCCATTGTCACCCGGCAGCCGTTGGAACTGGTAGCCTTGGATCATGTAAAACTGACCCCAAGCAGAAGTGGCTACGTCTACGCACTAACCATCGTGGATCACTACTCCCGGTTCTTGGTTGTCGTCCCCGTCAAGGACTTAACAGCTCGAACAGCAGCGAGAGCCTTCCAGCAGCATTTCTGCCGTCCACACGGGTACCCGGACCAAGTGTTGACAGACCAGGGACCTGCCTTTGAAGCGGAGGTCTTCCAAGAATTCTGCACTCTGTATGGCTGCCGGAAGATAAGGACGACACCCTATCATCCGCAAACTAATGGACTTTGTGAGAAAATGAACCAGGTGGTAATGGATCTTCTGAAAACGTTGCCCCTGGAAGAACGCAGTCTGTGGCCTGAGAAGCTGCCCGATCTGGTGGACCTATACAACCACATCCCGGTAGGTTCCACCAACTGTACCCCGGCTTACCTAATGAGGGCAAGACCTGGTAAGTTACCTGTTGACCTGGAAATGGGAGTCCTGACACCCGAGGACACTTCACCAGAAGCAGACTGGGACACAGAGAGGCAGCAGCAGTACCGGAGAGTACAGGAGAGCGTGGAGCGAAGTCTCTGTCAGGCTAGGGAAAGACAAGAGAAAACTTACAACCAGTATGCTCCCGCTGTTCCCCTGGTACCCGGAGAGCAGGTCTTGAAGAGGAAGAGACGGCTCCACAAGTTGGACGACCAGTGGGAGAAGGACCCGTACACCGTACTGCCCTCAAGCCACGAGAACCCGAAGGTTTGTACCATCAGTAAAGACGGAGGGGAAACCACAGCCATTGTATCCCGGGACCACCTGAAAAAGTGTCCCGAACAACTGAGGAACCCTGAAGAGGAACAAGAAGACCATCGACCCGTAGAGGAAAGGGAAGATATGGTTAGTACTGTGCTCGGGGACTTCCCTCGGTCTTGGACTCAAGTCAATGGTGCAGTTGTGGTACCCGTACTCACCTTCCTCCAACCAGAATCCCAAGCACCTACGGAGCAACAGGTAGAGCTGGAAGAACAGCCGGTCCAGGAGGCAGAAGACCCCACACCAGCAGACCAGGAGGATCAACCCTCTGCTTGCAGTTGGCCTGCCATATCCCTAGTGAGCCAAAGAGCCGGTAGACAGCTGCCCAGTTTACCCTTGACAGCTCCTACACCCTGTAGTTCAGGGCTAGACAGTCAGCTCCGTAGGTCCACTAGGGCCACTAGAGGCCAGTTACCCGCACGTTGGAGGATTTGAAGTGTATAAATTGTTTTATTTATGTTTACCTGTGTATTGTTGCTTGTGTATAATTTTGTGTTTCTAGTTATTTGTAGGAGTCCTTGGTGGATTTACCGGGAATCCTTGTACATAGTTGGAGCGTAACCGAGGATGGACTAGAGACTGTTAAGGACTCGGGGTAGGACAGACCCCTACCTGGTTACGTCTCCCTGTTTTGGTGAAATGGACACCTTGCTTTCCCTCAAAGACTGCACCCTGTTGCGGACACGCCGTGACCATTGTTTTGTGTCTCTTTATTATAATGTTTTGGTTGTACTCTGTTATGTTTACAAAAATGTGTTTAGTCCCGGAGTACTAAATTTTACTAGGGGGGAATGTGGCACCCCAGGGGTCTGGTTCCCACAGTAATGTAATGTTATGTCTGAGAGCAGGTGGGAGGTCCTTTGGTCACGGATCCTGTGCATGCCACACCTCCTGCCCAGTCTTGGGAGGGGAAGAACTTCCCCTATATAAACCCGGGGCTGAAGCAGGGTTAGTCAGTCAAGGAGAGTAGAGACAAGAAACAGTCATATGAAGAAACAGCAGAAGCTCAGTGGGAGCAATACTAATACGAGTCAGGGGCTGGCAGCTGCAGAGTTCGCCCTGACTGAGAAGCTTTCTTACCGGACCCGGCGTCCGAGGCTGTGGGGACTAACTCTTACCCAGCAGCAGAAGCCGACCGGCAGGGGATTTCAGGTCCTCAGGCCCAGAAACCCGAAGGCACGGTCACACGCGTGGGACCAGCACCGCCATCGTGGAGCGGAAGCCATTAGAAGGCCCCGAGTCACCGGCCATACGGGTGAGCACCACACGGTACACTCAGGGACGTGGGCTACTTATATCCGCTTCTAGCAAGGTAGCCAGAAGAGTACAGTCAGTTTGGGAGGCCTACAACTCCGCCTGGCCAGGGGAGATCCCATCTGCTCAAGGACTGACCAGGCCCCGTTCGCTAGCAAGTACTCCAGGAGGGTCTATCGTTGTTACCAGTAAAGACCCTGAATTACACCGCACCGTCTCTGAGTGGTTCCTGCTACCCCCATTTTCCACGTCGGCTGCCCTGAGGCCATACCCCTCCCGTTAGGGGTTATACTATCACGCTGCACAATTCTACACCGGCCTCAGCGGTCTGCCCTGCAGCGGCAGCTCCATAGCTGCAAAGCAACGGGTGGCGTAGTCGACACTCAAATAACATCTATCAAGACTGCCACACACTGAGTTTGACTCCCTGGGCACGGACCGGGTCCCCGCCACTCGGAGACTACAACCCTCATCTGATCCGGTTCCGGGTAAGCCCCGTGCGCGAGACGCTGCGCGACACAGCAGGCCCAGGGGCGCGTCACAAGCTCTACAACAAAGAGCTTGCAAGCACTGCGCTCCACCACTGACTGATAGAAGCAGGTGGCTGGTAGCCTAGGCAAAGAACAGTACACTGTAGAAATAAAAATCCCGCTGTTTTTGAAAAAGGAAAGGACTTTTAATAAAAGGTAAATATCAGAGCTGCTTGTTTTTATCTATTTATGACAATGAGACAAGCACAGATATCAAGATATTATAGTGACATCCGGTGAGTTTCCTTGAATAGTGACATCCGGTGAGTTCCCATGAATAGTGACAGCCGGTGGGTTCCCATTAATAGTGACATCCGGTGAGTTCCCATGAATAGTGACAGCCGGTGGGTTCCCATGAGAAGTGACAGCCGGTGGGTTTCCATGAATAGTGACAGCTGGTGAGTTCCCATGAATAGTGACATCCAGTGAGTTCCCATGAATAGTGACAGCCGGTGGGTTTCCATGAATAGTGACAGCTGGTGAGTTTCCATGAATAGAGACATCCGTTGAGTTCCCATAAATAGTGATAGCTGGTGAGTTCCCATGAATAGTGACATCCAGTGAGTTCCCATGAATAGTGACAGCCGGTGGGTTTCCATGAATAGTGACAGCTGGTGAGTTCCCATGAATAGAGACATCCGGTGAGTTCCCATGAATAGAGACATCCGGTGAGTTCCCATAAATAGTGATAGCTGGTGAGTTTCCGTGAATAGTGACATCTGGTGAGTTCTCATGAATAGTGACATCCAGTGAGTTCCCATGAATAGTGACATCCAGTGAGTTCCCATGAATAGTGACATCCGGTGAGTTCTCATGAATAGTGACATCCGGTGAGTTCCCATGAATAGTGACATCCGGTGAGTTCCCATGAATAACGACAGCTGGTGAGTTCCCTTGAATAGTGACATCCGGTGAGTTCCCATGAATAGTGACATCCGGTGAGTTCCCATGAATAGTGACATGCAGTTAGTTCCCATGAATAGTGACAGCTGGTGAGTTCCCATGAATAGTGACATCAAGTGAGTTCCCATGAAGAGTGACAGCTGGTGAGTTCCCATGAACAGTGATATCCGATGAGTTCCCATGAATAGTGACATCCAGTGACTTCCCATGAAAAGTGACAGCTGGTGAGTTCCCATGAAGAGTGACATCCACTGAGTTCCCATGAATAGTGACATCCGGTGAGTTTCCATGAATAGTGACATCCGGCGAGTTCCCATGAATAATGACATTCGGTGAGTTCCCATGAATAGTGACATCCGGTGAGTTCCCATGAATAGTGACATCCGGTGAGTTCCCATGAATAGTGACAGCTGGTGATGAGTTCCCATCAATAATGACATCCGGTGAGTTCCCATGAAGAGTGACAGCTGGTGAGTTCCCATGAATAGTGACATCCAGTGAGTTCCCATGAATAGTGACATCCGGTGAGTTTCCATGAATAGTGACATCCGGTGAGTTCCCATGAATAATGACATTCGGTGAGTTCCCATGAATAGTGACATCCGGTGAGTTCCCATTAATAGTGACATCCAGTGAGTTCCCATGAATAGTGACATCCAGTGAGTTCCCATGAAGAGTGACATCCAGTGAGTTCCCATGAATAGTGACATCAAGTGAGTTCCCATGAATAGTGACATCCGGTGAGTTCCCATGAATAGTGACATCCAGTGAGTTCCCATGAAAAGTGACAGCTGGTGAGTTCCCATGAATAGTGACATCCGGTGAGTTCCCATGAATAGTGACATCCGGTGACTTCCCATGAATAGTGACATCCAGTGAGTTCCCATGAATAGTGACATCCGGTGAGTTCCCATGAATAGTGACATCCGGTGAGTTCCCATGAATATCAACAACCTATAAATAGTAGCAATGAGAATAATCCCATGAGTAATGACGCAGTACCCCGATAAATAGTGTTATCCTGTTTCCATTGCACCACTAGAGTGCCCCCTTTGTTAGCAATGATGAAGAAAATCTTAAAGCACGAGACCTCCCATTTTTTAAAGACAGGATGGAGGAACAAGCATATTTTTTGTTCTCTAAGACTCACCCCCAACCTCGCCAAGTCCTTTTTGTGCACCCACAAAGAAATAGTGCCTATAATGAAGCCCCTTATTGAACCCCTACTCAATAAGGGGTGGGTTCCCATGAATAGTGACATCCAGTGAGTTTTCATGAATAGTGACGTCTGATGGGTTCCCATGAATAGTGACATCTGGTGAGTTTCCTTGAATAGTGACAGCTGGGGAGTTCCCATGAATAGTGACATCCAGTGAGTTCCCATGAATAGTGACAGCTGGTGAGTTCCCATGAATAGTGACAGCTGGTGAATTCCCATGAATAGTGGCATCCGGTGAGTTCCCATGAATAGTGACATCCGGTGAGTTCCCATGAATAGCAACAGCTGGTGAGTTCCCTTGAATAGTGACAGCTTGTGAGTTCCCATGAATAGCGACAGCTGGTGAGTTCCCATGAATAGCGACAGCTGGTGAGTTCCCTTGAATAGTGACAGCTGGTGAGTTCCCATGAATAGCGACAGCTGGTGAGTTTCCATGAATAGTTACAGCTGGTGAGTTCCCATGAATAGTGACAGCTGGTGAGTTCCCATGAATAGCGACAGCTGGTGAGTTTCCATGAATAGTTACAGCTGGTGAGTTCCCATGAAGAGTGACAGCTGGTGGGTTCCCATGAACAGTGATATCCGATGAGTTCCCATGAATAGTGACATCCAGTGAGTTCCCATGAAAAGTGACAGCTGGTGAGATCCCATGAAGAGTGACAGCTGGTGAGTTCCCATGAATAGTGACATCCAGTGAGTTCCCATGAATAGTGACATCCGGTGAGTTTCCATGAATAGTGACATCCGGTGAGTTCCCATGAATAATGACATTCGGTGAGTTCCCATGAATAGTGACATCCGGTGAGTTCCCATGAATAGTGACATCCAGTGAGTTCCCATGAATAGTGACAGCTGGTGAGTCCCCATGAATAGTGACATCCGGTGAGTTCCCATGAATAGTGACATCCGGTGAGTTCCCATGAATAGTGACAGCTGGTGATGAGTTCCCATCAATAGTGACATCCGGTGAGTTCCCATGAAGAGTGACAGCTGGTGAGTTCCCATGAATAGTGACATCCAGTGAGTTCCCATGAATAGTGACATCCGGTGAGTTTCCATGAATAGTGACATCCGGTGAGTTCCCATGAATAATGACATTCGGTGAGTTCCCATGAATAGTGACAGCTTGTGAGTTCCCATTAATAGTGACATCCAGTGAGTTCCCATGAATAGTGACATCCAGTGAGTTCCCATGAAGAGTGACATCCAGTGAGTTCCCATGAATAGTGACATCAAGTGAGTTCCCATGAATAGTGACATCCGGTGAGTTCCCATGAATATCAACAACCTATAAATAGTAGCAATGAGAATAATCCCATGAGTAATGACGCAGTACCCCGATAAATAGTGTTATCCTGTTTCCATTGCACCACTAGAGTGCCCCCTTTGTTAGCAATGATGAAGAAAATCTTAAAGCACGAGACCTCCCATTTTTTAAAGACAGGATGGAGGAACAAGCATATTTTTTGTTCTCTAAGACTCACCCCCAACCTCGCCAAGTCCTTTTTGTGCACCCACAAAGAAATAGTGCCTATAATGAAGCCCCTTATTGAACCCCTACTCAATAAGGGGTGGGTTCCCATGAATAGTGACATCCAGTGAGTTTTCATGAATAGTGACGTCTGATGGGTTCCCATGAATAGTGACATCTGGTGAGTTTCCTTGAATAGTGACAGCTGGGGAGTTCCCATGAATAGTGACATCCAGTGAGTTCCCATGAATAGTGACAGCTGGTGAGTTCCCATGAATAGTGACAGCTGGTGAATTCCCATGAATAGTGGCATCCGGTGAGTTCCCATGAATAGTGACATCCGGTGAGTTCCCATGAATAGCAACAGCTGGTGAGTTCCCTTGAATAGTGACAGCTTGTGAGTTCCCATGAATAGCGACAGCTGGTGAGTTCCCATGAATAGCGACAGCTGGTGAGTTCCCTTGAATAGTGACAGCTGGTGAGTTCCCATGAATAGCGACAGCTGGTGAGTTTCCATGAATAGTTACAGCTGGTGAGTTCCCATGAATAGTGACAGCTGGTGAGTTCCCATGAATAGCGACAGCTGGTGAGTTTCCATGAATAGTTACAGCTGGTGAGTTCCCATGAAGAGTGACAGCTGGTGGGTTCCCATGAACAGTGATATCCGATGAGTTCCCATGAATAGTGACATCCAGTGAGTTCCCATGAAAAGTGACAGCTGGTGAGATCCCATGAAGAGTGACAGCTGGTGAGTTCCCATGAATAGTGACATCCAGTGAGTTCCCATGAATAGTGACATCCGGTGAGTTTCCATGAATAGTGACATCCGGTGAGTTCCCATGAATAATGACATTCGGTGAGTTCCCATGAATAGTGACATCCGGTGAGTTCCCATGAATAGTGACATCCAGTGAGTTCCCATGAATAGTGACAGCTGGTGAGTCCCCATGAATAGTGACATCCGGTGAGTTCCCATGAATAGTGACATCCGGTGAGTTCCCATGAATAGTGACAGCTGGTGATGAGTTCCCATCAATAGTGACATCCGGTGAGTTCCCATGAAGAGTGACAGCTGGTGAGTTCCCATGAATAGTGACATCCAGTGAGTTCCCATGAATAGTGACATCCGGTGAGTTTCCATGAATAGTGACATCCGGTGAGTTCCCATGAATAATGACATTCGGTGAGTTCCCATGAATAGTGACAGCTTGTGAGTTCCCATTAATAGTGACATCCAGTGAGTTCCCATGAATAGTGACATCCAGTGAGTTCCCATGAAGAGTGACATCCAGTGAGTTCCCATGAATAGTGACATCAAGTGAGTTCCCATGAATAGTGACATCCGGTGAGTTCCCATGAATAGTGACATCCGGTGAGTTCCCATGAAGAGTGACATCCATTGAGTTCCCATGAAGAGTGACATCCAGTGAGTTCCCATGAATAGTGACATCCGGTGAGTTCCCATGAATAGTGACATCCGGTGAGTTCCCATGAATATCAACAACCTATAAATAGTAGCAATGAGAATAATCCCATGAGTAATGACGCAGTACCCCGATAAATAGTGTTATCCTGTTTCCATTGCACCACTAGAGTGCCCCCTTTGTTAGCAATGATGAAGAAAATCTTAAAGCACGAGACCTCCCATTTTTTAAAGACAGGATGGAGGAACAAGCATATTTTTTGTTCTCTAAGACTCACCCCCAACCTCGCCAAGTCCTTTTTGTGCACCCACAAAGAAATAGTGCCTATAATGAAGCCCCTTATTGAACCCCTACTCAATAAGGGGTGAGTTCCCATGAATAGTGACATCCAGTGAGTTCCCATGAATAGTGACAGCTGGTGAGTTCCCATGAATAGTGACAGCTGGTGAATTCCCATGAATAGTGGCATCCGGTGAGTTCCCATGAATAGTGACATCCGGTGAGTTCCCATGAATAGCAACAGCTGGTGAGTTCCCTTGAATAGTGACAGCTTGTGAGTTCCCATGAATAGCGACAGCTGGTGAGTTCCCATGAATAGCGACAGCTGGTGAGTTCCCTTGAATAGTGACAGCTGGTGAGTTCCCATGAATAGCAACAGCTGGTGAGTTCCCATGAATAGCGACAGCTGGTGAGTTTCCATGAATAGTTACAGCTGGTGAATTCCCATGAATAGTGACAGCTGGTGAGTTCCCATGAATAGCGACAGCTGGTGAGTTTCCATGAATAGTTACAGCTGGTGAGTTCCCATGAAGAGTGACAGCTGGTGAGTTCCCATGAACAGTGATATCCGATGAGTTCCCATGAATAGTGACATCCGGTGAGTTCCCATGAATAGCAACAGCTTTTGAGTTCCCTTGAATAGTGACAACTTGTGAGTTCCCATGAATAGCGACAGCTGGTGAGTTCCCATGAATAGCGACAGCTGGTGAGTTCCCTTGAATAGTGACAGCTGGTGAGTTCCCATGAATAGCGACAGCTGGTGAGTTCTCATGAATAGCGACAGCTGGTGAGTTTCCATGAATAGTTACAGCTGGTGAGTTCCCATGAATAGTGACAGCTGGTGGGTTCACATGAATAGTGACAGCTGGTGATGAGTTCCCATGAATAGTGACAGCTGGTGGGTTCACATGAATAGGGACAGCTGGTAATGAGTTCCCATGAATAGTGACATCCGGTGAGTTCCCATGAATAGCGACAGCTGGTGAGTTCCCTTGAATAGTGACAGCTGGTGAGTTCCCATGAATAGTGACAGCTGGTGAATTCCCATGAATAGCGACAGCTGGTGAGTTCCCTTGAATAGTGACATCCGGTGAGTTCCCATGAATAGTGACATCTGGTGAGTTCCCATGAATAGTGAGAGTTTCCATGAAAAGTGACAGCTGGTGAGTTCCCATGAATAGCGACAGCTGGTGAGTTCCCATGAATAGCGACAGCTGGTGAGTTTCCATGAATAATTACAGCTGGTGAGTTCCCATGAATAGTGACAGCTGGTGGGTTCACATGAATAGTGACAGTTGGTGATGAGTTCCCATGAATAGTGACAGCTGGTGGGTTCACATGAATAGTGACAGCTGGTAATGAGTTCCCATGAATAGTGACATCCGGTGAGTTCCCATGAATAGCGACAGCTGGTGAGTTCCCTTGAATAGTGACAGCTGGTGAGTTCCCATGAATAGTGACAGCTGGTGAGTTCCCATGAATAGCGACAGCTGGTGAGTTCCCTTGAATAGTGACATCCGGTGAGTTCCCATGAATAGTGACATCTGGTGAGTTCCCATGAATAGTGAGAGTTTCCATGAAAAGTGACAGCTGGTGAGTTCCCATGAATAGTGACATCCAGTGAGTTCCCATGAATAGTGACATACGGTGAGTTCCCATGAATAGTGACATCCGGTGATTTCCCATGAAGAGTGACATCCATTGAGTTCCCATGAATAGTGACATCCGGTGAGTTGCCATGAATAGTGACATCCAGTGAGTACCCATGAATATCAACAACCTATAAATAGTAGCAATGAGAATAATCCCATGAGTAATGACGCAGTACCCTGATAAATAGTGTTATCCTGTTTCCCTTGCACCACCAGAGTGCCCCCTTTGTTTGCAATGATGAAGAAAATCTTAAAGCACGAGACCTCCCATTTTTTAAAGACAGGATGGAGGAACAAGCATATTTTTGTTCTCTAAGACTCACCCCTAACCTCGCCAAGTCCTTTTTGTGCACCCACAAAGAAATAGTGCCCATAATGAAGCCCCTTATTGAACCCCTACTCAATAAGGGGTGGGTTCCCATGAATAGTGACATCCAGTGAGTTTTCATGAATGGTGACATCTGATGGTTCCCATGCATAGTGACATCTGGTGAGTTCCCTTGAATAGTGACAGCTGGGGAGTTCCCATGAATAGTGACATCCAGTGAGTTCCCATGAATAGTGACAGCTGGTGAGTTCCCATGAGTAGTGACAGCTGGTGAGTTCCCATGAATAGTGACATCAGGTGAGTTCCCATGAATAGTGACATCCGGTGAGTTCCCATGAACAGTGACATCCGGTGAGTTCCCATGAATAGCAACAGCTGGTGAGTTCCCTTGAATAGTGACAGCTTGTGAGTTCCCATGAATAGCGACAGCTAGTGAGTTCCCATGAATAGCGACAGCTGGTGAGTTCCCTTGAATAGTGACAGCTGGTGAGTTCCCATGAATAGTGACATCCAGTGAGTTCCCATGAATAGTGACATCCGGTGAGTTCCCATGAATAGTGACATCCGGTGAGTTCCCATGAATAGTGACAGCTGGTGATGAGTTCCCATCAATAGTGACATCCGGTGCGTTCCCATGAATAGTGACAGCTGGTGAGTTCCCATTAATGGTGACATCCAGTGAGTTCCCATGAATAGTGACATCCAGTGAGTTCCCATGAAGAGTGACATCCAGTGAGTTCCCATGAATAGTGACATCAACTGAGTTCCCATGAATAGTGACATCAACTGAGTTCCCATGAATAGTGACATCCGGTGAGTTCCCATGAATAGTGACATCCAGTGAGTTCCCATGAATAGTGACATCCGGTGAGTTCCCATGAATAGTGACATCCGGTGAGTTCCCATGAATAGTGACATCCGGTGAGTTCCCATGAATAGTGACATCCGGTGAGTTCCCATGAATAGTGACAGCTGGTGATGAGTTCCCATCAATAGTGACATCCGGTTCGTTCCCATGAATAGTGACAGCTGGTGAGTTCCCATTAATAGTGACATCCAGTGAGTTCCCATGAATAGTGACATCCAGTGAGTTCCCATGAAGAGTGACATCCAGTGAGTTCCCATGAATAGTGACATCAACTGAGTTCCCATGAATAGTGACATCCGGTGAGTTCCCATGAATAGTGACATCCAGTGAGTTCCCATGAAAAGTGACAGCTGGTGAGTTCCCATGAATAGTGACATTCGGTGAGTTCCCATGAATAGTGACATCCGGTGAGTTCCCATGAAGAGTGACATCCATTGAGTTCCCATGAATAGTGACATCCAGTGAGTTCCCATGAATAGTGACATCCGGTGAGTTCCCATGAATAGTGACATCCGGTGAGTTCCCATGAATATCAACAACCTATAAATAGTAGCAATGAGAATAATCCCATGAGTAATGACGCAGTACCCCGATAAATAGTGTTATCCTGTTTCCATTGCACCACTAGAGTGCCCCCTTTGTTAGCAATGATGAAGAAAATCTTAAAGCACGAGACCTCCCATTTTTTAAAGACAGGATGGAGGAACAAGCATATTTTTTGTTCTCTAAGACTCACCCCCAACCTCGCCAAGTCCTTTTTGTGCACCCACAAAGAAATAGTGCCTATAATGAAGCCCCTTATTGAACCCCTACTCAATAAGGGGTGGGTTCCCATGAATAGTGACATCCAGTGAGTTTTCATGAATGGTGACATCTGATGGTTCCCATGAATAGTGACATCTGGTGAGTTCCCTTGAATAGTGACAGCTGGGGAGTTCCCATGAATAGTGACATCCAGTGAGTTCCCATGAATAGTGACAGCTGGTGAGTTCCCATGAGTAGTGACAGCTGGTGAGTTCCCATGAATAGTGACATCCGGTGTGTTCCCATTAATAGTGACATCCGGTGAGTTCCCATGAACAGTGACATCCGGTGAGTTCCCATGAATAGCAACAGCTGGTGAGTTCCCTTGAATAGTGACAGCTTGTGAGTTCCCATGAATAGCGACAGCTAGTGAGTTCCCATGAATAGCGACAGCTGGTGAGTTCCCTTGAATAGTGACAGCTGGTGAGTTCCCATGAATAGTGACATCCGGTGAGTTCCCATGAATAGTGACATCCGGTGAGTTCCCATGAATAGTGACATCCGGTGAGTTCCCATGAATAGTGACAGCTGGTGAGTTCCCATGAATAGTGACAGCTGGTGAGTTCCCATGAATAGTGACATCCGGTGAGTTCCCATGAATAGTGACATCCAGTCAGTTTTCATGAATAGTGACATCTGATAGGTTCCCATGAATAGTGACATCTGGTGAGTTCCCTTGAATAGTGACAGCTGGGGAGTTCCCATGAATAGTGACATCCAGTGAGTTCCCATGAATAGTGACAGCTGGTGAGTTCCCATGAATAGCAACAGCTGGGGAGTTCCCTTGAATAGTGACAGCTGGTGAGTTCCCATGAATGGTGACAGTTTGTGAGTTCCCATGAATAGCGACAGCTGGTGAGTTCCCTTGAATAGTGACAGCTGGTGAGTTCCCATGAATAGCGACAGCTGGTGATTTCCCATGAATAGCGACAGCTGGTGAGTTCCCATGAATAGTGTCAGCTGGTGAGTTCACATGAATAGTGACAGCTGGTGGGTTCACATGAATAGTGACAGCTGGTGATGAGTGCCCATGAATAGTGACAGCTGGTGAGTTCCCATGAATAGTGGCAGCTGGTGAGTTCCCATGAATAGTGACATCCGGTGAGTTCCCATGAATAGTGACATCCGGTGAGTTCCCATGAATAGTGACATCCAGTGAGTTCCCATGAATAGTGACATCCAGTGAGTTCCCATGAAGAGTGACATCCAGTGAGTTCCCATGAATAGTGACATCAAGTGAGTTCCCATGAATAGTGACATCCGGTGAGTTCCCATGAATAGTGACATCCAGTGAGTTCCCATGAAAAGTGACAGCTGGTGAGTTCCCATGAATAGTGACATCCGGTGAGTTCCCATGAATAGTGACATCCGGTGAGTTCCCATGAATAGTGACATCTGGTGAGTTCCCATGAAGATTGACATCCATTGAGTTCCCAAGAATAGTGACATCCAGTGAGTTGCCATGAATAGTGACATCCGGTGAGTTCCCATGAATAGTGACATCCGGTGAGTTCCCATGAATATCAACAACCTATAAATAGTAGCAATGAGAATAATCCCATGAGTAATGACGCAGTACCCCGATAAATAGTGTTATCCTGTTTCCATTGCACCACTAGAGTGCCCCCTTTGTTAGCAATGATGAAGAAAATCTTAAAGCACGAGATCTCCCATTTTTTAAAGACAGGATGGAGGAACAAGCATATTTTTTGTTCTCTAAGACTCACCCCCAACCTCGCCAAGTCCTTTTTGTGCACCCACAAAGAAATAGTGCCTATAATGAAGCCCCTTATTGAACCCCTACTCAATAAGGGGTGGGTTCCCATGAATAGTGACATCCAGTGAGTTTTCATGAATAGTGACGTCTGATGGGTTCCCATGAATGGTGACATCTGGTGAGTTTCCTTGAATAGTGACAGCTGGGGAGTTCCCATGAATAGTGACATCCAATGAGTTCCCATGAATAGTGACAGCTGGTGAGTTCCCATGAATAGTGACAGCTGGTGAATTCCCATGAATAGTGGCATCCGGTGAGTTCCCATGAATAGTGACATCCGGTGAGTTCCCATGAATAGCAACAGCTGGTGAGTTCCCTTGAATAGTGACAGCTTGTGAGTTCCCATGAATAGCGACAGCTGGTGAGTTCCCATGAATAGCGACAGCTGGTGAGTTCCCTTGAATAGTGACAGCTGGTGAGTTCCCATGAATAGCGACAGCTGGTGAGTTCCCATGAATAGCGACAGCTGGTGAGTTTCCATGAATAGTTACAGCTGGTGAATTCCCATGAATAGTGACAGCTGGTGAGTTCCCATGAATAGCGACAGCTGGTGAGTTTCCATGAATAGTTACAGCTGGTGAGTTCCCATGAAGAGTGACAGCTGGTGAGTTCCCATGAACAGTGATATCCGATGAGTTCCCATGAATAGTGACATCCAGTGAGTTCCCATGAAAAGTGACAGCTGGTGAGTTCCCATGAAGAGTGACAGCTGGTGAGTTCCCATGAATAGTGACATCCAGTGAGTTCCCATGAATAGTGACATCCAGTGACTTTCCATGAATAGTGACATCCGGTGAGTTCCCATGAATAATGACATTCGGTAAGTTCTCATGAATAGTGACATCCGGTGAGTTCTCATGAATAGTGACATCCAGTGAGTTCCCATGAATAGTTACATCCGGTGAGTTCCAATGAATAGTGACATCCGGTGAGTTCCCATGAATAGTGACAGCTGGTGATGAGTTCCCATCAATAGTGACATCCGGTGAGTTCCCATGAAGAGTGACAGCTGGTGAGTTCCCATGAATAGTGACATCCAGTGAGTTCCCATGAATAGTGACATCCAGTGAGTTCCCATGAATAGTGACATCCGGTGAGTTCCCATGAATAGTGACATCCGGTGAGTTCCCATGAATAGTGACAGCTGGTGATGAGTTCCCATCAATTGTGACATCCGGTGAGTTCCCATGAAGAGTGACAGCTGGTGAGTTCCCATGAATAGTGACATCCAGTGAGTTCCCATGAATAGTGACATCCGGTGAGATTCCATGAATAGTGACATCCGGTGAGTTCCCATGAATAATGACATTCGGTGAGTTCCCATGAATAGTGACAGCTGGTGAGTTCCCATTATTAGTGACATCCAGTGAGTTCCCATGAATAGTGACATCCAGTGAGTTCCCATGAAGAGTGACATCCAGTGAGTTCCCATGAATAGTGACATCAAGTGAGTTCCCATGAATAGTGACATCCGGTGAGTTCCCATGAATAGTGACATCCGGTGAGTTCCCATGAATAGTGACATCCAGTGAGTTCCCATGAAAAGTGACAGCTGGTGAGTTCCCATGAATAGTGACATCCGGTGAGTTCCCATGAATAGTGACATCCGGTGAGTTCCCATGAATAGTGACATCCGGTGAGTTCCCATGAAGAGTGACATCCATTGAGTTCCCATGAATAGTGACATCCAGTGAGTTCCCATGAATAGTGACATCCGGTGAGTTCCCATGAATAGTGACATCCGGTGAGTTCCCATGAATATCAACAACCTATAAATAGTAGCAATGAGAATAATCCCATGAGTAATGACGCAGTACCCCGATAAATAGTGTTATCCTGTTTCCATTGCACCACTAGAGTGCCCCCTTTGTTAGCAATGATGAAGAAAATCTTAAAGCACGAGACCTCCCATTTTTTAAAGACAGGATGGAGGAACAAGCATATTTTTTGTTCTCTAAGACTCACCCCCAACCTCGCCAAGTCCTTTTTGTGCACCCACAAAGAAATAGTGCCTATAATGAAGCCCCTTATTGAACCCCTACTCAATAAGGGGTGGGTTCCCATGAATAGTGACATCCAGTGAGTTTTCATGAATAGTGACGTCTGATGGGTTCCCATGAATAGTGACATCTGGTGAGTTTCCTTGAATAGTGACAGCTGGTGAATTCCCATGAATAGCGACGGCTGGTGAGTTCCCTTGAATAGTGACAGCTGGTGAGTTCCCATGAATAGTGACATCCGGTGAGTTCCCATGAATAGTGACATCCGGTGAGTTCCCATGAATAGTGACATCCGGTGAGTTCCCATGAATAGTGACAGCTGGTGAGTTCCCATGAATAGTGACAGCTGGTGAGTTCCCATGAATAGTGACATCCGGTGAGTTCCCATGAATAGTGACATCCAGTGAGTTTTCATGAATAGTGACATCTGATAGGTTCCCATGAATAGTGACATCTGGTGAGTTCCCTTGAATAGTGACAGCTGGGGAGTTCCCATGAATAGTGACATCCAGTGAGTTCCCATGAATAGTGACAGCTGGTGAGTTCCCATGAATAGCAACAGCTGGGGAGTTTCCTTGAATAGTGACAGCTGGTGAGTTACCATGAATAGTGACAGCTGGTGAGTTCCCTTGAATAGTGACAGCTGGTGAGTTCCCATGAATAGTGACAGCTGGTGAGTTCACATGAATAGTGACAGCTGGTGGGTTCACATGAATAGTGACAGCTGGTGATGAGTTCCCATGAATAGTGACAGCTGGTGAGTTCCCATGAATAGTGGCAGCTGGTGAGTTCCCATGAATAGTGACATCCGGTGAGTTCCCATGAATAGTGACATCCGGTGAGTTCCCATGAATAGTGACATCCAGTGAGTTCCCATGAATAGTGACATCCAGTGAGTTCCCATGAAGAGTGACATCCAGTGAGTTCCCATGAATAGTGACATCAAGTGAGTTCCCATGAATAGTGACATCCGGTGAGCTCCCATGAATAGTGACATCCAGTGAGTTCCCATGAAAAGTGACAGCTGGTGAGTTCCCATGAATAGTGACATCCGGTGAGTTCCCATGAATAGTGACATCCGGTGAGTTCCCATGAATAGTGACATCCGGTGAGTTCCCATGAAGAGTGACATCCATTGAGTTCGCATGAATAGTGACATCCAGTGAGTTCCCATGAATAGTGACATCCGGTGAGTTCCCATGAATAGTGACATCCGGTGAGTTCCCATGAATATCAACAACCTATAAATAGTAGCAATGAGAATAATCCCATGAGTAATGACGCAGTACACCGATAAATAGTGTTATCCTGTTTCCATTGCACCACTAGAGTGCCCCCTTTGTTAGCAATGATGAAGAAAATCTTAAAGCACGAGACCTCCCATTTTTTAAAGACAGGATGGAGGAACAAGCATATTTTTTGTTCTCTAAGACTCACCCCCAACCTCGCCAAGTCCTTTTTGTGCACCCACAAAGAAATAGTGCCTATAATGAAGCCCCTTATTGAACCCCTACTCAATAAGGGGTGGGTTCCCATGAATAGTGACATCCAGTGAGTTTTCATGAATAGTGACGTCTGATGGGTTCCCATGAATAGTGACATCTGGTGAGTTTCCTTGAATAGTGACAGCTGGGGAGTTCCCATGAATAGCGACAGCTGGTGAGTTTCCATGAATAGTTACAGCTGGTGAATTCCCATGAATAGTAACAGCTGGTGAGTTCCCATGAATAGCGACAGCTGGTGAGTTTCCATGAATAGTTACAGCTGGTGAGTTCCCATGAAGAGTGACAGCTGGTGAGTTCCCATGAACAGTGATATCCGATGAGTTCCCATGAATAGTGACATCCAGTGAGTTCCCATGAAAAGTGACAGCTGGTGAGTTCCCATGAAGAGTGACAGCTGGTGAGTTCCCATGAATAGTGACATCCAGTGAGTTCCCATGAATAGTGACATCCGGTGACTTTCCATGAATAGTGACATCCGTTGAGTTCCCATGAATAATGACATTCGGTGAGTTCTCATGAATAGTGACATCCGGTGAGTTCCCATGAATAGTGACATCCAGTGAGTTCCCATGAATAGTGACAGCTGGTGAGTTCCCATGAATAGTGACATCCGGTGAGTTCCCATGAATAGTGACATCCGGTGAGTTCCCATGAATAGTGACAGCTGGTGATGAGTTCCCATCAATAGTGACATCCGGTGAGTTCCCATGAAGAGTGACAGCTGGTGAGTTCCCATGAATAGTGACATCCAGTGAGTTCCCATGAATAGTGACATCCGGTGAGTTTACATGAATAGTGACATCCGGTGAGTTCCCATGAATAATGACATTCGGTGAGTTCCCATGAATAGTGACAGCTGGTGAGTTCCCATTAATAGTGACATCCAGTGAGTTCCCATGAATAGTGACATCCAGTGAGTTCCCATGAAGAGTGACATCCAGTGAGTTCCCATGAATAGTGACATCAAGTGAGTTCCCATGAATAGTGACATCCGGTGAGTTCCCATGAATAGTGACATCCAGTGAGTTCCCATGAAAAGTGACAGCTGGTGAGTTCCCGTGAATAGTGACATCCGGTGAGTTCCCATGAATAGTGACATCCGGTGAGTTCCCATGAATAGTGACATCCGGTGAGTTCCCATGAAGAGTGACATCCATTGAGTTCCCATGAATAGTGACATCCAGTGAGTTCCCATGAATAGTGACATCCGGTGAGTTCCCATGAATAGTGACATCCGGTGAGTTCCCATGAATATCAACAACCTATAAATAGTAGCAATGAGAATAATCCCATGAGTAATGACGCAGTACCCCGATAAATAGTGTTATCCTGTTTCCATTGCACCACTAGAGTGCCCCCTTTGTTAGCAATGATGAAGAAAATCTTAAAGCACGAGACCTCCCATTTTTTAAAGACAGGATGGAGGAACAAGCATATTTTTTGTTCTCTAAGACTCACCCCCAACCTCGCCAAGTCCTTTTTGTGCACCCACAAAGAAATAGTGCCTATAATGAAGCCCCTTATTGAACCCCTACTCAATAAGGGGTGGGTTCCCATGAATAGTGACATCCAGTGAGTTTTCATGAATGGTGACATCTGATGGTTCCCATGAATAGTGACATCTGGTGAGTTCCCTTGAATAGTGACAGCTGGGGAGTTCCCATGAATAGTGACATCCAGTGAGTTCCCATGAATAGTGACAGCTGGTGAGTTCCCATGAGTAGTGACAGCTGGTGAGTTCCCATGAATAGTGACATCCGGTGTGTTCCCATTAATAGTGACATCCGGTGAGTTCCCATGAACAGTGACATCCGGTGAGTTCCCATGAATAGCAACAGCTGGTGAGTTCCCTTGAATAGTGACAGCTTGTGAGTTCCCATGAATAGCGACAGCTAGTGAGTTCCCATGAATAGCGACAGCTGGTGAGTTCCCTTGAATAGTGACAGCTGGTGAGTTTCCATGAATAGTGACATCCGGTGAGTTCCCATGAATAGTGACATCCGGTGAGTTCCCATGAATAGTGACATCCGGTGAGTTCCCATGAATAGTGACAGCTGGTGAGTTCCCATGAATAGTGACAGCTGGTGAGTTCCCATGAATAGTGACATCCGGTGAGTTCCCATGAATAGTGACATCCAGTGAGTTTTCATGAATAGTGACATCTGATGGGTTCCCATGAATAGTGACATCTGGTGAGTTCCCTTGAATAGTGACAGCTGGGGAGTTCCCATGAATAGTGACATCCAGTGAGTTCCCATGAATAGTGACAGCTGGTGAGTTCCCATGAATAGCAACAGCTGGGGAGTTCCCTTGAATAGTGACAGCTGGTGAGTTCCCATGAATGGTGACAGTTTGTGAGTTCCCATGAATAGCGACAGCTGGTGAGTTCCCTTGAATAGTGACAGCTGGTGAGTTCCCATGAATAGCGACAGCTGGTGAGTTCCCATGAATAGCGACAGCTGGTGAGTTCCCATGAATAGTGACAGCTGGTGAGTTCACATGAATAGTGACAGCTGTTGGGTTCACATGAATAGTGACAGCTGGTGATGAGTTCCCATGAATAGTGACAGCTGGTGAGTTCTCATGAATAGTGGCAGCTGGTGAGTTCCCATGAATAGTGACATCCGGTGAGTTCCCATGAATAGTGACATCCGGTGAGTTCCCATGAATAGTGACATCCGGTGAGTTCCCATGAATAGTGAAATCCGGTGAGTTCCCATGAATAGTGACATCCGGTGAGTTCCCATGAATAGCTACAGCTGGTGAGTTCCCTTGAATAGTGACATCCGGTGAGTTCCCATGAATAGTGACATCTGGTGAGTTCCCATGAATAGTGACAGTTCCCATGAAAAGTGACAGCTGGTGAGTTCCCATGAATAGTGACATCCAGTGAGTTCCCATGAATAGTGACAGCTGTTGGGTTCACATGAATAGTGACAGCTGGTGATGAGTTCCCATGAATAGTGACAGCTGGTGAGTTCCCATGAATAGTGGCAGCTGGTGAGTTCCCATGAATAGTGACAGCTGGTGAGTTCCCATGAATAGTGACAGCTGGTGAGTTCCCATGAATAGTGACATCCGGTGAGTTCCCATGAATAGTGACATCCAGTGAGTTTTCATGAATAGTGACATCTGATGGGTTCCCATGAATAGTGACATCTGGTGAGTTCCCTTGAATAGTGACAGCTGGGGAGTTCCCATGAATAGTGACATCCAGTGAGTTCCCATGAATAGTGACAGCTGGTGAGTTCCCATGAATAGCAACAGCTGGGGAATTCCCTTGAATAGTGACAGCTGGTGAGTTCCCATGAATAGCGACAGCTGGTGAGTTCCCATGAATAGCGACAGCTGGTGAGTTCCCATGAATAGTGACAGCTGGTGAGTTCACATGAATAGTGACAGCTGTTGGGTTCACATGAATAGTGACAGATGGTGATGAGTTCCCATGAATAGTGACAGCTGGTGAGTTCCCATGAATAGTGGCAGCTGGTGAGTTCCCATGAATAGTGACATCCGGTGAGTTCCCATGAATAGTGACATCCGGTGAGTTCCCATGAATAGTGACATCCGGTGAGTTCCCATGAATAGTGACATCCGGTGAGTTCCCATGAATAGTGACATCCGGTGAGTTCCCATGAATAGCTACAGCTGGTGAGTTCCCTTGAATAGTGACATCCGGTGAGTTCCCATGAATAGTGACATCTGGTGAGTTCCCATGAATAGTGAGAGTTCCCATGAAAAGTGACAGCTGGTGAGTTCCCATGAATAGTGACATCCAGTGAGTTCCCATGAATAGTGACATCCGGTGAGTTCCCATGAATAGTGACATCCGGTGAGTTCCCATGAACAGTGACATCCGGTGAGTTCCCATGATGAGTGACATCCATTGAGTTCCCATGAATAGTGACATCCGGTGAGTTCTCATGAATAGTGACATCCGGTGAGTACCCATGAATATCAACAACCTATAAATAGTAGCAATGAGAATAATCCCATGAGTAATGACGCAGTACCCGATAAATAGTGTTATCCTGTTTCCCTTGCACCACTAGAGTGCCCCCTTTGTTAGCAATGATGAAGAAAATCTTAATGCACGAGACCTCCCATTTTTTAAAAACAGGATGGAGGAACAAGCATATTTTTTGTTCTCTAAGACTCACCCTCAACCTCGCCAAGTCCTTTTTGTGCACCCACAAAGAAATAGTGCCCATAATGAAGCCCCTTATTGAACCCCTACTCAATAAAGGGTGGGTTCCCATGAATAGTGACATCCAGTGAGTTTTCATGAATAGTGACATCTGATGGGTTCCCATGAATAGTGACATCTGGTGAGTTTCCTTGAATAGTGACAGCTGGGGATTTCCCATGAATAGTGACATCCAGTGAGTTCCCATGAATAGTGACAGCTGGTGAGTTCCCATGAATAGTGACATCCGGTGAGTTCCCATGAATAGCAACAGATGGTGAGTTCCCATGAATAGTGACAGCTTGTGAGTTCCCATGAATAGTGACAGCTGGTGAGTTCCCATGAATAGTGACAGCTGGTGAGTTCCCATGAATAGTGACATCCGGTGAGTTCCCATGAATAGTGACAGCTGGTGAGTTCCCATGAATAGTGACAGCTGGTGAGTTCCCATGAATAGTGACATCCGGTGAGTTCCCATGAATAGTGACAGCTTGTGAGTTCCCATGAATAGCGACAGCTGGTGAGTTCCCTTGAATAGTGACAGCTGGTGAGTTCCCATGAATAGCGACAGCTGGTGAGTTCCCATGAATAGCAACAGCTGGTGAGTTCCCATGAATAGTGACAGCTGGTGAGTTCACATGAATAGTGACAGCTGGTGGGTTCACATGAATAGTGACAGCTGGTGATGAGTTCCCATGAATAGTGACAGCTGGTGAGTTCCCATGAATAGTGACAGCTGGTGAGTTCCCATGAATAGTGACATCCAGTGAGTTCCCATGAATAGTGACATCCGGTGACTTCCCATGAATAGTGACATCCGGTGATTTCCCATGAAGAGTGACATCCATTGAGTTCCCATGAATAGTGACATCCGATGAGTTCCCATGAATAGTGACATCCGATGAGTTCCCATGAATAGTGACATCCAGTGAGTACCCATGAATATCAACAACCTATAAATAGTAGCAATGAGAATAATCCCATGAGTAATGATGCAGTACCCTGATAAATAGTGTTATCCTGTTTCCCTTGCACCACCAGAGTGCCCCCTTTGTTAGCAATGATGAAGAAAATCTTAAAGCACGAGACCTCCCATTTTTTAAAGACAGGATGGAGGAACAAGCATATTTTTGTTCTCTAAGACTCACCCCTAACCTCGCCAAGTCCTTTTTGTGCACCCACAAAGAAATAGTGCCCATAATGAAGCCCCTTATTGAACCCCTACTCAATAAGGGGTGGGTTCCCATGAATAGTGACATCCAGTGAGTTTTCATGAATGGTGACATCTGATGGTTCCCATGAATAGTGACATCTGGTGAGTTCCCTTGAATAGTGACAGCTGGGGAGTTCCCATGAATAGTGACATCCAGTGAGTTCCCATGAATAGTGACAGCTGGTGAGTTCCCATGAGTAGTGACAGCTGGTGAGTTCCCATGAATAGTGACATCCGGTGTGTTCCCATTGTCAGGCAAAAGGTATTTTTGCCCGAGTTTCATAAATGAGAGATGTTTTTAAAAAAGAAAACCCCCCCACCCCCTATCCGTTTGTAAGAAGACATAGAGAACTGCAGTGCTGACCCCCACCCTAAGAATTTTTATTAGCGTCGTAAACTCTCAGTGTAGCACAGCTTCTAGCTCAAACTAGATTATTCCCTCCAAAATTGCCATTGTTTAAAAGCTTGTACAGTTAATGTAGAATTTAAAAAACGCACATGACGGTTACTAATCCAGGGAACAAATTTTTGGAATGTTCACATCTGCCTGGTTACAAAGATATATTTTTCATAACTGAGATACCCCCAGAAATCGAGGAATTGGTTTCTTAGCTTCTGAGCATCATAGAGAGGTCCTGTTTAATATCCATCTGCATGAAAATTAGTGACGGCCAACATGATGTCTCCATCTTGGATGTGGGACCCCCCCACACCAAGATATGAAATCTGAAGGTTTCTATGTTCTATGCAGCTGGGCGGTTTCACAAAACCGAGCCCCCGTGTGAGGTAGACAAAATGGGCGGTTCCTAATAATTTGGCCCTGTTACTAAAAAGCAAATCGGCCATTTTCAGGTCATTCTTCTTAGGGACGTCGAACGCACGCACATCACGCGGCGTAAGAAGAATCACCTCTAATTTCCGGGGAGCCGTCCCCCCCACAGAATCTGAGACCATCACCTTGTGAAGCAGGTTTTGCTATTACTTATCCCTTTTATTTTAATAACTGTTGATGCATACATGTAAATTGTCTCCTTTATAATATCTTGCATATATTTTGTAAACACTGCCCCCCTTTTGGGAGTAAATCATTAATTATTTACCAGTTTCTTTCTTCTTGTCCTATGTCGAGCAAACACGTTCCTCACTCGCTAATTCACGTAACCTACCAGGTACCCGATCCACCTGTTAAGCGATCGGTGGTGGCAGTATACCAGTATTTATGTGATATTGTGGTTTGAGGGTGGCTGGTCGGAGGTATATATACGTTCCTGGAAGGAACTGGTGGTATATATACGTCCTGTCACATCACGTGCCGCAATAGTCGACATAAATTAGAGCAGCGGCACCCGTGCTTATCCTCTGTCAATACCGTGTTTGACCAGCAGGATAAGGGGGCGCCAGAGAGCTGCAAGGTCTGACCCAAGAGTGGGTGTTGTTTTCATGACACCCATTAATAGTGACATCCGGTGAGTTCCCATGAACAGTGACATCCGGTGAGTTCCCATGAATAGCAACAGCTGGTGAGTTCCCTTGAATAGTGACAGCTTGTGAGTTCCCATGAATAGCAACAGCTAGTGAGTTCCCATGAATAGCGACAGCTGGTGAGTTCCCTTGAATAGTGACAGCTGGTGAGTTCCCATGAATAGTGACATCCGGTGAGTTCCCATGAATAGTGACATCCGGTGAGTTCCCATGAATAGTGACAGCTGGTGAGTTCCCATGAATAGTGACATCCGGTGAGTTCCCATGAATAGTGACATCCAGTGAGTTCCCATGAATAGTGACAGCTGGTGAGTTACCATGAATAGCGACAGCTGGTGAGTTCCCTTGAATAGTGACAGCTGGTGAGTTCCCATGAATAGTGGCAGCTGGTGAGTTCCCATGAATAGTGACATCCGGTGAGTTCCCATGAATAGTGACAGCTGGTGAGTTACCATGAATAGCGACAGCTGGTGAGTTCCCTTGAATAGTGACAGCTGGTGAGTTCCCATGAATAGTGACATCCGGTGAGTTCCCATGAATAGTGACATCCGGTGAGTTCCCATGAATAGTGACATCCGGTGAGTTCCCATGAATAGTGACATCAAGTGAGTTCCCATGAATAGTGACATCCGGTGAGTTCCCATGAATAGTGACATCCGGTGAGTTCCCATGAATAGTGACATTCGGTGAGTTCCCATGAATAGTGACATCAAGTGAGTTCCCATGAATAGCGACAGCTGGTGAGTTCCCTTGAATAGTGACATCTGGTGAGTTCCCATGAATAGTGAGAGTTCCCATGAAAAGTGACAGCTGGTGAGTTCCCATGAATAGTGACATCCAGTGAGTTCCCATGAATAGTGACATCCGGTGAGTTCCCATGAATAGTGACATCCGGTGAGTTCCCATGAAGAGTGACATCCATTGAGTTCCCATGAATAGTGACATCCGGTGAGTTCCCATGAATAGTGACATCCGGTGAGTACCCATGAATATCAACAACCTATAAATAGTAGCAATGAGAATAATCCCATGAGTAATGACGCAGTACCCGATAAATAGTTTTATCCTGTTCCCCTTGCACCACTAGAGTGCCCCCTTTGTTAGCAATGATGAAGAAAATCTTAATGCACGAGACCTCCCATTTTTTAAAAACAGGATGGAGGAACAAGCATATTTTTTGTTCTCTAAGACTCACCCTAACCTCGCCAAGTCCTTTTTGTGCACCCACAAAGAAATAGTGCCCATAATGAAGCCCCTTATTGAACTCCTACTCAATAAGGGGTGGGTTCCCATGAACAGTGACATCCAGTGAGTTTTCATGAATAGTGACATCTGATGGGTTCCCATGAATAGTGACATCTGGTGAGTTCCCTTGAATAGTGACAGCTGGGGAGTTCCCTTGAATAGTGACATCCAGTGAGTTCCCATGAATAGTGACAGCTGGTGAGTTCCCATGAATAGTGACATCCGGTGAGTTCCCATGAATAGCAACAGATGGTGAGTTCCCATGAATAGTGACAGCTTGTGAGTTCCCATGAATAGTGACAGCTGGTGAGTTCCCATGAATAGTGACAGCTGGTGAGTTCCCATGAATAGTGACATCCGGTGAGTTCCCATGAATAGTGACAGCTGGTGAGTTCCCATGAATAGTGACAGCTGGTGAGTTCCCATGAATAGTGACATCCGGTGAGTTCCCATGAATAGTGACAGCTTGTGAGTTCCCATGAATAGCGACAGCTGGTGAGTTCCCTTGAATAGTGACAGCTGGTGAGTTCCCATGAATAGCGACAGCTGGTGAGTTCCCATGAATAGCAACAGCTGGTGAGTTCCCATGAATAGTGACAGCTGGTGAGTTCACATGAATAGTGACAGCTGGTGGGTTCACATGAATAGTGACAGCTGGTGATGAGTTCCCATGAATAGTGACAGCTGGTGAGTTCCCATGAATAGTGACAGCTGGTGAGTTCCCATGAATAGTGACATCCAGTGAGTTCCCATGAATAGTGACATCCGGTGAGTTCCCATGAATAGTGACATCCGGTGATTTCCCATGAAGAGTGACATCCATTGAGTTCCCATGAATAGTGACATCCGATGAGTTCCCATGAATAGTGACATCCAGTGAGTACCCATGAATATCAACAACCTATAAATAGTAGCAATGAGAATAATCCCATGAGTAATGATGCAGTACCCGATAAATAGTGTTATCCTGTTTCCATTGCACCACCAGAGTGCCCCCTTTGTTAGCAATGATGAAGAAAATCTTAAAGCACGAGACCTCCCATTTTTTAAAGACAGGATGGAGGAACAAGCATATTTTTGTTCTCTAAGACTCACCCCTAACCTCGCCAAGTCCTTTTTGTGCACCCACAAAGAAATAGTGCCCATAATGAAGCCCCTTATTGAACCCCTACTCAATAAGGGGTGGGTTCCCATGAATAGTGACATCCAGTGAGTTTTCATGAATGGTGACATCTGATGGTTCCCATGAATAGTGACATCTGGTGAGTTCCCTTGAATAGTGACAGCTGGGGAGTTCCCATGAATAGTGACATCCAGTGAGTTCTCATGAATAGTGACAGCTGGTGAGTTCCCATGAGTAGTGACAGCTGGTGAGTTCCCATGAATAGTGACATCCGGTGTGTTCCCATTGTCAGGCAAAAGGTATTTTTGCCCGAGTTTCATAAATGAGAGATGTTTTTAAAAAAGAAAACCCCCCCACCCCCTATCCGTTTGTAAGAAGACATAGAGAACTGCAGTGCTGACCCCCACCCTAAGAATTTTTATTAGCGTCGTAAACTCTCAGTGTAGCACAGCTTCTAGCTCAAACTAGATTATTCCCTCCAAAATTGCCATTGTTTAAAAGCTTGTACAGTTAATGTAGAATTTAAAAAACGCACATGACGGTTACTAATCCAGGGAACAAATTTTTGGAATGTTCACATCTGCCTGGTTACAAAGATATATTTTTCATAACTGAGATACCCCCAGAAATCGAGGAATTGGTTTCTTAGCTTCTGAGCATCATAGAGAGGTCCTGTTTAATATCCATCTGCATGAAAATTAGTGACGGCCAACATGATGTCTCCATCTTGGATGTGGGACCCCCCCACACCAAGATATGAAATCTGAAGGTTTCTATGTTCTATGCAGCTGGGCGGTTTCACAAAACCGAGCCCCCGTGTGAGGTAGACAAAATGGGCGGTTCCTAATAATTTGGCCCTGTTACTAAAAAGCAAATCGGCCATTTTCAGGTCATTCTTCTTAGGGACGTCGAACGCACGCACATCACGCGGCGTAAGAAGAATCACCTCTAATTTCCGGGGAGCCGTCCCCCCCACAGAATCTGAGACCATCACCTTGTGAAGCAGGTTTTGCTATTACTCATCCCTTTTATTTTAATAACTGTTGATGCATACATGTAAATTGTCTCCTTTATAATATCTTGTATATATTTTGTAAACACTGCCCCCCTTTTGGGAGTAAATCATTAATTATTTACCAGTTTCTTTCTTCTTGTCCTATGTCGAGCAAACACGTTCCTCACCCGCTAATTCACGTTACCTACCAGGTACCCGATCCACCTGTTAAGCGATCGGTGGTGGCAGTATACCAGTATTTATGTGATATTGTGGTTTGAGGGTGGCTGGTCGGAGGTATATATACGTTCCTGGAAGGAACTGGTGGTATATATACGTCCTGTCACATCACGTGCCGCAATAGTCGACATAAATTAGAGCAGCGGCACCCGTGCTTATCCTCTGTCAATACCGTGTTTGACCAGCAGGATAAGGGGGCGCCAGAGAGCTGCAAGGTCTGACCCAAGAGTGGGTGTTGTTTTCATGACACCCATTAATAGTGACATCCGGTGAGTTCCCATGAACAGTGACATCCGGTGAGTTCCCATGAATAGCAACAGCTGGTGAGTTCCCTTGAATAGTGACAGCTTGTGAGTTCCCATGAATAGCAACAGCTAGTGAGTTCCCATGAATAGCGACAGCTGGTGAGTTCCCTTGAATAGTGACAGCTGGTGAGTTCCCATGAATAGTGACATCCGGTGAGTTCCCATGAATAGTGACATCCGGTGAGTTCCCATGAATAGTGACAGCTGGTGAGTTCCCATGAATAGTGACATCCGGTGAGTTCCCATGAATAGTGACATCCAGTGAGTTCCCATGAATAGTGACAGCTGGTGAGTTACCATGAATAGCGACAGCTGGTGAGTTCCCTTGAATAGTGACAGCTGGTGAGTTCCCATGAATAGTGGCAGCTGGTGAGTTCCCATGAATAGTGACATCCGGTGAGTTCCCATGAATAGTGACAGCCGGTGAGTTCCCTTGAATAGTGACATCCGGTGAGTTCCCATGAATAGTGACATCCGGTGAGTTCCCATGAATAGTGACATCCGGTGAGTTCCCATGAATAGTGACATCAAGTGAGTTCCCATGAATAGCGACAGCTGGTGAGTTCCCTTGAATAGTGACATCTGGTGAGTTCCCATGAATAGTGAGAGTTCCCATGAAAAGTGACAGCTGGTGAGTTCCCATGAATAGTGACATCCAGTGAGTTCCCATGAATAGTGACATCCGGTGAGTTCCCATGAATAGTGACATCCGGTGAGTTCCCATGAAGAGTGACATCCATTGAGTTCCCATGAATAGTGACATCCGGTGAGTTCCCATGAATAGTGACATCCAGTGAGTACCCATGAATATCAACAACCTATAAATAGTAGCAATGAGAATAATCCCATGAGTAATGACGCAGTACCCGATAAATAGTTTTATCCTGTTCCCCTTGCACCACTAGAGTGCCCCCTTTGTTAGCAATGATGAAGAAAATCTTAATGCACGAGACCTCCCATTTTTTAAAAACAGGATGGAGGAACAAGCATATTTTTTGTTCTCTAAGACTCACCCCTAACCTCGCCAAGTCCTTTTTGTGCACCCACAAAGAAATAGTGCCCATAATGAAGCCCCTTATTGAACTCCTACTCAATAAGGGGTGGGTTCCGATGAACAGTGACATCCAGTGAGTTTTCATGAATAGTGACATCTGATGGGTTCCCATGAATAGTGACATCTGGTGAGTTCCCTTGAATAGTGACAGCTGGGGAGTTCCCTTGAATAGTGACATCCAGTGAGTTCCCATGAATAGTGACAGCTGGTGAGTTCCCATGAATAGTGACAGCTGGTGAGTTCCCATGAATAGTGACATCCGGTGAGTTCCCATGAATAGCGACAGCTGGTGAGTTCCCATGAATAGTGACAGCTTGTGAGTTCCCATGAATAGTGACAGCTGGTGAGTTCCCATGAATAGTGACAGCTGGTGAGTTCCCATGAATAGTGACATCCGGTGAGTTCCCATGAATAGTGACAGCTGGTGAGTTCCCATGAATAGTGACAGCTGGTGAGTTCCCATGAATAGTGACATCCGGTGAGTTCCCATGAATAGTGACAGCTTGTGAGTTCCCATGAATATCGACAGCTGGTGAGTTCCCTTGAATAGTGACAGCTGGTGAGTTCCCATGAATAGCGACAGCTGGTGAGTTCCCATGAATAGCAACAGCTGGTGAGTTCCCATGAATAGTGACAGCTGGTGAGTTCACATGAATAGTGACAGCTGGTGGGTTCACATGAATAGTGACAGCTGGTGATGAGTTCCCATGAATAGTGACAGCTGGTGAGTTCCCATGAATAGTGACAGCTGGTGAGTTCCCATGAATAGTGACATCCGTTGAGTTCCCATGAATAGTGACATCCGGTGAGTTCCCATGAATAGTGACATTCGGTGAGTTCCCATGAATAGTGACATCCGGTGAGCTCCCATGAATAGCGACAGCTGGTGAGTTCCCTTGAATAGTGACATCCGGTGAGTTCCCATGAATAGTGACATCCGGTGAGTTCCCATGAATAGTGACATCCGGTGAGTTCCCATGAAGAGTGACATCCATTGAGTTCCCATGAATAGTGACATCCGGTGAGTTCCCATGAATAGTGACATCCGGTGAGTACCCATGAATATCAACAACCTATAAATAGTAGCAATGAGAATAATCCCATGAGTAATGACGCAGTACCCCGATAAATAGTGTTATCCTGTTTCCCTTGCACCACCAGAGTGCCCCCTTTGTTAGCAATGATGAAGAAAATCTTAAAGCACGAGACCTCCCATTTTTTAAAGACAGGATGGAGGAACAAGCATATTTTTTGTTCTCTAAGACTTACCCCCAACCTCGCCAAGTCCTTTTTGTGCACCCACAAAGAAATAGTGCCCATAATGAAGCCCCTTATTGAACCCCTACTCAATAAGGGGTGGGTTCCCATGAATAGTGACATCCAGTGAGTTTTCATGAATAGTGACATCTGATGGGTTCCCATGAATAGTGACATCTGGTGAGTTCCCTTGAATAGTGACAGCTGGGGAGTTCCCATGAATAGTGACATCCAGTGAGTTCCCATGAATAGTGACAGCTGGTGAGTTCCCATGAATAGTGACAGCTGGTGAGTTCCCATGAATAGTGACATCCGGTGAGTTCCCATGAATAGTGACATCCGGTGAGTTCCCATGAATAGCAACAGCTGGTGAGTTCCCTTGAGTAGTGACAGCTTGTGAGTTCCCATGAATAGCGACAGCTGGTGAGTTCCCTTGAATAGTGACATCCGGTGAGTTTCCATGAATAGCGACAGCTGGTGAGTTCCCTTGAATAGTGACATCCAGTGAGTTCCGATGAATAGCGACAGCTGGTGAGTTCCCTTGAATAGTGACATCCGGTGAGTTCCCATGAATAGCGACAGCTGGTGAGTTCCCATGAATAGTGACAGCTGGTGAGTTCCCATGAATAGTGACATCCGGTGAGTTCCCATGATTAGTGACATCCGGTGAGTTCCCATGAATAGTGACAGCAGGTGAGTTCCCATGAATAGTGACAGCTGGTGAGTTCCCATGAATAGTGACATCCGGTGAGTTCCCATGAATAGTGACAGCTGGTGAGTTCCCATGGATAGTGACATCCGGTGAGTTCCCATGAATAGTGACAGCTGGTGAGTTCCCATGAATATTGACATCCGGTGAGTTCCCATGAATAGCGACAGCTGGTGAGTTCCCTTGAATAGTGACATCCGGTGAGTTCCCATGAATAGTGACATCCGGTGAGTTCCCATGAATAGTGACATCCCGTGAGTTCCCATGAATAGTGACATCCGGTGAATTCCCATGAATAGTGACATCCGGTGAGTTCCCTTGAATAGTGACATCCGGTGAGTTCCCATGAATAGCAACAGCTGGTGAGTTCCCTTGAGTAGTGACAGCTTGTGAGTTCCCATGAATAGCGACAGCTGGTGAGTTCCCTTGAATAGTGACATCCGGTGAGTTCCCATGAATAGCGACAGCTGGTGAGTTCCCTTGAATAGTGACATCCAGTGAGTTCCCATGAATAGCGACAGCTGGTGAGTTCCCTTGAATAGTGACATCCGGTGAGTTCCCATGAATAGCGACAGCTGGTGAGTTCCCATGAATAGTGACAGCTGGTGAGTTCCCATGAATAGTGACATCCGGTGAGTTCCCATGATTAGTGACATCCGGTGAGTTCCCATGAATAGTGACAGCAGGTGAGTTCCCATGAATAGTGACATCCGGTGAGTTCCCTTGAATAGTGACATCCGGTGAGTTCCCATGAATAGTGACAGCTGGTGAGTTCCCATGAATAGTGACATCCGGTGAGTTCCCATGAATAGTGACAGCTGGTGAGTTCCCATGGATAGTGACATCCGGTGAGTTCCCATGAATAGTGACAGCTGGTGAGTTCCCATGAATATTGACATCTGGTGAGTTCCCATGAATAGCGACAGCTGGTGAGTTCCCTTGAATAGTGACATCCGGTGAGTTCCCATGAATAGTGACATCCAGTGAGTTCCCATGAATAGCGACAGCTGGTGAGTTCCCTTGAATAGTGACATCCGGTGAGTTCCTATGAATAGCGACAGCTGGTGAGTTCCCATGAATAGTGACAGCTGGTGAGTTCCCATGAATAGTGACATCCGGTGAGTTCCCATGATTAGTGACATCCGGTGAGTTCCCATGAATAGTGACAGCAGGTGAGTTCCCATGAATAGTGACATCCGGTGAGTTCCCTTGAATAGTGACATCCGGTGAGTTCCCATGAATAGTGACAGCTGGTGAGTTCCCATGAATAGTGACATCCGGTGAGTTCCCATGAATAGTGACATCCGGTGAGTTCCCATGGATAGTGACATCCGGTGAGTTCCCATGAATAGTGACAGCTGGTGAGTTCCCATGAATATTGACATCCGGTGAGTTCCCATGAATAGCGACAGCTGGTGAGTTCCCTTGAATAGTGACATCTGGTGAGTTCCCATGAATAGTGACATCCGGTGAGTTCCCATGAATAGTGACATCCCGTGAGTTCCCATGAATAGTGACATCCGGTGAATTCCCATGAATAGTGACATCCGGTGAGTTCCCTTGAATAGGGACATCCGGTGAGTTCCCTTGAATAGTGACATCCGGTGAGTTCCCTTGAATAGGGACATCTGGTTCCCTTGAATAGTGACAACTTATAAATTCTAGCAATGAGAATAACCCCATCAGTAATGACTCAGTGCTCCGATAAAGTGTTATCCTGTTTCCCGTGCACCACCAGAGTGCCCCCCTTTTTTAGCAATGATGAAAAAAATCTAAAAGCACGACACCTCCCAATTTTTAAAGGCAGGATGGAGGGAGAAACAAGCAATCTTTTAGTTCTCTAAGACACCCCTAACCTCGCCAACTACTTTTTGTGCACTCACACAAATAGTGCCATTAATGAAGCCCCTTATTGAACCCACACTCTATCATACCCCTTTCATGACCCCCACTCATTATGATGCCCCAAAAGTGCCCCACACACAGTGTAATGTCCCCATAGCGCTCCCTCAAAGTGCCTTTCATACATTATGATGTCCCCAAAGTGCCCCACATACAGTTTATACTGAGACATATTGTCACATTCGTCACCCCTGCAGGGTAATTACTGACATCTGGGAATGTCTCGCTGGATCTGGGATGGTTGGGAGGGATGATCATTGGTACAAGTGAATATAAGACACTTTGTAATATACTTTATCAGAGAAATCTGCGTCTTCCTCCGCTTACAAACCACTTCTTCTCCTCTCCCGTCCTTCTCAAGTCATTATTTACTGTGAAAAAACTGCTAAAAATCTGTCTTAGTCAAAACAAGATGGACTACAGGAACATTGAGGGATCAGATTACAGCTGCCTAATGAAGTCTATGGAAATGGGGGGACAGAAGGCGTGAGGAGCACAGAGAGACACACAGATCGTGTTGCTGCTTTCTAGTTAGTGTTTTTCTTAGCTTATTGCTGGATTCACAGCTACGCTGCTGAGTACTGCTCTATGATGTCCTCCATGCTGCTGCTTCTGAACATGTGCAACATTGAGACAGGAGAGCAGGAATCCCACAAGTCTGTGTGTGCTGTGTATGGGAGACATCATAGCAGCTAATATTCACCCACTAGCTCAGAGACAACTGAAAAACAGAGATAGAGCCTGCAGAAAGCTGGTGAAAAATGCATGATACAAGTCATATAATGTCCATAAATAATGATATTCCTCAAGCAAACACTTTGCAACCTAATCTGAAAAGTCACCTGAAACAACAGGTACGATTTGAATTAATTTTAACTAAGCCTCCAATGATAATCCACCACTTCGCTAGCCCCAGCCCCCTCAGTCCTCGCCATTTCTTTGTTTTTTTGCAGTCACCTCTGACAATTTGGCTTACAAAAAAAAAAGAAAAGATCTACTTGTTAATTTTCGAACAATATCCCAATTTCGGTGGTAATAAAGATAATTATGAACATTCCGATAGAAACATGAAAAGCCGCAAGATACAACATAACAATATCCATGTTTTATAGAACAATCAGCCGGTCCCCGGGGGAAAACACAACCGCCATTGATACATTTGTCATTGTGGTAATGAAATATTTCACATTAGGCGCTGAGAGGCCTTATTGCATTTTAATGATTCACTACTAGAGGTAAATGATTCCTCCTAATTGATATGACCTTAGCCGGCGTTTAACTCCTGCCGCTGTAATATGCGAGATGAATGCAAACGTGGAGAGGGGGGGAGCAATCATCAGCTCGATAGAAGACAAGATACAGAGCAACGAGCCTGAGAATTATGGATAATTCTGTTCTACCAATTAACACATGTTCACATCACAACTTCAATAGCTTTCAAGTGATGTATTCATGTTATATTGTATACTCCAGTCACTTTCCAAAAAAAAAAAAAAAAACACTCGACAGGTTCATGAACTGATACACATGTGCGCAGGTTCTATGCGGCCATTTCACTTCAATAGAGAGGAACTGCAACCTCCTGTACCAGTCGCCGTCACATTGTGTTCAAGATTATTGTAATTGTTCTTGTATGTATACCCCTTCTTCACATGTAAAGTGCCATGGAATAAATGGCTCTATAATAATAAATAATAATAATAAAACTGCAATACCATAATTAACCTTTGGATAAGTGTGGCAGTATGCTCACAATACTGTGCAAATGACATTTTCATGTATAGGTCAGTCTTCCCGATGTCTCCATGCTGGAGGCTGTAGTGTGGTAGAAAAAGTCATTTCTTATAATTTCCGCAGAGGTTACAGAGTGTTGGAGCTCCGTGTTACAATTCATAATTTACCAATAGAAACTGGGAAGTAGCAATATCTGTGCATACATCACTTATTTACAGGGGTAGTTTAAAAGTAGAACATTCCGTACCTACATCATCTACAGGCGGAGACAAGGAGGCAGTACTAGCTGTACTTACCTCATTTACAGGTAGAATCAGGGAGGCAGTATTATATATTCCCTACATCATTTACATATAGAGACAAGGAAGCTGTACTTTCTGTGCCCATATCACTTGCATGGAGAGACAGAGAGGCAGTAAAATATGTGCCTACATTCTTTACAGAGTGAGACAATGAAGTGGTACTTTAATGGGGACAGAGAGAATGATGATGATGTCTGGAAAGCGCTGTGGAATTAGTGGCACTAAATAAGTGAGTAAAATAAATCTACAACATATATAGAAAGAAACAAGTGTGCAGAACTTTATATGCCCATATCATTTACAGGGAGGAAAACCTATCTGTCCATAACTGTCATGCATCTGGGTTTGAACCCTTGAGCCTGTGTTTTGTGGTCAGCTTTTCTGTCCACCTATCAACCTATCTGTCCATAACTGTCATGCATCTGGGTTTGAACCCTTGAGCCTGTGCTTTGTGGTCAGCTTTTCTGTCCACCTATCCACAGCAGATACACCTTTTCTCCAGGTGTTTAGTTTCTGTGGTCTTTGCTTCTGTCTTTTTAGAGTAACAGGTGTTTTTATTTACTCATTTGACTGCCCTATCACTTTTTGGGTGCAGCTTTACATACCTTCCCCCTGCTGGCATTTCCTACTGGTGATAGTCTCATTTGGATGTCCAGCCATACTACTGTAGTTTAAGTCAGTCAGTGAAAGACCAGCTAGGGTTTATCTCTCTGCTGTTTATGTTCTTTACCCTGCACCTATTTTCTGTTCCTTTTTAGGAAGTAGGTGGTTTATCCTCTAACAGTTCATATTCAATCATTTACTTTGTATTTCGTGGTTTGTTTTACTCACTCTGGGATCTTTCCTTTTTCAGCACACTTTCCCTTCTGTAGGTAATTTACACTCTGCTCTGCCCTCCGGTTCTTTAGGAGGATCGTGAAGAGCTCGATGGCCTTTCAGGCAGCATAGGTTCAAGTTGCCATCATCTAGTCTGTGGCTAGGGCTATCTTGGCTCACGCAGGAACCACTAGGTACTGCGGGGTCAGGATCTCTAGGCTGTACAGGAACCGGCATAGTCAGTTGCAGTTTTCAGTGTGTTACCTATTTTCCCAAGTGAGTTGCTACAATATCATAACAATAATTTACAGAGAGAGACAAGGAAGCAGCATTACAGGTGGAAGCATACACTAGTAGTCAGAGGTTTATTATTCATGAATCTTTAAAGGGAACCTGTCAGCAGGATTTTGCTCAGTAAACTCCAGGCAGTGTCATGTTGGGGCTCCTGCACTGATTAATATGATACCTGAGGCGAATCAGTCATGTGGTTCTTGTGTAATCAGTGTTTGCAGTATTGAGTTAATGATCTGCTCGTGCTCTGGGGCCGGACTGTAGATGGGTCTCATCCTGGTGCTCCAGGGCAGATCATCAAGAGAAGACCACAGGCCGCCCCAAGCACAAATGTGTTCTCATCATAGAGACAGGCAGAGACAGCCAGTGAGGGAGAGAGACAGACAGCCAAAAATACAGATAGACAAACAGACAGATAGACAGCTAGAAAGGGAGAGAGACAGCCAGCCAAAGAAACAGCCAGTGAGGAAGAGAGACAGACAGCCAGAGACAGAGAGACAGCCAGCGAGGGAGAGAGACAGGCAGCCAGGGAGGGAGAGACAGAGAAACAGCCAGTGAGGAAGAGAGACAGACAGAGACAGAGAGACAGCCAGTGAGGAAGAGAGACAGACAGCCAGAGAGGAAGAGAGACAGCCAGCCAGTGAGGAAGAGAGACAGATAGACAAAAAGACAGATAGACAACCAGACAGATAGACAGCCAGAGAGGGAGAGAGGCAGAAAGACAGTCAGAGAGCGAGTGAGACAGATAGACAGCCAGAGAGCGAGACAGCCAGAGACAGATAAACAGCCAGAGACAGAGAGACAGATAGACAGCCAGAAACAGATAGAGATAAAGCCAGAGACAGACATCCAGAAACAGAGAGACACACAGAGAGATAGAGACAGCCAGAGACATAGAGACAGTAAGAGACTGAGAGACAGACAGAGGCAGAGAGACAGCCAGAGACAGATAGACAGCCAGAGACAGAGAGACTCATAGACAGCCAGAGACAAATAGACAGCCAGAGACAGAGAGGCTGCCGGAGACTACCAGAGACAGCCAGAGACAGATAGACAACCAGACACAGAGAGAGAGCCAGAGACAGATAGACAACCAGAGACAGATTGAGAGAGAGACAGCCAGAGACAGAAAGACAGATAGAGACAGGGAGACAGCCAGAAATAGAGACACAGCCAGCCAGAGAGAGACAAGGAAATAGAGTCTCTGTCTCTGGCTGTCTCTGTTTCTGGCTGTCTCTGTGTCTGGCTGTCTCTCAGTCTCTGTCTTTCTGTCTCTGGCTGTCTCTCCCTCTCTGGCTGTCTATCTGTCTCTCTCCCTCTCTGGCTGTCTCTCCTTCTCTGGCTGTTTATCTGTCTCTCTGTCTCTGGCTGTCTATCTGTCTCCCTCTCTGGCTGTCTATCTATCTTTCTGGCTGGCTGTCTCTCTCTCTCTGGCTGTCTATCTATCTTTCAGGCTGGCTGTCTCTCTCCCTCTCTGGCTGTCTCTGGCTGTCTGTCTCTCTCCCTCTCTGGCTGTCTCTCCCTCTCTGGCTGTCTGTCTCTCCGTCTCTGGCTGTCTGTCTCTCCCTCTCTGGCTGCCTGTCTCTCTCCCTCTCTGGCTGCCTGTCTCTCTCCTTCTCTGGCTGTCTGTCCCTCCCTCTCTGGCTGCCTGTCTCTCTCCTTCTCTGGCTGTCTGTCTCTCCCTCTCTGGCTGCCTGTCTCTCTCCTTCTCTGGCTGTCTCTCTCCCTCTCTGGCTGTCTCTCTATCTCTGGCTGTCTGTCTCTCCCTCTCTGGCTGTCTCTCTGTCTCTGGCTGTCTCTGGCTGTCTCTCCCTCTCTGGCTGTCTGTCTCTGGCTGTCTGTCTCTACCTCTCTGGCTCTCCCTCTCTGGCTGTCTCTATGATAAGACCATACTTGTCTTCGGGGCGGCCGGTGGTCTTCTCTTGATGATCTGCGCTGGAGCACCAGGATGAGACCCATCTACGGTTCGGCGCGGAGCACGGGCCGATCATTAACACTGCAGACACTGATTACACAAGAACCACAAGACGGATTTATTCACCTCAGGTATCATATTAATCAGTGCAGCAGCCCCAACATGACACTGCCTGGAGTTTACTGAGCAAAATCCTGCTGACAGGTTCCCTTTAAATATTGGACATTCACTTTAATAATAGTTTTGTTGCTGAATTACCAAACCTAAGATGTCTGCGTCGTTACATCTCATCCTTGCAAACTATTAATTCCTAAATGACGATACAAGCCAATGTCTCCCAATCGCTTCTCCATCCCCCATGAGACGGGGCTGGTTTATATCAGTAGGTAAATAGCACAATATTTTCCCGTCAGCCCAGCGTGCGATCTGTAATGTTTCCATTATGTGCCCGTTCTATTAGCTGGCGCCCTGATACGACATTGCTCTGTTCGGCATAAATACATATTTGGAGGAATAAGTTTGTCTTAGTTCTGAATTCATTGAGCAGGAAGCGCTTATTACGGATCTTCCCCGCTGTCCCGCCGAGTCACTCCGATCCTTCAATCGCTAAGCCCTATTGATTGGAGAGAATCGTTCAGGATGCGCTGCCTCCATCCTATTTTGTCAGATTGCAATAATTACTGCAGGAATAGTCAAGTGCAGCTCACGCTGGTCGCGTCCCATGCTGTTCCTTCGAGTGCTCTCGTAATTCAAAGATCCACCATTTCCTCCTCTCAAGGCAACCAATTTTCTTAACAACTCTCAGCATCCCAGACTTGTCACTTTTACTTTAATAGCCAAGTCTTCTGTTCGGAAATATCATCGTAGAATGTTCTAAATAGCGGAACGATACAATAGAATCCGCAGTCCCGTTCTGGAGTCTTCGTGATCCTGGTAGGTGGCGTTCAGGCGCTGACGTTGATGAAGGATTGGGAAATTTCATCTCTCCACCGGGGATCTGTCGTCCTCAGAAAACCAGAAGAGACGAACCAACATATTCTTTGCACGCTGGGTTTATTTGCTTCGTGCAAAGCTCAAGGCTCAGAACAAATCCGCGCAAGAACATTGTATCACTCACTTTTACCAAAAAGTCGTAAATTCTCAAGCGAAATATTTAAAGTGGCTCTACAGCTAAAAACAGCGGGAAAAGGATGGGGTTAGAGGGGTGTTCCACTTTGAACAAGGACTTTTACTTAGAAACATCCCTGATGATAATAAGCTGATCACAGGCGGATTGCTGCGACACCCAGTGATTAGCTGAAATCTATACCGCAGTCAGACACCGAGTGTATTGCAGCATCTAGAGGTGAATGGAAGAATTACACAGTTGTCATTGAAATGACTCATCTCCCCATGTTATGAAAATGTGTCCACCATTCACAATAGGTGATATCACAGCTCACCTCCTCCTCCTGTACAATGACTGATAACACCTCTATATACAGTAGATAACACAGGATCCACCATTCACAAAAGGTGATATCACAGCTCACCTCCTCCTCCTGTACAATGACTGATAACACCTCTATATACAGTAGATAAAGCAGGATCCACCATTCACAATAGGTGATGTCACAGCTCACCTCCTCATCCTGTACAATGACTGATAACACCTCTATATACAGTAGATAACACAGGATCCACCATTCACAATAGGTGATATCACAGCTCACCTCCTCCTGTACAATGACTGATAACACCTCTATATACAGTAGATAAAGCAGGATCCACCATTCACAATAGGTGATGTCACAGCTCACCTCCTCCTCCTGTACAATGACAGATAACACCTCTATATACAGTAGATAAAGCAGGATCCACCATTCACAATAGGTGATATCACAACTCACCTCCTCCTCCTGTACAATAACTGATAACACCTCTATATACAGTAGATAACACAGGATCCACCATTCACAATAGGTGATGTCACAGCTCACCTCCTCCTCCTCCTGTACAATTTGATAACACCTCTATATACAGTAGATAACACATGATCCACCATTCACTATAGGTGATGTCACAGTTCACCTCCTCCTCCTGTACAATGACTGATGACACCTCTATATACAGTAGATAACACAGGATCCATCATTCACAATAGGTGATGTCACAGCTCACCTCCTCCTCCACCTGTACAATGACTGATAACACCTCTATATACAGGAGATAACACAGGATCCACCATTCACAATAGGTGATGTCACAGCTCACCTCCTCCTCCACCTGTACAATGACTGATAACACCTGTATATACAGTAGATAACACAGGATCCACCATTCACAATAGGTGATGTCACAGCTCACCTCCTCCCCCTCCTGTACAATAACTGATAACACCTCTATATACAGTAGATAACACAGGATCCACCATTCACAATAGGTGATGTCACAGCTCACCTCCTCCTGTACAATGACTGATAACACCTCTATATACAGAACATAATACAAGATCCACCATTCACAATAGGTGATGTCACAGCTTACCTCCTCCTCCTCCTGTACAATGACTGATAACACCTCTATATACAGTAGATAACACATGATCCACCATTCACTATAGGTGATGTCACAGCTCACCTCCTCCTCCTGTACAAGGACTGATAACACCTCTATATACAGTAGATAACAGGATCCACCATTCACAATAGGTGATGTCACAGCTCACCTCCTCCTGTACAAGGACTGATAACACCTCTATATACAGTAGATAACACATGATCCACCATTCACAATAGGTGATGTCACAGTTCACCTCCTCCTCCTGTACAATGACTGATAACACCCCTATATACAGTAGATAACACAGGATCCACCATTCACAATAGGTGATGTCACAGCTCACCTCCTCTTCCTGTACAATGACTGATAACACCTCTATATACAGTAGATAACACAGGATCCACCATTCACAATAGGTGATGTCACAGCTCACCTCCTCTTCCTGTACAATGACTGATAACACCTCTATATACAGTAGAAAACACAGGATCCACCATTCACAATAAGTGATGTCACAGCTCACCTCCTCCTCCTGTACAATGACCGATAACACCTTTATATACAGTAGATAACACAGGATCCACCATTCACAATAGGTGATGTCACAGCTCACCTCCTCCTCCTGTAAAATGACTGATAACACCTCTATATACAGTGGATAACACAGGTTCCACCATTCACAATAGATGATGTCACAGCTCACCTCCTCCCCCTCCTGTACAATAACTGATAACACCTCTATATACAGTAGATAACACAGGATCCATCATTCACAATAGGTGATGTCACAGCTCACCTCCTCCTCCTCCTGTACAATGACTGATAACACCTCTATATACAGTAGATAACACAGGATCCACAATTCACAACAGGTGATATCACAGCTCACCTCCTCCTCCTGTACAATGACTGATAACACCTCTATATACAGTAGCTAACACAGGATCCACCATTCACAATAGGTGATGTCACAGCTCACCTCCTCCTCCTGTACAATGACTGATAACACCTCTATATTGTTAGAACTCTCCTGTTAGGTTTTTTTTAGTTTGCTGGTCACATGACCATTTTTGCCTATTTAATCCGGCTCCGCCCTCCTGGCCTTGCTGGACTTCATTGTATTTACTACTCTTGAGCTAGCTTGGTGCTCTGTTGCCGTTCTCTGTTAGTTTTGCTAGGTCTTCTGACCTCTATGCTTTTTGTTGTGTGTTTGTCTTTGACTGCTACTATTTCTGCTAGGAGGTGTCCAACTTATCCCAGTCCCTAGTTCTTGTAGGGATCCCTCCCTCACATCTATAGGTCTTCGTACAGACTAGCCGAGGACTTTAGCGGGTCTGATCGCAGGATCAGGTTCCCCGTTACATCGTAGGGATCTAGTTTAGTTCTATTGTAGGGACAGATCTCCTGTCTTTCCTTAGTCCCTGTAGCAGATCATAACAGTAAGTCCAGCCCTAAAAGAAAAAAAAAAAGTTTTCTCTAAGGAAAGACCTCCAGTTTTCCATCATGGTCTCGGTTCAAGATTTGGCTCAACGCTTGCAGGGCCTCTCTCTGGAGGTGACCAAGCTCCAACAACACGTGAGTAGCTGTTCTGGAGCACATTTTGTGGAACCAAAGGTACGTCTGCCTGATTTATTTTTTGGCGAACAAGATTTTTTTTCTTTTAAAAATGCTTGTTTATTGCATTTTCGTTTGAGACCCGGATCCTCTGGTGATGAATCACAGCGCATAGGGTTCATAATGTCACTTTTGCGCAAAGATCCTCAGGGATGGGCCTTCTCTCTCCAACCTAGTGATCCGTGCTTTAGATCAGTGGATAGTTTTTTTTCTGCTTTGGGTTTGTTGTATGATGATCCTGATCGTGTCTCATCTGCTGAGTCTGAATTGAGACGTTTGAGGCAGGGATCAGGTAATGTGGAAAAATATTGTTCTCACTTCCGTCGGTGGTCTGCCCAGGTGGGGTGGAACGATTCAGCTTTGAAAAGCTTGTTTCTTGCAGGGCTAGATGAAAGGGTTAAGGATTTACTGATTGCTTATCCCACACCTGGAAACTTGCAGGAGGCAATGCAATTAGCTATACAGGTGGACAGGAGACTGCGTGCATGGGTTAATGAGAGCAAATCCTCTGCTATGTCAGCTCCGAGTCCTGAGAGGGTCTGTGCTGACAATGGAGAGCCGATGGAGATTGGGGCGATGGCACCCCGCTCTCAGGAAAAAGACCGCAGACTTTCTGAAGGCTTGTGCTTCTATTGCAGAAATTCTAGTCATTTTATTAAGAACTGTGTGCTTCGTATGAAGAAAGAAAAAAAAATAGTCAGTCATGCACGTATTGCCTGTTTAAATTCTAAGGGAGTATTCCTATCTGCCACTACCACTGCTCAGGATGAATTAATTGAATTTCGGGTATTTGTGGATTGTGGTTCTACTCTGAATGTGATTGATGGGGGATTCTTGGAAAAACTTAGATTAGAACCTAAAACTTTGTCATCCCCTATTGCTGTGGTTTCTGTTGATGGCTCTCCCTTGAAGAGTGTTACTCACAAGGTCTGTGAATTTCCCCTCACTATTAATGGTATTCATCAAGAGAATTTGGATTTGGTGGTATTGGATAATTTGCCTTCTCCAGTAATATTGGGGTTACCCTGGTTAAAATTGCACAATCCTGTACTGGATTGGTCTACCAATGAAATTAAGTCCTGGAGCCCTAAGTGTTATGACAAGTGTTGTAACGGACGTATTGCTGCGGTGGAAAAAGGGGAATTACCTGTACCTATTCAGGATTTTTGGAGAGTTTTTTCTGAGGAGGAGTCACAAATTTTGCCTCCCCATAGAGACTATGATTGTACCATTGAATTTGTCCCTGGAGCGACTCTTCCTAAAAGTCGTTTATTTAATCTTACTATTCCTGAGAGGAAGGCTTTGGAGGAATACATACAGACAAGTTTGGCCGCCGGTCACATTAGGCCTTCCAAGTCTCCTGTGGCGGTTGGATTTTTTTTTGTAAAAAAAAAAGATGGCGGGTTACGTCCTTGTCTGGACTTTCATGAGATTAATAAAATTACTGTACGCAATCCTTACCCACTGCCATTAATTCCTGACTTGTTTAACCAGTTAGTGGGGGCCAAGTGGTTCTCTAAAATTGATCTCCGGGGGGCATACAATTTGTTGCGCATGAAGGAGGGTGATGAATGGAAGACTGCTTTTAACACTCCTGTGGGTCATTTTGAGAATCTGGTTATGCCTTTTGGTCTTACTAATGCTCCTGCATTTTTTCAGAATCTTATTAATGACATCCTTAGACCTTTGATCGGCAAAAATGTGGTTGTGTATTTGGATGACATTCTGATTTATTCGCCTGATCTGGAGTCTCATTGGCGGAGCGTGCGTGAGGTATTACAGTTATTAATGGACAATTCGCTTTTTGCTAAGCTGGAGAAATGTGAGTTCGCTGTACAGAGAATTAGTTTTTTGGGCTACATTATCTCCAGCGAGGGCTTTGAGATGGACCCTGTGAAGGTTCAGGCTGTGCAGGAATGGCCTAGGCCTATTGGTTTGAAATCGATACAGAGGTTTTTGGGTTTCGCCAATTATTACAGAAAATTCATAAAAAAAATTTCTATTATTGTCAAACCTCTGACCGATCTCACCAGGAAAGGTGCTAATACGGTTCAGTGGACTACTGAGGCCATTGAAGCTTTTGTGTATCTCAAGGAGAGGTTCACCTCTGCTCCCATCCTTATGCAGCCTGATGTGACTAAGCCGTTTTTGGTTGAGGTTGATGCTTCTTCTGTGGGGGTCGGTGCGGTGTTGTCTCAGGAAAACAAGGATGGATTACATCCCTGTGCCTTTTTTTCAAAAAATTTTCTGAGACTGAACTTAATTACGATATTGGTAATTGGGAATTGCTGGCGATTAAACTCGCATTTGAACACTGGCGTCACCTCTTGGAAGGTGCTGAATTTCCCATTCAGGTTTTCACTGATCATAAAAATCTGATCTATCTTGATGCTGCCAAGCGCTTGAATGCCTGTCAGGCTAGGTGGGCACTTTTTTTCTCGCGGTTTAATTTTTCCGTTACTTACATCCCGGGTACCAAGAATGTTAAAGCGGATGCTTTGTCTCGCGGCTTTTCTCCCATGGTCAGTGCTGAGGAGGAGGAGACCATTTTACAAGAAGGTGTTGTAATTGCTGCTTTGGACTCCGTTTTGGAGGATGAGATTCTTAAAGCACAGGAGAATGCCCCATCTAACACTCCCCATGGGAGGTTGTTTGTGCCTAGGACCTTTAGGAGAGATTTGTTTGTTGAGTGTCATGAGTCTCGGTTGGCAGGTCATCCAGGAATTTCTGAGACCAAGAGACTTGTGGGTCGCAGTTTTTGGTGGCCTGGATGGCAGAAGGAGGTCATTAAGTGGGTGCGCCAATGTACTGTGTGTGCTAGATGTAAGTCCTCACATACTCCTGCTGCGGGGTTGCTTTGCCCTCTGGAGGTTCCTAGTGCACCTTGGACACATCTGGCTATGGACTTTATTACTGACCTTCCCCCCTCTGAAGGTTTCACGGTCATCTGGGTGGTCGTGGACCGTTTTAGCAAGATGTGTCACTTGGTTCCCTTCATCAAACTGCCTTGCGCTAAGACACTCGCTAAGGCCTTTGTCAAGGAAATTGTCAGACTACATGGTGTTACTACTGACATTGTTTCTGATAGGGGACCTCAGTTCGTGGCTCGTTTTTGGCGTGCCTTTTGTGACAGGTTGGGAGTTCATTTGTCGTTTTCATCCGGATATCATCCTGAGTCTAATGGCCAGACAGAAAGGAAGAACCAGGATGTTGAGCAGTTCTTGCGTTGTTTTGTGGCAGACAATCAAGAGGGGTGGTCTGAGTTTCTGCCACTTGCTGAATTTGCTCTTAACAACCATACATCCTCTTCTGCTGGGTGTTCGCCTTTTTTTTGTTGTTCTGGGAGACATCCGTCTTTTGGGTCATTCTCCAAATTGGTTTCGGCTGTGCCTGAGGAGGAGAGTTTTTCCGGTGATTTGGAGAGAGTTTGGACGGATGTGCGTGGTAATCTTCAGGAGGCTAACAAAAAATCTAAGAGGTACTTTGATAGGAAACGGCAAGAGGTTTTGTTTGCTGTTGGTGACATGGTTTGGTTGTCCTCTAAGAATCTGCGATTGAGGATTCCTTCTAAAAAATTGGGTCCCAAGTTCGTAGGGCCCTTTAAGGTGCTTCAGATAGTTAACCAATCTGCTGTTAGGTTGGAGGTTCCTACGTCCTGGAAGATTAACCCGGTGTTTCATGTTTCTCTGTTGAAAAAAGCTGATGTGTCGGATGGTGACGCCTCTGCCACTGTTCCTCCGGTGGTGGAGGACGGGGAATATGAAATTTCCCGCATCCTAAATTCTAGACGGTATAGAGGGAGTTTGCAGTATCTCGTCGCTTGGAAGGGTTTCGGACCTGAGGATAACTCATGGGTGAGGGCGGATGATGTTTCTGCTTCCAGACTTGTCAGAGCGTTTCACAGGAGGTTCCCTGGTATGCCTGGGCCTAGGGGATCTGGAGGATCCTCTTAGAAGAGGGGGTACTGTTAGAACTCTCCTGTTAGGTTTTTTTTAGTTTGCTGGTCACATGACCATTTTTGCCTATTTAATCCGGCTCCGCCCTCCTGGCCTTGCTGGACTTCATTGTATTTACTACTCTTGAGCTAGCTTGGTGCTCTGTTGCCGTTCTCTGTTAGTTTTGCTAGGTCTTCTGACCTCTATGCTTTTTGTTGTGTGTTTGTCTTTGACTGCTACTATTTCTGCTAGGAGGTGTCCAACTTATCCCAGTCCCTAGTTCTTGTAGGGATCCCTCCCTCACATCTATAGGTCTTCGTACAGACTAGCCGAGGACTTTAGCGGGTCTGATCGCAGGATCAGGTTCCCCGTTACATCGTAGGGATCTAGTTTAGTTCTATTGTAGGGACAGATCTCCTGTCTTTCCTTAGTCCCTGTAGCAGATCATAACATATATACAGTAGCTAACACAGGATCCACCATTCACAATAGGTGATGTCACAGCTCACCTCCTCCTCCTCCTGTACAATTTGATAACACCTCTATATACAGTAGAAAACACAGGATCCAGCATTCACAATAAGTGATGTCACAGCTCACCTCCTCCTCCTGTACAATGACTGATAACACCTCTATATACAGGAGATAACACAGGATCCACCATTCACAATAGGTGATGTCACAGCTCACCTCCTCCTCCACCTGTACAATGACTGATAACACCTGTATATACAGTAGATAACACAGGATCCACCATTCACAATAGGTGATGTCACAGCTCACCTCCTCCCCCTCCTGTACAATAACTGATAACACCTCTATATACAGTAGATAACACAGGATCCACCATTCACAATAGGTGATGTCACAGCTCACCTCCTCCTCCTCCTGTACAATGACTGATAACACCTCTATATACAGTAGATAATACAAGATCCACCATTCACAATAGGTGATATCACAGCTCACCTCCTCCTCCTGTACAATGACTGATAACACCTCTATATACAGTAGATAACACAGGATCCACCATTCACAATAGGTGATATCACAGCTGACCTCCTCCTCCTGTACAATGACTGATAACACCTCTATATACAGTAGATAACACAGGATCCACCATTCACAATAGGTGATGTCACAGCTCACCTCCTCGTCCTCCTGTACAATGACTGATAACACCTCTATATACAGTAGATAACACAGGATCCACCATTCACAATAGGTGATGTCACAGCTCACCTCCCCGTCCTCCTGTACAATGACTGATAACACCTCTATATACAGTAGATAACACAGTATCCTCCATTCACAATAGGTGATTTCACAGCTCACCTCCTCCTCCTGTACAATGACTGATAACACCTCTATATACAGTAGATAACACAGGATCCACCATTCACAATATGTGATGTCACAGCTCACCTCCTCCACCTGTATAATGACTGATAACACCTCTATATACAGTAGATAACACAGGATCCACCATTCACAATAGGTGATGTCACAGCTCACCTCCTCCACCTGTATAATGACTGATAACACCTCTATATACAGTAGATAACACAGGATCCACCATTCACAATAGGTGATGTCACAGCTCACCTCCTCCACCTGTATAATGACTGATAACACCTCTATATACAGTAGATAACACAGGATCTGCAGTCACAGTAGCTGATACATATTCTTGCATAGAAGTAGGATGTGAATCAATGGAAGTGTAAATGATGATTGAGAGGTAATTTGTTACACTCCTTGTTTCGCTTCTTCTGTAAATATTTACATTCTTGGTTATCATTGTCTGAATTTGGCCGAAAAAAAATTTAATACAAATTTTGTTTGTTTTTTTTGTGACATTTGAACTGAATTGTATTCTCTCGTCTCCCAGTACAATAAGTGTTCGGGATGTGAGAATGTTTTTTTTTCTTTCCGGAGTGAAGAAAATTAAGTCTCCAGCGCCCCCAGTAGATTAATGTCCAACACCCTGGAGCGGTGTGAGACCGGCCTCGGGGTCCGTCATACAGTCCTGTGATGGCTCCGCCGGTCGCCTCCTGCGCTTGTGCTGACGCTTATTAAGCCGTTTATCTGCCGCTGATCTCCTGCCCACTGTCCATGTAATAAACGGTTACAAGACGCCATTAGCCGGGATGGAGAATCGATAGTCCTGTTATCTCATGGGGACGGCGATGCTCTGCGGACGACGCATTAGAGGAACGCTACAAGGTATCGATGTAACGACACATGAGATGGGAGACACCGTAGACGCCTCGTTTGTTCCCACCGTGTCTTTGTAGCGGCTGATACACGTCTGAAAGAGAAGGAAATGGGAACGCGGAGAAAATGAGTTTTCTGTAGGTAAAATATTGTCCTGCGTTTAATGGAAAGGATTCAGTGCAGGAATCGGGAAGCTGCAAAACTACAGAACGAGCTGGAAATCAATCCTTTGCTGTAAAACTACAGGATTACCTTATTCAATTTTTCTTTTTTTATAAAATTAGTTTAAAAATGGTAAAAAAAAGGGGTGAAAACTTGTGCAACATTTCAACTAAATACTAAAGCTCTCGTTTTCTATGCAGATCTATCAGTCTCCATGCTTACAGTCGGAGTCTGAGCTTACAGTCGTGTCTTACTCCCTGACACCTGACTACAGAGGGGTTTGTTTGTAGTCTGTTACCGTGGAGACGTATAAATCTGCATAGAAGCTGAGGACATAAAACAATAAACTATTCACAAAGTTGCTTTTGCATTTATTGGTGCAATAAAGTTGTAAAACTATGCTCACCCTTTAGGCTATATTCACACATCATGGTTTTTTTGGGGGGTTTTTTTTGCGTCAATTTTCTGCAGCAAAACCTGATCTTCAAGGGCATTTTGTTCAGGATTTTTTCTTGCAGTTTTGGTGCTTTTTTTAGTGCGTTTTTTTCACTGTCCTTCTGTCTCATAAAGTTCTGTGAAAAAAAAAGAACCCCATTCTATTTTGGCATCAAAAACGCTGAAAAAAAAACAGTGATACAAATTTTGGTGCATTTTCGATGCATTTTTTTTTTTCACCAACCATTACTTCCTATGGGTGAAAAAACACTGAAAAAATGCTGAAAGAAGTGACACGCTCTATTTCCCCCCCAAAAAAAACATGCAAGGCACAAAATCCTGAACAAAAAAAAACAATTCTGGTTTCTCATAGACTTTGCTGGTACTGTAAAAGGCAACTGAAAATTTGCATCCAAAACTGCATAAAAAAAAACCAAAACCATGATGTGTGAACGTTGCCTTATAGTCATGTCATAAAAAGAATACAGCACTTATGTATAAAAGATACAGCTGGAATGAGAATATCTTTCACATAGTCCGACCTTTGGCAACAATATTGACCTGTCCCTTGCAAACAATATATTTCACAACCAAGGGTTTCTGTTCTGGAAACAGCGCCACCAGCATCCAAAGGTTGTGCTTAGTATTGCAGCTCGCACCAATTCACTTACAGTGGCAAGAAAATATGAAAAAAAAATTATATATATATTTTTCAGCATTGTGCAACTTAGTAATCCACTTTGCATTCTATTCCTCACCATTTCCTAGACCTCTGCTTGCCGTCAGTGCGTGGAAACCTCCCAGAGGTTGAAAACTCATCTTTTACTTAATAATTCGCACAATTCAGGATTCATTACTACTGTAACGAAGATGGACAACGTAAAAACCAGTCTTCTGGATAGTTTGCTACAAAGTATCGGTTTTGTGGAATTATATTACAAAAATGCAAAAAAAAAAAAAAAAGTTTTGATACTTTTTGTAAAGTTGTATCTATCACCCCAGAAGCCACAAGGCAGGTCCGTCCGCTCGTGTTAATGAAGGATTTCACGACCGCTCACCATTTCTTTCTTGATGATTTTGTGGCAAATTATAAAAAGCCGAGTGTAATAAAAGGTGACCGGCTCCGCGGTGACGGCTGGAAGAAATCCCTGTGAAATATTAAAGCGCCTATTTTCCAAGTGAGCGACTTCTCCTCAGAGTGGTAGTAATTCATCATCAAGTCGCCTCCCAGACGGGAGAACAGCGCTGAGCTCCTCTCCCCATTTTTACCCCCATAACTTTCCAATTTTATACGATTTTGTTAATTTTTTTTTTCCTCTCATTACTGTCATTCCACTCGGAGTATCACAACCCATTTGCCAGCAATTTCTCAAGCTCCCTCCTTAATGACTTATCTCCGGAGCTGTCATCGGCGCCAAACCTTTGATGAATTGTCCGGCCGGCTGCTCGTGTTGCGGCATTTTCGGATCTCCACTGATTAAAGACGGAAAGTCTCAAAAATGTCATTCTTCAGAAAATCCTTTTAGTTTTCATAAATGTAAAATGCTGAAACTTTGTGTCACAAAGATGATCCCGTAATAAATCAAAAGCTGCCGGGTTATTACTAATGTAACTCTACTGTAAGAAATGTCACTATAGATTCTCTGCTGTAAGAGCAGTCACCATAAGGATTCCCCACTGTTAGAGGAGTCACAATGAGGATTCCCTACTCTTAAAGCAGTCACATTATTCTCTACTGTAAGAGCAGTCACACTATAGATTATCTACTGTAAGAGCAGTCACAATATAGATTCTCTACTATAAGAGCAGTCACACTATAGATTATCTACTGTAAGAGCAGTCACACTATAGATTCTCTAATGTAAGAGCAGTCACACTATAGATTCTCTAATGTAAGAGCAGTCACAATAAGGATTCCCCACTGTTAGAGCAGTCACATTATTATCTTCTGTAAGAGCAGTCACACTCTAGATTCTCTACTGTAAGAAATGTCACACTATAGATTCTCTACTGTAAGAGCAGTCACAATAAGTATTCTCTACTGTAAGAGCAGTCACACTATAGACTCTCTACTGTAAGAGCAGTCACACTATAGATTCTCTACTGTAAGAGCAGTCACACTATAGATTAGCTAATGTAAGAGCAGTCACAATAAGGATTCCCCACTGTTAGAGCAGTCACATTATTATCTTCTGTAAGAGCAGTCACACTCTAGATTCTCTACTGTAAGAAATGTCACACTATAGATTCTCTACTGTAAGAGCAGTCACAATAAGTATTCTCTACTGTAAGAGCAGTCACACTATAGACTCTCTACTGTAAGAGCAGTCACACTATAGATTCTCTACTGTAAGAGCAGTCACACTATAGATTAGCTAATGTAAGAGCAGTCACAATAAGGATTCCCCACTGTTAGAGCAGTCACATTATTATCTTCTGTAAGAGCAGTCACACTCTAGATTCTCTACTGTAAGAAATGTCACACTATAGATTCTCTACTGTAAGAGCAGTCACAATAAGTATTCTCTACTGTAAGAGCAGTCACAATAAGTATTCTTTTACTGTAAGAGCAGTCACACTATAGATTCTCTACTGTAAGAGCAGTCACACTATAGATTCTCTACTGTAAGAAATGTCACTATAGATTCTCTACTGTAAGAGCAGTCACAATAAGTATTCCCTACTGTAAGAAATGTCACACTATAGATTCTCTACTGTAAAAGCAGTCACACTATAGATTATCTACTGTAAGAGCAGTCACAATATAGATTCTCTACTGTAAGAGCAGTCACAATATAGATTCTCTACTGTAAGAGAAGTCACACTATAGATTCTCTACTGTAAGAGAAGTCACAATATAGATTCCCTACTGTAAGAGAAGTAACACTATAGATTCTCTACTGTAAAAGCAGTCACACTATAGATTCTCTACTGTAAGAGAAGTCACAATATAGATTCTCTCCTGTAAGAGAAGTAACACTATAGATTCTCTACTGTAAAAGCAGTCACACTATAGATTCTCTACTGTAAGAGAAGTCACAATATAGATTCTCTACTGTAAGAAATGTCACACTATAGATTCTCTACTGTAAAAGCAGTCACACTATAGATTATCTACTGTAAGAGAAGTCACACTATAGATTCTCTCCTGTAACAGATGTAACACTATAGATTCTCTACTGTAAAAGCAGTCACACTATAGATTATCTACTGTAAGAGAAGTCACACTATAGATTCTCTACTGTAAGAGAAGTAACACTATAGATTCTCTACTGTAGGAAATGTCACACTATAGATTCTCTACTGTAAAAGCAGTCACACTATAGATTCTCTACTGTAAGAGAAGTCACACTATAGATTCTCTAATGTAAGAGAAGTCACACTATAGATTCTCTACTGTAGGAAATGTCACACTATAGATTCTCTAATGTAAGAGCAGTCACACTATACATTCTCTACTGTAAGAGAAGTCACACTCTAGATTCTCTACTGTAAGAGCAGTCACACTATAGATTCTCTACTGTAAGAGAAGTCAAACTATAGATTCTCTACTGTAAGAGCAGTCACACTATAGATTCTCTACTGTAAGAGAAGTCACACTCTAGATTCTCTACTGTAAGAAATGTCACACTATAGATTCTCTACTGTAAGAGAAGTCACACTATAGATTATCTACTGTAAGAGAAGTCACACTATAGATTCTCTCCTGTAAGAGAAGTAACACTATAGATTCTCTACTGTAAAAGCAGTCACACTATAGATTATCTACTGTAAGAGAAGTCACACTATAGATTCTCTACTGTAAGAGAAGTAACACTATAGATTCTCTACTGTAGGAAATGTCACACTATAGATTCTCTACTGTAAAAGCAGTCACACTATAGATTCTCTACTGTAAGAGAAGTCACGCTATAGATTCTCTAATGTAAGAGAAGTCACACTATAGATTCTCTACTGTAGGAAATGTCACACTATAGATTCTCTAATGTAAGAGCAGTCACACTATAGATTCTCTACTGTAAGAGAAGTCACACTCTAGATTCTCTACTGTAAGAGCAGTCACACTATAGATTCTCTAATGTAAGAGAAGTCACACTCTAGATTCTCTACTGTAAGAGCAGTCACACTATAGATTCTCTACTGTAAGAGAAGTCACACTATAGATTCTCTACTGTAAGAGAAGTCACACTCTAGATTCTCTACTGTAAGAAATGTCACACTATAGATTCTCTACTGTAAGAGAAGTCACACTATAGATTCTCTACTGTAAGAGAAGTCAAACTATAGATTCTCTACTGTAAGAAATGTCACACTATAGATTCTCTACTGTAAGAGAAGTCACACTATAGATTCTGCACTGTAAGAGCAGTCACAATCAATATTCCCTACTCTTAGAGCAGTCACATTATTGATTATCTACTGTAAGAGCAATCACACTATAAATTCTCTAATGTATGAGCAGTCGCAATAAGGATTCCCTACTCTTAGATCAGTCACATTATTATCTACTGTAAGAGCAGTCACACTATATATTCTCTACTGTAAGAGCAGTCACACTATAGATTCTCTACTGTAAGAAATGTCACACTATAGATTCTCTACTGTCAAAGCAGTCACACTATAGATTCTCTACTGTAAAAGCAATAAGAATAAGGATTCTCCAGTCTTAGAGCAGTCACACTATAGATTCTCTACAGTAAGAGAATCACACTATAGATTCTCTCCTATAAGAAATGTCACACTAGAGATTATCTACTTTAAAAGCAGCACAGTATAGATTCTCTAATGTAAGAGCAGTCACACTGTATATTTTCTACTGTAAACATTTGTTACACTATGGATTCTCTACTATAAGTGCGGTCACACTATAGATTCTCTACTGTAACAGCAGTCACACTATAGACTCTCTAATGTAAGAGCAATCACGGTATAGATTCTCTAATGTAAGAGCAGTCAGACTATACAGTTCCTACTGTAACGGTTGTCACACTAAGGATTCTCTACTGTAAGTGCGGTTATACTATGGAGCTCTGTACTATAGATCTTTCTACTGTAAGAGCAGCCACACTATGGATTTTCTACTGTAAGAGCGGTCACAATTTGGAGCTCTGTGCTGTAAGATCAGTTCCGCTTATATATTATTTGCCATGAGAGCAGTGACACTATGGATTCTCTACTGTAAGAGCAGTTACTATATGGACAACTCCTGCTTAATAACTCCAAGGTTCGCATGTAAAATAAAAACAATAGGTACCCACCTCCTGCAGAGGCGCCATTTCAGCGATGTCGGCACCACTAATCCCGGCAGGTCAAATGATATATTATTGATGTGTAATGTAAGATGACGCTGCAACCAATGATCAGCTGCCGCTAATTAATATCAATATTCAGCGCATCAATAGAAAAGCCTGCAGCCAGTCAGTCACCGGTGATCGGCAGCAGCGTTAACAAAGCACAGCGATGTCTTCGGAAAAGCTGAAACTGCGCCGCTGCGAGAGGAGAGATTGTACAGCAGTGGAGGACCCCTTTAAATAAACGAATAATAATAAACAATGTATCTTTCTCATATTATTTACTTTATTGTGTTCCTCTTTTATGATCTACTGTAAACAACATGAATAATTTATTACAAATTATTTATAAGAGATTATAAGAAAGGTTCTTAAATCTCAAAAAGGTTCACACTGCGAAGAGAAGGTTCCACTTAGTGGATTTAAAGGAGAAAGCGCACATTAGTCTCCTCATTATCAGGCAGCACTAAATGACACATTGTAACCACCAGATATCACTTTGCTACCAGGACTTCAAGATGAACTTCCTATTCTACAAGGTGATTCCTCAGAAATATCTGTCACTTAAAGGATTGTTACACGAGGACACAAAACAAGTGACGACAAAGATAACAAAACAGGGAAAAATGTATCTAAGACTTTAGATTTAGAACCTTTGTAAAAACTATAAACTCCGACTCCATCCTCGCCAGTGACAGTAATGAGCGATGCAATAAGCACGCTGGCGCCACTCCAGCTCCGCAGTCCTCCCGTTTCCATCCCAGCCATACACAGACCCCTCCAGTCCACAAGATGCTAATCCCCCTCATTGTTCAGCATTTTGCATGTGTAATCTGCAGTCGCTCAATGTGTCAGCAGCGATTGCCTGAGAGCACTTGTCCCAGCCTCGCTGCTATCAGGGAGATGATACCAGACAATCAGATGTGTCTATCGGAGGTGATAACCTGACCTTGGCGCGGGAGCAAAACGGAGAACTGGGCAGGAAAGTGGCGTTCATATAGGGCTGCAATTAATTGAAAATATAACCAGGACTCGTTCTCTGCAGATCAGAACATCTGCATATTGTCCAATTATAGATAAACTAACAGGTTTATATTGAAATATATAATGGCTGCAGATAGACAGAATCTTATCATGTATCTCTGTATACAGGGAGCTCCCCCTAGTGGTGACTGCAGACAGACAGAATCTTATCATGTATCTCTGTATACAGGGAGCCCCCCTAGTGGTGGCTGCAAACAGAATCTTGTCATGTATCTCTGGATACAGGGAGCTCCCCCCTAGTGGTGACTGCAGACAGGATCTTATCATGTATCTCTGTATACAGGGAGCTCCCCCTAGTGGTGACTGCAGACAGAATCTTATCATGTATCACTGTATACAGGGAGCTCCCCCTAGTGGTGGCTGCAGACAGAATCTTATCATATATCTCTGTATACAGGGAGCTCCCCCTAGTGGTGACTGCAGACAGAATCTTATCATGTATCTCTGTATACAGGGAGCTCCCCCTAGTGGTGACTGCAGACAGAATCTTATCATGTATCTCTGTATACAGGGAGCTCCCCCTAGTGGTGACTGCAGACAGAATATTATCCTGCATCTCTGTATACAGGGAGCTCCCCCTAGTGGTGGCTGCAGACAGAATCTTATCATGTATCTCTGTATACAGGGAGCTCCACCTAGTGGTGGCTGCAGACAGGATCTTATGTATCTCTGTATACAGGGAGCTCCCCCTAGTGGTGACTGCAGACAGAATCTTATCATGTATCACTGTATACAGGGAGCTCCCCCTAGTGGTGGCTGCAGACAGAATCTTATCATGTATCACTGTATACAGGGAGCTCCCCCTAGTGGTGACTGCAGACAGTATCTTATCATGTATCACTGTATACAGGGAGCTCCCCCTAGTGGTGGCTGCAGACAGAATCTTATCATGTATCACTGTATACAGGGAGCTCCCCCTAGTGGTGACTGCAGACAGAATCTTATCATGTATCTCTGTATACAGGGAGCTCCCCCTAGTGGTGGCTGCAGACAGAATCTTATCATGTATCACTGTATACAGGGAGCTCCCCCTAGTGGTGACTGCAGACAGAATCTTATCATGTATCTCTGTATACAGGGAGCTCCCCCTAGTGGTGGCTGCAGACAGAATTTTATCATGTAACTCTGTATACAGGGAGCTCCCCCTAGTGGTGGCTGCAGACAGGATCTTATCATGTATCTCTGCATACAGGGAGCTCCCCCTAGTGGTGGCTGCAGACAGAATTTTATCATGTATCTCTGTATACAGGGAGCTCCCCCTAGTGGTGGCTGCAGACAGTATCTTATCATGTATCTCTGTATACAGGAAGCTCCCCCTAGTGGTGGCTGCAGACAGAATCTTATCATGTATCCCTGTATACAGGGAACTCCCCCTAGTGGTGACTGCAGACAGGATCTTATCATGTATCTCTGTATACAGGGAGCTCCCCCTAGTGGTGGTGGCTGCAGACAGAATTTTATCATGTATCTCTGTATACAGGGAGCTCCCCCTAGTGGTGGCTGCAGACAGGATCTTATCATGTATCTCTGTATACAGGGAGCTCCCCCTAGTGGTGGCTGCAGACAGAGTCTTATCATGTATTTCTGTATACAGGGAGCTCCCCCTAGTGGTGACTGCAGACAGAATCTTATCATGTGTCTCTGTATACAGGGAGCTCCCCCTAGTGGTGGCTGCAGACAGGATCTTATCATGTATCTCTGTATACAGGGAGCTCCCCTAGTGGTGGCTGCAGACAAAATATCATGTATCTCTGTATACAGGGAGTTCCCCCTAGTGGTGGCTGCAGACAGCATCTTATCATGTATCTCTGTATACATGCAGCTCCCCATAGTGGTGCCTGCAGACAGAATTTTATCATGTATCTCTGTATACAGGGAGCACCCCCTAGTGGTGAGTGCAGACAGAATTTTATCATGTATCTCTGTATACAGGGAGCACCCCCTAGTGGTGGCTGCAGGCAGAATTTTATCAAGTATCTCTGTATACAGGGAGCTCCCCCTAGTGGTGGCTGCAGACAGAATCTTATCATGTGTCTCTGTATACAGGGAGCTCCCCCTAGTGGTGGCTGCAGACAAAATATCATGTATCTCTGTATACAGGGAGTTCCCCCTAGTGGTGGCTGCAGACAGCATCTTATCATGTATCTCTGTATACATGCAGCTCCCCCTAGTGGTGCCTGCAGACAGAATTTTATCATGTATCTCTGTATACATGGAGCACCCCCTAGTGGTGAGTGCAGACTGAATCTTATCATGTATCTCTGTATACAGGGAACTCCCCCTAGTGGTGGCTGCAGACAGAATTTTATCATGTATCTCTGTATACAGGGAACTCCCCCTAGTGGTGAGTGCAGACAGAATCTTATCATGTATCTCTGCATAGAGGGAGCTCCCCCTAGTGGTGGCTGCAGACAAAATATCATGTATCTCTGTATAGAAGGAGCTCCCCCTAGGGGTTGCTGCAGACAGCATCTTATCATGTATCTCTGTATACAGGGAGCACCCCCTAGTGGTGGCTGCAGGCAGAATTTTATCAAGTATCTCTGTATACAGGGAGCTCCCCCTAGTGGTGGCTGCAGACAGAATCTTATCATGTGTCTCTGTATACAGGGAGCTCCCCCTAGTGGTGGCTGCAGACAAAATATCATGTATCTCTGTATACAGGGAGTTCCCCCTAGTGGTGGCTGCAGACAGCATCTTATCATGTATCTCTGTATACATGCAGCTCCCCCTAGTGGTGCCTGCAGACAGAATTTTATCATGTATCTCTGTATACATGGAGCACCCCCTAGTGGTGAGTGCAGACTGAATCTTATCATGTATCTCTGTATACAGGGAACTCCCCCTAGTGGTGGCTGCAGACAGAATTTTATCATGTATCTCTGTATACAGGGAACTCCCCCTAGTGGTGACTGTAGACAGGATCTTATCATGTATCTCTGTATACAGGGAGCTCCCTCTAGTGGTGGCTGCAGACAGAATCTTATCATGTATCTCTGTATACAGGGAGCACCCCCTAGTGGTGAGTGCAGACAGAATCTTATCATGTATCTCTGCATAGAGGGAGCTCCCCCTAGTGGTGGCTGCAGACAAAATATCATGTATCTCTGTATAGAAGGAGCTCCCCCTAGGGGTTGCTGCAGACAGCATCTTATCATGTATCTCTGTATACAGGGAGCACCCCCTAGTGGTGAGTGCAGACAGAATCTTATCATGTATCTCTGCATAGATGGAGCTCCCCCTAGTGGTGACTGCAGACAGAATCTTATCATGTATCTCTGTATACAGGGAGCTCCCCCTAGTGGTGACTGCAGACAGAATCTTATCATGTATCTCTGCATAGAGGGAGCTCCCCCTAGTGGTGACTGCAGACAGAATCTTATCATGTATCTCTGCATAGAGGGAGCTCCCCCTAGTGGTGGTTGCAGACAAAATATCATGTATCTCTGTATACAGGGAGCTTCCCCTAGGGGTTGCTGCAGACAGGCTCTTATTATGTATCTCTGTATACAGGGAGCTCCCCCTAGTGGTGGCTGCAAACAGGATCTCATCATGTATCTCTGTATACAGGGAGCTCCCCCTAGTGGTGGCTGCAGATAGAATGTTATCATGTATCTCTGTATACAGGGAGCTCCCCCTAGTGGTGGCTGCACACAGAATCTTATCATGCGTCATTGTATACAGGGAGGTCCCCATACTGGTGGCTGCTGACAGAATCTTATCATGCGTCATTGTATACAGGGAGCTCCCTCTAGTGGTGGCTGCAGACAGAATCTTATCATGTATCTCTATATACGGGGAGCTCCCCCTAGTGATGGCTGCAGACAGGATCTTATCATGTATCTCTGTATACAGGGAGCTCCCCCTAGTGGTGGCTGCACACAGAATCTTATCATGCGTCATTGTATATAGGGAGCTCCCCCTAGTGGTGGCTGCAGATAGAATGTTATCATGTATCTCTGTATACAGGGAGCTCCCCCTAGTGGTGGCTGCAGACAGATGTGAGAAATGCAGACAGGTAGAGATATGCAGGAACTTCCTCTCTGTTTTGTAGGGTAGTCAAAAGTGGCAATCAGAAGCTCTCTAAATCTTTATGGTAAAATTACAAAAATAAATTGAGGTGCCTAACAAGACTTTAACAATCTCAATTTTACAGAGAAATCCATTCAGTGACGAGACCACTGCTACACAGATTAAAGTTTAATAACAGTAATTTACTGATCCCTTAATTCCCTGCAGTCCGCTATCAGGCAACACGGAGGTGTTAAACCGGGCTAAGCTCTAAATACATTGGAGAACAGAGGGTGAATATGAAATGACAAGTTGGTACCTTTATTCCTGCTCGTAGTAATTGTCAGAATGTAAAACCCTGCGATTATTCTACAAAGTCAAAGACACATTAATTTAAGTTAAAATTCATTGCAGTAAACTCCAGCTCATCTCAATGATTGCAAAACCTGTAATATCCCATCAGACCTCACCCAACGGGGAGAGTAATTACTACTAATATACAAGGAAACGATGGTTATTACCATCCTATGCGGAATATATTCATTCTCAATATGTCTTTCCTATCAGGTAAAATATATGATGTTGCCTGAGAATAAATGGCTAAAGGCACTTTACATAAAATAAAAGGAGACGATGAGAGAAAGGAGAATATTCCTGTACATAGGGGCAGTATTCTAGTAGTTATATTCTTGTACAAAGGAGCAGTATTATAGTAGTTATATTCTTGTACATAGGAGCAGTATTATAGTAGTTATATTCTTGTACATAGAGGCAGTATTATAGTAGTTATATTCTTGTATATAGGAGCAGTATTATAGCAGTTATATTCTTGTACATACGGGCAGTATTATAGTAGTTATATTCTTGTATATAGGGAGCAGTATTATAGTAGTTACATTCTTGTACATAGGGGGCAGTATTATAGTAGTTATATTTTTGTACATAGGGGCAGTATTATAGTAGTTATATTCTTGTACATATGGGCAGTATTATAGTAGTTATATTCTTGTACATAGGGGCAGTATTATAGTAGTTATATTCTTGTATATAGGGAGCAGTATTATAGTAGTTATATTCTTGTACATAGGGGCAGTATTATAGTAGTTATATTCTTGTATATATGGAGCAGTATTATAGTAGTTACATTCTTGTACATAGGAGCAGTATTATAGTAGTTATATTCTTGTACATAGGGGCAGTATTATAGTAGTTATATTCTTGTACATAGGAGCAGTATTATAGTAGTTATATTCTTGTACATAGGAGCAGTATTATAGTAGTTATATTCTTGTACATAGGAGCAGTATTATAGTAGTTATATTCTTGTACATAGGAGCAGTATTATAGTAGTTATATTCTTGTACATAGGAGCAGTATTATAGTAGTTATATTCTTGTACATAGTGGGCAGTATTATAGTAGTTATATTCTTGTACATAGGAGCAGTATTATAGTAGCTATATTCTTGTACATAGGGGCAGTATTATAGTAGTTATATTCTTTTATACAGGGAGCAGTATTATAGTAGTTATATTCTTGTACATACGGGCAGTATTATAGTAGTTATATTCTTGTATATAGGGAGCAGTATTATAGTAGTTACATTCTTGTACATAGGGGGCAGTATTATAGTAGTTATATTCTTGTACATAGGGGCAGTATTATAGTAGTTATATTCTTGTACATATGGGCAGTATTATAGTAGTTATATTCTTGTACATAGGGGCAGTATTATAGTAGTTATATTCTTGTATATAGGGAGCAGTATTATTGTAGTTATATTCTTGTACATAGGGGCAGTATTATAGTAGTTATATTCTTGTATATATGGAGCAGTATTATAGTAGTTACATTCTTGTACATAGGAGCAGTATTATAGTAGTTATATTCTTGTACATACGGGCAGTATTATAGTAGTTATATTCTTGTATATAGGGAGCAGTATTATAGTAGTTACATTCTTGTACATAGGGGGCAGTATTATAGTAGTTATATTCTTGTACATAGGGGCAGTATTATAGTAGTTATATTCTTGTACATATGGGCAGTATTATAGTAGTTATATTCTTGTACATAGGGGCAGTATTATAGTAGTTATATTCTTGTATATAGGGAGCAGTATTATAGTAGTTATATTCTTGTACATAGGGGCAGTATTATAGTAGTTATATTCTTGTATATATGGAGCAGTATTATAGTAGTTACATTCTTGTACATAGGAGCAGTATTATAGTAGTTATATTCTTGTACATAGGGGCAGTATTATAGTAGTTATATTCTTGTACATAGGAGCAGTATTATAGTAGTTATATTCTTGTACATAGGAGCAGTATTATAGTAGTTATATTCTTGTACATAGGAGCAGTATTATAGTAGTTATATTCTTGTACATAGGAGCAGTATTATAGTAGTTATATTCTTGTACATAGGAGCAGTATTATAGTAGTTATATTCTTGTACATAGTGGGCAGTATTATAGTAGTTATATTCTTGTACATAGGAGCAGTATTATAGTAGTTATATTCTTGTACATAGGAGCAGTATTATAGTAGCTATATTCTTGTACATAGGGGCAGTATTATAGTAGTTATATTCTTTTATACAGGGAGCAGTATTATAGTAGTTATATTCTTGTACATACGGGCAGTATTATAGTAGTTATATTCTTGTATATAGGGAGCAGTATTATAGTAGTTACATTCTTGTACATAGGGGGCAGTATTATAGTAGTTATATTCTTGTACATAGGGGCAGTATTATAGTAGTTATATTCTTGTACATATGGGCAGTATTATAGTAGTTATATTCTTGTACATAGGGGCAGTATTATAGTAGTTATATTCTTGTATATAGGGAGCAGTATTATAGTAGTTATATTCTTGTACATAGGGGCAGTATTATAGTAGTTATATTCTTGTATATATGGAGCAGTATTATAGTAGTTACATTCTTGTACATAGGAGCAGTATTATAGTAGTTATATTCTTGTACATAGGGGCAGTATTATAGTAGTTATATTCTTGTACATAGGAGCAGTATTATAGTAGTTACATTCTTGTACATAGGAGCAGTATTATAGTAGTTATATTCTTGTACATAGGGGCAGTATTATAGTAGTTATATTCTTGTACATAGGAGCAGTATTATAGTAGTTACATTCTTGTACATAGGAGCAGTATTATAGTAGTTATATTCTTGTACATAGGGGCAGTATTATAGTAGTTATATTCTTGTACATAGGAGCAGTATTATAGTAGTTATATTCTTGTACATATGACCAGTATTATAGTAGTTATATTCTTGTACATAGGGGCAGTATTATAGTAGTTATATTCTTGTACATATGGGCAGTATTATAGTAGTTATATTCTTGTACATAGGGGCAGTATTATAGTAGTTATATTCTTGTATATAGGGAGCAGTATTATAGTAGTTATATTCTTGTACATACGGGCAGTATTATAGTAGTTATATTCTTGTATATAGGGAGCAGTATTATAGTAGTTACATTCTTGTACATAGGGGGCAGTATTACAGTAGTTATATTCTTGTACATAGGGGCAGTATTATAGTAGTTATATTCTTGTAAATATGGGCAGTATTATAGTAGTTATATTCTTGTACATAGGGGCAGTATTATAGTAGTTATATTCTTGTACATAGGGAGCAGTATTATAGTAGTTATATTCTTGTACATAGGGGCAGTATTATAGTAGTTATATTCTTGTATATAGGGAGCAGTATTATACTAGTTACATTCTTGTACATAGGAGCAGTATTATAGTAGTTATATTCTTGTACATAGGGGCAGTATTATAGTAGTTATATTCTTGTACATAGGAGCAGTATTATAGTAGTTATATTCTTGTACATAGGGGGCAGTATTATAGTAGTTATATTCTTGTACATAGGAGCAGTATTATAGTAGTTATATTCTTGTACATAGGAGCAGTATTATAGTAGTTATATTCTTGTACATAGGGGCAGTATTATAGTAGTTATATTCTTGTACATAGGGAGCAGTATTATAGTAGTTATATTCTTGTACATAGGAGCAGTATTATAGTAGTTATATTCTTGTACATAGGGGCAGTATTATAGTAGTTATATTCTTGTACATAGGGAGCAGCATTATAGTAGTTATATTCTTGTACATAGGGGCAGTATTATAGTAGTTATATTCTTGTACATAGGAGCAGTATTATAGTAGTTATATTCTTGTACATAGGAGGCAGTATTATAGTAGTTATATTCTTGTACATAGGGGGCAGTATTATAGTAGTTATATTCTTGTACATAGGGGCAGTATTATAGTAGTTATATTCTTGTACATAGGGGCAGTATTATAGTAGTTATATTCTTGTACATAGGGGGCAGTATTATAGTAGTTATATCCTTGTATATAGGGGGTAGTATTATAGTAGTTATATTCATGCACATAAGAGCAGTATTATAGTAGTTATATTCTTGTACATAGGGGCAGTATTATAGTAGTTATATTCTTGTACATAGGGGCAGTATTATAGAAGTTATATTCTTGTACAAAGGGGGCAGTATTATAGTAGTTATATCCTTGTACATAGAGGGTAGTAATATAGTAGCTATATTCATGTACATAAGAGCAGTATTATAGTAGTTATATTCTTGTACATAGGAGCAGTATTATAGTAGTTATATTCTTGTACATAGGGGCAGTATTATAGTAGTTATATTCTTGTACATAGGGGCAGTATTATAGTAGTTATATTCTTGTATATAGGGGGCAGTATTATAGTAGTTATATTCTTGTAGATAGGAGCAGTATTATAGTAGTTATATTCTTGTACATAGGGGCAGTATTATAGTAGTTATATTCTTGTACATAGGAGCAGTATTATAGTAGTTATATTCTTGTACATAGTGGGCAGTATTATAGTAGTTATATTCTTGTACATAGTGGGCAGTATTATAGTAGTTATATTCTATTACATAGGGGCAATATTATAGTAGTTATATTCTTGTACATAGGGGGCAGTATTATAGCAGTTATATTCTTGTAGATAGGAGCAGTATTATAGTAGTTATATTCTTGTACATAGGGGGCAGTATTATAGTAGTTATATTCTTGTACATAGGAGCAGTATTATAGTAGTTATATTCTTGTACATAGGAGCAGTATTATAGTAGTTATATTCTTGTATATAGGAGGCAGTATTATAGTAGTTATATTCTTGTACATAGGAGCAGTATTATAGTAGTTATATTCTTGTACATAGGAGCAGTATTATAGTAGTTATATTCCTGTACATAGGAGCAGTATTATAGTAGTTATATCCTTGTACATAGGGGCAGTATTATAGTAGTTATATTCTTGTACATAGGGGGCAGTATTATAGTAGTTATATTCTTGTACATAGGAGCAGTATTATAGTAGTTATAGTCTTGTACATAGGGGGCAGTATTCTAGTAGTTATATTCTTCTACATAGGAGCAGTATTATAGTAGTTATATTCTTGTAAATAGGGGGCAGTATTATAGTAGATATATTCTTGTACATAGGGGGCAGTATTATAGTAGTTATATTCTTGTATATAGGGAGCAGTATTATAGTAGCTATATTCTTTTACATAGTGGGCAGTATTATAGTAGTTATATTCTTGTACATAGGGGGCAGTATTATAGTAGTTATATTCTTGTACATAGGAGCAGTATTATAGTAGTTATATTCTTGTACATAGGGGGCAGTATTATAGTAGTTATATTCTTGTACATAAGGGGCAGTATTATAGTAGTTATATTCTTGTACATAAGGGGCAGTTTTATAGTAGTTATATTCTTGTACATAGGAGGCAGTATTATAGTAGTTATATTCTTGTACATAGGGGCAGTATTATAGTAGTTATATTCTTGTACATAGGGGCAGTATTATAGTAGTTATATTCTTGTACATAGGGGGCAGTATTATAGTAGTTATATTCTTGTACATAGGGGCAGTATTATAGTAGTTATATTCTTGTACATAGGAGCAGAATTATAGTAGTTATATTCTTGTACATAGGAGCAGTATTATAGTAGTTATATTCTTGTACATAGGGGCAGTATTATAGTAGTTATATTCTTGTACATAGGGAGCAGTATTATAGTAGTTATATTCTTGTACATAGGAGCAGTATTATAGTAGTTATATTCTTGTACATAGGAGGCAGTATTATAGTAGTTATATTCTTGTACATAGGAGGCAGTATTATAGTAGTTATATTCTTGTACATAGGGGCAGTATTATAGTAGTTATATTCTTGTACATAGGGGCAGTATTATAGTAGTTATATTCTTGTACATAGGGGGCAGTATTATAGTAGTTATATTCTTGTACATAGGAGCAGTATTATAGTAGTTATATTCTTGTACATAGGGGGCAGTATTATAGTAGTTATATTCTTGTACATGGGAGCAGTATTATAGTAGTTATATTCTTGTACATAGAAGCAGTATTATAGTAGTTATATTCTTGTACATAGGGGGCAGTATTATATTAGTTATATTCTTGTACATAGGAGCAGTATTACAGTAGTTATATTCTTGTACATAGGGGGTAGTATTATAGTAGTTATATTCATGTACATAAGAGCAGTATTATAGTAGTTATATTCTTGTACATAGGAGCAGTATTATAGTTGTCATGAAAACAACACCCACTCTTGGGTCAGACCTTGCAGCTCTCTGCCGCCCCCTTATCCTGCTGGTCAAACACGGTATTGACAGAGGATAAGCACGGGTGCCGCTGCTCTAATTTATGTCGACTATTGCGGCACGTGATGTGACAGGACGTATATATACCACCAGTTCCTTCCAGGAACGTATATATACCTCCGACCAGCCACCCTCAAACCACAATATCACATAAATACTGGTATACTGCCACCACCGATCGCTTAACAGGTGGATCGGGTACCTGGTAGGTAACGTGAATTAGCGGGTGAGGAACGTGTTTGCTCGACATAGGACAAGAAGAAAGAAACTGGTAAATAATTAATGATTTACTCCCAAAAGGGGGGCAGTGTTTACAAAATATATACAAGATATTATAAAGGAGACAATTTACATGTATGCATAAACAGTTATTAAAATAAAAGGGATAAGTAATAGCAAAACCTGCTTCACAAGGTGATGGTCTCAGATTCTGTGGGGGGGACGGCTCCCCGGAAATTAGACTTGATTCCTTCACGCAGCGTGTAGTGCATGCGTCTGCATCCCTGGTTGGAATGGCTTGAAAAATGGCCGATCTGGTTTTTAGCAAGCAGCCAAAACTCTGGGGAACACCCCTTATTTACCTTACAAGGGGGCTCGGCTTTGCGAGCCCACCCAGCTGCAGAAGACCTAAAAAATCCTTCAGATTCCATATCTTGGTGTGGGGGGGTCCCACATCCAAGAGGGAGACATCATCTTGACCGTCACCAATATTCATGAAGATAGATATTAAATATGAAACCTCTATGACGCTCAGAAGCTCAGAATCCATTATCTCAGTTCCCGATCATTCCTCAGTTATGCAAGTTATACTATTGTAATGGGAAAAAGGTAAGCATTCAAAAAACGTGGTTCCGTTGTTTCTGTCAGACCTCTGCGTGATTAAAATTGGCATAAAACGTTTGTACAATTAAACAATGGGATTTTTTGGAGGGATTTTCCGGTTTGTTCCAGTGCTTGCCCTGGACTGAGGTTTTATGGCGGGTCATAAAAATTCCTGGTTTGGGGAAAAGCAAAAGTGAGTTCTATGTCTTCTCTTAAAAACAGATAGGGGGTGGGTTTTTTTTTCCTTTTTAAAACCTCTCTCATTTTTTAAAACTCGGGCAAAAATACCTTTTGCCTGACACCTCCCCCTTTTAGACTGCGCTATGGAGGTAGGACCTTCTGGTACTCCTCCAAGCGTATGTCTGGAGGCTCCCTTCGCCGGGACAACCCATCGGCATTGCCATGCTCGCTGCCCTTGCGGTGTTGAACGGTAAAGTCGTACTGCTGGAGGGTGAGGCTCCAGCGTAACAACCTTCCGTTGGCACCTGACATGGTGTGCAGCCAACTCAGGGGGTTGTGGTCAGTCACGACAGTGAAGGGGCGCCCGTACAAGTAAGGCTGTAAGCGGTTGAGGGCCCATACAATGGCCAGGCACTCCTTCTCTATGGTGGAATAGGCCACTTCCCTCGGCAGCAGTTTCCGGCTTAGGTACAACACGGGGTGTTCTTGGTTCCCCGAGTCGACCTGGCTGAGTACAGCACCGAGGCCAAACTCACTGGCGTCGGTCTGTACTAAGAGTGGCTGTGTGCCGTCGACCGCCTTTAGTACAGGAGAGCTGCTCAGGGCAGTCTTCAAAGCCCTAAAGGCCACCTCGCATTCATCCGTCCATTTGACGGAATGGGGTAGGCTCTTCCTGGTGAGGTCTGTCAAGGGCTTCGCAAGGCTACTATAGTCCTGCACAAAGCGTCTATAGTACCCTGCGGTGCCCAAGAAGGACTGCACCTGCTTCTTGGTCCTGGGGGTGGGCCAGGACACGATAGCGTCCACCTTCCCAGGCTCTGGCTTCAGAGTACCCCCACCTACCCGGTGCCCCAGGTAGTGGACCTCGTTCATGCCCATCTGGCACTTTCCCGGCTTGATGGTCAAGCCCGCCTGGTGAATGCGCCCGAGCACCTGCTGCAGATGCTCGAGGTGATCCTCCCAGGTGGGACTGAAGATGGCAATGTCATCCAGGTACGCCTCTGCGTACCTCTCCAGTCCCTGGAGCAGGTGGTTGACCATTCACTGGAACGTGGCAGGGGCATTTTTCATGCCGAAGGGCATGACCGTGGATTCATACAATCCGAAGGGGGTGATAAAGGCGGACTTCTCCTGGGCCCCGGGGCTCAAGGGAATCTGCCAATATCCCCGACTCAAATCCATAATGGAGAGATAGCTCGCGCTGGCTAACCGCTCCAGCAGCTCTTCAATGCGTGGCATTGGTTGTGCGTCAGAGGCGGTGATAGCGTTGAGCCCCCTGTAGTCCACACAGAACCGGGTGGTCCGGGCCTTCTTAGGCACCAGGACTACAGGTGAGGCCCACGCGCTCTTGGACCGCTTAATCACCCCCAACTGCAGCATCTCCTCGACCTCCTGGCGCATGACATGCTGCACCTCGTCGGAGATTCGATAGGCTGTCCGCCGGAGTGGGGCATGATTCCCGGTGTCCACTTCATGGACCGCCACTTCAGTCCTGCCAGGCAGGTTGGTGAACACTGCTTGGAAGGGTTTCAGCACTGCTTGCATCTGAGACCTCTGGTCTGCGGATAGCAAGTCGCTTAGCTCTACATCCTCTAGGGACCCGCTGGCCTTCGCTTGGGCGAGCATGTCCAAGAGGGGGTCATCCTCCCCATCCTCGGGCAGGTTGCAGACCGGTAGGACGCAGGTTCCACGTTCTTGAGGAGCCTTCATCATATTAACGTGAAACGCCTTCCGCCTACCCCGCTCGTGGTCAAGTGTGATCACGTAGGTGACTGGGTTGAGCTGTTGGTGAATGACGTACGGGCCTTCCTAGGACGCCTGAAGCTTGTCCTTTGGTACGGGGACCAGCACCCACACCTTCTGACCCACCTGGTAGGTCCGTTCTCGGGCGTTCTGGTCGTACCAATGCTTCTGGTCAGCCTGGGCTTGCGCCATGTTGTCATGCACCAACTGCGTCAAGGTCTGCATCTTGTCACTGAAGCGCATGACATACTCCACGATGGACACTCCTGGGGAGCTCGGCTCTTCTTCCCAGAATTCTCTTATCAACCCAAGGGGTCCTCGGACACGCCTGCCATACAGGAGCTCAAAGGGGGAGAACCCCGTCGAGGCCTGTGGAACCTCTCTGTAAGCAAATAGCAGGTGTGGGAGGTAACGCTCTCAGTCGCGACCCTGGGTCTCAACCAGCATTTTTAACATCTGTTTGAGGGTACCGTTGAATCGCTCACACAAACCATTGGTCTGTGGGTGATACGCACTCGATACCAGATGCTACACCTGCATTTTCTTACATAGGGCCTCCATTAAGCGTGACATGAACTGAGTCCCCTGGTCGGTAAGCATCTCCCTGGGAAATCCTACTCGCGAAAAGATGGCCAAGAGGGCGTCCGCCACCTTATCCGCCCTAATTGAGGACAGGGCTACTGCCTCCGGATACCGGGTAGCATAGTCTACCACGGTAAGGATGAATCGTTTTCCAGAGCTGCTGGGCATGGCCAGTGGTCCCACAATGTCCACAGCAATCCTCTGGTAAGGCTCCTCTATCACTGGCAAAGAGATCAGGGGGACTTTCCCACTCTTTGACACGTGGTACAGGAGCGACAGTAGTTCACCACATCTGTCCTCATTTTGGGCCAATAAAAGTGATGAGACAGCCGGGTCTTGGTTTTGCTGACCCCCAAGTGTCCAGCGAGTGGAATTTCATGGGCGATCCGCAACAACTCGTCCCTGAATTGGTAGGGGACGACCAGCTGTCTTTCCCTCAGCCACTCCTGTTGGGGTGTACAGGGAACTGTCTCCCGGTACAACCTCCCTTGGTCCCAGAATACCCTCTCCTTATCCGACTCGGAGGTGGGTTTCTCTGCGAGGCTCCTTAACGTCTCCAGGCTAGCATCTGAGTGCAGAGCTGCCTGAAACTCCTGGCTGGAGGAAGCCAGAAGTGAGGTTAAGGCCACGTCCTCACTGGGACCCTCTGGGACCGGCTCTGGGTCCATACCTGATTCAGTTATTCCTCTGTTCGAGGAGGGTCCAGAAGGCAGGGCGTTACTTGAGTTCTGGGCACTCTGACTGCGGGTAACAGCGGCTATATAGGCCGTCTCCCCGGGGAATAACACCGTCTCATTAGCCTGCGAGGCCATGAGAACTACTTCTCCATCATCCTCCATTACCTCAGGCACAGTGCTACGTATGGGGCAGCGACTATCAGCCAGGTCACCATCTGTTGTGACACTGGTCACTGGCACAGCACCACCGGCTTCATGGTCCCCGTGCCTCTTCCCATTACCCTTAGCACTGACCTTTGCTCCTGCTAGGGGATCCTCAGCAACATCACCCCGCAGAGTGACATGGCTGAGTTCTCCTGCACCTTCCAATACAACAACAACATCATCATCATCATCAATCATCATCATCATCATCATCATCAGGTAAAGCATTGACATTCACCGTATCAGTATTAACCTTACCAACCGTATCAGATCGGGGAGGGGTGTTAGGGACATAATAAGCAAGCATCCTCCCCAAATCAGTTCCCAACAAAACATTTGCAGGTAGGTTTTTGGATACTCCCACTTCCTTCACCCCACTCCCCGCACCCCAATCAATAAAAACCCGGGCCATGGGCAAGGGGCATCAGACGCCCCCAATCCCGGTGACAGTCAGGGTCTTTCCTGGAATAAGCGCTTCAGGGGACACCAGTTCGGGTCGGATGAGGGTTCGTTCGGCCCCAGTGTCCTTGAGGCCTACAGTGACAGTGTCCCCCACCCTGACAGACTGAAAGTTTTCACAGGCCCTCCCAACCGGCCCACCCACCAAAAGAACTGAGGCATTAGGCCCTGGGGCCTTGGATGGGGGGTTCTTCCTCTGCTTCTCTGGGCAAGTGGCGCTGAGATGACCAGTCTGGTTGCAGGAATAACACCTGCGGGCATCAGATGCAGGCAGGGCCTTGGTAACGGGAAAAAGGCCTCCGGAAGGTCGGCTGGCAGGGGCAGGGATGGTGGTTGATGGCTTACCCCCTTTCCAGCTGGCGACGACCGGCTTCCGCACCTCTGGTCTCCGGTTGGCCTCGCAGGTGTCTGCGATCTGCGCTGCTTTATTGGCATCAGGTGGCTCCCGATCCATCACGAACTGCCGTACCTCAATCGGACACAGATGCAGGAACTGGTCTTTCACCATCAGGTCCTTTAGCTGCTCAAAGGTGGTCGCTGACAGTCCTTGGATCCACTGCTCAAAGTTGGTTCTGAGCCCGTCTACCACATCGCTGTAGGTGTCATGTGGTCCACGTTGGAGGGTTCTGAATTTTTTCCGGTAAACCTCCGGAGTCAGCTGGTACTTTTTTATCAGGGCCTGCTTGACGGCCTCATAGTCTCCATCCTGCTCTCGAGGGAGGGAAGCAAACACCTCCAAAGCTTTTCCTCGGAGCCCTGGAGTCAAATATCTTGCCCATTGGTCGGTGGGCAGCTGATACTGCCTGCAAGCCTTTTCAAAGCCTCGCAGAAATGTGTCCAAGTCCCCATCCTTTTCCATCATAGGGAAGTGCTCAGGACGAGGTTTAAAGCAGCTGGCACTGTTGGACTCACGGGTCTGCGTAGAGGGCAACTCCTTCTGAATCCGGGCTAGCTCCAGCTGGTGTTGTCGGTCAGCTTGTCGCTCAGCAGCCTCTTGGTCAGCTTGTCGCTCAGCCCGCTCCTGGAATTTCAGGATCAGCTGCAGTCGTCCATCATGATCGTCTGTGGCGAGCTCCTCCAAGGCCATCTGCAGGTGGGGGTCCACACTACCCTGGTTGCGGGTATGGCTGGCAATCACCGGTTGGACCCCGGCAGCAGCGCCATCCGGGCCTTGGCTGGCCGCCCCCTCATCAGGGCTCTGCTGTCGGACGGGCTCTGCAGCATCTTGTAACAGTTCAGAAATCATTTGTTCTTTGCTTTTGCCGTGGGGGTCAATGCCTTTGATTATACATATTCCAGTAAGAGTGTCCTTTTTCTGCTGGTGATACCAGGACTCCCCAACTACGACCATGATCACCAAAATAAAAATAGGAAAGAAAAAACGAAGAAGGGTAGGGGTAACTGCTACACATACAGTATTGTCTCAGATCTAATAAACACTGAGTTCGATCTTCAAAACTTTTGTGCAAGTTTTTAGTGAGAGGAATGATTGCTCAAACCAGATCACTAATGTCCTATGATCCCACCGCTTGCCACCAATTTGTCATGAAAACAACACCCACTCTTGGGTCAGACCTTGCAGCTCTCTGGCGCCCCCTTATCCTGCTGGTCAAACACGGTATTGACAGAGGATAAGCACGGGTGCCGCTGCTCTAATTTATGTCGACTATTGCGGCACGTGATGTGACAGGACGTATATATACCACCAGTTCCTTCCAGGAACGTATATATACCTCCGACCAGCCACCCTCAAACCACAATATCACATAAATAATGGTATACTGCCACCACCGATCGCTTAACAGGTGGATCGGGTACCTGGTAGGTAACGTGAATTAGCGAGTGAGGAACGTGTTTGCTCGACATAGGACAAGAAGAAAGAAACTGGTAAATAATTAATGATTTACTCCCAAAAGGGGGGCAGTGTTTACAAAATATATACAAGATATTATAAAGGAGACAATTTACATGTATGCATAAACAGTTATTAAAATAAAAGGGATAAGTAATAGCAAAACCTGCTTCACAAGGTGATGGTCTCAGATTCTGTGGGGGGGACGGCTCCCCGGAAATTAGACTTGATTCCTTCACGCAGCGTGTAGTGCATGCGTCTGCATCCCTGGTTGGAATGGCTTGAAAAATGGCCGATCTGGTTTTTAGCAAGCAGCCAAAACTCTGGGGAACACCCCTTATTTACCTTACAAGGGGGCTCGGCTTTGCGAGCCCACCCAGCTGCAGAAGACCTAAAAAATCCTTCAGATTCCATATCTTGGTGTGGGGGGGTCCCACATCCAAGAGGGAGACATCATCTTGACCGTCACCAATATTCATGAAGATAGATATTAAATATGAAACCTCTATGACGCTCAGAAGCTCAGAATCCATTATCTCAGTTCCCAATCATTCCTCAGTTATGCAAGTTATACTATTGTAATGGGAAAAAGGTGAGCATTCAAAAAACGTGGTTCCGATGTTTCTGTCAGACCTCTGCGTGATTAAAATTGGCATAAAACGTTTGTACAATTAAACAATGGGATTTTTTGGAGGGATTTTCCGGTTTGTTCCAGTGCTTGCCCTGGACTGAGGTTTTATGGCGGGTCATAAAAATTCCTGGTTTGGGGAAAAGCAAAAGTGAGTTCTATGTCTTCTCTTACAAACAGATAGGGGGTGGGGTTTTTTTTTCCTTTTTAAAACCTCTCTCATTTTTTAAAACTCGGGCAAAAATACCTTTTGCCTGACAATAGTAGTTATATTCTTGTACATAGGGGCAGTATTATAGTAGTTATATTCTTGTACATAGGGGCAGTATTATAGTAGTTATATTCCTGTACATAGGGGGCAGTATTATAGCAGTTATATTCTTGTAGATAGGAGCAGTATTATAGTAGTTATATTCTTGTACATAGGAGCAGTATTATAGTAGTTATATTCTTGTACATAGGGGGCAGTATTATAGCAGTTATATTCTTGTAGATAGGAGCAGTATTATAGTAGTTATATCTTGTACATAGTGGGCAGTATTATAGTAGTTATATTCTATTACATAGGGGCAGTATTATAGTAGTTATATTCTTGTACATAGGGGGCAGTATTATAGCAGTTATATTCTTGTAGATAGGAGCAGAATTAAAGGAGTTATATTCTTGTACATAGGGGGCAGTATTATAGTAGTTATATTCTTGTACATAGGAGCAGTATTATAGTAGTTATATTCTTGTACAAAGGGGCAGTATTATAGTAGTTATATTCTTGTACATAGGGGGCAGTATTATAGCAGTTATATTCTTGTAGATAGGAGCAGTATTATAGTAGTTATATTCTTGTACATAGGAGCAGTATTATAGTAGTTATATTCTTGTACATAGTGGGCAGTATTATAGTAGTTATATTCTTGTACATAGTGGGCAGTATTATAGTAGTTATATTCTATTACATGGGGGCAGTATTATAGTAGTTATATTCTTGTACATAGGGGGCAGTATTATAGCAGTTATATTCTTGTAGATAGGAGCAGAATTAAAGTAGTTATATTCTTGTACATAGGGGGCAGTATTATAGTAGTTATATTCTTGTACATAGGAGCAGTATTATAGTAGTTATATTCTTGTACATAGGGGCAGTATTATAGTAGTTATATTCTTGTATATAGGAGGCAGTATTATAGTAGTTATATTCTTGTACATAGGAGCAGTATTATATTAGTAATATTCTTGTACATAGGAGCAGTATTATAGTAGTTATATTCCTGTACATAGGAGCAGTATTATAGTAGTTATATTCTTGTACATACGGGGCAGTATTATAGTAGTTATATTCTTGTACATACGGGGCAGTATTATAGTAGTTATATTCTTGTACATAGGGGGCAGTATTCTAGTAGTTATATTCTTGTACATAGGGGGCAGTATTCTAGTAGTTATATTCTTGTACATAGGAGCAGAATTATAGTAGTTATATTCTTGTACATAGGGGGCAGTATTATAGCAGTTATATTCTTGTAGATAGGAGCAGTATTATAGTAGTTATATTCTTGTACATAGTGGGCAGTATTATAGTAGTTATATTCTATTACATAGGGGCAGTATTATAGTAGTTATCTTCTTGTACATAGGGGGCAGTATTATAGCAGTTATATTCTTGTAGATAGGAGCAGAGTTAAAGTAGTTATATTCTTGTACATAGGGGGCAGTATTATAGTAGTTATATTCTTGTACATAGGAGCAGTATTATAGTAGTTATATTCTTGTACATAGGGGCAGTATTATAGTAGTTATATTCTTGTACATAGGGGGCAGTATTATAGTAGTTATATTCTTGTACATAGGAGCAGTATTATAGTAGTTATATTCTTGTAGATAGGATCAGTATTATAGTAGTTATATTCTTGTACATAGGAGCAGTATTATAGTAGTTATATTCTTGTACATAGTGGGCAGTATTATTGTAGTTATATTCTTGTACATAGTGGGCAGTATTATAGTAGTTATATTCTATTACATAGGGGCAGTATTATAGTAGTTATATTCTTGTACATAGGGGGCAGTATTATAGCAGTTATATTTTTGTAGATAGGAGCAGAATTAAAGTAGTTATATTCTTGTACATAGGAGCAGTATTATAGTAGTAATATTCTTGTACATAGGAGCAGTATTATAGTAGTTATATACCTGTACATAGGAGCAGTATTATAGTAGTTATATTCTTGTACATACGGGGCAGTATTATAGTAGTTATATTCTTGTACATACGGGGCAGTATTATAGTAGTTATCTTCTTGTACATAGGGGGCAGTATTCTAGTAGTTATCTTCTTGTACATAGGGGGCAGTATTCTAGTAGTTATATTCTTGTACATAGGAGCAGAATTATAGTAGTTATATTCTTGTACATAGGGGGCAGTATTATAGCAGTTATATTCTTGTAGATAGGAGCAGTATTATAGTAGTTATATTCTTGTACATAGTGGGCAGTATTATAGTAGTTATATTCTATTACATAGGGGCAGTATTATAGTAGTTATATTCTTGTACATAGGGGGCAGTATTATAGCAGTTATATTCTTGTAGATAGGAGCAGAATTAAAGTAGTTATACTCTTGTACATAGGGGGCAGTATTATAGTAGTTATATTCTTGTACATAGGAGCAGTATTATAGTAGTTATATTCTTGTACATAGGGGCAGTATTATAGTAGTTATATTCTTGTATATAGGAGGCAGTATTATAGTAGTTATATTCTTGTACATAGGAGCAGTATTATAGTAGTAATATTCTTGTACATAGGAGCAGTATTATAGTAGTTATATTCCTGTACATAGGAGAAGAATTATAGTAGTTATATTCTTGTACATACGGGGCAGTATTATAGTAGTTATATTCTTGTACATACGGGGCAGTATTATAGTAGTTATATTCTTGTACATAGGGGGCAGTATTCTAGTAGTTATATTCTTGTACATAGGAGCAGAATTATAGTAGTTATATTCTTGTACATAGGAGCAGTATTATAGTAGTTATATTCTTGTACATAGGGGGCAGTATTATAGTAGTTTTATTCTTGTACATGGGAGCAGTATTATAGTAGTTATATTATTGTACATAGGGACAGTATTATAGTAGTTATATTATTGTACACAGGGACAGTATTATAGTAGTTATATCCTTGTACATAGGGGGCAGTATTATAGTTGTTATATTCTTGTACATAGGGGGCAGTATTATAGTTGTTATATTCTTGTTCATAGGGGCAGTATTATAGTAGTTATTTTCTTCTACATAGGGGCAGTATTATAGTAGTTATATTATTGTACACAGGGACAGTATTATAGTAGTTATATTCTTGTACATAGGAGCAGTATTATAGTAGTTATATTCTTGTACATAGGGGCAGTATTATAGTAGCTATATTCTTGTACATAGGGGCAGTATTATAGTAGTTATAGTCTTGTACATAGGAACAGTATTATAGTAGTTATATTATTGTACATAGGGGGCAGTATTATAGTAGTTCTATTCTTGTACATAGGGGCAGTATTATAGTAGTTATATTCTTGTACATAGGGGGCAGTATTATAGTAGCTATATTCTTGTACATAGGGGGCAGTATTATAGTAGCTATATTCTTTTACATAGTGGGCAGTATTATAGTAGTTATATTCTTGTACATAGGGGCAGTATTATAGTCGTTATATTCTTGTACATAAGGGGCAGTATTATAGCAGTTATATTCTTGTACATAGGGCCAGTATTATAGTAGTTATATTCTTGTACATAGGGGCAGTATTATAGTAGTTATATTCTTGTACATAGGAGCAGTATTATAGTAGTTATATTCTTGTACATAGGAGCAGTATTATAGTAGTTATATTCTTGTACATAGGGACAGTATTATAGTAGTTATATTCTTGTACATAGAAGCAGTATTATAGTAGTTATATTCTTGTACATAGGGACAGTATTATAGTAGTTATATTCCTGTACATAAGGGGCAGTATTATAGTAGTTATATTCTTGTACATAGGGGGCAGTATTATAGTAGTTTTATTCTTCTACATAGGAGCAGTATTATAGTAGTTATATTCTTGTACATAGGGGCAGTATTATAGTAGTTAAATTCTTGTACATAGGGGCAGTATTATAGTAGTTATATTCTTGTACATAGGAGCAGTATTATAGTAGTTATATTCTTGTACATAGGAGCAGTATTATAGTTGTTATATTCTTGTACATAGGGACAGTATTATAGTAGTTATATTCTTGTACATAGGGACAGTATTATAGTAGTTATATTCTTGTACATAGGAGCAGTATTATAGTAGTTATATTCTTGTACATAGGGACAGTATTATAGTAGTTATATTCTTGTACATAGGGGCAGTATTACAGTAGTTATATCATTGTATATAGGGGGTAGTATTATAGTAGTTATATTCATGCACATAAGAGCAGTATTATAGTAGTTATATTCTTGTACATAGGGGCTGTATTATAGTAGTTATATTCTTGTACATAGGGGCAGTATTATAGTAGTTATATTCTTGTACATAGGGGGCAGTATTATGGTAGTTATATCCTTGTACATAGGGGGTAGTATTATAGTAGTTATATTCATGTACATAAGAGCAGTATTATAGTAGTTATATTCTTGTACATAGGAGCGGTATTATAGTAGTTATATTCTTGTACATAGGGGCAGTATTATAGTAGTTATATTCTTGTATATAGGAGGCAGTATTATAGTAGTTATATTCTTGTACATAGGAGCAGTATTATAGTAGTTATATTCTTGTACATAGGAGCAGTATTATAGTAGTTATATTCCTGTACATAGGAGCAGTATTATAGTAGTTATATTCTTGTACATAGGGGCAGTATTATAGTAGTTATATTCTTGTACATACGGGGCAGTATTATAGTAGTTATATTCTTGTACATAGGAGCAGTATTATAGTAGTTATAGTCTTGTACATAGGGGGCAGTATTCTAGTAGTTATATTCTTGTACATAGGAGCAGAATTATAGTAGTTATATTCTTGTACATAGGAGCAGTATTATAGTTATATTCTTGTACATAGGGGCAGTATTATACTAGTTATATTCTTGTACATAGGGGGCAGTATTATAGTAGTTATATTCTTGTACATAGGAGCAGAATTATAGTATTTATATTCTTGTACATAGGGGCAGTATTATAGTAGTTATATTCTTGTACATAGGGGCAGTATTATAGTAGTTATATTCTTGTACATTGGATCAGAATTATAGTAGTTATATTCTTGTACATAGGAGCAGTATTATAGTAGTTATATTCTTGTACATAGGGGGCAGTATTATAGTAGTTATATTCTTGTACATGGGAGCAGTATTATAGTAGTTATATTATTGTACATAGGGACAGTATTATAGTAGTTATATTATTGTACACAGGGACAGTATTATAGTAGTTATATCCTTGTACATAGGGGGCAGTATTATAGTTGTTATATTCTTGTACATAGGGGGCAGTATTATAGCTGTTATATTCTTGTTCATAGGGGCAGTATTATAGTAGTTATTTTCTTCTACATAGGGGCAGTATTATAGTAGTTATATTATTGTACACAGGGACAGTATTATAGTAGTTATATTCTTGTACATAGGAGCAGTATTATAGTAGTTATATTCTTGTACATAGGGGCAGTATTATAGTAGCTATATTCTTGTACATAGGGGCAGTATTATAGTAGTTATATTTTTGTACATAGGAACAGTATTATAGTAGTTATATTATTGTACATAGGGTTCAGTATTATAGTAGTTCTATTCTTGTACATAGGGGCAGTATTATAGTAGTTATATTCTTGTACATAGGGGGCAGTATTATAGTAGCTATATTCTTGTACATAGGGGGCAGTATTATAGTAGCTATATTCTTTTACATAGTGGGCAGTATTATAGTAGTTATATTCTTGTACATAAGGGGCAGTATTATAGTAGTTATATTCTTGTACATAAGGGGCAGTATTATAGCAGTTATATTCTTGTACATAGGGGCAGTATTATAGTAGTTATATTCTTGTACATAGGGGCAGTATTATAGTAGTTATATTCTTGTACATAGGAGCAGTATTATAGTAGTTTTATTCTTGTACATAGGAGCACTATTATAGTAGTTATATTCTTGTACATAGAAGCAGTATTATAGTAGTTATATTCTTGTACATAGGGACAGTATTATAGTAGTTATATTCTTGTACATAAGGGGCAGTATTATAGTAGTTTTATTCTTCTACATAGGAGCAGTATTATAGTAGTTATATTCTTGTACATAGGAGCAGTATTATAGTAGTTATATTCTTGTACATAGGAGCAGTATTATAGTAGTTATATTCTTGTACATAGGGGGCAGTATTATAGTAGTTTTATTCTTCTACATAGGAGCAGTATTATAGTAGTTATATTCTTGTACATAGGAGCAGTATTATAGTAGTTATATTCTTGTACATAGGGGGCAGTATTATAGTAGTTTTATTCTTCTACATAGGAGCAGTATTATAGTAGTTATATTCTTGTACATAGGAGCAGTATTATAGTAGTTATATTCTTGTAAATAGGGGGCAGTATTATAGTAGATATATTCTTGTACATAGGGGGCAGTATTATAGTAGTTATATTCTTGTATATAGGGAGCAGTATTATAGTAGTTATATTCTTGTACATAGGGGGCAGTATTATAGTAGTTATATTCTTGTACATAGGGGGCAGTATTATAGTAGTTATATTCTTGTACATAGGGGGCAGTATTATAGTAGTTATATTCTTGTACTTAGGAGCAGTATTATAGTACTTATATTCTTGTACGTATGGGTAGTATTATAGTAGTTATATTCTTGTACATAGGAGCAGTATTATAGTAGTTATATTCTTGTACATAGGGGGCAGTATTATAGTAGTTATATTCTTGTACATAAGGGGCAGTATTATAGTAGTTATATTCTTGTACATAGGGGCAGTATTATAGTAGTTATATTCTTGTACATAGGGGGCAGTATTATAGTAATTATATTCTTGTACATAGGGGCAGTATTATAGTAGTTATATTCTTGTACATAGGGGCAGTATTATAGTAGTTATATTCTTGTACATAGGGGCAGTATTATAGTAGTTCTATTCTTGTACATAGGAACAGTATTATAGTAGTTATATTATTGTACATAGGGGGCAGTATTATAGTAATTCTATTCTTGTACATAGGGGCAGTATTATAGTAGTTATATTCTTGTACATAGGGGGCAGTATTATAGTAGCTATATTCTTGTACATAGGGGGCAGTATTATAGTAGCTATATTCTTTTACATAGTGGGCAGTATTATAGTAGTTATATTCTTGTACATAAGGGGCAGTATTATAGTAGTTATATTCTTGTACATAAGGGGCAGTATTATAGCAGTTATATTCTTGTACATAGGGGCAGTATTATAGTAGTTATATTCTTGTACATAGGGGCAGTATTATAGTAGTTATATTCTTGTACATAGGAGCAGTATTATAGTAGTTATATTCTTGTACATAGGAGCAGTATTATAGTAGTTATATTCCTGTACATAGAAGCAGTATTATAGTAGTTATATTCTTGTACATAGGGACAGTATTATAGTAGTTATATTCTTGTACATAGGGGGCAGTATTATAGTAGTTTTATTCTTCTACATAGGAGCAGTATTATAGTAGTTATATTCTTGTACATAGGAGCAGTATTATAGTAGTTATATTCTTGTACATAGGGGGCAGTATTATAGTAGTTTTATTCTTCTACATAGGAGCAGTATTATAGTAGTTATATTCTTGTACATAGGGGGTAGTATTATAGTAGTTATATTCTTGTACATAGGGGGCAGTATTATAGTAGTTATATTCTTGTACATAGGAGCAGTATTATAGTAGTTATATTCTTGTACATAGGGGGCAGTATTATAGTAGATATATTCTTGTACATAGGGGCAGTATTATAGTAGTTATATTCTTGTACATAGGAGCAGTATTATAGTAGTTATATTCTTGTACATAGGGGCAGTATTATAGTAGTTATATTCTTGTACATAGGGGGCAGTATTATAGTAGTTATATTCTTGTACATAAGGGGCAGTATTATAGTAGTTATATTCTTGTACATAGGGGCAGTATTATATTAGTTATATTCTTGTACATAGGAGCAGTATTATAGTAGTTATATTTTTGTACATAGGGGGCAGTATTATAGTAGTTATATTCTTGTACATAAGGGGCAGTATTATAGTAGTTATATTCTTGTACATAGGGGCAGTATTATAGTAGTTATATTCTTGTACATAGGAGCAGTATTATAGTAGTTATATTCTTGTACATAGGGGCAGTATTATAGTAGTTATATTCTTGTACATAGGGGGCAGTATTATAGTAGTTATATTCTTGTACATAAGGGGCAGTATTATAGTAGTTATATTCTTGTACATAGGGGCAGTATTATAGTAGTTATATTCTTGTACATAGGGGCAGTATTATAGTAGTTATATTCTTGTACATAGGGGCAGTATTATAGTAGTTATATTCTTGTACATAGGGGGCAGTATTATAGTAGTTATATTCTTGTACATAAGGGGCATTATTATAGCAGTTATATTCTTGTACATAGGGGCAGTATTATAGTAGTTATATTCTTGTACATAGGGGCAGTATTATAGTAGTTATATTCTTGTACATAGGAGCAGTATTATAGTAGTTTTATTCTTGTACATAGGAGCAGTATTATAGTAGTTATATTCTTGTACATAGAAGCAGTATTATAGTAGTTATATTCTTGTACATAGGGACAGTATTATAGTAGTTATATTCTTGTACATAAGGGGCAGTATTATAGTAGTTTTATTCTTCTACATAGGAGCAGTATTATAGTAGTTATATTCTTGTACATAGGAGCAGTATTATAGTAGTTATATTCTTGTACATAGGAGCAGTATTATAGTAGTTATATTCTTGTACATAGGGGGCAGTATTATAGTAGTTTATCTTCTACATAGGAGCAGTATTATAGTAGTTATATTCTTCTACATAGGAGCAGTATTATAGTAGTTATATTCTTGTACATAGGGGGCAGTATTATAGTAGTTTTATTCTTCTACATAGGAGCAGTATTATAGTAGTTATATTCTTGTACATAGGAGCAGTATTATAGTAGTTATATTCTTGTAAATAGGGGGCAGTATTATAGTAGATATATTCTTGTACATAGGGGGCAGTATTATAGTAGTTATATTCTTGTATATAGGGAGCAGTATTATAGTAGTTATATTCTTGTACATAGGGGGCAGTATTATAGTAGTTATATTCTTGTACATAGGGGGCAGTATTATAGTAGTTATCTTCTTGTACATAGGGGGCAGTATTATAGTAGTTATATTCTTGTACTTAGGAGCAGTATTATAGTACTTATATTCTTGTACGTAGGGGTAGTATTATAGTAGTTATATTCTTGTACATAGGAGCAGTATTATAGTAGTTATATTCTTGTACATAGGGGGCAGTATTATAGTAGTTATATTCTTGTACATAAGGGGCAGTATTATAGTAGTTATATTCTTGTACATAGGGGCAGTATTATAGTAGTTATATTCATGTACATAGGGGGCAGTATTATAGTAATTATATTCTTGTACATAGGGGCAGTATTATAGTAGTTATATTCTTGTACATAGGGGCAGTATTATAGTAGTTATATTCTTGTACATAGGGGCAGTATTATAGTATTTCTATTCTTGTACATAGGAACAGTATTATAGTAGTTATATTATTGTACATAGGGGGCAGTATTATAGTAGTTCTATTCTTGTACATAGGGGCAGTATTATAGTAGTTATATTCTTGTACATAGGGGGCAGTATTATAGTAGCTATATTCTTGTACATAGGGGGCAGTATTATAGTAGCTATATTCTTTTACATAGTGGGCAGTATTATAGTAGTTATATTCTTGTACATAAGGGGCAGTATTATAGTAGTTATATTCTTGTATATAAGGGGCAGTATTATAGCAGTTATATTCTTGTACATAGGGGCAGTATTATAGTAGTTATATTCTTGTACATAGGGGCAGTATTATAGTAGTTATATTCTTGTACATAGGAGCAGTATTATAGTAGTTATATTCTTGTACATAGGAGCAGTATTATAGTAGTTATATTCTTGTACATAGAAGCAGTATTATAGTAGTTATATTCTTGTACATAGGGACAGTATTATAGTAGTTATATTCTTGTACATAGGGGGCAGTATTATAGTAGTTTTATTCTTCTACATAGGAGCAGTATTATAGTAGTTATATTCTTGTACATAGGAGCAGTATTATAGTAGTTATATTCTTGTACATAGGAGCAGTATTATAGTAGTTATATTCTTGTACATAGGAGCAGTATTATAGTAGTTATATTCTTGTAAATAAGGGGCAGTATTATAGTAGTTTTATTTTTCTACATAGGAGCAGTATTATAGTAGTTATATTCTTGTACATAGGAGCAGTATTATAGTAGTTATATTCTTGTACATAGGAGCAGTATTATAGTAGTTATATTCTTGTACATAGGGGGCAGTATTATAGTAGTTTTATTCTTCTACATAGGAGCAGTATTATAGTAGTTATATTCTTGTACATAGGAGCAGTATTATAGTAGTTATATTCTTGTACATAGGGGGCAGTATTATAGTAGTTTTATTCTTCTACATAGGAGCAGTATTATAGTAGTTATATTCTTGTACATAGGGGGTAGTATTATAGTAGTTATATTCTTGTACATAGGGGGCAGTATTATAGTAGTTATATTCTTGTACATAGGAGCAGTATTATAGTAGTTATATTCTTGTAAATAGGGGGCAGTATTATAGTAGATATATTCTTGTACATAGGGGCAGTATTATAGTAGTTATATTCTTGTACATAGGAGCAGTATTATAGTAGTTATATTCTTGTACATAGGGGCAGTATTATAGTAGTTATATTCTTGTACATAGGGGGCAGTATTATAGTAGTTATATTCTTGTACATAAGGGGCAGTATTATAGTAGTTATATTCTTGTACATAGGGGCAGTATTATATTAGTTATATTCTTGTACATAGGAGCAGTATTATAGTAGTTATATTTTTGTACATAGGGGGCAGTATTATAGTAGTTATATTCTTGTACATAAGGGGCAGTATTAACATACTATTAAAGCTCTAATATTGCTTTCTAATTACCATAATATATGTGATTAGAAACCTGTTGTTTGATGCCATAGAAATTTTAAAGCGGACTGATGAGTGTGAGGCTCGGCTTTTTATCCCTTTCCATTTCCCTCTACATAATTTCGACCACCATTGCTCGCAGATACCTACATAATGTGCTGTTTTTATTGTGGGACGCAGCTTTTGTGCTCTATTGTCTCTGCCTCTTGTTGTATTTCCCTCTTATTTCTTTCCACCCGTCCATCACGGCTGATACAACACAGGATAACTCTCAGTGTGAATGCACAGACCTGGCTGCAGCGTTATATTGTTATTACGGCGCCGTCATTCTACCTTATCTGGAGTCCGTGCAGGCGTTTGCTGATGGACTGTAAATTAGGCATAAACAGCTTTTATTTGCTTTCATATATTTTCCTGGACTGGAGGAAATGGAAACTGGATGCGGAGAGCACAGTGATCCAAGCTCTGAGCTTCTGCCCAAACAACCTCATTTGCATCAGTAAGAGATTGTAATGACTTTCTCAACTAAGCATACCCATGCAGTTAATTACTTTTTTCCAAATGAAAGGCCAAAATTATTTCCTCTTCGAAGAAGTCAATCACGCATCAGGAGAAAAAAAAAGTGCAGAACGCTGAAGCTTCTGGAGCAATTATTATAAAATTAATTTTCCCAGACCAGTAGAGCAGGGTGTCGCGCTTCCCGCGAAATGTTATATGAGTCACACACCCAGTGAGCCGCCATTCAGTGCAGAAATCAGCAAAAGGCTCAAGAGACCCCCGGGACCCTGGAAATATGAACTATTGACTCTGTCTATTATTAGCATGCATATACGGAAACAAAATGTTATTCTGCTATTAGCTCTCAAAATTCTGTAAATAGAATATATTTATTTATTTATTTAAAGGGGCACTCTAGGTAAAACGAATACACTCTGTTATGCATAGTGCAGGGGGTGGAGCATGACACAGGAACTAACAGAACATCATAGAGGTGGAGCATGACACAGGAACTAACATAGCACCATAGGGGTGAAGCATGACACAGGAATTAACAGAGCACCATAGAGGTGGAGCATGACACAGGAACTAACAGAACATCATAGAGGTGGAGCATGACACAGGAACTAACAGAACATCATAGAGGTGGAGCATGACACAGGAACTAACAGAACATCATAGAGGTGGAGCATGACACAGGAACTAACAGAACATCATAGAGGTGGAGCATGACACAGGAACTAACAGAACATCATAGAGGTGGAGCATGACACAGGAACTAACAGAACATCACAGAGGTGGAGCATGGCACAGGAACTAACAGAGCACCATAGGGGTGGAGCATGACACAGGAACTAACAGAGCACCATAGGGGTGAAGCATGACACAAGAACTAACAGAACATCATAGAGGTGGAGCATGACACAGGAACTAACAGAACATCATAGAGGTGGAGCATGACACAGGAACTAACAGAACATCATAGAGGTGGAGCATGACACAGGAACTAACAGAGCACCATAGGGGTGGAGAATGACACAGGAACTAATAGAGCACCATAGGGGTGAAGCATGACACAGGAATTAACAGAGCACCATAGAGGTGGAGCATGACACAGGAACTAACATACCACCATAGGGGGGACCATGACACAGGAACTAACATAGCACCATAGGGATGGAGCATGACACAGGAACTAAGAGAGCACCATAGGGGTGGAGAATGACACAGGAACTAACAGAGCACCATAGGGGTGGAGAATGACACAGGAACTAATAGAGCACCATAGGGGTGACACATGACACAGGAATTAACAGAGCATCATAGAGGTGGAGCATGACACAGGAACTAACAAAGCACCATAGGGGGGGGAGCATGACACAGGAACTAACATAGCACCATAGGGATGGAGCATGACACAGGAACTAACAAAGCACCATAGGGGGGGAGCATAACACAGGAACTAACAGAGCTCCATAGGGGTGGAGAATGACACAGGAACTAATAGAGCACCATAGGGGTGACGCATGACACAGGAATTATCAGAGCACCATAGAGGTGGAGCATGACACAGGAACTAACAAAGCACCATAGGGGGGGAGCATTACACAGGAACTAACATAGCACCATAGGGATGGAGCATGACACAGGAACTAACAGAGCACCATAGGGGTGGAGAATGACACAGGAACTAACAGAGCACCATAGGGATTGAGCATGACATAGGAACTAACAATGCACCATAGGGATTCAGCATGACACAGGAACTAACAAAGCACCATATGGGTGGAGCATGACACAGGAACTAACAGAGCACCATAGGGGCGGCGCATGAAAGGAACTAACAGAGCACCATAGGGATGGAGCATAACAGATGAACTAAAATAGCACCATTGAGGTGGAATATGACACAGGAACTAACATATCACCATAGGGAGGAGCATGACACAGGAACTAACAGAGCACCATAGGGGTGGAGAATGACACAGAAACTAACATAGCACCATAGGGGTGGAATATGACACAGGAACTAACATATCACCATAGGGGTGGAGCATGACACAATAACTAGCAGAGCACCATAGGGGTGGAGTATGACAAAGGAAATAAGAGAGCACTATAGGGATGGAGCATGACACAGGAACTAACAAAGCACCATAGAGGTGGAACATAACACAGGAACTAACAGAGCACCATAGGGATGGAACATGACACAGGAACTAACAGAGCACCATAGGTGTGGAGCATGACACAGGAACTAACAAAGTACCATAGGGATGGAGCATGATACAGGAATTAACAGAGTACCATTGGAATGGACTATGATACAAGAATTAGCAGAGCACCATAGGGATGGAGCATGACACAGGAACTAACAGAGCACCATAGGGATGGAACATGACACAGGAACTAACAGAGCACCATAGGGATGGAGCATGACACAGGAACTAACAGAGCACCATAGGGATGGAACATGACACAGGAACTAACAGAGCACCATAGGGGTGGAGAATGGCACAGAAACCACAGAGCACCATAGAGAATCCTGGTGTCACGCCGTGCCCCACTGTTACGATACAATGTATCAGTTTTGCTCAGTTTGTTTTTTCAATAATGCAATAAGCAACATGAAGGATTCATTTATTGTAAAAAGAATACTAGAATGTTCAGCTGTGGCTACAATTCACTCTAATAGCTGCGTACCCAGAACCTAATCTTACAAGGGTTATGTCTCACCTAGTGAGATGGATTCTCGAAGCCTTCGGACCGGTTGACTGGGTGCAGCACAGACAGATGATGTTGGTGGAGTGGAGCAGATATATGAAATCCACAGAGGCGGTAGATACTGGACAGCAACTTGGAAGTGTAGAGAAGTGGACTACAAGGAAATTGTAGACTGAACTAAAGGAGGAAAAAGAAGCAGAGTCGATTTAGTTGCACAGAACAGTAAAGTCAACAATGTAGCAGAGCAGTAATGCAGCAGAATGGAACATTGCCGCAGAGCTGGGTATGTCAGGTGGCATCTTGAATTGATGTAGTTGAGTTCACTGTAATCCCAGAGCTGGATATATCAGGATTCTCACTTGTGTTGATGTAGCAGAGCCAAGCAGCATAGCAGAGCTAGATAAGTCAGGACACTCAGTTGTGTTGAAATAGCAGACCCAAGTGACTCCGCAGAACTGTATAAGTCGGGTGACTCTCTTGTGTTGATGTAGCAGAACCCAGCAGCACAGCAGAGCTGGATCTGTCTGAAGGCTCACTTGTGTTGTTCTAGCAGAGACTTACTTTTGTTGTTGCATCAGAGCCAGTGGCACATTGTAGTTGGATAAGTTAGTAGACTCCCTTGTGTTGATGAATCAGAGCTTGCTGGCACAGCAGAAGTAGATAAGTCAGGAGACGTACTAGTTTTGAAGTAGCAGAGCCCAGCACAGCAGAGCTGGATATGGCAGGAGACTCCCTTGTGTTGATGTAGTAGAGTTCAGCAGCACAGTTGAATTGGATTTATCAGAAGACACACATGTGTTGATGTAGTAGATCCAAGTGACAAAGCAGAATTGAATATGGCAGGAAACTCACTTGTGCTGAAGTAGCAGAGCCCAGCAGAGCAGAGCTGGATATATCAGGAAACTCACTTATGTTGATATAGTAGAGCCCAGCACAGCAGAGCTGGATATATCAGGAAACTCACTTATGTTGATATAGTAGAGCCCAGCACAGCAGAGCTGGATATATCAGGAAACGCACTTATGTTGATATAGTAGAGCCCAGCACAGCAGAGCTGGATATATCAGGAAGCTCACTTATGTTGATATAGTAGAGCCCAGCACAGTTGGCATGTGTTGATTTAGCAATAGCCAGTGGCACAGCATAATTGGATATGGTAAGAGATTCAATTTTTGTTGAAGTTGCTGAGCCCAGTGGCACAGCAGAACTGGATTTGTCAGGAGATTTACTTTTGTTGATGTAGCAGAGTCCATCAGCACAGCAGAGCTAGATATGTGATGAATGTGCCTTCTACCCAAATACTGAGAGGACATTCTGCTACCTGACCCATAAGACCTTGATATGTGAATTTAAAGGTGCATGATAGTCTGGAATGGTATCCCAGCCAACATGCACAGGAGCAGAGGAATAGGGCACCTTCGTTTGGATGATGGAGAGCCTGGTACTGGACCCAAAACAGGTGAATAACAAGACTCCACAAAGATGATCTATGTGGAGCTGCTTAGTGGTGGACCTCACCGTAGGAGCTGCATTACTGTATACCTGTCATTTCTCCCAGAATGTCCACGAAGCTCTCAGAAAAAGGAGAAGACCTCCAGGACAACCTAAGGAGTTAGCAAGTCAACTGGGTGCCGCCAAAACTTTCCAAAACTTACTGGAGAACTTTTATTTGAGGGGCTTTGGTGGTGCCAATTCACATTTAGTGGTTGTTAAAGTCACGGGGGGGGGGAGTGTTGTCTGCAAATGGGGCAGAGAAACTAATTGAGAAGAGGAGGGTTCTGTCTCTGTGATTCGCTGCCAGGGAGAACTAACAGGGGGAGAGGAAGAACTATTTGAGTCACCTCTTCTAATTCAGAGGCTGAAGATGCAAAGTGGTATCGGCTTTTCTGCCCCATTATGAAGTCAGTCCTGTAGATAAACTTGCATCATGTCACATTACCGCACCGGTGACCTTGACAGCAATATCAGATATTCAATAGTAAAATAAGAGTCTATCATCTGTTAATTATTGCGGCATTTATAATGCGCATTCCTGACAGAGTAAACCGCGCGTAATTACCCAAAGTCATTCAGACCTTTTCAATACCCAATGTCAACAAAGCCGAGTCACCGACTAAGTAAACAGCTATCTCCGGTGACATCTTTATGCTAAATTCTCCAAATAATTACAACGCAAATTGAACAGAAATACGTGAAACCGATTACAAATGTCTGATAGCGACTGCCGCGACCTTGAGCGAGCAAAAAAACAGCCTTACATCTCCGTGCAAAAATATGAAATCAATTCCTCCCAGTTATATGAGTTCTGAATAGATTAAGAACGAGGGCAGATAAAGCGCAGGAGAGGGGGGAAAATGCAGAAAATACAATTACAGTTTGCCAGCAAAACGCTAATTAATTTTACTGCGGAGCAAGGAGAAATTATCGGGGTCAGGGTGGATGGGATCTGGGAGGAGGCAAAACTTTGGAAGGGGCAAAACTTTTAGCCTATGGGCACGTGTGCTTGTAGCAAGTGACTTCTGCGCCCATCGTATTATTCTAGCAGGGGTGCACTACCATGAGAGTTTTTTTTGTAAAGGTCAGCAAGTTTCCAGAATTTCTTTTTTTGGGGGACAGATTTGCTCAACTCAGCCAGCAAGTCTGAGGTGGTCCAAATAAAATAGATCTGAATCGATTGTCATGAAAGGACATTCGTTAAGCTCTGAGGATCCCAAAGCATAAGAAATGCAGGTAAGGGGTTAAAAAATAATGAAATGCATTATACTCACCTGTCCTTGGCCCTCACCTGTCCTTACAGCGCTTCTGCTGCAGCTCCCTCGCCCTCCACCACGGTCTTCGGTTCCTTCAGTGATCACGGATTAGGGCATCAAAGACTTAGGTTTTCCACTTTACTCTCATGACCATGCGAAGCCAATCACTTACCTCTGTGCCAAACCCTTAAAAGATCTCTCGCCGCGACCAATCACTGATCTTGGCCCAAAAGTTAAACACCGCTGTGCTGATTGGTCGCGGCCGCTGCCCGCGACCAATCACCGATTTGGGTGCCACATTTAAATAGCGTCCGCGACCAATCAGCACAGTGGGGTTTAAATGTCTCTGCAAGATCCGTGATTGGTCGCGGCCGCTATTTAAATGTGGCGCACAAATCGGTGATTGGTCGCGGGCAGCGTCCGCGACCAATCAGCACCGATCTTGCAGAGACATTTAAACACCCCTGTGCTGATTGGTCGCGGACGCTATTTAAATGTGACGCCCAAATCGGTGATTGGTCGCGGGCAGCGGCCGCGACCAATCAGCACAGTGGGGTTTAAATGTCTCTGCAAGATCCGTGATTGGTCGCGGCCGCTATTTAAATGTGGCGCACAAATCGGTGATTGGTCGCGGTCTTCGGCCGCGACCAATCACTGATCTTGCTGCAAAAGTTAAACACCGCTGTACTGATTGATCGCGGACGCTGCCCGCGACCAATCACCGATTTGGGCGCCACATTTAAACACTGCTATGCTGATTGGTCGCGGACGCTGCCCGTGACCAATCACCGATTTGGGCGCCACATTTAAATAGCGGCTGCGACCAATCACCGATCTTGCAGACACATTTAAACACCGCTGTCCTGATGGGTCGCGGACGCTATTTAAATGTGGCGCCCAAATCGGTGATTGGTCACGGGCAGCGTCCGCGACCAATCAGCACAGCAGTGTTTAAATGTGTCTGCAAGATCGGTGATTGGTCGCAGCCGCTATTTAAATGTGGCGCCCAAATCGGTGATTGGTCACGGGCAGCGTCCGCGACCAATCAGCATAGCAGTGTTTAAATGTGGCGCCCAAATCGGTGATTGGTCGCGGTCGATATTTAAATGTGGCGCCCAAATGGGTGATTGGTCGTGGTCGATATTTAAATGTGGCGCACAAATCGGTGATTGGTCGCGGTCGATATTTAAATATGGCGCACAGATCGGTGATTGGTCGCGGTCTTCGGCCGCGACCAATCACTGATCTTGCTGCAAAAGTTAAACACCGCTGTACTGATTGATCGCGGACGCTGCCCGCGACCAATCACCGATTTGGGCGCCACATTTAAACACTGCTATGCTGATTGGTCGCGGACGCTGCCCGTGACCAATCACCGATTTGGGCGCCACATTTAAATAGCGGCTGCGACCAATCACCGATCTTGCAGACACATTTAAACACCGCTGTGCTGATGGGTCGCGGACGCTATTTAAATGTGGCGCCCAAATCGGTGATTGGTCGCGGGCAGCGTCCGCGACCAATCAGCACAGCGGTGTTTAAATGTGGCGCCAAGATCGGTGATTGGTCGCGGTCGATATTTAAATGTGACGCCCAAATGGGTGATTGGTCGTGGGCAGCGGCCGCGACCAATCAGCACAGCGGTGTTTTTAAATGTGGTGCCAAATCGGTGATTGGTCGCGGCCGATATTTAAATGTGGCTCCCAAATAGGTGATTGGTCGCGGGCAGCGTCCGCGACCAATCAGCACAGCGGTGTTTAAATGTGGCGCCAAGATCGGTGATTGGTCGCGGCCGATATTTAAATGTGGCTCCCAAATGGGTGATTGGTCGTGGGCAGCGTCCGCGACCAATCAGCACAGCGGTGTTTAAATGTGGCGCCAAGATCGGTGATTGGTCGCGGCCGATATTTAAATGTAGCGCCCGCGACCAATCAGCGATTTTGAACACAAATGTCCAGACCTTAGTAACACCATGCGGCTACTGTCAGGAGATCAGCGGCTAGGGTGTCAAGGGAGGACCGGGGAGCGGCGCTGCGGGTCGGGATACTTCTGCTGCGAGCAGTCGCTCATGTCCCGGGTTCTCGCAGCGGAAGTAGCCGCACAGGCAGCGCCGCTCCCCGGTCCTCACCAATACGATTCCGCTCCCCGGTCCTCACCAATATGATTCGCTGATTGGTCGCGGTCTCCGCACCCGACCAATCAGTGATCTTGGTGCAAAATTTAAACACCGCTCTGCTGATTGGTCGCGGCCGCTGCCCGCGACCAATCACCGATTTGCGCGCCACATTTAAATAGCGGCCGCGACCAATCACCGATGTTGACGCCACATTTAAACACTGCTGTGCTGATTGGTCGCGGACGCCAGCCGCGACCAATTAGCGAGATTGGCGCCAAATTTAAACAACGCTCTGCTGATTGGTCGCGGATGCCAGACGCGACCAATCAGCGAGATTGGCGCAAAATTTAAACAACGCTCTGCTGATTGGTCGCGGTTACCAGTCACGAATAATCACCATTATTGGCGCCAAATTTAAATACTGCTCTGCTGATTGGTCGCGACCGCCGGCCGCAACCAATCGGCATTATTGGCGCAAAATTTAAACACCGCTCTGCTGCTTGCGCCCGGTCGGCCGCATACATATTCTAGAATACCCGATGCGTTAGAATCGGGCCACCATCTAGTATATATATATACATATATATATATATATATATATATATATATATATGCACCTCCCTATGTATGTTAATGCACTTCACCTTCATCATCGCATTTATAGTCAGTGATCTCCAGCTTACCCTTTAATTGGCCGGGTGACGTGACCTTAATGAAACCTGGACATGACGAGTCGACCCTGGAAGCTTCCCAATCTTGGAAGCGGTTAATGACAAGTACGGTTGTGAGATGACTAATTTACAGTCGGAGTCCTCCCGGCTTCCATATCGGGCTGCGTTGACATTACATCAATAGCTGGAAGCTCTTTGATTTCACCGGTTTAATAAGGCCAGGTGTAAAAATCCACTTAGTACTGAGTGCCAGGCGGATCTATCCAGTGCCCAGAACGGAGAGCTGATGAATGACTCCGAGCGTAATGTATCTTATACATGTCTGGATGAAAAGGTCTCTATACAATTTCATCTTTCCAAGTTTTTGCCGTAGATTGAGCAGATATTTCACAAGAAATGAAACATTTATTTTCAGTCTGCATTCTTCATTCCTTCAGTTTCAGACCGCCTGATATACAGTTTGCAGCCTTCACTTAGTATCAGACTTTCCTTCTGTTGTCTTGTCCCTCACAGTAATACATGTTGTCTTCATTAGCTCTCATGTATCAGCACAGCTTCATTCCTGGTGAGATTGTCTCTTCTCCAGCTAATGAAGGATCGTGTGCTTTCCTCCCTATCTACAGCCGGACAGCAAGATTTGTGGGAGGGGGGACATTGGAAGATGGATTTTTTTACATTTTGGTGTAATATACCATTTTTATACATATGTAATATCTATGTGTATTTCATGCATAAGAAGGAGGGATATGACAGAGGGGCCTAGACACAAATGACAGAGGGCCCAGGCACACATGACGGATAGGGCCAGGCACACATGACAGATAGGGCCAGGCACACATGATGGATAGGCCCAGGTATTCATCAGAGGTGTCCAGGCACAAATCACAGAGGGCTCAGGCAAACATGACAGAGGGTCCAGCCAAACATGACAGAGGGTCCAGCCAAACATGACGGATAGGCCCAGGCATTAATCAGAGGTGTCCAGGCAAACATAACAGAGGCCCCAGGCAAACATGACAGAGGGTCCAGCCAAACATGACAGAGGGTCCAGCCAAACATGACAGATAGGACCAAGTATTCATCAGAGGTGTCCAGGCAAACATGACAGAGGAGCCCAAGCACACATGACAGAGGGGCCCAGGAAAACATGGACAGAGGGGCCCAGGTATACTTGACGAAGGGGCCCAAGCACGCATGATAGAACAGCCCATGCACTCATCACACAGGTGCCCAGGCACACATAATGGAGGGGCCGAGGCACACATGACAGAAGGGCCCAGACACCCATGATGGAGGGGCCCAGGCACACATGATGGTGTCCAGGTATACATTATGGAGGGGCCCAAGCACACATAGAATCATAGAATGATAGAATGTTAGAGTTGAAGGGACCTCCAGAGTCCTCGTGTCCAACCCCCGGCTCAATGCAGGATTCACTAAACCATCTCAAGACAGATGTCTGTCCATCCTCTGTTAGGGGGGCAAACAGACATGATGGAGGAGCCCAAGCCAATATGACTGATGGGCCCAGTCACACATAACGGATGGGCCCCGGCACATATAACGGATGGGCCCAGGCACACATGATGGAGGGGCTCAGACACACATGATGGAGGGGCCAGGCACACATGATGGAGGGGCCCAGGCACACATGATGGAGGGGCTCAGGTACCCATGAAGGAGGGGCTCATGCACACATGAAGGAGGGGCTCAGGTACACATGAAGGAGGGGCTCAGGCACACATGATGGAGGGGCCCAGGCACACATGATGGAGGGGCCCAGGCACACATGATGGAGGGGCCAGGCACACATGACAGAGAGGCCCAGGCAAATATAACTGAGGGGATGAGGCACATGTGAAGGAGTAGTCCAGGCACACATGACGGAGTGGCCCAGGCACACATGTCGGAGTGGCCCAGGCACACATGTCGAAGGGGCTCAGGCACACATGACAGAGAGGCCCAGGCACACCTGATGGAGGGGCCCAGGCACACATGATGGAGGGGCCCAGGCACACGTGATGGAGGGGCCCAGGCACACGTGATGGAGGGGCCCAGGCACACGTGATGGAGGGGCCCAGGCACACGTGATGGAGGGGCCCAGGCACACGTGATGGAGGGGGCAAGGCACACATGTCGAAGGGGCTCAGGCACACATGACAGAGAGGCCCAGGCACACCTGATGGAGGGGCCCAGGCACACATGATGGAGGGGCCCAGGCACACGTGATGGAGGGGCCCAGGCACACGTGATGGAGGGGCCCAGGCACACGTGATGGAGGGGCCCAGGCACACGTGATGGAGGGTCCCAGGCACACATGATGGAGGGGCCCAGGCACACATGATGGAGGGACCCAGGCACACATGATGGAGGGGCCCTGGCACACATGACAGAGAGGCCCAGGCCAGTATGACTGAGGGGCCCAGGCACATGTGAGAGAGAAGTCCAGGCACACATGTCGAAGGGGCTCAGGCACACATGAAGGAGGGGCTCAGGCACACATGATGGAGGGGCCAGGCACACATGTCGAAGGGGCTCATGCACACATGAAGGAGGGGCTCAGGTACACATGAAGGAGGGGCTCATGCACACATGAAGGAGGGGCTCAGGTACACATGAAGGAGGGGCTCAGGCACACATGATGGAGGGGCCCAGGCACACATGATGGAGGGGCCCAGGCACACATGATGGAGGGGCCAGGCACACATGACAGAGAGGCCCAGGCAAATATAACTGAGGGGATGAGGCACATGTGAAGGAGTAGTCCAGGCACACATGACGGAGTGGCCCAGGCACACATGTCGGAGTGGCCCAGGCACACATGTCGAAGGGGCTCAGGCACACATGACAGAGAGGCCCAGGCACACCTGATGGAGGGGCCCAGGCACACATGATGGAGGGGCCCAGGCACACGTGATGGAGGGGCCCAGGCACACGTGATGGAGGGGCCCAGGCACACGTGATGGAGGGGCCCAGGCACACGTGATGGAGGGGCCCAGGCACACGTGATGGAGGGGGCAAGGCACACATGTCGAAGGGGCTCAGGCACACATGACAGAGAGGCCCAGGCACACCTGATGGAGGGGCCCAGGCACACATGATGGAGGGGCCCAGGCACACGTGATGGAGGGGCCCAGGCACACGTGATGGAGGGGCCCAGGCACACGTGATGGAGGGGCCCAGGCACACGTGATGGAGGGTCCCAGGCACACATGATGGAGGGGCCCAGGCACACATGATGGAGGGACCCAGGCACACATGTCGAAGGGGCTCAGGCACACATGATGGAGGGGCCGAGGGACACATGATGGAGGGACCCAGGCACACATGATGGAGGGGCCCAGGCACACATGATGGAGGGGCCCAGGCACACATGATGGAGGGGCTCAGGCACACGTGATGGAGGGGCCCAGGCACACGTGATGGAGGGGCCCAGGCACACGTGATGGAGGGGCCCAGGCACACGTGATGGAGGGGCCCAGGCACACGTGATGGAGGGGCCCAGGCACACATGATGGAGGGGCCCAGGCACACATGATGGAGGGGGCAAGGCACACATGATGGAGGGGCCCAGGCACACATGATGGAGGGACCCAGGCACACATGTCGAAGGGGCTCAGGCACACATGATGGAGGGGCCGAGGGACACATGATGGAGGGACCCAGGCACACATGATGGAGGGGCCCAGGCACACATGATGGAGGGGCCCAGGCACACATGATGGAGGGGCTCAGGCACACATGATGGTGGGGCCTAGGCACACATTTTGTACTGGGGCCCTTAGCTGTCAATTTCCCTGATCAGCTGTTATGATTGCTGCTCCATTCGCTGTACGGAGCTGGGGGTCGATATCAGACATTAGGTGTGCCGCTCTGAATATTGGGTGGGTTAGAAGCAGTCTCGTAGGTCGGCTACTCCTCTCTGACAATTTAGGAATAGATATAATGTCATAGCCACTCCTCTCAGTTTGATGACAAGACGTTCTTGTCAATTGACAACGTCTCCCCAGAAAGAAGTGAAATAGCTGTTATCACTCACTGCCCTATACATTATTTCTGCATGCAGATTAATAGCATAAAAATTCCCAGAATCCTCGGCATATAAACAGACTGTCGTAAAACTGTTTGAAAGTTTGCAAAATATTTGTGCAACTTGTAGTTTTGCAAAAAAATGTTCAACTTTTGTGGGTTTTACGCCAGTCTTGTCGACTTTTTGAAAAACAAATGGCGCTTAGTTGGGGTCATCGCCAAGCGCATGAATTTGGGCCATTGTCTCTTGATGGTATTTTTTCCATGTTCTTCAAAGAATCATGAAAGAGGCTCGATTTTAAGGAAAAGTCGGTCTTTTCCATTATTGAGGCACAACTGCTGTCCCTATCCTGATGACGCTGCCATTAGGGGTCTGGCTGGACACCCCTCCAAGACATTCTGCTTGGCACCCAATTCTAGACCGAATTGATGCCTTCCCACCATGTCACATGGCTTCTCATGCTACAGGACCACCAAAGAAGTCTCCGCGAACCAACTGGGGACAGCTTTGAAGACCTTGGCTTGGTGCTTGTCCCTAGTTCAGTTGAGACAAAACCCGCAAGGGACGGGGTTCAAGTCACAATTTGGGATTGATAACAACGCTGGTGATTAAAAAAGCAAAAAAATTAGCTAAAACCCCAGGATGCCTATGGATGAAGCACAGATATTTTCTTTATTCGGAGAATCTTTTGTTTGTGCTCAATGTTTCTCCATTTTGGGTTGGTGACTTTTTCCTTCTTCGAAGATGTGCCCAACACCAAGAGGAAAAGATCTCTTAGTAGTACCCCAATACTAAGTAGTGGCTCTCTGGTGGTGCCCTGCTGTATCAATGCCCTGGACATGGAAGTTTGAACCTCTCATGGGTCTAAATCTAAGATGAGGTGAGCTGGTGGACCACATATTGTCGGTGTGGTGGGTGACTTCCTGTCTGTGTTCCTTGTGGCAATCAGTAACCATTTGCCTATAAGTAACAATGTATCTGTAACGCTAGTCACCATTCGTGGACAAGCCGTGAGGCAGAATAGTCAAACAAGCCTGGGTCAGATACCAAGACAGCACGTAATAATCAAAAGGGAGAAGATAAAGGCAAAGTCAGGTCATGGTCCAAAGTCAGAATACCAAGAAAATAGCAGATCAGAGCAAAGGGGTTGAGCAAGTTGATAGTCAGAACCAGGCAGCAGTAGATCAATGTACAGAGCACAGCAAACCAGGCAGATAGCATTCACTCAGTGGTGCTATGATTGGCAGAGATCTGAGCTGAGAGCTGAGCTAAGTAGAAAAGAATTAATTAGAAACAGGGAGCACCTGCAAGTAACCCAGCACCTCCCAATCTCTGATTGGATGGCTGAGCTGTCAATCAAACTACCTACAGCTCAGCACACCCCTGCACCAGATTGGATGACTGAGCTGTCTATCAACACACTGGCAGGTCAGCGCACCCCTGCACCAGATTGGATGACTGAGCTGTCTATCAACACACTGGCAGGTCAGCACACCCCTGCACCAGATTGGATGATTGAGCTGTCTATCAACACACTGGCAGGTCAGCACACTACTGCACCAGACTGAATGACTGAGCTGTCTATCAACACTCTCGCAGGTCAGCACACCCCTGCACCAGACTGGATGACTGAGCTGTCTATCAACACACTGAAAGGTGAGCACACTACTGCAACAGACTGAATGACTGAGCTGTCTATCAACACATTGGCAGATTAGCACACCCCTGCACCAGACTGGATGACTGAGCTGTCTATTAACACACTGGCAGGTCAGCGCACCCCTGCACCAGACTGGATGACTGAGCTGTCTATTAACACACTGGCAGATCAGCACACCCCTGCACCAGACTGGATGACTGAGCTGTCTATCAATACACTGGCAGGTCAGCGCAACCCTGCACCAGACTGGATGACTGAGCTGTCTATCAACACACTGGCAGATCAGCGCACCCCTGCACCAGACTGGATGACTGAGATGTCTATCAACACACTGGCAGGTTAGCGCACCCCTGCACCAGACTGGATGACTGAGCTGTCTATCAACACACTGGCAGATCAGCGCACCCCTGCACCAGACTGGATGACTGAGATGTCTATCAACACACTGGCAGGTCAGCGCACCCCTGCACCAGACTGGATGACTGAGATGTCTATCAACACACTGGCAGGTCAGCGCACCCCTGCACCAGACTGGATGACTGAGCTGTCTATCAACACACTGGCAGATCAGCGCACCCCTGCACCAGACTGGATGACTGAGCTCTCTATCAACCCTCTGGAAGGTCAGCGCACCCCTGCACCAGACTGGATGACTGAGCTGTCTATCAACACACTGGCAGATCAGCGCACCCCTGCACCAGACTGGATGACTGAGCTCTCTATCAACACACTGGAAGGTCAGCGCACCCCTGCACCAGACTGAATGACTGAGCTGTCTATCAACACACTGGCAGGTCAGCGCACCCCTGCACCAGACTGGATGACTGAGATGTCTATCAACACACTGGCAGGTCAGCGCACCCCTGCACCAGACTGGATGACTGAGCTGTCTATCAACACACTGGCAGATCAGCGCACCCCTGCACCAGACTGGATGACTGAGCTGTCTATCAACACACTGGCAGATCAGAACACCCCTGCACCTGATTGGATGACTGAGCTATCACTCACTGTGCCCATGACACTCTGAGGGGAGGAATCATGACAGTATCAATATTTACAATAACTGAGCTTTAATTGGTTACAAAAGTATCTATATGCCTCAATTATTAACCATAAAGTTTCACCATAATGCCTTGAAGCTATCTTATCACATGCCATAGCACAGCCAATCAGGAGGGACTATCATAGCTTGTATAAAAGCTGAGACAGGAAATGCAGCAGCCTTTCTAGGGTGAATCTGAATAGTGAGAAAACGTCACAGCTCACATCTTAGCCATAGAGAAAAGGAGAAAGCGCAATAAAACACCAAGTATCAAAAAACTGTCTGTCACTTCCAAACAGAACAGGTGTGAACAGGTGCATACTAAGAGTAGCCATCTCCACATATAACTAACAAATAAATTTGCACTCTGTAATGCTATAGGATGTAAACATGAAATATATGAAATTGGAATTGCATTACTGCTCTAGAAAACAGGAAAAAAACGAAGATACTTAGCACATAAATTGGCCAATTCATGCATGACAAGCAGCCATGACAAGGCGACCTTCTTTGCTGGGAACCTAACCTACCTATATAAATGTAGGCTATTAGCTCAAGAAAGGAAGCATACAGCAAAGATGGTCACCTTGTTGTGGCTGTTGGGCACACATGAATTGGCCAGTTTATCCGGTAAGTATCTTCATTGTTTTCCTGTTTTCTAGAGCAGTAATGCAATTCCAATTTCATATATTTCACGTTTGCATCCTACAGCGTTACAGAGTGCTACTTTATTAGTTATAAAAAAAACAAACTATAGACAGTGTGTGACAGCAGATGAGTGATGAGCAGTAACCATCATTTACCCATGGCCATATCTGTCATTTGGACATTACTAAGGCTGGGTTTGGTGGATACAGTCCCGGGAGACCTTAGAGTTTCTCCTAGGAGTTTTCATGGCAAATGGAGGCTTCATAATTTGTCGCAAAATCAAATTTTTTGAAAAATCTGGCGAATCAGCATTTTGAATTTCAGAAGATTCCGTTCATCTCTAGTAACAATTATACTGATGGTTTAAGTGTTGGGAATCACAAGTGAAGCCGAAACTTTTACATTTCCTGAAGTTCAGTTCTTTCACCTTGATCCGACCTTGAAGGAGGTTTCGGATCTGCTCGTAAAATCAGAAGAAAAATTAAGAAAAAATAAAAGATGTGACATCCGGGAGCGTGCGATGCTCTGCAGGGTTTTAATCAATCACTGCTGAAGGCGATGAATTGTATTTACTGCGGCCTTGACGTCCTGACATGCCGGGTCGTTCTGCCGTCCGGAGATGTGTTTCTGATTGGTCTTTTCCTCCTCCTGTCAGTTTATGATCCAGTCCGGAGGCGGCGAAACATAATGAATGACTTGATGTTTGGACGGCATGTACGGGAGACAGACATGCAAATCTCATTGCTGTATATCCACGCGGACATATGTTCCTCGCCTCCGTGATCACCAGACTGACAATACACGGCTGAACACGGATAATTGCTCCCGCGTGATCATGTCCGGCCTCGCCGGGTATTAATAAGGGCCGATGCAGCAGAGCTGAGCTTGTCATGTAAGTGGACGCTTTTTTGGAAATATTTACTCTAAGCGATTGTCACTTTCCTCCCCTTACCCCTCCTGGCTGCTCAGAAAAAAAATCACCTCCTCAACAGGGGGCAAAATTGTATTTCCTATGAAATAACGGAACCTATTTTTATTTCTCCAAGTTGTGCTGTTCCTCTGTTATTCCTCCTGGCACAAAGTGTTAGCATTCCCCTTGTCTAAGAGGAGTGTTATAGCACAATCGGCACTAACGGCACAATATAAGAATGCAACAAATATTCCCAAAGATCAAGTTATCCCCTATCCTTGCTGATCGATGGGGTTCTGACTGTTGGGCCCCCAGTGACTCTGAGATCGGGGCTCTGGAATCCCAAAAATGAGACTTTGCATCCCCATCCTGACTGGAGCAGAGGTGCGCATGTTCGGCCTCCACACCAATCATTTTCTATAGGGCTGTTGGAAATAAGTGACCTCAGTGCTCTGCGGCCCCATAACCCCAATCACAGGATCACAGGAGGTAGAAAGGGGGTGACTTGATTTTTTTTGGAATAACCCTTTAAGGAGCAATATCCAATCTCGTAACAGTTTTTAATTTATTCATGCATTTCCAGGAAGAATAACAGAGGAATGGCTCAACACAGTTCTGTCCTTACACAGTCGGCACCAATTTCACGGCGTAAGATTGTTAAGGGGAAATCTCCAAACTGCTAACATCCAGTTGTTAATTTATCCATAAATTTCCAAGAGGAATAACAGAGGGATGGCAGAAAGCAGAGGTCATTTATCCTTTGTCTGCACAAAAATGACAGACAGGTCCTGGTACTTCACTATAACTACAGACAGGTCCTGGTACTTCACTATAACTATAGGAGAACACAGCTCATGCCCACATTGCACCCTATAGTTTTTTGCTAGACCTCAATAATCATAAACTGCTCCATTCAGTGGTGTAAATAGACTCCCAAGCACCATGGTGAAAAATTTAGACCTGGACCTCCACCTCCATTTAGGTTAGATGTATGGACCTTTGTAACATTCTACAGTATATGCTATTGATGCATATATGTTCACCCTTCTTGTAATAATGTCTCTGTCCTGGCCCCTTCCTGTAATAATGTCTCCCATCCTGGCCCCTTCCTGCTATAATGTCCCCCATCATGGCCCCTTCCTGTAACAATGCCCCTCATCGTGGGTACCTTCCTGGTATAATGTCCCCCATCCTATATCAGGGTCCCACATCCTGTTATACTGTCCCCCATCCTGGGCCCCTCCCTGGTATAATGACCCCCATCCTGGTATAATGACCCCCATCCTTGTATAATGTCCCCCATCCCGGACCCCTTCCTGGTGTGATATCCTTGATCCTGAACCCTTTCTTGGTATAATGACCCCCATCCTGGCATGATTTTCCCCATCCTGGTCCCCTTCCTTGTATAATGACCTCCATCCTAGTATAATGCCCTCCATCCTGGGCCCCTTACTGGTATAATGACTCCCATCCTAGTATAATGCCCCCCATCCTGGGCCCCTTCCTGGTATAATGACTCCCATCCTAGTATAATGACCCCCATCCTGGGCCCCTTCCTGGTATAATGACTCCCATCCCAGTATAATGTCCCCCATCCCGGACCCCTTCCTGGTGTGATATCCTTGATCCTGAACCCTTTCTTGGTATAATGACCCCCATCCTGGCATGATTTTCCCCATCCTGGTCCCCTTCCTTGTATAATGACCTCCATCCTAGTATAATGCCCTCCATCCTGGGCCCCTTCCTGGTATAATGACTCCCATCCTAGTATAATGCCCCCCATCCTGGGCCCCTTCCTGGTATAATGACTCCCATCCTAGTATAATGCCCCCCATCCTGGGCCCCTTCCTGGTATAATGACTCCCATCCCAGTATAATGCCCCCCATCCTGGGCCCCTTCCTGATATAATGACCCCAATCTTGGTATAATTCCCCCTATCTTGGGTGGATCCTTTCCTTGTGTAATAACCCCCATGTTGGTATAATGTCCCCCCCTCCTGGACCACTTCCTGGCATAATGACTTCCATCCTTGTATAATGCCCCCCCAGTCTTGGCCCCTTCCTGATATAATGACCCCCATCTTGGTATAATGCCCCCCATCCTGGGCTCCTTCCTGGTATAATGTCCTTTCTGTTTTCCAAAACATGGGAAAAAAATAAACGATTCTTCTTACCTTCCACCACTCCCACAATGTGCGGTGTCCTCTTCTGTAGCCGGCCGCTGACTTCAGTGTGGCGGCATAGGCAGCGCATCACATCACTGCCATGCGTCGTGCGTGACTGGCACGCTGACGTCAGCCGCCGGCCTCTGATTGGCTGGCGGCATGTATTGCAGTGCAGGGATGCGGCAGGTCTCTGCGCAGCAATACACTTCAGCTGAATGTTCATCCTCAGACCCAATAGTGAATATGGTGGGATCCTCGGTGTCCTGCTATTGACCATGATACTCGCGGCTAAATGACTGCATGGATCACCGGCCTGATAAGCCCTTTATTATTCTGCCCATCGATGATGTGCAGCCGCCGGGGAGAGAATGGAAGGAGCTCAGGATACAAGGAGGGTCAGGAAAAAAAGAGGGGCAGCCCACAACTATAAAAAGATGAGAATGTGGTGAAACAAGACTGTGACTCTTAAATCATCCAGGAGGACCAGTGCTAGGAAACCTCCAATGCGCAGAGGAAGCGCCGTTTCTTTATGGACTAGCCCGTGGCGCAGTGAGCTGAATAAGTGAGTATCATTCGTCATCGGGTGCTACGCTCTGCATAGGCAACAATAGAGATGACAACACTGCTAGTATAATGGAGTGAGGTTTGTCATCTTGATTGCTGTCTATGCAGAGTACAGCACAGCCAATGACAAATTTTGCGCTCTGCACAGGCAACAATCAAGATGACAACACTGTCAGTATAATGAAGTGAGGTCTGTCATCTTGGTTATTGATGCCTATGCAGAGCGCAGCAGCCCATGGCAAACTCTGCGCATTGCGTAGGCAACAATTGAGATTACAACACTGTCAGTATAATGAAGCGAGGTTTGTCATCTCAGTTGTTGATGCCTATGCAGAGAGCAGCAGCCAATGACAAACTCTGCGCTTTGCATAAGCAACAATCGAGATGACAAGTGTGTCAGTATAATGAAGTGAGGTTTGTCATCTGGGTTATTGATGCCTATGCAGAGCGCAGCAGCTAATGGAAAACTCTGTGCTCTGCGTAGGCAACAATCAAGATGACAACACCGTCAGTATAATGAAGTGAAGTTTGTCATCTCAGTTGTTGATGCCTATGCAGAGAGCAGCAGCTAATGACAAACTCTGCACTTTGCATAAGCAAATGGGGTATATGGGGTTCAATACAAGACATGGGGCGGATCTCAGGGAGCGCTATCCGTCCAAAATACTTGCCTTGCACCCAGGCGCTGGCCGCCCTCGCTTCGCTGCTGTCATAAACGATTCTCGCCTTTAAATAAAAATAAAAGTTTTTGGAGTTCTCCGGAATAAAACTTCATATTTTTCGTGCTCACATTTCAACAGTTTTTCCTTCGCTCGTTCATTACTCAAAATGTCATCTCTGACTCCATTCTGATGCATCACTGATAGTCATTTAGCAAAGCTGTCACAAGCCAATGATTTCAAAGCCTGGAAATCAGCATCTGTTACCAAGAAACAGAAACCAAAGTCAGATTGTGTTTTTTTTTAATTAAACTCTTTTAAATCTTCCCCTTCTCCGAGAGCAAAATACAGTAACTGTTTATGTGTCAAACCGCCGCTTCGATGTACAGAAAACTTTCCTAGACGTGAAGGGAGTAAAGTTTCTCCAAACACATTTACGAATGATGGAAATCTGCAATCTGTATTTTGCCCATGCCGGCGATCCTACGGAGGTCAGCGCCACCCTTGTCCGTGGTTGTGTCTGGTATTGCAGCTCAGCTCCATTCACTCACAGCCCAAGAATAACAGTGGGACTGTTTTATGGAAAGAAGCTGACTTTTTTTGTTTTCTAGTCTTTGACAATCTTAATGTTGTTGCAAAATTGTATCATGAAGAAACGACATCTCCGCGTAGGACAGCTTGTCCTGAGAAGAAGTAAACTTGTTCTAAACTCTTTGGGCTACTTTTATAGAAAATGGTCATGTAAGTAATATGCAAATTAGGAGATCATGGAAAGTCCCAATCACCTTCCCTCGGTCATTCCCGTTCGCACATTTTTCTCCAGTACCCCCAGTATCGGTGCATGAGTATGACCACCATTCTGCTGGAGTTGGCTATTTATTTGTCTGCACCTGTTGATACTGGAGCATTCTGCACATGAGCTGCATTTCAGTTAAGACACCTCCGCTGTCAATCACTCAAATGTGGGCGGGGCTAAGCAGACAGATTGACTGAGAGAAAGGGCTCTGGACCACCCACAGTGCACCAAACACCTAATTTACATATTACTTATTAGACCGCTTGCTGGAAAAGTTACCCACGGTCTTTGGGGTGCTTTTTCTCATGGCCTTACGCAGAGGTGTACTTACTTTGTAAAGAAATTCCCACAGTGAGCTTTCGGTGAGTTCTTGATGTTCCAGATTTTCTGCACCATTTCTACGCCCATTAAGTAAAATAGTTTATTTACATTTTTTTTTGCAAATGCACAGCGTACAAGACTCAGCAAAACTTCATTGTAGGAGTGTAGCCTTCCTCCTTCCCGACATGTGATGTACACGTACGTCACACGTCTGGTGCAAGGAGATTGCCGGCACATGTAACAGTCAGTGTCTCCGATCACTGCAGTTTAACCACCTAGATGTCAGCGTCAGTCTCTACCAGCGGCGTCTAAACAGTTTGTAAATCCTGTTAAGAGAAGTTGAAACACCTGATTTTTTTTTTCATATATCACAAGTCTCAAAGAAGATCCAATAAAAAAATGATCAAAATGTCCAAAATGATACAAATGAAAACTATATCCTGGCACACAAAACGTAAGCTCCATTGACGGAAAAATAAAAAAAGTTGCGAGTCTCAGAAAATTAACAAAATAAATCATGTTGTTTTTTTTTCAATTGGTTAATTTTCTAAACCCAATAACATATTTTAAAAAAAATGTATAACTTTGCTATCGCCGTAATAATATTGACCTGAAGAATCATGTTTCCCGGTCATTGATTCCACATAATGAACGTTGTAAAAATAAAGGCAAAAAAAAAACAATGGCGGAATAGGGTTTTTCCACCATGTCATCTCACTGTAATTTTTGGCATTATATTGTAACAAGAATTGCGACATTCCAAATTCTAACTCCTGCAAAAAAAACATCATTCTACTGCTGTAAAGTACGGCACATGGAAGGAAAGGGGGGAAAAGAAAGAGCAAAAAAACAATGGAGGAAAATCAGGATTCCTGCTGTCCATGGTGCTGAACATCCCCAGCAGGCATAGTTTTTGACAAAATTAGACAATGGAGCTACTATCTAGAAGTTACTAATTTAGATTAGATCATCCCCCCACCCTCTATGGATAATATTCACCTATGGATTGGTAAGAATGGAGCCTACATCCTAGATTGCAATGAATTTCTTCCTCAAAAACATTGGTTAGATCATCATCATCCCCCATGATGGCGAACATGTCACAAGGGAAAAGAGAAAAGTAAGTGACTCGGGGAACAAAACATTGAAATGTATCTGTGGCCAAGAAACTGAACAGATCTCAGTCCCATTGAGAACCTGCGGTCAATCCTCAAAAAGCGACAAAGAAAAACCCTTAAATTGTGATAAACTCCGAGATGTAATGAGACAAGAATGGTCGGCCATCAGTCATCTGCCCAGAAGCTGATATCCAGCTGCTGGGGAAGGGCAGGAGTGTGGAGAATAAGGGGCAGAAGTGTGGAGAATAAGGGGCTGGTGTGTGGAGAATAAGGGTCAGGAGTGTGGAGAATAAGGGGTCAGAAGTGTGGAGAATAAGGGGCAGGAGTGTGGAGAATAAGGGGCAGGAGTGTGGAGAATAAGGGGCAGGAGTGTGGAGAATAGGGGGCAGGAGTGTGGAGAATAAGGGGGCAGGATTGTGGAGAATAAGGGGCAGGAGTGCGGAGAATAAGGGGCAGGAGTGCGGAGAATAAGGGTTAGGAGTGTGGAGAATAAGGGGCAGGAGTGTGGAGAATAGGGGGCAGGAGTGTGGAGAATAAGGGGCAGGAGTGTGGAGAATAAGGGGCAGGAGTGTGGAGAATAAGGGGCAGGAGTGTGGAGAATAAGGGGGCAGGAGTGTGGAGAATAAGGGGCAGGAGTGTGGAGAATAGGGGGCAGGAGTGTGGAGAATAAGGGGGCAGGATTGTGGAGAATACGGGGCAGGAGTGTGGAGAATAAGGGGCAGGAGTGTGGAGAATAAGGGGGCAGGATTGTGGAGAATAAGGGGCAGGAGTGCGGAGAATAAGGGGCAGGAGTGCGGAGAATAAGGGTCAGGAGTGTGGAGAATAAGGGGCAGAAGTGTGGAGAATAAGGGGCTGGTGTGTGGAGAATAAGGGTCAGGAGTGTGGAGAATAAGGGGTCAGAAGTGTGGAGAATAAGGGGCAGGAGTGTGGAGAATAAGGGGCAGGAGTGTGGAGAATAAGGGGCAGGAGTGTGGAGAATAGGGGGCAGGAGTGTGGAGAATAAGGGGGCAGGATTGTGGAGAATAAGGGGCAGGAGTGCGGAGAATAAGGGGCAGGAGTGCGGAGAATAAGGGTTAGGAGTGTGGAGAATAAGGGGCAGGAGTGTGGAGAATAGGGGGCAGGAGTGTGGAGAATAAGGGGCAGGAGTGTGGAGAATAAGGGGCAGGAGTGTGGAGAATAAGGGGCAGGAGTGCGGAGAATAAGGGGCAGGAGTGCGGAGAATAAGGGTTAGGAGTGTGGAGAATAAGGGGCAGGAGTGTGGAGAATAGGGGGCAGGAGTGTGGAGAATAAGGGGGCAGGAGTGTGGAGAATAAGGGGGCAGGAGTGTGGAGAATAAGGGGCAGGAGTGTGGAGAATAAGGGGCAGGAGTGTGGAGAATAGGGGGCAGGAGTGTGGAGAATAAGGGGGCAGGATTGTGGAGAATAAGGGGCAGGAGTGTGGAGAATAAGGGGCAGGAGTGTGGAGAATAGGGGGCAGGAGTGTGGAGAATAAGGGGGCAGGATTGTGGAGAATAAGGGGCAGGAGTGTGGAGAATAAGGGGCAGGAGTGTGGAGAATAAGGGTCAGGAGTGTGGAGAATAGGGGACAGGAGTGTGGAGAATAGGAGGCAGGAGTGTGGAGAATAAGGGGCAGGAGTGTGGAGAATAAGGGGGCAGGATTGTGGAGAATAAGGGGCAGGAGTGTGGAGAATAAGGGGCAGGAGTGTGGAGAATAGGGAGCAGGAGTGTGGAGAATAAGGGGGCAGGATTGTGGAGAATAAGGGGCAGGAGTGTGGAGAATAAGGGGCAGGAGTGTGGAGAATAAGGGTCAGGAGTGTGGAGAATAGGGGACAGGAGTGTGGAGAATAGGAGGCAGGAGTGTGGAGAATAAGGGGCAGGAGTGTGGAGAATAAGGGGCAGGAGTGTGAAGAATAAGGGGTAGGAGTGTGGAGAATAAGGGGCAGGAGTGTGGAGAATGAGGGGCAGGAGTGTGGAGAATGAGGGGCAGGAGTGTGGAGAATAAGGGGCAGGAGTGTGGAGAATAAGGGGCAGGAGTGTGGAGAATGAGGGGCAGGAGTGTGGAGAATAAGGGGGCAGGAGTGTGGAGAATAAGGGGGCAGGAGTGTGGAAAATAAGGGTCAGGAGTGCGGAGAATAAGGGGCAGGAGTGCGGAGAATAAGGGTCAGGAGTGCGGAGAATAAGGGTCAGGAGTGCGGAGAATAAGGGTCAGGAGTGTGGAGAATAAGGGGCAGCGCTACCGGGAATATTGAGGCATCACAGAAACTTCATGTATTTGTCAAAAGTATAAAAACTTATAGAATGTTTATAATTGTACATCAGTAACCATAGAAACAGCCGACTAAAAGGGTGAAAACACCGAAGCAGCAAAATGTGTGAAAAACAAAATTTATGTCAGTCTCAATACTTTTGGCCATGATTGAAAATCAATGCGCCCACACAGAGAGCGCCCCCACGGATCTCATATAGAAGTTAAACCAGTAGTTTCTTCTTTAAATATTTGCTTTATGCAAAGTTTCCATCATAAAACCAATTACTTAATGTCTGTTCATTGTGTATTTTTCATCCTTATCGCAAAGACGGGTAAACATTCCCTGCCGAGACCAAGAATTCAGAGAGCTCGAAAATGAATGGAATTCTTGAATTGTGGGTTTATTACAATGAACATTGTGAAGGAAATAGAAACTTACTGAGACTGACAAAAACTTACTTCTTCGTATATATATATATATCAGCAGTATCATTCATTAGTAGTAGTTCTTTTCTTGTACATAGGGGTTAGTATTATAGTAGTTTTATTCATGTTCATAGGGGGCAGTATTATTGTAGTTATATTCTTGTATATAGGGGGCAGTATTATAGTAGTTATATTCTTGTACATAGGGGCAGTATTATAGTAGTTATATTCTTGTACATAGGAGCAATATTATAGTAGTTATATTCTTGTACATAGGGGCAGTATTATAGTAGTTATATTCTTGTACATAGGGGCAGTATTATAGTAGTTATATTCTTGTACATAGGAGCAGTATTATAGTAGTTATATTCTTGTATATAGGGGCAGTATTATAGTAGCTATATTCTTGTACATAGGAGCAGTATTATAGTAGTTATATTCTTGTACATAGGAGCAGTATTACAGTAGTTATATTCTTGTATATAGGGGCAGTATTATAGTAGCTATATTCTTGTACATAGGGGCAGTATTATAGTAGTTATATTCTTGTATATAGGAGCAGTATTGTAGTAGTTATATTCTTGTACATAGGGGCAGTATTATATTAGTTATATTCTTGTATATAGGAGCAGTATTATAGTAGTTATATTCTTGTATATAGGGGCAGTATTATAGTAGTTATAGTCTTGTACATAGGGGCAGTATTATAGTAGTTCTATTCCTGTACATAGGAACAATATTATAATAGTTATATTCTTGTACATAGGACCAGTATTATAGTAGTTATATTCCTGTACATAGGAACAGTATTATAGTAGTTATATTCTTGTACATAGGAGGCAGTATTATAGTAGTTATATTCTTGTACATAGGAGCAGTATTATAGTAGTTATATTCTTGTACATAAGAGCAGTATTATAGTAGTTATATTCTTGTACATAGGGGGCAGTATTATAGTAGTTATATTCTTGTACATAGGAGCAGTATTATAGTAGTTATATTCTTGTACATAGGAGCAGTATTATAGTAGTTATATTCTTGTACATAGGAGCAGTATTATAGTAGTTATATTCCTGTACATAGGGGGGCAGTATTATAGTAGTTATATTCCTGTACATAGGACCCGTATTATAGTAGTTATATTCTTGTACATAGGAGCAGTATTATGGTAGTTATATTCTTGTACATAGGAACAGTATTATAGTAGTTATATTCTTGCACATAGGACCAGTATTATAGTAGTTATATTCTTGTACATAGGACCAGTATTATAGTAGTTATATTCTTGTACATAGGAACAGTATTATAGTAGTTATATTCTTGTACATAGGAACAGTATTATAGTAGTTATATTCTTGTACATAGAAGCAGTATTATAGTAGTTATATTCTTGTAAATAGGGGGCAGCATTATAGTAGTTATATTCTTGTACATAGAAGCAGTATTATAGTAGTTTTATTCTTGTACATAGGGGCAGCATTATAGTAGTTATATTCTTGTACATAGGAGCAGTATTATAGTAGTTATATTCTTGTACATAGGAGCAGTATTATAGTAGTTATATTCTTGTACATAGGGGGCAGTATTATAGTAGTTATATTCTTGTACATAGGGGGCAGTATTGTAGCAGTTATATTCTTGTACATAGGAGCAGTATTATAGTAGTTATATTCTTGTACATAGGGGGCAGTATTGTAGTAGTTATATTCTTGTACATAGGAGCAGTATTATAGTAGTTATATTCTTGTACATGGGGGGCAGTATTATATTAGTTATAGTCTTGTACATAGGAGCAGTATTATAGTAGTTCTATTCTTGTAAATAGCAGCAGTATTATAGTAGTTATATTCTTTTACATAGGAGCAGTATTATAGTATATATATTCTTGTACATAGGAGCAGTATTATAGTAGTTATATTCTTGTACATAGGGGCAGTATTATAGTAGTTATATTCTTGTATATAGGGGCAGTATTATAGTAGTTATATTCTTGTACATACGAGCAGTATTATAGCAGTTATATTCTTGTACATAGGGGCAGTATTATAGTAGTTATATTCTTGTACATAGGGGCAGTATTATAGTAGTTATATTCCTGTAGATAGGAACAGTATTATAGTAGTTATATTCTTGTACATAGGAGCAGTATTATAGTAGTTATATTCTTGTACATAGGACCAGTAATATAGTAGTTATATTCCTGTACATAGGGACAGTATTATAGTAGTTATATTCTTGTACATAGGACCAGTATTATAGTAGTTATATTCCTGTACATAGGGAGGCAGTTTTATAGTAGTTATATTCTTGTACATAGGGGCAGTATTATAGTAGTTATATTCCTGTAGATAGGAACAGTATTATAGTAGTTATATTCATGTACATAGGACCAGTAATATAGTAGTTATATTCCTGTACATAGGAGCAGTATTATAGTAGTTATATTCTTGTACATAGGGCCAGTATTATAGTAGTTATATTCCTGTACATAGGGGGGCAGTATTATAGTAGTTATATTCTTGTACATAGGGGGCAGTATTATAGTAGTTATATTTTTTTGTACATAGGGGCAGTATTATAGTAGTTATATTCTTGTACATAGGAGCAGTATTATAGTAGTTATATTCTTGTACATAGGGGCAGTATTATAATAGTTATATTCTTGTACATAGGGGCAGTATTATAGTAGTTATATTCTTGTACATAGGGGGGCATTATTATAGTAGTTATATTCCTGTAGATAGGAACAGTATTATAGTGGTTATATTCTTGTACATAGGACCAGTATTATAGTGGTTATATTCTTGTACATAGGAGCAGTATTATAGTAGTTATATTCTTGTACATAGGGGGCAGTATTATAGTAGTTATATTCTTGTACATAGAAGCAGTATTATAGTAGTTATATTCATGTACATAGGGGGCAGTATTATAGTAGTTATATTCTTGTATATAGGAGCAGTATTATAGTAGTTATATTCTTGTACATAGGGAGCAGTATTATAGTAGTTATATTCTTGTACATAGAAGCAGTATTATAGTAGTTATATTCTTGTACATAGTGGGCAGTATTATAGTAGTTATATTCTTGTACATAGGAGCAGTATTACAGTAGATATATTCTTGTACATAGGAGCAGTATTATAGTAGTTATATTCTTGTACATAGGTGCAGTATTATAGTAGTTATATTCTTGTACATAGGGGCAGTATTATAGTAGTTATATTCTTGTACATAGGGGCAGTATTATAGTAGTTATATTCTTGTACATAGGGGGCAGTATTATAGTAGTTGTATTCTTGTACATAGAAGCAGTATTATAGTAGTTATATTCTTGTACATAGGGGGCAGTATTATAGTAGTTATATTCTTGTACATAGGAGCAGTATTATAGTAGTTATATTCTTGTACATAGGAGCAGTATTATAGTAGTTATATTCTTGTACATAGTGGCAGTATTATAGTAGTTATATTCTTGTACATAGGGGCAGTATTATAGTAGTTATATTCTTGTACATAGGGGCAGTATTATAGTAGTTATATTCTTGTACATAGGGGTCAGTATTATAGTAGTTGTATTCTTGTACATAGGAGCAGTATTATAATAGTTATATTCTTGTACATAGGGGCAGTATTATAGTAGTTCTATTCCTGTACATAGGGGCAGTATTATAGTAGTTAAATTCTTGTACATAGGAGCAGTATTATAGTAGTTATATTCTTGTACATAGGGGCAGTATTATAGTAGTTATATTCTTGTACATAGGAGCAGTATTATAGTAGTTATATTCTTGTACATAGGACCAGTATTATAGTAGTTATATTCCTGTACATAGGAACAGTATTATAGTAGTTATATTCTTGTACATAAGAGCAGTATTATAGTAGTTATATTCTTGTACATAGGGGGAAGTATTATAGTAGTTTTATTAATGTACATAGGGGGCAGTATTGTAGTAGTTATATTCTTGTACATAGGAGCAGTATTATAGTAGTTATATTCTTGTATATAGGGGCAGTATTATAGTAGTTATATTCTTGTACATAGGACCAGTATTATAGTAGTTCTATTCCTGTACATAGGAGCAGTATTATAGTAGTTATATTCTTGTACATAGGACCAGTATTATAGTAGTTATATTCCTGTACATAGGAACAGTATTATAGTAGTTATATTCTTGTACATAAGAGCAGTATTATAGTAGTTATATTCTTGTACATAGGGGGAAGTATTATAGTAGTTTTATTAATGTACATAGGGGGCAGTATTGTTGTAGTTATATTCTTGTACATAGGAGCAGTATTATAGTAGTTATATTCTTGTATATAGGGGCAGTATTATAGTAGTTATATTCTTGTACATAGGACCAGTATTATAGTAGTTATATTCCTGTACATAGGAACAGTATTATAGTAGTTATATTCTTGTACATAAGAGCAGTATTATAGTAGTTATATTCTTGTACATAGGGGGAAGTATTATAGTAGTTTTATTAATGTACATAGGGGGCAGTATTGTAGTAGTTATATTCTTGTACATAGGGGCAGTATTATAGTAGTTCTATTCCTGTACATAGGAACAGTATTATAGTAGTTATATTCTTGTACATAGGACCAGTATTATAGTAGTTATATTCCTGTACATAGGAACAGTATTATAGTAGTTATATTCTTGTACATAAGAGCAGTATTATAGTAGTTATATTCTTGTACATAGGGGGCAGTATTATAGTAATTATATTCTTGTACATAGGAGCAGTATTATAGTAGTTATATTCTTGTACATAGGAGCAGTATTATAGTAGCTATATTCTTGTACATAGGAGCAGTATTATAGTAGTTATATTCCTGTACATAGGGGGGCAGTATTATAGTAGTTATATTCCTGTACATAGGACCAGTATTATAGTAGTTATATTCTTGTACATAGGAGCAGTATTATGGTAGTTATATTCTTGTACATAGGAACAGTATTATAGTAGTTATATTCTTGTACATAGGGGCTGTATTATAGTAGTTATATTCTTGTACATAGGAGCAGTATTATAGTAGTTATATTCTTGTACATAGGGGGCAGTATTGTAGTAGTTATATTCTTGTACATAGGGGGCAGTATTATAGTAGTTATATACTTGTACATAGGAACAATATTATAGTAGTTATATTCTTGTACATAGGACCAGTATTATAGTAGTTATATTCTTGTACATAGGACCAGTATTATAGTAGTTATATTCTTGTACATAGGGGCAGTATTATAGTAGTTATATTCTTGTACATAGGGGGCAGTATTATAGTAGTTATATTCTTGTACATAAGAGCAGTATTATAGTAGTTATATTCTTGTACATAGGGGGCAGTATTGTAGTAGTTATATTCTTGTACATAGGGGCAGTATTATAGTAGTTCTATTCCTGTACATGGAAACAGTATTATAGTAGTTATATTCTTGTACATAGGACCAGTATTATAGTAGTTATATTCTTGTACATAGGGGGAAGTATTATAGTAGTTTTATTAATGTACATAGGGGGCAGTATTGTAGTAGTTATATTCTTGTACATAGGAGCAGTATTATAGTAGTTATATTATTGTATATAGGGGCAGTATTATAGTAGTTATATTCTTGTACATAGGAGCAGTATTATAGTAGTTATATTCTTGTACATAGGGGCAGTATTATAGTAGTTATATTCTTGTATATAGGAGCAGTATTATAGTAGTTATATTCTTGTACATAGGAGCAGTATTATAGTAGTCATATTCTTGTACATAGGGGGCAGTATTATAGTAGTTATATTCTTGTACATAGGGTCAGTATTATAGTAGTTCTATTCCTGTACATAGGAACAGTATTATAGTAGTTATATTCTTGTACATAGGACCAGTATTATAGTAGTTATATTCTGTTATGTTCTGCTACCAGAGCTAAGGAAAGAGAGGAGATCTGTCCCTACGATAGAACTCAGCTTAATCCCTATGATGTAACAGGGGACCTGATCCTGCGATCAGACCTGCTAAAGTCCTAAGCTAGTCTGTACGGAGACCTATAGATGTGGGGAAGGAATCCCTACAAGTACTAAGGACTGGGAGGAAAATGGGACACCTCCTAACAGAAATAGTAGCAGACAGACGAACAAACAAAATATATAGAACATAGAGGTCTGTAGACCAAGCAAACTAACAGAGTTAGATACAGGGCACAGGCAAGCTAGAAAGTAGTTATACAATGAAGTCCAGCAAAGCCAGAAGGGCGGAGCAGGATTAAATAGGCCAACAAGGTCATGTGACCAGCAAAGGAAAAAACCTAAGAACAAGGTTCTAACATATTCCTGTACATAGGAACAGTATTATAGTAGTTATATTCTTGTACATAAGAGCAGTATTATAGTAGTTATATTCTTGTACATAGGGGCAGTATTATAGTAGTTATATTCTTGTATATAGGAGCAGTATTATAGTAGTTATATTCTTGTACATAGGAGCAGTATTATAGTAACTATATTCTTGTACATAGGAGCAGTATTATAGTAGTTATATTCCTGTGCATAGGGGGGCAGTATTATAGTAGTTATATTCCTGTACATAGGACCAGTATTATAGTAGTTATATTCTTGTACATAGGAGCAGTATTATGGTAGTTATATTCTTGTACATAGGAACAGTATTATAGTAGTTATATTCTTGTACATAGGACCAGTATTATAGTAGTTATATTCTTGTACATAGGACCAGTATTATAGTAGTTATATTCTTGTACATAGGACCAGTATTATAGTAGTTATATTCTTGTACATAGGAGCAGTATTATAGTAGTTATATTCTTGTACATAGGAGCAGTATTATAGTAGTTATATTCTTGTACATAGGGGGCAGTATTGTAGAAGTTATATTCTTGTACATAGAGGCAGTATTATAGTAGTTATATTCTTGTACATAGGAACAGAATTATAGTAGTTATATTCTTGTACATAGAAGCAGTATTATAGTAGTTTTTTCTTGTACATAGGGGGCAGCATTATAGTAGTTATATTCTTGTACATAGAAGCAGTATTATAGTAGTTATATCCTTGTAGATAGGGGCAGCATTATAGTAGTTATATTCTTGTACAAAGGACCAGTATTATAGTAGTTATATTCTTGTACATAGGAGCAGTATTACAGTAGTTATATTCTTGTACATAGGTGGCAGTATTGTGGCAGTTATATTCTTGTACATAGGGGCAGTATTATAGTAGTTATATTCTTGTACATAGGGGCAGTATTGTAGCAGTTATATTCTTGTACATAGGAGCAGTATTATAGTAGTTATATTCTTGTACATAGGGGGCAGTATTGTAGTAGTTATATTCTTGTACATAAGAGCAGTATTATAGTAGTTATATTCTTGTACATGGGGGGCAGTATTATAGTAGTTATAGTCTTGTACATAGGAGCAGTATTATAGTAGTTATATTCTTGTAAATAGCAGCAGTATTATAGTAGTTATATTCTTTTACATAGGAGCAGTATTATAGTAGTTATATTCTTGTACATAGGAGCAGTATTATAGTAGTTATATTCTTGTACATAGAGTGCAGTATTATAGTAGTTATATTCTTGTACATAGGAGCAGTATTATAGTAGTTATATTCTTGTACATAGGAGCAGTATTATAGTAGTTATATTCTTGTACATAGGGGGCAGTATTGTAGTAGTTATATTCTTGTACATAGGGGCAGTATTATAGTAGTTCTATTCCTGTACATAGGAACAGTATTATAGTAGTTATATTCTTGTACATAGAAGCAGTATTATAGTAGTTATATTCTTGTACATAGGGGGCAGCATTATAGTAGTTATATTCTTGTACATAGGGGCAGTATTATAGTAGTTATATTCTTGTACATAGGGGCAGTATTATAGTAGTTATATTCCTGTAGATAGGAACAGTATTATAGTAGTTATATTCTTGTACATAGGAGCAGTATTATAGTAGTTATATTCTTGTACATAGGACCAGTAATATAGTAGTTATATTCCTGTACATAGGGGGGCAGTATTATAGTAGTTATATTCTTGTACATAGGGGGCAGTATTATAGTAGTTATATTCTTGTACATAGGAACACTATTATAGTAGTTATATTCTTGTACATAGAAGCAGTATTATAGTAGTTATATTCTTGTACATAGGGGGCAGCATTATAGTAGTTATATTCTTGTACATAGAAGCAGTATTATAGTAGTTATATCCTTGTACATAGGGGCAGTATTATAGTAGTTATATTCTTGTACATAGGACCAGTATTATAGTAGTTATATTCTTGTACATAGGAGCAGTATTACAGTAGTTATATTCTTGTACATAAGAGCAGTATTATAGCAGTTATATTCTTGTACATAGGGGGCAGTATTGTAGCAGTTATATTCTTGTACATAGGGGCAGTATTATAGTAGTTATATTCCTGTAGATAGGAACAGTATTATAGTAGTTATATTCTTGTACATAGGAGCAGTATTATAGTAGTTATATTCTTGTACATAGGACCAGTAATATAGTAGTTATATTCCTGTACATAGGGGGCAGTATTATAGTAGTTATATACTTGTACATAGGAACAGTATTATAGTAGTTATATTCTTGTACATAGAAGCAGTATTATAGTAGTTATATTCTTGTACATAGGGGGCAGCATTATAGTAGTTATATTCTTGTACATAGAAGCAGTATTATAGTAGTTATATCCTTGTACATAGGGGCAGCATTATAGTAGTTATATTCTTGAACATAGGACCAGTAATATAGTAGTTATATTCTTGTACATAGGAGCAGTATTACAGTAGTTATATTCTTGTACATAAGAGCAGTATTATAGTAGTTATATTCTTGTACATAGGGGGCAGTATTGTAGTAGTTATATTCTTGTACATAGGGCAGTATTATAGTAGTTATATTCTTGTACATAGGGGGCAGTATTGTAGCAGTTATATTCTTGTACATAAGAGCAGTATTATAGTAGTTATATTCTTGTACATGGGGGGCAGTATTATAGTAGTTATATTCTTGTACATAGGAGCAGTATTATAGTAGTTATATTCTTGTACATAGGAGCAGTATTATAGTAGTTATATTCTTGTACATAGGAGCAGTATTATAGTAGCTATATTCTTGTACATAGGGGCAGTATTATAGTAGTTATAATCTTGTATATAGGGGCAGTATTATAGTAGTTATAGTCTTGTACATAGGACCAGTATTATAGTAGTTATATTCTTGTAAATAGCAGCATTATTATAGTAGTTATATTCTTTTACATAGGAGCAGTATTATAGTAGCTATATTCTTGTACATAGGAGCAGTATTATAGTTGATATATTCTTGTACATAGAGGGCAATATTATAGTAGTTATATTCTTGTACATAGGGGCAGTATTATGGTAGTTATATTCTTGTACATAGGAGCAGTATTATGGTAGTTATATTCTTGTACATAGGAACAGTATTATAGTAGTTATATTCTTGTACATAGGACCAGTATTATAGTAGTTATATTCTTGTACATAGGACCAGTATTATAGTAGTTATATTCTTGTACATAGGACCAGTATTATAGTAGTTATATTCTTGTACATAGGAGCAGTATTATAGTAGTTATATTCTTGTACATAGGAGCAGTATTATAGTAGTTATATTCTTGTACATAGGGGGCAGTATTGTAGAAGTTATATTCTTGTACATAGAGGCAGTATTATAGTAGTTATATTCTTGTACATAGGAACAGAATTATAGTAGTTATATTCTTGTACATAGAAGCAGTATTATAGTAGTTTTTTCTTGTACATAGGGGGCAGCATTATAGTAGTTATATTCTTGTACATAGAAGCAGTATTATAGTAGTTATATCCTTGTAGATAGGGGCAGCATTATAGTAGTTATATTCTTGTACAAAGGACCAGTATTATAGTAGTTATATTCTTGTACATAGGAGCAGTATTACAGTAGTTATATTCTTGTACATAAGAGCAGTATTATAGTAGTTATATTCTTGTACATAGGTGGCAGTATTGTGGCAGTTATATTCTTGTACATAGGGGCAGTATTATAGTAGTTATATTCTTGTACATAGGGGCAGTATTGTAGCAGTTATATTCTTGTACATAGGAGCAGTATTATAGTAGTTATATTCTTGTACATAGGGGGCAGTATTGTAGTAGTTATATTCTTGTACATAAGAGCAGTATTATAGTAGTTATATTCTTGTACATGGGGGGCAGTATTATAGTAGTTATAGTCTTGTACATAGGAGCAGTATTATAGTAGTTATATTCTTGTAAATAGCAGCAGTATTATAGTAGTTATATTCTTTTACATAGGAGCAGTATTATAGTAGTTATATTCTTGTACATAGGAGCAGTATTATAGTAGTTATATTCTTGTACATAGAGTGCAGTATTATAGTAGTTATATTCTTGTACATAGGAGCAGTATTATAGTAGTTATATTCTTGTACATAGGAGCAGTATTATAGTAGTTATATTCTTGTACATAGGGGGCAGTATTGTAGTAGTTATATTCTTGTACATAGGGGCAGTATTATAGTAGTTCTATTCCTGTACATAGGAACAGTATTATAGTAGTTATATTCTTGTACATAGAAGCAGTATTATAGTAGTTATATTCTTGTACATAGGGGGCAGCATTATAGTAGTTATATTCTTGTACATAGGGGCAGTATTATAGTAGTTATATTCTTGTACATAGGGGCAGTATTATAGTAGTTATATTCCTGTAGATAGGAACAGTATTATAGTAGTTATATTCTTGTACATAGGAGCAGTATTATAGTAGTTATATTCTTGTACATAGGACCAGTAATATAGTAGTTATATTCCTGTACATAGGGGGGCAGTATTATAGTAGTTATATTCTTGTACATAGGGGGCAGTATTATAGTAGTTATATTCTTGTACATAGGAACACTATTATAGTAGTTATATTCTTGTACATAGAAGCAGTATTATAGTAGTTATATTCTTGTACATAGGGGGCAGCATTATAGTAGTTATATTCTTGTACATAGAAGCAGTATTATAGTAGTTATATCCTTGTACATAGGGGCAGTATTATAGTAGTTATATTCTTGTACATAGGACCAGTATTATAGTAGTTATATTCTTGTACATAGGAGCAGTATTACAGTAGTTATATTCTTGTACATAAGAGCAGTATTATAGCAGTTATATTCTTGTACATAGGGGGCAGTATTGTAGCAGTTATATTCTTGTACATAGGGGCAGTATTATAGTAGTTATATTCCTGTAGATAGGAACAGTATTATAGTAGTTATATTCTTGTACATAGGAGCAGTATTATAGTAGTTATATTCTTGTACATAGGACCAGTAATATAGTAGTTATATTCCTGTACATAGGGGGCAGTATTATAGTAGTTATATACTTGTACATAGGAACAGTATTATAGTAGTTATATTCTTGTACATAGAAGCAGTATTATAGTAGTTATATTCTTGTACATAGGGGGCAGCATTATAGTAGTTATATTCTTGTACATAGAAGCAGTATTATAGTAGTTATATCCTTGTACATAGGGGCAGCATTATAGTAGTTATATTCTTGAACATAGGACCAGTAATATAGTAGTTATATTCTTGTACATAGGAGCAGTATTACAGTAGTTATATTCTTGTACATAAGAGCAGTATTATAGTAGTTATATTCTTGTACATAGGGGGCAGTATTGTAGTAGTTATATTCTTGTACATAGGGCAGTATTATAGTAGTTATATTCTTGTACATAGGGGGCAGTATTGTAGCAGTTATATTCTTGTACATAAGAGCAGTATTATAGTAGTTATATTCTTGTACATGGGGGGCAGTATTATAGTAGTTATATTCTTGTACATAGGAGCAGTATTATAGTAGTTATATTCTTGTACATAGGAGCAGTATTATAGTAGTTATATTCTTGTACATAGGAGCAGTATTATAGTAGCTATATTCTTGTACATAGGGGCAGTATTATAGTAGTTATAATCTTGTATATAGGGGCAGTATTATAGTAGTTATAGTCTTGTACATAGGACCAGTATTATAGTAGTTATATTCTTGTAAATAGCAGCATTATTATAGTAGTTATATTCTTTTACATAGGAGCAGTATTATAGTAGCTATATTCTTGTACATAGGAGCAGTATTATAGTTGATATATTCTTGTACATAGAGGGCAATATTATAGTAGTTATATTCTTGTACATAGGGGCAGTATTATAGTAGTTATATTCTTGTATATAGGGGCAGTATTATAGTAGTTATATTCTTGTACATAGGGGCAGTATTGTAGTAGTTATATTCTTGTACATAGGGGCAGTATTTTAGTAGTTCTATTCCTGTACATAGGAACAGTATTATAGTAGTTATAGTCTTGTACATAGGACCAGTATTATAGTAGTTATATCCCTGTACATAGGAACAGTATTATAGTAGTTATATTCTTGTACATAAGAGCAGTATTATAGTAATTATATTCTTGCACATAGGGGGCAGTATTATAGTAGTTATATTCTTGTACATAGGAGCAGTATTATAGTAGTTATATTCTTGTACATAGGAGCAGTATTATAGTAGTTACATTCTTGTACATAGGGGCAGTATTATAGTAGTTATATTCTTGTATATAGGGGCAGTATTATAGTAGTTATATTCCTGTAGATAGGAACAGTATTATAGTAGTTATATTCTTGTACATAGGAGCAGTATTATAGTAGTTATATTCTTGTACATAGGACCAGTAATATAGTAGTTATATTCCTGTACATAGGGGGGCAGTATTATAGTAGTTATATTCTTGTACATAGGGGGCAGTATTATAGTAGTTATATTCTTGTACATAGGAACAGTATTATAGTAGTTATATTCTTGTAGATAGAAGCAGTATTATAGTAGTTATATTCTTGTACATAGGGGGCAGCATTATAGTAGTTATATTCTTGTACATAGAAGCAGTATTATAGTAGTTATATCCTTGTACATAGGGGCAGCATTATAGTAGTTATATTCTAGTACATAGGACCAGTATTATAGTAGTTATATTCTTGTACATAGGAGCAGTATTACAGTAGTTATATTCTTGTACATAAGAGCAGTATTATAGTAGCTATATTCTTGCACATAAGGGGCAATATTGTAGTAGTTATATTCTTGTACATAGGGGCAGTATTATAGTAGTTATATTCTTGTACATAGGGGGCAGTACTGTAGCAGTTATATTCTTGTACATAGGAGCAGTATTATAGTGGTTATATTCTTGTACATAGGGGGCAGTATTGTAGTAGTTTTATTCTTGTACATAAGAGCAGTATTATAGTAGTTATATTCTTGTACATGGGGTGCAGTATTATAGTAGTTATAGTCTTGTAAATAGCAGCAGTATTATAGTAGTTATATTCTTTTAAATAGGAGCAGTATTATAGTAGCTATATTCTTGTACATAGGAGCAGTATTATAGTAGTTATATTCTTGTACATAGAGGGCAGTATTATAATAGTTATATTCTTGTACATAGGGGCAGTATTATAGTAGTTATATTCTTGTAAATAGGAGCAGTATTATAGTAGTTATATTCTTGTACATAGGAGCAGTATTATAGTAGTTATATTCTTGTACATAGCGAGCAGTATTATAGTAGTTATATTCTTGTACATAGAAGCAGTATTATAGTAGTTATATTCTTGTACATAGGGGGCAGTTTTATAGTAGTTATATTCTTGTACATAGGAGCAGTATTATAGTAGTTATATTCTTGTACATAGGAGCAGTATTATAGTAGTTATATTCTTGTACATAGCGAGCAGTATTATAGTAGTTATATTCTTGTACATAGAAGCAGTATTATAGTAGTTATATTCTTGTACATAGGGGGCAGTATTATAGTAGTTATATTCTTGTACATAGGAGCAGTATTATAGTCGTTATATTCTTGTACATAGGAGCAGTATTATAGTAGTTATATTCTTGTACATAGGGGCAGTATTATAGTAGTTATATTCTTGTACATAGGAGCAGTATTATAGTAGTTATATTCTTGTACATAGGGGCAGTATTATAGTAGTTATATTCTAGTACATAGGGGCAGTATTATAGTAGTTATATTCTTGTACATAGGGGGCAGTATTATAGTAGTTATATTCTTGTACATAAGAGCAATATTATAGTAGTTATATTCTTGTACATAGTGGGCAGTATTGTAGTAGTTATATTCTTGTACATAGGGGCAGTATTATAGTAGTTCTATTCCTGTACATAGGAACAGTATTATAGTAGTTATAGTCTTGTACATAGGACCAGTATTATAGTAGTTATATTCCTGTACATAGGAACAGTATTATAGTAGTTATATTCTTGTACATAAGAGCAGTATTATAGTAATTATATTCTTGCACATAGGGGGCAGTATTATAGTAGTTATATTCTTGTACATAGGAGCAGTATTATAGTAGTTATATTCTTGTACATAGGAGTAGTATTATAGTAGTTATATTCTTGTACATAGGGGCAGTATTATAGTAGTTATATTCTAGTACATAGGGGCAGTATTATAGTAGTTATATTCTTGTACATAGGGGGCAGTATTATAGTAGTTATATTCCTGTAGATAGGAACAGTATTATAGTAGTTATATTCTTGTACATAGGAGCAGTATTATAGTAGTTATATTCTTGTACATAGGACCTGTAATATAGTAGTTATATTCCTGTACATAGGGGGGCAGTATTATAGTAGTTATATTCTTGTACATAGGGGGCAGTATTATAGTAGTTATATTCTTGTACATAGGAACAGTATTATAGTAGTTATATTCTTGTAGATAGAAGCAGTATTATAGTAGTTATATTCTTGTACATAGTGGGCAGCATTATAGTGGTTATATTCTTGTACATAGAAGCAGTATTATAGTAGTTATATCCTTGTACATAGGGGCAGCATTATAGTAGTTATATTCTTGTACATAGGACCAGTATTATAGTAGTTATATTCTTGTACATAGGAGCAGTATTACAGTAGTTATATTCTTGTACATAAGAGCAGTATTATAGTAGCTATATTCTTGCACATAAGGGGCAATATTGTAGTAGTTATATTCTTGTACATTGGGGCAGTATTATAGTAGTTATATTCTTGTACATAGGGGGCAGTAATGTAGCAGTTATATTCTTGTACATAGGAGCAGTATTATAGTAGTTATATTCTTGTACATAGGGGGCAGTATTGTAGTAGTTATATTCTTGTACATAAGAGCAGTATTATAGTAGTTATATTCTTGTACATGGGGGGCAGTATTATAGTAGTTATAGTCTTGTAAATAGCAGCAGTATTATAGTAGTTATATTCTTTTAAATAGGAGCAGTATTATAGTAGCTATATTCTTGTACATAGGAGCAGTATTATAGTAGTTATATTCTTGTACATAGAGGGCAGTATTATAATAGTTATATTCTTGTACATAGGGGCAGTATTATAGTAGTTATATTCTTGTACATAGGAGCAGTATTATAGTAGTTATATTCTTGTACATAGCGAGCAGTATTATAGTAGTTATATTCTTGTACATAGAAGCAGTATTATAGTAGTTATATTCTTGTACATAGGGGGCAGTTTTATAGTAGTTATATTCTTGTACATAGGAGCAGTATTATAGTAGTTATATTCTTGTACATAGGAGCAGTATTATAGTAGTTATATTCTTGTACATAGGGGCAGTATTATAGTAGTTATATTCTTGTACATAGGAGCAGTATTATAGTAGTTATATTCTTGTACATAGGGGCAGTATTATAGTAGTTATATTCTTGTACATAGGAGCAGTATTATAGTAGTTATATTCTTGTACATAGGGGCAGTATTATAGTAGTTATATTCTAGTACATAGGGGCAGTATTATAGTAGTTATATTCTTGTACATAGGGGGCAGTATTATAGTAGTTATATTCTTGTACATAAGAGCAATATTATAGTAGTTATATTCTTGTACATAGGGGCAGTATTATAGTAGTTCTATTCCTGTACATAGGAACAGTATTATAGTAGTTATAGTCTTGTACATAGGACCAGTATTATAGTAGTTATATTCCTGTACATAGGAACAGTATTATAGTAGTTATATTCTTGTACATAAGAGCAGTATTATAGTAATTATATTCTTGCACATAGGGGGCAGTATTATAGTAGTTATATTCTTGTACATAGGAGCAGTATTATAGTAGTTATATTCTTGTACATAGGAGCAGTATTATAGTAGTTATATTCTTGTACATAGGGGCAGTATTATAGTAGTTATATTCTTGTACATAGGAGCAGTATTATAGTAGTTATATTCTTGTACATAGGACCAGTAATATAGTAGTTATATTCCTGTACATAGGGGGGCAGTATTATAGTAGTTATATTCTTGTACATAGGGGGCAGTATTATAGTAGTTATATTCCTGTACATAGGAACAGTATTATAGTAGTTATATTCTTGTAGATAGAACCAGTATTATAGTAGTTATATTCTTGTACATAGGGGGCAGCATTATAGTAGTTATATTCTTGTACATAGAAGCAGTATTATAGTAGTTATATCCTTGTACATAGGGGCAGCATTATAGTAGTTATATTCTAGTACATAGGACCAGTATTATAGTAGTTATATTCTTGTACATAGGAGCAGTATTACAGTAGTTATATTCTTGTACATAAGAGCAGTATTATAGTAGCTATATTCTTGCACATAAGGGGCAATATTGTAGTAGTTATATTCTTGTACATAGGGGCAGTATTATAGTAGTTATATTCTTGTACATAGGGGGCAGTATTGTAGCAGTTATATTCTTTACATAGGAGCAGTATTATAGTAGTTATATTCTTCTACATAGGGGGCAGTATTGTAGTAGTTATATTCTTGTACATAAGAGCAGTATTATAGTAGTTATATTCTTGTACATGGGGTGCAGTATTATAGTAGTTATATTCTTGTACATAAGAGCAATATTATAGTAGTTATATTCTTGTACATAGGGGGCAGTATTGTAGTAGTTATATTATTGTACATAGGGGCAGTATTATAGTAGTTCTATTCCTGTACATAGGAACAGTATTATAGTAGTTATAGTCTTGTACATAGGACCAGTATTATAGTAGTTATATTCCTGTACATAGGAACAGTATTATAGTAGTTATATTCTTGTACATAAGAGCAGTATTATAGTAATTATATTCTTGCACATAGGGGGCAGTATTATAGTAGTTATATTCTTGTACATAGGAGCAGTATTATAGTAGTTATATTCTTGTACATAGGAGCAGTATTATAGTAGTTATATTCTTGTACATAGGGGCAGTATTATAGTAGTTATATTCTTTTATATAGGAACAGTATTATAGTAGTTATATTCTTGTACATAGGAGCAGTATTATAGTAGTTATATTCTTGTACATAGGACCAGTAATATAGTAGTTATATTCCTGTACATAGGGGGGCAGTATTATAGTAGTTATATTCTTGTACATAGGGGGCAGTATTATAGTAGTTATATTCTTGTACATAGGAACAGTATTATAGTAGTTATATTCTTGTAGATAGAAGCAGTATTATAGTAGTTATATTCTTGTACATAGGGGGCAGCATTATAGTAGTTATATTCTTGTACATAGAAGCAGTATTATAGTAGATATATCCTTGTACATAGGGGCAGCATTATAGTAGTTATATTCTTGTACATAGGACCAGTATTATAGTAGTTATATTCTTGTACATAGGAGCAGTATTACAGTAGTTATATTCTTGTACATAAGAGCAGTATTATAGTAGCTATATTCTTGCACATAAGGGGCAATATTGTAGTAGTTATATTCTTGTACATAGGGGCAGTATTATAGTAGTTATATTCTTGTACATAGGGGGCAGTATTGTAGCAGTTATATTCTTGTACATAGGAGCAGTATTATAGTAGTTATATTCTTGTACATAGGGGGCAGTATTGTAGTAGTTATATTCTTGTACATAAGAGCAGTATTATAGTAGTTATATTCTTGTACATGGGGGGCAGTATTATAGTAGTTATAGTCTTGTAAATAGCAGCAGTATTATAGTAGTTATATTCTTTTAAATAGGAGCAGTATTATAGTAGCTGTATTCTTGTACATAGGAGCAGTATTATAGTAGTTATATTCTTGTACATAGAGGGCAGTATTATAATAGTTATATTCTTGTACATAGGGGCAGTATTATAGTAGTTATATTCTTGTACATAGGAGCAGTATTATAGTAGTTATATTCTTGTACATAGGAGCAGTATTATAGTAGTTATATTCTTGTACATAGCGAGCAGTATTATAGTAGTTATATTCTTGTACATAGAAGCAGTATTATAGTAGTTATATTCTTGTACATAGGGGGCAGTTTTATAGTAGTTATATTCTTGTACATAGGAGCAGTATTATAGTAGTTATATTCTTGTACATAGGAGCAGTATTATAGTAGTTATATTCTTGTACATAGGGGCAGTATTATAGTAGTTATATTCTTGTACATAGGAGCAGTATTATAGTAGTTATATTCTTGTACATAGGGGCAGTATTATAGTAGTTATATTCTAGTACATAGGGGCAGTATTATAGTAGTTATATTCTTGTACATAGGGGGCAGTATTATAGTAGTTATATTCTTGTACATAGGAACAGTATTATAATAGTTATATCCTTGTACATAGGGGGAGTATTATAGTAGTTATATTCTTGTACATAGGGGCAGTATTATAGTAGTTATATTCTTGTACATAGGGGGCAGTATTATAGTAGTTATATTCTTGTACATAAGAGCAATATTATAGTAGTTATATTCCTGTACATAGGAACAGTATTATAGTAGTTATATTCTTGTACATAGGACCAGTATTATAGTAGATATATTCTTGTACATAGAAGCAGTATTATAGTAGTTATATTCTTGTACATAGGAGCAGTATTATAGTAGTTATATTCTTGTACATAGGGGCAGTATTATAGTAGTTATATTCTTGTACATAGGAACAGTATTATAGTAGTTATATTCTTGTACATAGAAGCAGTATTATATTAGTTATATTCTTATGCATAGGGGGCAGCATTATAGTAGTTATATTCTTGTACATAGGAGCAGTATTATAGTAGTTATATTCTTGTACATAAGAGCAGTATTACAGTAGTTATATTCTTGTACATAAGAGCAGTATTATAGTAGTTATATTCTTGTACATAGGGGGCAGTATTGTAGTAGTTATATTCTTGTACATAGGGGCAGTATTATAGTAGTTATATTCTTGTACATAGGGGGCAGTATTGTAGCAGTTATATTCTTGTACATAGGAGCAGTATTATAGTAGTTATATTCTTGTACATAGGGGGCAGTATTGTAGTAGTTATATTCTTGTACATAGGAGCAGTATTATAGTAGTTATATTCTTGTACATGGGGGGCAGTACTATAGTAGTTATAGTCTTGTACATAGGAGCAGTATTATAGTAGTTATATTCTTGTAAATATCAGCAGTATTATAGTAGTTATATTCTTTTACATAGGAGCAGTATTATAGTAGTTATATTCTTGTACATAGGGGGCAGTATTGTAGTAGTTATATTCTTGTACATAGGAGCAGTATTATAGTAGTTATATTCTTGTACATAGAGGGCAGTATTATAGTAGTTATATTCTTGTACATAGCGGCAGTATTATAGTAGTTATATTCTTGTATATAGGGGCAGTATTATAGTAGTTATATTCTTGTACATAGGAGCAGTATTATAGTAGTTATATTCTTGTACATAGGGGCAGTATTATAATAGTTATATTCCTGTAGATAGGAACTGTATTTTAGTAGTTATATTCTTGTACATAGGAGCAGTATTATAGCAGTTATATTCTTGTACATAGGACCAGTATTATAGTAGTTATATTCTTGTACGTAGGAGCAGTATTATAGTAGTTATATTCTTGTCCATATTAACAGTATTATAGTAGTTATATTCTTGTACATAGAAGCAGTATTATAGTAGTTATATTCTTGTACATAGGAGCAGTATTATAGTAGTTATATTCCTGTACATAGGGGGGCAGTATTATAGTAGTTATATTCCTGTACATAGGAACAGTATTATAGTAGTTATATTCTTGTACATAGGACCAGTATTATAGTAGTTATATTCTTGTACATAGGAGCAGTATTATAGTAGTTATATTCTTGTCCATAGGAACAGTATTATAGTAGTTATATTCTTGTACATAGAAGCAGTATTATAGTAGTTATATTCTTGTACATAGGAGCAGTATTATAGTAGTTATATTCCTGTACATAGGGGGGCAGTATTATAGTAGTTATCTTCCTGTACATAGGAACAGTATTATAGTAGTTATATTCTTGTACATAGGAGCAGTATTATAGTAGTTATATTCTTGTACATAAGAGCAGTATTATAGTAGTTATATTCTTGTCCTTAGGAACAGTATTATAGTAGTTATATTCTTGTACATAGAAGCAGTATTATAGTAGTTATATTCTTGTACATAGGGGGCAGCATTATAGTAGTTATATTCTTGTACGTAGGAGCAGTATTATAGTAGTTATATTCTTGAACATAGGAGCAGGATTACAGTAGTTATATTCTTGTACATAAGAGCAGTATTATAGTAGTTACATTCCTGTACATAGGGGCAGTATTATAGTAATTATATTCTTGTACATAGGGGCAGTATTATAGTAGTTATATTCCTGTACATAGGGGGCAGTATTGTAGTAGTTATATTCTTGTACATAGGGACAGTATTATACTAGTTATATTCTTGTACATAGGGGGCAGTATTGTAGCAGTTATATTCTTGTACATAGGAGCAGTATTATAGTAGTTATATTCTTGTACATAGGGGGCAGTATTGTAGTAGTTATATTCTTGTACATAAGAGCAGTATTATAGTAGTTATATTCTTGTACATGGGGAGCAGTATTATAGTAGTTATTTTCTTGAACATAGGAGCAGTATTAAAGTAGTTATATTTTTGTAAATAGCAGCAGTATTATAGTAGTTATATTCTTGTACATAGGAGCAGTATTATAGTAGCTATATTCTTGTACATAGAGGGCAGTATTATAGTAGTTATATTCTTGTACATAGGGGCAGTATTATAGTAGTTATATTCTTCTATATAGGGGCAGTATTATAGTAGTTATATTCTTGTACATATGAGCAGTATTATAGTAGTTATATTCTTGTACATAGGGGCAGTATTATAGTAGTTATTATCCTGTAGATAGGAACAGTATTATAGTAGTTATATTCTTGTACATAGGACCAGTAATATAGTAGTTATATTCTTGTACATAGGGGGCAGTATTATAGTAATTATATTCTTGTACATAGGGGCAGTATTATAGTAGTTATATTCTTGTACATAGGAGCAGTATTGTAGTAGTTATATTCTTGTACATAAGGGCAGTATTATAGTAGTTATATTCTTGTACATAGGGGCAGTATTATAGTAGTTATATTCTTGTACATAGGGGGGCAGTATTATAGTAGTTATATTTTTGTAGATAGGAACAGTATTATAGTAGTTATTAGAGATGAGCGTTGTTCTATTCGAACTGTTCGCCAATCTCAAATTCGAGCTGTTTTGGGCGGTGTTCGAGCCGTTCGGCGAACACGAACAATTTGAGAAAAATTCGGCTGTTCGAGGTTATGTTCGATAACTGTTCGTCCACCAAAATCATAACTGGATTTTTTCTCAGTAATGATGAAAATTAATGTTAATACGCAGTTTGAGTGTACAGCGGGGCGGGGGGAGGGGCAGGGGATGGATCTCTGCAGGAACAATGAAGATCTCCATTTTTTTTTCTCTTTCCCGCATTTGCAGTGGGGAGGTGCAGTCCGTCAGCCTATCAGCAGCGCACACACGGAGCGAAGTGCTTTTTTTCACACAAGCAAGGGCATGTGTGATTGGCAGTGTATGTCACATGTCCTTGCCCTATAAGACCAAGCCATTTTCCCCGTCGCCACCATTTTCTCACTGCTGCAGCTGCGTGTTAGACTGCACCGCTGTTGCTGTGTGCGCTATACCTTGTTAATTTCAAGCCAATTTTCGCACAAATCTACAGATAGCTTGGGAGTAGGGAATAGTTGTGATTGCAGTCCTTTTAAGGACTAGGTTACAGCATTTCCTATGACTTTTATCAGGCAGGTCTGTGCTCTTAAATAGATAGATTGTGGGAGTAAAGACTAATTGTAATTGGAGTCCTTTTCAGGACTAGGTTACATCAGTTCCTATCAGTGTTTGCCAGGCAGGTCTGTGCCAGTGCTGTGCAAGTTTTTTTCACAGCATTTGGCTGAATCTAGCAAAGCCAATCCTTTTTGGCCTATTGCAGAGTGTGTTAGTCAGTGGAGTAGCCTATCTGTGTTGCAAGATATACCACCTGTGTATAGAATACCAATTTTTTTACTGCACCTAGTGAAGTAAAATCTTTTGGGCATAGCATCATTCTATTAGTCCATCTATACTGACCTCCATCAGGTTGCAAATTAAAACTAATTTTTATCTGCATCTACCTCTGAAAAAATATTTGGCCTTCTAGCTGTGTGTGGGACTTGTTCTATTAGTCCATCTATACTGACCTCCATCAGGTTGCAAACTGAATATAGTTTTTTCTGCATCTACCTCTGAAAAAATATTTGGGCTTCTAGCTGTGTGCGGGACTTGTTGTATTAGTCCATCTATACTGACCTCCATCAGGTTGCAAACTGAATATATTTTTTTGTGCATCTACCTCTGAAAAAATATTTGGCCTTCTAGTAGTGTGTCGGACTTTCTCTATTAGTCCATCTATACTGACCTCCATCAGGTTGCAAATTAAAACTAATTTTTATCTGCATCTACCTCTGAAAAAATATTTGGGCTTCTAGCAGTGTGTCGGACTTTCTCTATTAGTCCATCTATACTGACCTCCATCAGGTTGCAAACTGAATATAGTTTTTTCTGCATCTACCTCTGAAAAAATATTGGGCTTCTAGTAGTGTGTCGGACTTTCTCTATTAGTCCATCTATACTGACCTCCATCAGGTTGCAAACTGAATATAGTTTTTTCTGCATCTACCTCTGAAAAAATATTTGGCCTTCTAGCGGTGTGTGGGTCTTGTTCTATTAATCCATCTATACTGACCTCCATCAGGTTGCAAATTCAAAATAATTTTTTTCTGCATCTAACCCAGCCAATAGTTTTGGCCTATACCACAGTTTGGCCACTCAGCTCTGCTCGGTTACCATCCATTGTTTTTTTGTGCAAACAACTACAGAGTTGTGAATTAGTTAACCACCAAAATGAGTGGAAAAAGGACTGCTGCTGGTGGAAAGTGGAATAGGCGTGTTGGGAAGGGGAAAAAAGGTTGTGTCCGTGGGGTAGGTGTTAAAGCAACAGTAACATCTGCAGAAGAAAGACCATCTTCCAGCCAAACTAAAATGTCTACTTCTTTTAGCGGACAATGTGATAAGATCCCTTTCTTACGGCCACGCCAATCGCTACAAATTCCAGATGAGGCACAAAAACAGCAGGTGCTTCAATGGATATCAAGTGCTCCTTTAAGTGGGCTCTCCTCCACATCAACTTCAACATCACAAATACTCCAGTCCTCAAAGGTGTCACCCAAATCGCACTTGCTTCCTCACAGCTCCCAAATCTCCAGCTGCCCGTCTGAGTATGAGGTAGAACAGATGGTTGAGTCTGCAGAGCTGTTTACTCATACTATAGCCTGGGAATCAGAGGTCGACTCCAGCGCTTCTGTGAATCCAGACGAGGAAATGATCTGCACTGATGCCCAGAATCTTTATGAGTCGGATCCAGGACCAGACGCAGAAGGTTCTGACCATAATGTAGACCCTCATTCCCAAACTGTAACTCCTGTTGGTGGAGACAATGAGGAAGACGATGATAAGACTCAAATACCTGATTGGAGCGACAACTTTAGTTTTTTGTCAGGGCAGGAACAGGTTGGCTCTGAGGACGACGGGTGTGATAACGCACAGGGTGATGATGATGAGGTCGGAGATCCCACTTACTGTCAACCCACAGTCAGCCAAGAGATGAGGTCAGCAGAGGAGGTGGAGGAAGATGCTAGTGACGACGAGGTCAGGTTGCGCCTTCCTGGACAGAGACGTAGTACTGGAAACACGTCAACAACTGCATGCTCAAACACAACTCTGCCTCTCACCACAAGTCGTGGTGGCTCTTCAGGTCGCATGGGTGCTAAGCCTTGCATAGCCTGGGCATTTTTTCAGATCGATAAAGATGACCCAACTCGTGTTATCTGTAACATTTGTCAGCAAAAGCTAAGTAGAGGCCAAAAAATACATAGTTTGAGTACTTCATGCATGAACCGGCACATGGACATGAAGCATAAGTTGCAGTGGGAAGCTCAGTGTGCTACAATGCGGCCTAGCCGGCCGGGCCAACCACCGTCTGCCATATCTTGTGCATCCGCGGCCTCTTCATCCTCTGTGACTGGGGGGACAGCAGTCACACCTGTTTTGGGGCGCAGACCTGTCACCTCTTTACCCGCAACAGCCAGCGTGATTGGCAGGTCATCATTTTCTTTGGAGGTGGTAACACCAGCTGGTGTTGAGCGCTGTCCGACATCGATAGCACCACCTTTGGATCAAGGCAACCTAACATGTCCGCCTGCATCTTCCTCACAGACCGGCAGTTTGCCGGGGACACCCTTATCAACCCCGTCTAAGCACAATAGCCAGCCCTCGGTCCCTCAGATGTGGACAAGTAAAAGACCATTTCCTCCTAGCCATGAGAAAGCTAAGAGGTTGAATTTCACCATCTGCAAGCTCTTGGCTGCAGAAATGCTGCCTTTCCGCCTGGTGGACACAGAGGATTTTCGAGACCTTATGTTCGTCGCAGTGCCCCAGTACCAGATGCCCAGTCGGCACTACTTCTCAAAGAAAGGTGTGCCTGCGCTCCACCAGCATGTCGCACACAACATCACCGCTTCTTTGAGAAACTCTGTGTGTGACAGGGTGCATTTCACCACAGACACTTGGACGAGTAGGCATGGACAGGGGCGTTACATGTCGCTGACTGGGCACTGGGTAACTATGGTGACAGCAGGACAAGGGGCTGCTGTCCAAGTCTTGCCGTCCCCACGAGTTGTGCGTCAATCCTCTTTATGTCAAAGTTCCTCCACTGCTTCTGCCTCCTCAACCTCCTCTCGGTCTTCCACCTGCACCCAAAGCCTGTCTGGTCATGCCACAAGCTTTCTAACTGCGCAGAAGGGATCCTGCACACCTCCTTACTATGCTGGCAGTAGGGCTCAACGTCATCAGGCGGTTTTTACATTGAAATGTCTGGGAAATGTGAGTCACACAGCTGAGGAGTTGTGGTCAGCTCTGGAGAACCAATTTCATGAATGGTTGTCTCCACTGGACCTGAAACCAGGGAAGGCCGTGTGCGACAATGCTGCAAACCTGGGTGCGGCCCTTCGCCGGGGCAATGTCACACACGTGCCTTGTATGGCTCACGTGTTGAACCTGGTTGTCCAGCAATTTTTAGCCCACTATCCCAGACTAGATGGCCTTCTGCAGAGGGCACGGTCGCTGTGTGCTCACTTCCGCCGTTCGCATCCCGCAGCTCAGCGACTTACATCTCTACAGAAGTCGTTGGGCCTGCCACTTCACCGGCTAAAATGCGATGTGCCTACCCGGTGGAATTCAACTCTGCACATGTTGCAGCGACTGTGGCAGCACCGACAAGCCCTGGTGCAATACGTTCTGACGTATAGCCTGGGCCAACGAGATCCAGAGGTTGGGCAAATCACGCTGGAGGAGTGGTCTCAGATCAGGGACCTATGCACCCTTCTGCACAGTTTTGAAATGGCGACGAAGATGTTTAGTGCTGACGATGCCATTATCAGCATGACTATTCCGGTGATTTACATGCTGGAGCACAAGTTAAACAGAATTCAGAGTCAGGTGGTGGGATAAGAGGAGGTGGAGGAAGTAGAGGAGGAGTCGTATGCGGAAGGGATAACATCTCCAAGGTCCAGACGGTCGGCAGCACCAAGGTGGCAGGCATGGGAGGGTGGGGGAGAGGAATTAACCAGGGCGCATGGTAGCAGCCAAACTGTTGAGGAAGGTGCAGGAGCCGAGGAAGAAGTGGAGGACGAACTGGCGATGGGCATGTAAGACTCATCAGATGAGGGAGACCTTGATCACATTTCTGTTGTGCGAGGTTGGGGGGAGAGGACAGAGGAAGGAAGCATGATTGTTACCTCGCCACCAACACAACAGGGACTTGGTGCTCCTGGATGCGCAACACACATGAGTGCCTTCTTGCTGCACTACCTGCAACATGACCCTCGAATTGTGAGAATTAGAAATAATCCTGACTACTGGGTTGCCACACTGTTAGATCCCCGGTACAAAAGTAAATTTGCAGAAATTATTCCTGCCATAGAAAGGGATACACGCATGCAGGAGTATCAGCAGAGACTGTTGCAGAATCTTACATGTGCTTTTCCACAAAATACCAGTGGTGCACGTAGTGAATCTCACAGTTCCAACTTGCCAACCGTGGGACCGTCAAGTGTTCAGCACTCAAACCGTAACAGAACCACAGTATCTGCTGGTAACATCAATTTTGCGGAATCATTTCACCACTTTTTTAGCCCATCCTTTGCAAGGCCACAGGAGACAAGAAGTCTGACACATAGTCAACGCCTAGAGACGATGGTACAGGAGTATCTCCAAGTAAACATTGAAGCCATGACTGTGTCACTGGACCCTTGCTCTTTTTGGGCTTCCAATCTGGATAAATGGCCGGAGCTAGCCACTTACGCCTTGGAGATCTTGTCATGCCCCGCAGCCAGCGTTCTGTCTGAACGTGTGTTCAGCGCTGCTGGTGGTGTGCTGACAGATAAGCGCACGCGGCTCTCCACTGATAATGTAGACAGACTCACGTTCATAAAGATGAACAAATCATGGATCCGAAATGACTTTTCTACCCCTGTGTCATCCTGGGGAGAGTAAAAGCTTGATGATTGGTTAAAATCACCCTACCAAACGTTTTAAGCTTTCAAATTACTAATCATGTTTATCTGTATCTTGACTGGAAAATAATTTGGGCTTTGTAGCAGTGTGCAGCACTGATCCTATTAGGCCATCTATAATAAGCTCCACCAGATTTAAAATTAAAAATAATTTTTAGCTGCATCTAGCCCGGAAAATAATTTTGGGGCTCCGAGATGCGCAAGACACATAGAATCATAGAATCATAGAATCATAGAATGGTAGAGTTGGAAGGGACCTCCTGGGTCATCTGGTCCAACCCCCTGCTCAAAGCAGGATTCACTAAATCATCTCAGACAGATGTCTGTCCAGCCTCTGTTTGAAGACGTCCATTGAAGGGGAACTCACCACCTCTCGTGGCAGCCTGTTCCACTCATTAATCACCCTAACTGTCAAAAAGTTTTTTCTAATATCTAATCTGTGTCTCCTCCCATTTAGTTTCATCCCATTGCTTCTAGTCTTTCCTTGTGCAAATGAGAATAAAGATGATCCTTCTACAATGTGACAGCCCTTGACATATTTGTAGACAGCTATTAAGTCTCCTCTCAGTCTTCTTTTTTGCAAGCTAAACATTCCCAAATCCTGCAACCGTTCCTCATAGGACATGGTTTGCAGACCAGTCACCATTCTGGTCGCTCTTCTCTGAACTTGCTCCAGTTTGTCTATGTCTTTTTTAAAATGTGGTGCCCAAAACTGTACACAGTATTCCAGATGAGGTCTGACCAAAGAGGAGTAAAGACCGATAATGACTTCACGTGATCTAGACTGTATGCTTCTGTTAATACATCCCAGAATTGTATTTGCCTTTTTTGCTGCTGCATCACACTGTTGACTCATGTTCAGTCTATGATCTATTAGTATACCTAAGTCTTTTTCACATGTACTGTTGCTTAGCTCTATTCCTCCCATTCTGTATATGTTTTTTTCATTTTTATTGCCCAGATGTAGTACTTTGCATTTTTCCCTGTTAAAAACCATTCTGTTGGTTGCTGCCCACTGCTCCAGTTTATTTAGGTCTTTTTGAATCCTCTCTCTCTCTTCTCTAGTATTAGCTATCCCTCCTAGCTTTGTGTCATCAGCAAATTTAATCAGTTTACCCTCAATTCCTTCATCTAAATCATTGATAAAGATGTTGAACAATACAGGTCCCAGGACAGAGCCCTGTGGTACCCCACTTGAGACATTCATCCAGCTGGATGTGAAGCCATTTACAACCACCCTTTGAGTCCGATCACTAAGCCAGTTATGAATCCACCTAACAGTTGCCTGGTCCATTGCATACTTGGTCATTTTTTCAATAAGGATGGTGTGAGATACTTTGTCAAATGCTTTGCTGAAGTCAAGATATACTATATCTACAGCATTTCCCTGATCCACCCAGTCAGTGATTCTGTCATAGAAGGAAATTAAGTTAGTCTGACATGACTTGTTAGTTACAAACCCATGCTGACTCTGGTTAATCACTTCATTCTTATCCATGTACTTACATACATGTTGTTTAATAATTTGTTCAAAGATCTTTCCTGGTATAGAAGTCAGACTCACCGGCCTATAGTTCCCTGGGTCCACCTTCTTCCCCTTTTTGAAGATAGGAACAACATTTGCTCTTCTCCAGTCTTCTGGGACTTCTCCTGTTCTCCAAGAATTTTCAAAGATTATGGAGAGTGGTTCTAAAATTTCTTCTACGATCTCCTTCAGTACTCTGGGGTGTAATTCATCTGGACCTGGAGACTTGAACTCATTTATGTTAGCTAAATATTCCCTCACAATCTTTCTGTTTACAGATAACTTGGATTCCTCTATTCCTTTAAAAGGACAGTGAAGATCAGTTGATGTTACATTTTCTTTCTGAGAGAAAACAGATGCAAAATAGGAATTAAAAAGTTTGGCCTTCTCAACATCCTCTCTTACCATTTCTCCATTTTCATCCTGTAAAAATCCTATAGCATCTTTGACTTTTCTTTTACTTCTGACATACCCCCAAAATCCTTTTTTATTGCTTTTGACATCTTTTGCAAGCCTTAATTCATTGTCAGCTTTAGCTAACCTGATACGTGCCCTACAGGATCTGCAGACTGCATTATAATCTTCTTTAGATATGCCTCCCTCTTTCCATTTAATAAACATTTCTTTCTTTCTTTTTAGCATGTGTTTAAGTTCTGTGTTCATCCATCCTGGTTTCCTTAAATGCTTCCCATTCTTCCTACTTTTCGGGATTGTTAACGATTGTGCTTTGAGAATCTCATTTTTAAAAATTTCCCATCCTTCCTGGACATTTTTGTCCTTAAGGACATCCAGCCATTGGATCCCTCCTATTCTCTTTCTGAGTCTCTTAAAATCTGCCTTTCTAAAATCTAACCTTGAAGTTTGAGTCTTCACATGTCTTCCTCCTCTAGTTATCCAAAATTCTATAATAGCATGATCGCTACTTCCTAGGGTCCCAGCCACCTTTACCTCCTCAACCATTTCCTCCCTGTTTATAAGGATTAGATCCAAAGTAGCAGATCCCCTTGTTTTCTCCCCTACCTTTTGGAAGATAAAGTTGTCAGCAAGAGAGGATAAGAATTTGCTTGACCTGTTAGTTTTACTTGAGAGAGATTCCCAACAAATGTCTGGATAGTTGAAATCTCCCATGACCACTACGTCATATTTTTTGGAGAACTTGGTCATTTGATACATAAAGAGTTCATCCATATCTTCAGCTTGCCCAGGTGGCCTGTAGTAAATGCCTACAATGGTGTCCTTTCCGTTGTTCTCTCCTTGTATTCTTACCCAAACAGTTTCCACAGAACTCCCAGTCTCTGAAGCTTCAATCTCTGTGCAGATATACGCTTTTCTAACATACAATGCAACACCTCCTCCTCGTTTATCAAGTCTGTTTCTTGCAAATAAGTTGTATCCTTTTAGCCTTTTATTCCAATCATGTGTATCGTCCCACCAAGTTTCAGTGATTCCAATGACATCATATTCCTTTTCCTGCATTAGTAGTTCCAATTCTCCTTGTTTGTTGCCCATGCTTTGTGCATTTGTATAAAAACATTTTAGTTTGTGATTGGTTTCTCTTCCTCCCATATTTTTATTATTTAAATTGTTTTGTCTTTGTTCTTCTTTTCCACTTCCAGTAGCAGAGATCTCAATAGTATTTGTCAGCTGTATGGCTTTTTCTGGCCTTTTGCTTCCCTTCCCACATTGTTCTAGTTTAAAGCTCTTCTGATGAGTGTAGCAAGGCGACTTCCAAATACATGTTCCAAATACACTACCTGCAGCATGACCCTCATATTGTCAGAATTCGAAGTAATCATGACTACTGGGTTGCCACACTCTTAGATCCCCCAAACTTTTCGATCAACCTTTTCATTTTAATAAAGACCAAAAAAATGGTCATTTTTGAAATTATAAGCATTAGCAGGTTGTTAGAAACTGAAATCAAACAGTTTTCAACTCAAAACTTTATTCTAGGTGATGTTACATTTTCACATAGGACCGCTTGTTCGAAAGGAGCGTCTGAACTCTCTCGTCCATTGAATTTGTCAGGTTTTGGATGGTTTCTGCTTCAATTGTTTTGCATGAGGACAGAATACCCTCCCAGAGCTGTTGCTTAGATGTGAACTGCCTCCCGCCATCATAGACACTCCTTTTAATGATGCTCCAAAGGTTCTGAATGGGGTAGAGGTCAGGGGAGCATGGGGGTCACACCATAAGTTTGTCCCCTTTTATGCCCATATCAGCCAGAGATGCAGATGTTTTATGTGCAGCATGAGATGGTGCATTATCATGCAGAAAAATGATCTTGCTGTGAAATACACGGTTCTTCTTCTTGAACCATGGCAGGAAGTGCTGTTTGAGAAAATCCACATACATTATGGAGTTCATCTTTAGCGCCTTCAGGGATCCTAAAGGGGCCGACAATCTCTCTCCCCATGATTCCAGCCCAAAACATTACTCCACCTCCTCCTTGTTGGCGCTGTAGCCGTGTTTGCGTGGGGTGTCCATCAACCAGCCATCCTCCACTCCATCCATCTGGACCATCGAGCGCTGCACGGCACTCATCCGTGAACAAAACAGTTTTGAAATCAGTCTTCATGTAATGTTTGGCCCACTGGAGCCGTTTCTGCTTGTGTGAAGTGGATAGAGGAGGTCGACAGGATGGCGTATGCACAGCTACAAACCTCTGAAGGACCCTGCATCTTGTTGTTCGGGGGACGTTGGAGGCACAAGCAGCTTCAAAAACTTGTCTGCTGCTATGACAAGGCTTTTTTGCCGCTGCTCTTTCAACCTGACGTAATTGCCTGTAGGAAAGAGTCCTCAATTTGCCCTTATCAGCACGCACACGTGTGTACTGTGAATCAGCTACATACTTCTTGATTGCCAAGACACTTCATCCTGATCATCGCACAATGTTGATTGTAGTCATGCCTTGACCTAAACACTCCACAATTTGTTGCTTCTCAGCAGCCGACACATCCTTTTTCTTTCCCATTTTGGCAGAAAATGTAGGCTGCTTAATAATGTGAGAGAGCCTTCTTAAGTAGTCTTGCCTTTCATTGGACACACCTGCCAAACTAATTAGCACAGGAGTCTGCAATTGCTTACAGTGATATAAAGAGCCCTGACACACATCACCATCAATGAGTTTAACTGACAAACAAACAAATTCTTCCCTTATCACTCCTAAACACTTTTTGCATAATAATTTGGAACGCAGTGTACATGTGCTTTTCCACAAAATACCAGTGGTGCACGTAGTGAATCTTACAGTTCTAACTTGCCAACCGTGGTCTGTATGGAATTGTTCAATAAAGGGCCAAAAATTAAGATAACATAGATGGGAGAGGTCTCTATGAATAGGAATTCCTAAGTATTTGATACCCTGTGAGGGCCAGGCAAAGGGAAAGTTGGACTGGATGGAATCCTATATGGATTTGGGGAGGGAGACATCAAGGGCCTCAGACTTCGCTGCATTGATTTTAAAATTTGACCATGTAACAAAGTGATCTATTTCAGCCATAACAGCAGGGATGGATATATGTGATTGAGTGATATATACTAGTACATCATCAGCAAATAGAGAGCACTTGTACTCGGTGCCTCCCACCTCAATCCACCTAATATTGGGGTTATGGCGAATTGATGAGAGCAGGTGCTCCGTCACTAGGATGTATAAGAGAGGGGACAGAGAACATCCCTGCCTTGTCCCATTGGTGATTGTGAAAGGTGATGAAAATGTTCTGACGCACCCCCTGGGCCTTGGGACACCCGGAGCCGGACCCTTTTTGGTGGATGCTGGTGGTTGTAGTCTTCGTGGCGGCGACCCGGTTCCGTGGCTCAGGGCGGTCAAACCAGTGGCGGAACTATTTATGTGGTTTTGATGTTTAAATGTCCGACTACGCCACCCGTGGATTGCGGTCAGAGTGAACCGCCGCTCCAGGGCAGACCGCTGAGGCTGGTGTTGTGGGTGCAGCAGAGCGTAGCATAACTCCCCACGGGAGGAGTATAGCCTCAGGGCAGTGTATGCGGAGGATGGGGGTGATGGTGCAGGGCAGCAGCAGTAACGACACGGAGTCAGTGATGCAGTCCAGGGCCTTTACTCACAGTTCTTATTATCCAGACCACGTCTGCAGGTAACGGCTGCCCACGTCGTACTGTGCTCACCAGGTGAGGGGCTCAGACAACTCCCAGATAACTTTGGAGCACTTCACAGGACCCCCTTTGTGTGTCCTTTGTCTGGCCTTTCTTACCAACACTTCTGTCCGGCTGCCTCGGGCCTCCTCTTGGTAAACTTGGCGCCAGTTTCCCTGACCCTATGTGGTGCCTTCCTAGCGGGTGTAGCGAGGGGCTGCGCCACATAAAATGTCAGAGCCTCCGGTTTCTAGCTGAGGGTCGTTTCCTGCCTCCACTAGTTCGGGGACCGGTCTCCCACTTTGGCCTGACCCCTCCACGCAGGTGGATTCGGGCGTGCTGTGGCGACTCGCCCGTCCGCACCCCTGGGATCCCTTCATTCCTCGTTCCTGGAGCCTTCTCCGCTCTTCTTCCTTCCTTCTCCCTCTTCCAGGCCTGGGCCTCTGTTACTAGGCCCGCCTCCGGAGCAGAGCTCATGCAGAGCCCCTGCTCCCTGCCACTTCTGCTCAGACTTCTCTGCACTGAACTAAGATGGTGCCCACCTTTTATACTCCCTTCTCAATGCACCCAGGAACTGCTTCCACCCTGCTCCTGCACTACAGGGTTCCCCTTCCTCAGTGTTCCCTCCCCCCACTCCAGCCAGGGACAGGGACTGTCGTGCCCATCTCAGGGGCATATTGGTCGCCCTGCCCCACGGCAATGTGGTGTAATGCATGCAGGTGTCGGGTCCTGATCCACACTCCATCCTTACCTGAGAGTGAGATATCACACCTCTGGGTGAGGTGCAATACATCTGTAGCAACCGAGCCCTCAGGGTGCTACAGTTCCATTTATCTTCAGCCTAGGTGACGTATTGCGATACAGGGCCGTGATTTTGGCTATAAAAGGGTCCCCTAGACCCCTACCCCAAGCTTTTTAAGAGAATCATATATGGCGTGCCAGGAGACTCAATGGAATGCTTTCTCAGCATCCAACGAGAGTATCTAATTACAAATTTTTAACTGCATCTAGCCCAGGAAATACTTTGTGCCTAGTAGCAGTGTCTGCTAGTCAGCGGATTATCCCGGCTGTTAAGCAAGCTACACCACCTGTAGTTTAGACACTTAATTTTTTCAAAGGAAATGCTTCGGGACCATGGGATACTCAGTGAAGAGCATCAGGAGGCACCCCAAGGCATAGGGGCTGGGACTGGCAGTAGGATGCCTTGCGGTGGACAGCCGAGCTCGATCCTTATAAAAGCTTTTTAACTGCAGCAGCTTTAGTGGACGCTACTGGAGCTGGAATTACGCGGCTGCTGGCATGAGACTTGCCCTCCAATAGATCCTTGTAAATGGATTTAAAGTGTATTCATTCAAATTAGAGAGACAATTTAAATTAAAAGCTTAGAGCTGCCTCCACCACAGGGGGGCTCGCTCGACCCACCAGCGGACAGGCACCAGTATTGGGAGAGGGGGGCTGGCCGTCAGGGTTCACCGCGGCTCTGGCACAAACCCGGCGACACGGAGGTGGCACGGGCAGGAGCGGACTGGCCGTGTCGGCTTCTCACTTTTTGGATTTTAGAAGGGCATGACATGCCTATATCTGTGTCTCCCCCTCCTTTTACTCCTCCACCTCTTTTCTTTTCGCATGACTATATGTACTTGTCACTTTTCCATGTGTTAGTTGTGTCTTCTGAGCAGTTTGTCAGCTTTTGGACACCTTTGAAGGTGTTTTCTATGTGTTTCTATGTGTTTTTGCTTGCCTGCCATTGGTTTTAACGGTGTTCGAAGGTGTTCGACGAACAGTTCGACGAACAGTTCGGCGAACACACGGGTGTTCGACGAACCGAACCGAACTCGAACACTACGGGGGTGGCTCAACACTAGTAGTTATATTCTTGTACATAGGAGCAGTATTATAGTATTTATATTCTTGTACATAGGGGGCAGTATTATAGTAGTTATATTCTTGTACATAGAAGCAGTATTATAGTAGTTATATTCTTGTACATAGGGGGCAGTATTATAGTAGTTATATTCTTGTACATAGGAGCAGTATTATAGTAGTTATATTCTTCTACATAGGGGCAGTATTATAGTAGTTATATTCTTGTACATAGGGAGCAGTATTATAGTAGTTATATTCTTGTATATCGAAGCAGTATTATAGTAGTTATATTCTTGTACATAGGGGGCAGTATTATAGTAGTTATATTCTTGTACATAGGAGCAGTATTATAGTAGTTATATTCTTGTACATAGGAGCAGTATTATAGTAGTTATATTCCTGTACATAGGGGCAGTATTATAGTAGTTATATTCTTGTACATAGGAGCAGTATTATAGTAGTTATATTCTTGTACATAGGGGCAGTATTATAGTAGTTATATTCTTGTACATAGGGGCAGTATTATTGTAGTTATATTCTTGTACATAGGGGGCAGTATTATAGTAGCTATATTCTTGTACATAGGAGCAGTATTATAATAGTTATATTCTTGTACATAGGGGCAGTATTATAGTAGTTATATTCTTGTACATAGGGGCAGTATTATAGTAGTTATATTCTTGTACATAGGGGGCAGTATTATAGTAGTTATATTCTTGTACATAAGAGCAGTATTATAGTAGTTATATTCTTGTACATAGGGGGCAGTATTGTAGTAGTTAAATTCTTGTACATAGGGGCAGTATTATAGTAGTTCTATTCCTGTACATAGGAACAGTATTATAGTAGTTATATTCTTGTACATAGGACCAGTATTATAGTAGTTATATTCCTGTACATAGGAACAGTATTATAGTAGTTATATTCTTGTACATAAGAGCAGTATTATAGTAGTTATATTCTTGTACATAGGGGGCAGTATTATAGTAGTTATATTCTTGTACATAGGAGCAGTATTATAGTAGTTATATTCTTGTACATAGGAGCAGTATTATAGTAGTTATATTCTTGTACATAGGAGCAGTATTATAGTAGTTATATTCCTGTACATAGGGGGGCAGTATTATAGTAGTTATATTCCTGTACATAGGAACAGTATTATAGTAGTTATATTCTTGTACATAGGACCAGTATTATAGTAGTTATATTCTTGTACATAGGAGCAGTATTATAGTAGTTATATTCTTATACATAGGAACAGTATTATAGTAGTTATATTCTTGTACATAGAAGCAGTATTATAGTAGTTATATTCTTGTACATAGGGGGCAGCATTATAATAGTTATATTCTTGTACATAGGAGCAGTATTATAGTAGTTATATTCTTGAACATAAGAGCAGTATTACAGTAGTTATATTCTTGTACATAAGAGCAGTATTATAGTAGTTATATTCTTGTACATAGGGGGCAGTATTGTAGTAGTTATATTCTTGTACATAGGAGCAGTATTATAGTAGTTATATTCTTGTACATAGGGGGCAATATTGTAGTAGTTATATTCTTGTACATAGGAGCAGTATTATAGTAGTTATATTCTTGTACATGGAGGGCAGTATTATAGTAGTTATAGTCTTGTACATAGGAGCAGTATTATAGTAGTTATATTCTTGTACATAGGGGGCAATATTGTAGTAGTTATATTCTTGTACATAGGAGCAGTATTATAGTAGTTATATTCTTGTACATGGGGGGCAGTATTATAGTAGTTATAGTCTTGTACATAGGAGCAGTATTATGGTAGTTATATTCTTGTAAATAGCAGCAGTATTATAGTAGTTATATTCTTGTACATAGGAGCAGTATTATAGTAGTTATATTCTTTTACATAGGAGGCAGTATTATTGTAGTTATATTCTTGTACATGGGAGTATTATTATAGCAGTTATATTCTTGTACATAGGGGCAGTATTATAGTAGTTATATTCTTGTACATAGGGGGCAGTATTGTAGTAGTTATATTCTTGTACATAGGAGCAGTATTATAGTAGTTATATTCTTGTACATAGGGGGCAACATTATAGTAGCTATATTCTTTTACATAGGAGCAGTATTATAGTAGTTATATTCTTGCACATAGGAGCAGTATTGTAGTAGTTATATTCTTTTACATAGGAGCAGTATTATAGTAGTTATATTCTTGTACATAGGAGCAGTATTATAGTAGTTATATTCTTGTACATAGGGGGCAGTATTATAGTAGTTATATTCTTGTACATAGGAGCAGTATTATAGTAGTTATATTCTTGTACATAGGAGCAGTATTATAGTAGTTATATTCTTGTACATAGGAGCAGTATTATAGTAGTTATATTCCTGTACATAGGGGGGCAGTATTATAGTAGTTATATTCCTGTACATAGGAACAGTATTATAGTAGTTATATTCTTGTACATAGGACCAGTATTATAGTAATTATATTCTTGTACATAGGAGCAGTATTATAGTAGTTATATTCTTATACATAGGAACAGTATTATAGTAGTTATATTCTTGTACATAGGAGCAGTATTATAGTAGTTATATTCTTGTACATAGGGGCAGTATTATAGTAGTTATATTCTTGTACATAGGAGCAATATTATAATATTTATATTCTTGTACATAGAGGGCAGTATTATAGTAGTTATATTCTTGTACATAGGAACAGTATTATGGTAGTTACACTCTTGTAGATAGGGGGCAGTATTATAGTACGTATATTCTTGTACATAGGGGCAGTATTATAGTAGTTATATTCTTGTGCATAGTGGGCGGTCTTATAGTAGCTATATTCTTGTACATAGGGGCAGTATTATAGTAGTTATATTCTTGTACATAGGAGCAATATTATAAAATGTATATTGTTGTACATAGGAACCGTATTATGGTAGTTATTTTAACATCCCTGGCGGCATGATTGCATGGTGCACCACCTCCCACCATGCAAGACCGCTATCTTGCCTGTCAGTCCATGCTGCACTCTTTCTTCCAGTACCTGCTCTGTCCATGTCTCTTGTCTGATTGCTTAGGGCGTTGGCGCGGCTTTCTGCTTGTTTCTTAGAGCTACTGTGTGCACAGTCCAAATGCGTCCCCAGCCTATTGCTGTGAGTCACTGGATACTTAAACCCCCTCCACCCAGTAGGAGGTGCCTGAGCAACACTTTCACTCAGTTTGTCTTCTGCAACTGAGTTGCCAGGTCCTGTCCTGTATCTAGTCTGTTCTGCCACCCTGGGGGCTGAGTCCCCAGGGATGCTACCTGTATCTCTGACTTCTAGACTGTTACCGCCACCCTGGGGGATGAGTACCTGGGGGCTGAGTACCCAGGGCCGCTACCTGTATCTCTGACTTCTAGTCTGTTTCCGCCACCCTGGAGGCTGAGTACCCAGGCTCGTTCCTGTATCTTGTTCCTGGTTCAGTTCCTGTCTGAACAGTGTCCTAACCCGTTACCTGTTTGTCTCTATGTCCGAACCTTTCCTTTTCCTGCAGTGTCTGAACCTGCACCTAACTCCTACTCTACTCGTTGTCTCTGTACTTCAGTTTATGAGTTTTGTGTCCACTCGCTACTTCATTGTAAGTTCCTTGTATGTATCTGGTTCTGCTTGTCCGCTTTCCCTGCCTCCGTATCTACCTCCTATGTTTTAACTATCTTCCTGTATTTTCCAGTCTGTTCCATGTGAACAGAGCCCTGTCCTGTCTGCCTGCACCTTCTGCTCTGTTCCGCTCTCCTTGTTCACCACACCTACGGTTTTGCTCCGCTCTGCTTGTTCACCGCAACCGCGGTTTTGCTCCGCTCTGCTTGTTCGCTGCACCTGTGGTTTTGCTCCGCTCCGCTTGTTCACCGCACCTGCGGTTTCGCCCTGCTGTGTTTGTTCACCGCTCTGGCAGTTCTGCTCTGCTTGTTCACCTCTCCGGCGGTTCTGCTCTGCTTGTTCACCGCACCTGCGGTTTGGCCCTACTCTGTTTGTTCACCACTCCGGCGGTTCTGCTCTGCTTGCTCACCGCACCTGCGGTCTCGCCCTGCTCCATTTGTTCACCGCTCCGGCGGTTCTGCTCTGCTTGCTCACCGCACCTGCGGTTTTGCCCTGCTCCGTTTGTTCATCGCTCCAGCGGTTCTGCTCTGCTTGTTCACCGCTCCGGCGGTTCTGCTCTGCTTACTCACCGCACCTGTGGTTTCGCCCTGCTCTGTTTTTTCACTGCTCCGGCGGTTCTGCTCTGCTCTGCTTGATCACCGCATCTGCGGTTTCGCTCTGCTCTGCTGTCCACCACACCTGCGGCTCCTGCGTCCCAGTCTGTACTGGTCCCTATCCTGCCTGCGTTCCTACCTGTCAGTACCCGCCGGTCTGCATACCAGCCGTGCCTGCCAGTGCCCACCTGTCTGCATGCCAGCCGTGCCTGCAAGTCCCCATCTGTCTGCATACCAGCCGTGCCAGCCAGTACCCACCTGTCTGCATGCCAGCATAACCTGCCTGTTCCTGCATTCCCCGGCATGGGTCAACAACTGTGACCGGGGTCTGACCTAGAGTAGCACCTGGTCCCTCTGCTCGGTTCCTCCCTGGTTCACGGAGTCGACTGAGCCGCCGTGTGACCTTGGTCAGACCGAGTTGATACTTAGTTACGCCCCTCCAGGCACTCCTTGGTTCATGGTACAGTGGGATCACTAATCAAGCTCACACCAGTCAGTCCGGGCGCGAGCGTAACAGTTTGCTCAGGCCATGGTTCCCGTTGAGCCCCATGGCCCTTCGATCTCAGACATTTGAATCCTTGTCTGGCGAATACGTGCACCAAGAAAAAAAATTTTCTCAAGCTGAGGTCCAGGCGATTTACGCACCAGCCCAAATGGAGCTATCAGCACTCGTTCCTGCGGATTCACTACGGTACTATGGGGATCCAAAACAAAGCTGTGCATTTGTGGAACAATGTATGCTGCATTTCAAATTCTATGCTCACTATTTTCCCACTGATCGGGTGAAAGGAGCATTCATGATGTCCTATTTAGCGGGTGATGCCTTGTATTGGATCACCCCCCTATGGGAAGCATGGGATCCTATTGTCTTTGACCTGCAGGCCTTCCTGGTGGCCTTTCTAATGGTCTTCAATGACCCTAACCCTGAGGCTTCTGCTAAAGCTTCCCTTCACAGTATCCTGGAGCAGCCCCGATGGGTAATGTGTGTAGGTAGCCTACCAGTTCTCCAGCCTGAAGAGACTGCTGCCCACACAGAATCAACAGGATGACAATGCTCCACAGAATACTTTCCTTCCCAACCTCAAGAGGCAGTCCAGACGTGCAAGGCATAGAGGTAAACCGTCACGCCAGGTTCTGTCCTCCCAAAGACCTCCTGTTCCCCAGCCAGTAGAGGCAGCCCTCTGCACAGAATCCATGAAGGATGACTATGTTCGTCAGGCAAAGCAGAGGTCAGAACTCAGTCACAAAATCGGATTGCGGTCCCGCTGTGATTGTGTGGGACCCCCTGACAGTCTTTGTCCAGCAAAGGTTGGAGAATCCCAAGACATTGGGCCTGTAGGAGAGGCTGCCCTTGGCGTTAGTGTTTCCTCTCCACAGATGACCATGACTGTCTCCGTGGCAAGTGAAGGCCTCGGATTAACCGTAAGTTTCGGGCTTAAAGCCTTGAAGAGTCGGTGTTTGAATCCTGTCCGACAACTCCAGAAGCCGGTTTGGGCATTGTCAGCGGAAGGACGAGCCCTACTCAGAAACAGTCAAAATATGTCTGTACAAATTAAGCTCCAGATTGGAGCATTACACATGAAGAAGTTCACATTGAAGGTGTTGACTGGTTTACCCACAGGTCGTCCAGAGCCGAGAGATCTAGTGCCCGCTCAGGTCTGGAGATCCTGCATGGTGTTTCCTGGGGGACTGCTGAGGTGCAAGGGGTGTCCAGTCCCCATATCTGTAGGACAATCAGCAGTTTCTTCTTCTTCACCAGATCTGCTAGTCTCTGACTCGCTGTGCGCTGAAGTCTCCGAAGGAGGGGAAGCGGAGGCATTGTCCCCACACAGTCTCGACGATTGTACCAATGATCTAGCTTTAGGCACCGCCCCGCCTCGCAGACGTGTCATCTCAGAAACCAGACTGAGGTTGGTCCCTAAGCAAGGATCCTCCATCTCTAACAAATCTGGCAATAAGTCCATCAAGGCGGTGGCTACCTCCAAGTCTCTGCACCCCTCCAACCAGGCGGAGGACCTCCAGTTGCCTCCTGAATCCTCCGGGGTGCTATCTGAAAACAAGTGGAGACAGACTTTCCTGCACCCGGTACCTGGTACTTCGCCCACTTCATCCAGTAAGCTTGGCAAAGTGTACGTCAAGGCGGTGGTTACCCCTGAGTCTCTGCACCCCTCCAACCAGGCGGAAGACTTCCAGTTGTCTCCTGAATCCTCTGGGGTGCTACCTGATAACAAATGGAGAGAGACTTTTCTGCATCCTGTACTTGGTACTTCGCCCACTTCATCCAGTAAGCTTGGCAAAGTGTACGTCAAAGCGGTGGTTAACCCCGAGTCTCTGCACCCCTCCAATCTGGTGGAGGACCTCCAGTTGTCCCGTAAATCATTTGGGGTACTTCCCGATGATAACAAATGGAAAGAGACTTTCCTGTGTCCTGTTCCTGGTACCTCGCCCACTTCTTCTGTTGCCGAGGATGGCCCGATGGAAGGAAGCATCCTAGATACCAAGATGATGAGACCAGCTTTGTTCCCTCTAGTGGACAGAAGAGGGAATCTTCTTGAGGAGAAGGATCGGCCTCCAAATTCTCTGCAGAAAATCCTTGCAGGCTGGAGGAAGTGGGGGCGTAAAGGGGGGGTACTGTAACATCCCTGGCGGTGTGCTTGCATGGTGCACCACCTCCCACCATGCAAGACCGCAATCTTACCTGTGAGTCCATGCTGCACTCTTTGCTCCAGTACCTGCTGTGTCCATGTCTCTTGACTGATTGCTCAGGGCGTCGGCACAGCTTTCTTCTTGTTTTTTATAGCTACTGTGTGCACAGTCCAAATGTGTCCCCAGCCTATTGCTGTGAGTCACTGGATACTTAAACCCCCTCCACCCAGTAGGAGGTGCCTGAGCAACACTTTCACTCAGTTTGTCTTTTGCAACTGAGTTGCCAGGTCCTGTCCTGTATCTTGTCTGTTCTGCCACCCTGAGGGCTGAGTACCCAGGGACGCTACCTGTATCTCTGACTTCTAGTCTGTTTCCGCCACCCTGGGGGCTGAGTACCCAGGGCCGCTACCTGTATCTCTGACTTCTAGTCTGTTTCCGCCCCCCAGGGGGCTGAGTACCCAGGCTCGTTCCTGTATCTTGTTCCTGGTTCAGTTCCTGTCTGAACAGTGTCCTAACCCGTTACCTGTTTGTCTCTATGTCCGAACCTTCCCTTTTCCTGCAGTGTCTGAACCTGCACCTAACTCCTACTCGTTGTCTCTGTACTTCAGTTTGTGAGTTTTGTGTCCACTCGTTACTTCATTGTAAGTACCTTGTGTGTATCTGGTTCTGCTTGTCCCCTTTTCCTGCCTCCGTATCTACCTCCTGTGTTTTAACTATCTTCCTGCATTTTCCAGTCTGTTTCATGTGAACAGAGCCCTGTCCTGTCTGCCTGCACCTTCTGCTCTGTTCTGCTCTCCTTGTTCACCGCACCTGTGGTTTTGCTCCGCTCTGCTTGTTCACCGCACCCCGGTTTTGCTCCGCTCTGCTTGTTCACCGCACCTGCGGTTTTGCTCCGCTCCGCTTGTTCACAGCACCTGCGGTTTTGCTCCGCTCCGCTTGTTCACCCCACCTGCGGTTTTGCCCCGCACTGTTTGTTCACCGCTCCGGCGGTTCTGCTCTGCTTGTTCACCGCACTTGCGGTTTCGCCCTGCTCTGTTTGTTCACCGTTCCGGCGGTTCTGCTCTGCTTGTTCACCGCACCCGCGGTTTCGCCCTGCTCTGTTTGTTCACTGCTCCGGCGGTTCTGCTCTGGTTGCTCACCGCACCTGCGGTTTTGCCCTGCTCTGTTTGTTCACCGCTCCGGCGGTTCTGCTCTGCTTGTTCACCGCTCCGGCGGTTCTGCTCTGCTTACTCACCACACCTGAGGTTTCGTCCTGCTTTGTTTTTTCACCGCTCTGGCGGTTCTGCTCTGCTTGTTCACCACATCTGCGGTTTCGCTCTGCTGTCCACCACACCTGCGGCTCCTGTGTCCCAGTCTGTACTGGTCCCTATCCTGCCTGCGTTCCTACCTGCCAGTACCCGCTGGTCTGCATACCAGCCGTGCCTGCCAGTGCCCTCCTGTCTGCATACCAGCCGTGCCAGCCAGTACCCACCTGTCTGTATGCCAGCCTAACCTGCCTGTTACTGCATTCCCCGGTGTGGGTCAACAACTGTGACCGGGGTCTGACCTGGAGTAGCACCTGGTCCCTCTGCTCGGTTCCTCCCTGGTTCACGGAGTCGACTGAGCCGTCGTGTGACCTTGGTCGGACCGAGTTGATACTTAGTTACGCTCCTCCAGGCACTCCTCGGTTCATGGTACAGTGGGATCACTAATCAAGCTCACGCCAGTCAGTCCGGGCGCGAGCGTAACAGTTATATTCTTGTACATAGGGGCAGTATTATAGTAGGTATATACTTGTACATAGGGGGCAGTATTAAAGTAGTTATATTCTTGTGCATAGTGGGCAGTATTATAGTAGTTATATTCTTGTACATAAGGGAAGTATTATATTAGCTATATTCTTGTGCATAGGGGGCAGTATTATAGTAGTTATATTCTTGTACATAGGATCAGTATTATAGTAGTTATATTCTTGTACATAGGGGCAGTATTATAGTAGTTATATTCTTGTACATAGGGAGCAGTATTATAGTAGTTATATTCTTGTACATAGGTGCAGTATTATAGTAGTTATATTCTTGTACATAGGGAGCAGTATTATAGTAGTTATATTCTTGTACATAGAGGGTAGTATTATATAGTAGTATATAGGATGTGGTATTATAGTAGTTAGAATAATCAGAATAAGAACAATTAAACAATTACGTGATAGCACATAGATTATAAAGCACCAGATTAAATGCAAAATAATTTATTGGGTGGGATAGAGGTGCTGCATTCCATCTTGAGTAAAAAAAAATTACAGGTAAATTTTCACTTTCCTCTTCATCTTCAAGCTGAACGTAGGGCATCTATATAGCTCCAAAGGGTGGGAAATTACTGAAGCCCTGCATTTAGTGCCTCCCTTGCCAATGGCTGAACCCTTGAATGCTTCTTTCTTATGACTGTAAAGTTTTACAAAGCTGGAAGTAGATCTGGTAGGATGAACTTTAATCAGGAAAATCTGATGTTGTTCGTCCAGGTTATACATTTTTGTAATACTGAATCTTCTTATCTTTTTGGCTAGAGACTTTTGAAGACTTAGTTTTTTGTAAGGGTTGAGAATAGCAGCAACATTTTTGATTTACGACAATGATTTGTAAAGGTAGATGTTCATCGCCTGATGTCTGAGGAAATGTTGAAACAAAGCATGGAGCCGTCTTTCATACATTATAAACTGGAACTAGACTGAGAAAAATAAAGTACTTATAACTCTTAAAGCACCCTTGAGGATTTAATGGCCACAAAGAACTAGACCTGAAGGACAACCAGCAGATGTCACCCTCAGAAAAGAGGTTTGAATGGAAAGACTGCCTTTTCAAGATGAGAGAAACATCTCAAGAGGAAGGATGGAAAATTAGCCTGAGCACTTCTGAGTCTTGAGGTATTTGAGATTGTAAAACTGCACCTGAGATCCTTATGGAAACCATCTTGCAGACATTCATGCAGAATAGGTTGATCTGCTAAGAATAATCTTCAGCTTTGAGGCAAATAAAAATTTCGTGCACATCTTAGATGCAATCTTTTGGTAGAAGGCTATCAGGAGCCATCAAGGTGTTGATAATTTTTTTTAGGTATGTAAGGGGATTAAGGAGTGAAGAGAAGCACACTGTGGTGCTTAAACCCGGTGTCTGCAAGTGAACATCGCTATCTGCTGACCAAAGACGATAGAGAAATTGAAAGAAAGAATTGTAATAGGAACCCAAGAGTGAAGTGCATATTCCCTCGAGGAAGAGTTTGGAGAAGACACCAGGTCAGATGACACCTGTGGTGCAGTTAGTAATTTTAAAAGGCCCAGGACGGCAGTGAAGGAGAGGAGTTGGCAAATCAAACCTGTTGGATGTGTGGTACAGCAATACAGAGGCTTATAGCTGCCATTATGAGAGACCAGATGCGAGTAAAGAGCCGACCCGAGTATTCTGATATGAGGGGAGAAATGAGGGACTAAATCCAGGTGATCAGGGGCCAGAGATGAGAGACCAGATCTGAAAGATCCGAGCCAAAGCCAGAGACGAGAAACCAGATCCAGGAGAACTGAGCCGAGTGAACTGAGCCGAGGCCTGAGACGAGAAACCAGATCCAGGAGATCCGAACCGAGGCCAGAGACAGGAGATCCGACCCGGGAGATCCGAGCTGAGTGTGCAGAACCAGGACTGAGAGAGAGACCAGGCCACAGAGGAAGAACATTTGTGTGAGCCATTTGTGTGAGCCTGGTCTCTCTCTCAGTCCTGGTTCTGCACACTCAGCTCGGATCTCCCGGATCGGATCTCCTGTCTCTGGCCTCGGTTCGGATCTCCTGGATCTGGTTTCTCGTCTCAGGCCTCGGCTCAGTTCACTCGGCTCAGTTCTCCTGGATCTAGTTCACAGAGGAAGAACATTTGTGTGAGCCGTTACTTTCATCGTAGACGTACAGTACACAGTGGGGACCGGGGCCATGCTTCAGGGAATGAAGGCAGCCAGTGTGACAAGTGTACCATATACCAAGTAACTCACTTATCTTGGACTTTGGGGTAACATAGTGGACCCCCGTTACGGCCTGTGTGAGGACTTGAGCTGTCTAGAGAAAAGACCGTGGTGACAGGCCCAGTAGTAAGAGTGATGCCCATTAGGTGTTCAGAGCTCAAAGACACAGCCGAGGTAAGGCGGCTGAACTCAACCACCACTGAACAGGACACAGAAGTACAAGGTGTTCAGAACTCAGAGACACGACCGAGGTGAGGAGGCTGAGCCCGACCACCACTGAGCAAGACACAGAAGTACATGGTGTTCAGACTTCAGAGACACGGCCAAGGTGAGGAAGCTGAACCCAACCACCACTGAGCAAGACACAGAAGTACAAGGTGTTCAGTGCTCAGAAGCATGGCCGAGGTGAGGATGCTGAGCCCGACCACAACTGAGCAAGACATGGAACTGGAAACATCAAGACTGGGCCAAGAAATATCTGATACAGATTGTTCACATGTTTTATGAACTGATGAGGTAAAAGTGACTCTGGACGGACCAGATGGATGTGCCATGGCTGGATGAGTAGCGGGCAATGACCTCCACTTCCCCTCAGATGCCAAAGAGGTGGAGGTGGGCACTACTATGGGCTGGGATTATTAGATATGAGCTTGTTGGACCTTTTCGTGTTGAAGATGGATTCAAAAGTAACTCCCAAACCTCCTGCTAGTTTTTAGATGACCATTTTATCAAGCAGTGTAACAGGAAAAAGTGCATCTCTACAGAAAACCAGGATTTTTCTGCAGGACAAGGCTCCATCGCAGCATCGAAGTCTCCACTGCTCGGGGTCAAAAAAGGTCTTAAAGATAGAGAATAATGACTCGGCCCCTTCCTCATCAGATCTAAACCCTAGTAAAAACTTGTGGCCCTTCTTACATGGGAGATTTACAGTGAAGGAGGACAGTCACCTCTCTGATCAGTGTCTGGGGCTGTCGTTGGTACTGACCAAAAAGTGATCATCAACAGAAGAAGAACCTGACAGCTTATGGCTGTTACTGAAAAAGGACGGCCATGTTACTATATACACTGCTCAAAAAAATAAAGGGAACACTTAAACAACAGAATATAACTCCAAGTAAATCAAACTTCTGTGAAATCAAACTGTCCACATAGGAAGCAACACTGATTGACAATCAATTTCACATGCTGTTGTCCAAATTGAACAGACAATAGATGGAAATTATTGGCAATTATCAAGACACACTCAATAAAGGAGCAGTTCTGCAGGTGGGGACCACAGACCACATCTCAGTACCAATGCTTTCTGGCTGATGTTTTGGTCACTTTTGAATGTTGGTTGTGCTTTCACACTCGTGGTAGCATGAGACGGACTCTACTACCCACAAAAGTTGCTCAGGTAGTGCAGCTCATCCAGGTTGGCACATCAATGCGAGCTGTGGCAAGAAGGTTTGCTGTGTCTGTCAGCGTAGTGTCCAGAGGCTGTAGGAGCTACCAGGAGACTGGCCAGTACACCAGGAGACATGGAGGGGGGCCGTAGGAGGGCAACAACCCAGCAGCAGGACCGCTACCTCCGCCTTTGTGCAAGGAGGAACAGGAGGAGCACTGCCAGAGCCCTGCAAAATGACCTCCAGCAGGCCACAAATGTGCATGTGTCTGCACAAACGGTTAGAAACCGACTCCATGAGGGTGGTATGAGGGCCCTACGTCCACAGATGGGGGTTGTGCTCACAGCCCAACACCGTGCAGGACGCTTTGCATTTGCCACAGAACACCAGGATTGGCAAAGTCGCCAGTGGCGCCCTGTGCTCTTCACAGATGAAAGCAGGTTCACACTGAGTACATGTGATAGACATGACAGTCTGGAGACACCGTGGAGAGCAATCTGCTGCCTGCAACATCCTTCAGCATGACCGATTTGGCAGTGGGTCAGTAATGGTGTGGGGTGGCATTTCAATGGAGGGCCGCACAGCCCTCCATGTGCTCGCCAGAGGTAGCCTGACTCCCATTAGGTACCGAGATGAGTTCCTCAGACCCCTTGTGAGACCATATGCTGGTGTGGTTGGCCCTGGGTTCCTCCTAATGCAGGACAATGCCAGATCTCATGTGGCTGGAGTGTGTCAGCAGTTCATGCAAGATGAAAGCATTGAAGCTATGGATTGGCCCGCCCGTTCCCCAGACCTGAATCCGATTGAGCACATCTGGGACATCATGTCTCGCTCCATCCACCAACGTCACGTTGCACCACAGACTGTCCAGGAGTTGGCGGATGCTTTAGTCCAGGTCTGGGAGGAGATCCCACAGGAGACCATCCGCAACCTCATCAGGAGCATGCCCAGGCGTTGTAGGGAGGTCATACAGGCACGTGGAGGCCACACACAATACTCAGCCTCATCAGGAGCATGCCCAGGCGTTGTAGGGAGGTCATACAGGCACGTGGAGGCCACACACAATACTCAGCCTCATCAGGAGCATGTCCAGGCGTTGTAGGGAGGTCATACAGGCACGTGGAGGCCACACACAATACTGAGCCTCATTTTGACTTGTTTTAAGGACATTACATCAAAGTTGGATCAGACTGTAGTGTGTTTTTCCACTTTAATTTTGGGGGTGACCCCAAATCCAGGCCTCCATTGGTTAATAAATTCGATTTCCATTGATGATTTTTGTGTGATTTTGTTGTCAGCACATTCAACTTTGTACAGAACAAAGTATTCAATGAGAAGATTTCATTCATTCAGATCTAGGATGTGTTATTTCAGTGTTCCCTTTATTTTTTTGAGCAGTGTATATATTACTATATCGGTCACTGAGATTTTTTATGAAATGCCAGAAATGTATTTTTCTACATTGAGCTGTTTGGCTCTTATTCTCACTGTAACAGATGTAAAAAAAAAAAATCGTGATGGACAACTTACGTTTTTCATTTAGTTTCCCAACAATTAAGCACACAGATATATTCTAGATATTCTCCTAAGACACAACCTCACTGTTACTTTCTTAAATATTCAGGCTACAGGTTTCATAACTAGTGTTGAGCATTCCGATACTGAGTTCCGATACTTTTACAATATCGAATACCGGAATCGGAAGTTCACATAATGCCTGCGCTCTGCAGTGTCTCTGAAGGATGACAAGCTGGATGGCAGCGCTCAGCTGAGATCCAGCCTCTCATCAGAATGCCATCCCAGCGTGGGAGAATTCTCCTGCTCAAGCGCTGACATTACATTATCTCCCTTACATTACAATTAAATGGAATAGCAGGAATTTATATTTTTTTAAAACGATAATGCCACAGCCATGGTGATTGTGGCATTACAGTGGTTGCCCAAATCGATGGGAACAGTGCTCACAATGAAGCATGAAAAGCCGGCAATTCAGCAGCGGCATACACCGGTACCCGACAATTTAGAACAGAAAGAATAGAGCTTCACACATAGATTAGATAGATGGAAACATGTCAGTCACATATATAAGAAGCACAGTGACAGTGTTGCTTACTGTACTTGTCATTTAGTGTTAAAGGATTTATTTTAAAAAATATTAGTGTTTTCATGCACTGTCTCTTTAAAAAAGCCGGCCGGCAATTCAGCATCGGTACCCGACAATATAGAACAGAAAGAATAGAGCATCACACATAGATTAGATAGATAGAAACATGTCAGTCACATATATAATAAGTACAGTGATAGTGTTGGTTACTGTACTTGTCATTTAGTGTTAAAATAAAGGATTTATTAAAAAAAAAATTGGCGTGGGGTTCCCCGTAATTTTAGTCTCTAGCGGAGGTTAAGCAGATGGCTGGGGCAGATGTTTGAAGCCTGGGAAGGGGGTAATACCCACGGAGCTTCCCAGGCTACTAATATCAGCCCCCAGCTGAATACCTAGCCTTCACTAGCTATTAAAATGGGGGACACCAAAAAAGATGACGTGGGGTCCCCCCTATTTTAATAGCTAGCAAAGGCTAGGCAGACAGCTGGGGGCTGATATTAATAGCCCAGGAAGGGTGCCATGAATATTGGCCCCCTCCCAGGCTAGAAACACCAGCCGTCAGCCGCCCCAGAAATGGCGCATCCACAGGATGCGCCAATTCTGGCACTTAGCCTCGCTCTTCCCACTGCCCTGTAGCGTTGGCAGTGGGGTAATAGGGCTGGGGTTGATGTCAGCTTATAATGCCAGCTGACATCAAGCCCAGGTTAGTAATGGAGAGGCGTCTATAAGACACCCCCATTACTAACCCCATAGTGAAAGTTAAAAAAAACACAAACACCCAGAATAAAGTCCTTTAATTGAAATAAACACACAATTCTTTATTGTTCTAAATTAAACCATACTTACCATCACGCCCATTCCAGCTGAAGCCAACGATCTCCTGCAATAAAAGTAAAATAATAAACCAACATCATCCTTACCTTTCGATGGTTCCCAGGACAGCTCCAGCTCTGCTACATCGAGATGACAGGCTGGATCGCAGCAGAAAGCTAAGTGCCAGAATTGGCGCATCCTATGGATGCGCCTTTTCTGGGGCGGCTGACGGCTGGTGTTTCTAGCCTGGGAGGGGTCAATATTCATGGCACCCTTCCTGGGCTATTAATATCAGCCCCCAGCTGTCGGCCTAGCCTTTGCTAGCTATTAAAATAGGGGGGACCCCACGTCATTTTTCTTTTGGGGTCCCCCATTTTAATAGCTAGTAAAGGCTAGGTATTCAGCTGGGGGCTGATATTAGTAGCCTGGGAAGCTCCGTGGGTATTACCCCCTTCCCAGGCTTCAAACATCTGCCCCAGCCGTCTGCTTAACCTCCGCTAGAGACTAAAATTACGGGGAACCCCACGCCAATTTTTTTTTTAATAAATCCTTTATTTTAACACTAAATGACAAGTACAGTAATCAACACTATCACTGTACTTCTTATATATGTGACTGACATGTTTCTATCTATCTAATCTATGTGTGATGCTCTATTCTTTCTGTTCTAAATTGTCGGGTACCGGTGGTGAATTGCCGGCCGGCTTTTTTAAAGAGATGGTGCATGAAAACACTATTATTTTTTAAAATAAATCCTTTAACACTAAATGACAAGTACAGTAACCAACACTGTCACTGTACTTCATATATACAGTACAGACCAAAAGTTTGGACACACCTTCTCATTTAAAGATTTTTCTGTATTTTCATGACTATGAAAATTGTACATTCACACTGAAGGCATCAAAGCTATGAATTAACACGTGGAATTATATACTTAACAAAAAAGTGTGAAACAACTGAAAATATGTCTTATTTTATAGGTTCTTCAAAGTAGCCACCTTTTGCTTTGATGACTGCTTTGCACACTCTTGGCATTCTCTTGATGAGCTTCAAGAGGTAGTCACCGGAAATGGTCTACCAACAATCTTGAAGGAGTTCCCAGAGATGCTTAGCACTTGTTGGCCCTTTTGCCTTCACTCTGCGGTCCAGCTCACCCCAAACCATCTCGATTGGGTTCATGTCTGGTGACTGTGGAGGCCAGGTCATCTGGCGTAGCACCCCATCACTCTCCCTGTTGGTTAAATAGCCCTTACACAGCCTGGAGGTGTGTTTGGGGTCATTGTCCTGTTAAAAAATAAATGATGGTCCAACTAAACGCAAAGCGGATGGAATAGCATGCCGCTGCAAGATGCTGTGGTAGCCATGCTGGTTCAGTATGCCTTCAATTTTGAATAAATCCCCAACAGTGTCACCAGCAAAGCATCCCCACACCATCACACCTCCTCCTCCATGCTTCACGGTGGGAACTAGGCATGTAGAATCCATCCGTTCACCTAATCTGCGTCGCACAAAGACACGGTGGTTGGAACCAAAGATCTCAAATTTGGACTCATCAGACCAAAGCACAGATTTCCATTGGTCTAATGTCCATTCCTTGTGTTCTTTAGCCCAAACAAGTCTCTTCTGCTCGTTGCCTGTCCTTAGCAGTGGTTTCCTAGCAGCTATTTTACCATGAAGGCCTGCTGCACAAAGTCTCCTCTTAAAAGTTGTTGAAGAGATGTGTCTGCTGCTAGAACTCTGTGTGGCATTGACCTGGTCTCTAATCTGAGCTGCTGTTAACCTGCGATTTCTGAGGTTGGTGACTCGGATAAACTTATCCTCAGAAGCAGAGGTGACTCTTGGTCTTCCTTTCCTGGGGCAGTCCTCATGTGAGCCAGTTTCTTTGTAGCGCTTGATGGTTTTTGCAACTGCACTTGGGGACACTTTCAAAGTTTTCCCAATTTTTCACACTTACTGACCTTCATTTCTTAAAGTAAGGATGGCCACTCGTTTTTATTTACTTAGCTGCTTTTTTCTTGCCGTAATACAAATTCTAACAGTCTATTCAGTAGGACTATCAGCTGTGTATCCACAAGACTTCTGCACAACACAACTGATGGTCCCAATCCCATTTATAAGGCAAGAAATCCCACTTGTTAAACCTGACAGGGCACACCTGTGAAGTGAAAAACATTTCCGGTGACTACCTCTTGAAGCTCATCACGAGAATGCCAAGAGTGTGCAAAGCAGTCATCAAAGCAAGAGGTGGCTACTTTGAAGAACCTAGAATATAAGACATATTTTCAGTTGTTTCACACTTTTTTGTTAAGTATATAGTTCCACATGTGTTAATTCATAGTTTTGATGCCTTCAGTGTGAATGTACAATTTTCAAAGTCATGAAAATACAGAAAAATCTTTAAATGAGAAGGTGTGTCCAAACTTTTGGTCTGTACTGTATGTGACTGACATGTTTCTATGTATCTAATCTATGTGTGAAGCTCTATTCTTTCTGTTCTAAATTGTCGGGTACCGGTGTATGCCGCTGCTGAATTGCCGGCTTTTCATGTTTCACTGTGAGCACTGTTCCCATCGATTTGGGCATCCACCTCCCCCAATACATTCTACATTATTGTTAGTTGTTTTCCTTCATGTAGAATTAACCTACAAGGAAAGAAAGGGTTTATTTTCATTCCGATATTTGTGTCCCATTGACTTGCATTGGTTTCCGGTATCAGAATCGGCGATATCCGATACTTTTTGGGTATCTGCCCGATCCAATCCGATCCGATATTTCCTGATATCGGAAGGTATCGCTCAACACTATTCGTAACCTTTTGTATTGACCACAGCATTGAAGATGTTCAATTATAGAATTAATAATAGAAAATACAAATTGCCTAATAATTCTGCACACATCTTTGTGCTGGAGATTCCAGTATTCTTACGATGCTGAGAACCAGGCCCTTCGGGGACAGAATGCAGCCAGTAGAATTTTTTATAGTTTTGACAGCCTGATTTAGATAAATTTATTTTGGGTACAAGACAGCATTGCCTGGAAGATGGAAGGAAGCAGAAATTTCCAGGAATGGCAAATGCATTTAGGACATCTGGATGGTCAGATTTACTGAAAACAGATCTATATGAGGAGTTCCCAAACTGTGAGTAAAAGTACTTCATGGAGAGATTCTTCTCTGCTGGGTTCAGATCATCCTTAATAATCACAGAACCACTTAATTGTTGGGTTCTTCAATCTCGCATATTTTACTCTGCCCAATTTAGGACTTTCTTTTGCTCTTGTGACAGGGTTAGACTTCTCATTGCTTGATGATGATGATGATGTAGAATACAAAAATTGCATAGTCTGACCTTCTCCTTACTTTATTCATGAAATTAAAGAGTTCAATTCTTATGTTCTTCGATTCTCTGAGATTGTGCAAGACTTTCTTAGAAAAGGCCATGGACTTCTCACCAACTGATGAGTAGGGTCCTCAACATTGGGCCGAATTATCTGTAGTTATAACAATGTTCTTCTTCAGTGGAAGCATTTTGCCCTGGAAAGGTTGGTATCTTAAATCCTGCCACAAGTCAGAGAACCGATCTTTGTTTCTCATGTAAAACTGAAGGATTTAAATCTCAGATTAGAAAAATATTTCCGGTCGCAGGTCCCAAAAATATGAGCCTTCACCAAACGAACGGGATTGAGAGAAGAGTCTAAAAGCCACTGATGGCTGAATGTACTGAGAGAGGAGGAGAATAAATAAGATGACTAACTTCTTTCTAGAAATCTTTTACTCAGGAAGAAAACTGTTTGGTTTGTGGAACCCATCTTAAAACCGAACATCTCGGTGGTTGGAGTTAAATGAGGGTGGAAGAAGCCAAATATTGTGGAGAAGATAGAGAGTCATTCAGGTTTCAGGTGGTACTGATGGCTTATTGGGAAAGATGCCGCAACCAACCAATCAATCATCTAGATATGGAATGATGCGTATTCACTGAAGCTGATAGGACAACATTGGCCACTTTTGAGAACACCTTTGAAGTTGGTGATAATCCAAAGATGAAAGCTTTGGATTGAAAATGGCAGAATTTTCCTTGAATCTCAACAATCCTGAAAAATTTAGTCTTCAGCTGAAAGAGGAATGTGAAAAAGGCATCTAAATTAAATGACCATAATTTCCTTAAGTTACAAGTTGGCAGTAGCAGAATTTATTGTTTCCATTCTGAATATCTTTTTCTACCAGGAGAATTCTGGTTTTAGCCCTAGGAAGACTCCTCTCCCATGTTGATGCTAAAGAATGGGCCAAGAGATCTTTTTGGTCAAGAATTCTTTAAGGAGAAGGATGACAGATGGGTTTAATTGGCACATACAGTTGTAACCAGAAGTTTCCATTCACTATATAAAAAGACACATCTGCATGTTTTTCTCAATATCTGACATGAAATCAGAATAAACCTTTCCCGTTTTAGGTCAATTAGGATTACCATCATTTTTAATATTTGCCAAATAGCAGAATAATGAGAGAGAGAGAATGTTTTAAGGCATTTTTATTACTTACTGCAAAGTCAAAAGTTTACATACACTAAGATTACTATGCCTTTAAACAATTCTGGACTGCCCATATGATGATGTCATGTGTTTGGAAGCTTCGGAGTTAACTAGAGACACACCTGTGGATGTATTTTAATGCACACCTGAAACACACTGCTTCTTTGTGTAGCATCATGGGAAAGTCTAAAGAAATGAGTCAATATATAAGGAAGAGAATTGTGGACAATTCTGGCTCATCGTTGGGTACAATTTCAAGATACCTGAAGGTGCCTCGTTCATCTATACAAACAATTATATGTGAGTACAAACAAGATGGGAATGTCCAACCATTATACCGCTCAGGAAGGAGACAGGTTCTGTGTCCCAGAGATGAACGTGCTTTGGTCCGACATGTGCATATCAACCAAAGGACAAAAGCAAAAGACCTTGTGAAGATGATGGCGGGAGCTGGTAAGATTGTGTCAATAACCACAGTGAAATGAGTACTCTAGCAACATGGCCTGAAAGGTCACTCTGCCAGGAAGAAGCCATTACTCCAAAAGAAACATAACAAAAGTCAGATTAATGTTTGCAAATGCACACAGGAGCAAAGACCTTAATTTTTGGAGACATGTCCTGTGGCCTGATGAAACTAAAATTGAACTTTTTGGGCATAATGACCATCGTTATGTTTGGAGGAAAAAGGGAGAAGCACGGAAGCCTAAGAACAGCATCCCAACTGTGAAACATGGGGGTGGCAGCATCATGTTGTGGGGTTGTTTTGCTGCAGGAGGGACTGGTGCACTTCACAAAATGGATGGCATCATGAGAAAAGAAGATTATGTGGCAATACTGAAGCAACATCTCAAGACATCAGCCAGGAAGTTAAAGCTTGAGCGTAAATGGGTGTTTCAAATGGACAATAACCAGAAGCATACTGCCAAAATGGTAACAAAGTGGCTTAAGGATAACAAAGTCAATGTTTTGGAGTGGTCATCACAAAGCCCTGATCTCAATCCCATTGAAAATTTATGGGCAAAGCTGAAAAGACAGGTGTCTATAATACAGTACATTAGATGTAATATGTGAAAATTGGCACTGATACGCCCATGTAAAATGCAACATTAGTATTAGCACTTACAGTGCTGCTCACCATTATTGGCACGCCTTCATTTTTTTCATAGACTGTACAATATTTTCAGAAATAAATGGAAATGTACCAAAGTTATATCCTCAGGATTTTTTAATTAGTGATCCAAAGCAATACAGCAATAAAACATTGTTTTTCTACTTCCATGTTGCAATTTCAGTGAAGAAACAGAATAAACAGCATGTGCAGCAATAAAGGCACCCCTAATTAATACTTTGTTGCACACCCTTTGGCATTGCTGACAGCCTCCAAATGTTTCTTGTAGCCATCTATAAGCTTCTTGCACTTCTCAGCTGGAATTTTCTCCCACTCTTCCTTTGCAGTTTGTTCAAGCTCTTGAATGTTTGCAGGTTCTTTTCCCCAATGGCAGATTTCAGCTCACCCCGAAGATTTTCAATGGGATTGTGGTCAGGACTCATTGCTGGCCAATTTAAATTGTTCCTTTTTTGCTTTTTCAACCATTCCTGTGTACTTTTGGATGTGTGCTCTGGGTCATTGTCTTGCTTGAGGACCCATGATCTTCGACTCATACCAAGTTTTGTTACACTGGGTAGGACATTTCACTCTAAAATCTCTTGATAATTCTCTGATTTCATGATGAAATGGTCAAGGCCTCCAGTACCAGATGCAGCAAAGCAACCCCACAGCATTATGGATCCTCCACCATGCTTAACTGTTGGTAAAATGTTAATTTTTTCATAAGCTTCATTGCGCCGTCTGTAAACAAACTGTTGCTTTGCATTGTCAAAAGCTCTATTTTTGTTCCATCTGTCCACAGAACATTTTCCCAGAAGGGTTGTGGTTTTTCAAGGTATTCTTTGGCAAAGATCAGTAGCTCCTTTTTATATCTTCTCTTCAGCAATGGTTTCTTCCTTGGCCTTCGCCCATAAAGCTCTGCTTGGTTTAGTGTGTTGCGTATGGTACTTGTTGAAACCATGACCCCAGACTGTTCCATGTTGGCCTTCAGGTTTTTGGATGTTTGACGTGGTGTTTTTTCCACCATTTGCACCACCCTTCAAAGACATCTCTTGTCAATTTTCCTCTTTCCCCCACGCCAAGGTTTTTTTTTGACAGTTCCATGCTTGGCAAACTTCTTAATAACATTGCACACTGTTGAAACTGGGACATCAAGGTCTTTGGAGATGGCCTTATACCATTTAGATGTCTTGTGTTTGCTAATAATAGCAGTTCTGATGTCCTCAGACAGCTCCTTTGCCTTCACCATTGTGACAAAGGAACAGGGCCTACCATGTGGCTTTTTAAAACACGGAAGTCATCATTCATTGGCTAATTCATGTCACATGGGCACCGACAATTAATCACAGGTGAATCTCTTTTGTGATTTACCACAGGTGAGTCAAAATGTATTTCCATACGAAATTAATGTAAAGCGTGCCGTGCCAATACCAGTGTCACAGCAAGCTTTAAGTTTTTCTATTTTTCCCTCCCATTGTTTTTTGCTTTAAATAATTGTTTATCATTTGCTTTTTTGTATTTAACACGAGTCTCTATACAAAAAAACTGTTTCACTTGATTAATTTTTTTTCAGGAGATATTCCACATTATATACTTGAACTTCATGGGTGCCAATAATGATGAGCAGGACTGTAAGTGCCTATAATAACGGATTTTTTCCTAAAAGAGCATAGTGAATAAAGTGCCTATAGTGCATAAGAAGCAATATACCAGAAATGGCATTAGGACTCCTGTATAAAGTGTAGCAATGGAATTGGGACTCCAATGACCTACTGATAAATCAGCAAATTCATGAGAGCCCACCAGCCGTGACAAGGTGACCTTTCTTTGATGGAATCCAAAATCTAATATTTATCAAACATGACTCTCCTAAAAGTATACAGATTTAAATGGCAGGTAGGATCCAACATTAAATCAAAACAGTCTCAGGCTGATGGGAGGAGAAATCTGGAGGCAGTCACCACCTCCAACCATATACAGCAAAAACAAAAACTGACCAGCCTTGGAGAGGCATTTTTGTCAAATATTCAGTTTATGCTCCCATTAAAGAATGGAACCAAATGTCACACAACCAGTGTTGGTCCACAATAGTATCCTATATTCTACATTATTATAATTAATATATAATATTATTAAGCACAGGATACTATTGCTGTACCAACACTCTTTGTGTGATACTTCTATTACTTGTGTCGAATCTGTATTGAATATACACTGGTATAATATTGTATTCACTTTATACTTTGAAGCAGCGCAACTGTTTTTTCATCTGGTGCGCTTAATACAGACTCCAGACACTTTTATTTGACACAATCTCACATTTCTAATACCATGGCTTATTCTCTAATTGGTTCCTTATGTACCATCCTATAGATGGGTGGATTAGACTTGATGAATCATCATTTGGTGCTGTATTTATGTACTGATGTTAGTGTGGGTGATGTATTTATGTACTTATGATGTTTCTGGTGCTGTATTCATGTACTGATGGTGGCTCTGTTGCTGTATTTGTGTACCCATATTGATGCTGGTGATGTATTCATGTACTGATGGTGATTCTGGTGCTGTATTCATGTACAAATGGTAGTTCTGGTGCTGTTTCATGTACTGATGGTGGTTCTGGTGATGTTTCAATATATTTATGATGGTTCTGGCAATGTATTCCTGTACTGATAGTGGTTCTAGTGAGGAATTTTTGTACTGATGGTGGTTCTGGTGCTAAATTTATGTGGTTTTGGTCCTGTATTTTGGTACTTATTGTGGTTCTATTTTCATGTATAAGTGGTGGCTCTGGTGATATATTTATGTGCTGATGGTGGTTTTGGTGCTGTATTCCTGTACTAATGGTAGATCTGGTGCTGTGTTCCATCATAACAAACAGTGATTTGTAATATAAACTGAAATACTGTGGTATGGCAGTATATAGTATAAACGATCAGACGATCAGAGGTTCAAGACTAAATAATGGTGAGTGAATACTGTTAAAGCAAAACTCAAAAAAACAATGACAGAATTGCATTTGTTCACTGGAGGTTTAAATTGCACTGCGAGAAGATGTACAATTTCAATTTTCGCCTCAGGAAGCAGAAAAGCTGCAATCGTCACTGGGTAGAAGGACCTCTGAAACTGTCACCAGCCAGAAAAACGCAATGAAACACATTGATGAATTATATGCATTAAAGGGACATTGTAAATGCATGAGGAAGTTATGCTGTAAGCAGGAAGATGGCCACAGGGCCCAGCAGCCACACAGAATCTGAAAAAAAGCACGTTAATGATCAGTAGCAAAAGGTAGAACTGCTCGCTGCAGATAACAAAAGAAGCTAGGAAAATGGATTCACCACCTAATAAGCAGCACAATAACAATAATTCTGTTGGCAGGGAACCTCCCAGGTGCTGTATTATACATGTAATAAGTAGCTGTATAATTTGCATAAACACTGAGTACAGGAAATGCACTGGAAAATGTAATAAACTGCAGACAGCAAAAGCACAAGGGGAAAGACCTCACAATTAACTGAGCTGGATGTGTTCTCCATAACTCTATGTACAGGGACAGCCCTGACAATGTAATGTACAAGTAATATGCAGCAGCATGGTTTCCATACACACTAAAGTGTTATAGAAGAAGTAATAAGCAGCAATATCATTTGTATAAACATGGAGGACCTGAAAATCCAGATACCAAAATATGCTGCAAGCAGGAAAAAGCACATGGGGAATGAACTCAACAGCTAATTTTGCATGTATTCTTCATAACTATATGTACAGGGACAAGCCTTAGACGGTAATATACATGAAATATGCAGTATAGTGATTTCCATCTACACTGAACGTTTAATATGCTGCACATTTTCTCCAAAACTCTACATACAGGAAAAAGCCCACAGTACTGTACATCAAGAAAGAGGTGAGAATCAAAATATCCCTAGTGTGCTGCCCCTGGGTGAAGAGGGAAGTAGTTATATTCATCTACATAAAGGGCAGTATTATAGTAGTTATATTCTTGTACATAGGAGCAGTATTATAGTAGTTATATTCTTGTACATAGGAGCATTATTATAGTAGTTATATTCATCTACATAAAGGGCAGTATTATGGTAGTTATATTCTTGTAAATAGGAGCAGTATTATAGTAGTTATATTCTTGTACATAGGAGCATTATTATAGTAGTTATATTCTTGTACATAGGCGGCAGTATTATAGTAGTTATATTCTTGTACATAGGGGGCAGTATTATAGTAGTTATATTCTTGTACATAGGAGCAGTATTATAGTAGTTATATTCTTGTACATAGGGGCAGTATTATAGTAGTTATATTCTTGTACATAGGGGGCAGTATTATAGTAGTTATATTCTTGTACATAGGAGCAGTATTATAGTAGTTATATTCTTGTACATAGGGGGCAGTATTATAGTAGTTATATTCTTGTACATAGGGGGCAGTATTATAGTAGTTATATTCCTGTACATAGGGGCAGTATTATAGTAGTTATATTCTTGTACATAGGAGCAGTATTATAGTAGTTATATTCTTGTACATAGGGGGCAGTATTATGGTAGTTATATTCTTGTACATAGGAGCAGTATTATAGTAGTTATATTCTTGTACATAGGAGCAGTATTATAGTAGTTATATTCTTGTACATAGGGGCAGTATTATAGTAGTTATATTCTTGTACATAGGGGGCAGTATTATAGTAGTTATATTCTTGTACATAGGAGCAGTATTATAGTAGTTATATTCTTGTACATAGGGGGCAGTATTATAGTAGTTATATTCTTGTACATAGGGGGCAGTATTATAGTAGTTATATTCCTGTACATAGGGGCAGTATTATAGTAGTTATATTCTTGTACATAGGAGCAGTATTACAGTAGTTATATTCATTTACATAAAGGGCAGTATTATAGTAGTTATATTCCTGTACATAGGAGCAGTATTATAGTAGTTATATTCTTGTACATAGGGGCAGTATTATAATAGTTATAATCCTGTACATAGGGGCAGTATTATAGTAGTTATATTCTTGTACATAGGAGGCAGTATTATAGTAGTTATATTCTTGTACACAGGAGCAGTATTATAGCAGTTATATTCTTGTACATAGGGGGCAGTATTATAGTAGTTATATTCTTGTATATAGGGGCAGTATTATAGTAGTTATATTCTTGTACATAGGAGCAGTATTATAATAGTTATATTCTTGTACATAGGGGGCAGTATTACAGTAGTTATATTCTTGTACATAGGAGCAGTATTATAGTAGTTATATTCTTGTACATAGGGAGCTGTATTATAGTAGTTATATTCTTGTACATAGTAGCAGTATTATAGTAGTTATATTCTTGTACATAGGAGCAGTATTATAGTAGTTATATTCTTGTACATAGGGGCAGTATTATAGTAGTTATATTCTTGTACATAGGGGGCAGTATTATAGTAGTTATATTCCTGTACATAGGGGCAGTATTATAGTAGTTATATTCTTGTACATAGGGGCAGTATTATAGTAGTTATATTCTTGTACATAGGAGCAGTATTATAGTAGTTATATTCTTGTATATAGGGAGCAGTATTTTAGTAGTTAAATTCATTTACATAAAGGGCAGTATTATAGTAGTTATATTCCTGTACATAGGAGCAGTATAATAGTAGTTATATTCTTGTACATAGGGGCAGTATTATAGTAGTTATATTCCTGTACATAGGGGCAGTATTATAGTAGTTATATTCTTGTACATAGGGGCAGTATTATAGTAGTTATATTCTTGTACATAGGGGCAGTATTATAGTAGTTATATTCTTGTACATAGGAGGCAGTATTATAGTAGTTATATTCTTGTACATAGGAGCAGTATTATAGTAGTTATATTCTTGTACATAGGGAGCTGTATTATAGTAGTTATATTCTTGTACATAGTAGCAGTATTACAGTAGTTATATTCTTGTACATAGGAGCAGTATTATAGTAGTTATATTCTTGTACATAGGGTCAGTATTATAGTAGTTATATTCTTGTACATAGGGGGCAGTATTATAGTAGTTACATTCTTGTACATAGGAGCAGTATTATAATAGTTATATTCTTGTACATAGGGGGCAGTATTATAGTAGTTATATTCTTGTACATAGGAGCAGTATTATAGTAGTTATATTCTTGTACATAGGAAGCTGTACTATAGTAGTTATATTCTTGTACATACTAGCAGTATTATAGTAGTTATATTCTTGTACATAGGAGCAGTATTATAGTAGTTATATTCTTGTACATAGGGGCAGTATTATAGTAGTTATATTCTTGTAGATAGGGGGCAGTATTATAGTAGTTATATTCCTGTACATAGGGGCAGAATTATAGTAGTTATACTCCTGTACATAGAGGCAGTATTATAGTAGTTATATTCTTGTACGTAGGGGCAGTATTATAGTAGTTATATTCCTGTACATAGGGGCAGTATTATAGTAGTTATATTCTTGTACATAGGAGCAGTATTATAATAGTTATATTCTTGTACATAGGGGCAGTATTATAGTAGTTATATTCTTGGACATAGGAGCAGTATTATAGTAGTTATATTCTTGTACATAGGGAGCTGTATTATAGTAGTTATATTCTTGTACATAGTAGCAGTATTATAGTAGCTATATTCTTGTACATAGGAGCAGTATTATAGTAGTTATATTCTTGTACATAGGGGCAGTATTATAGTAGTTATATTCTTGTACATAGGGGGCAGTATTATAGTAGTTATATTCCTGTACATAGGGGCAGTATTATAGTAGTTATATTCTTGTACATAGGAGCAGTATTATAGTAGTTATATTCATTTACATGAAGGGCAGTATTATAGTAGTTATATTCTTGTACATAGGAGCTGTATTATAGTCGTTATATTCATTTACATAAAGGGCAGTGTTATAGTAGTTATATTCTTGTACATAGGAGCAGTATTATAGTAGTTATATTCTTGTATATAGGGAGCAGTATTATAGTAGTTATATTCATTTACATAAAGGGCAGTATTATAGTAGTTATATTCTTGTACATAGGAGCAGTATTATAGTAGTTATATTCATTTACATAAAGGGCAGTATTATAGTAGTTATATTCCTGTACATAGGAGCAGTATTATAGTAGTTATATTCTTGTACATAAGGGCAGTATTATAGTAGTTATATTCCTGTACATAGGGGCAGTATTATAGTAGTTATATTCTTGTACATAGGGGCAGTATTATAGTAGATATATTCTTGTACATAGGGGCAGTATTATAGTAGTTATATTCTTTTACATAGGAGGCAGTATTATAGTAGTTATATTCTTGTACATAGGAGCAGTATTATAGTAGTTATATTCTTGTACATAGGGGGCAGTATTATAGTAGTTATATTCTTGTATATAGGGGCAGTATTATAGTAGTTATATTCTTGTACATAGGAGCAGTATTATAATAGTTATATTCTTGTACATAGGGGGCAGTATTACAGTAGTTATATTCTTGTACATAGGAGCAGTATTATAGTAGTTATATTCTTGTACATAGGGAGCTGTATTATAGTAGTTATATTCTTGTACATAGTAGCAGTATTATAGTAGTTATATTCTTGTACATAGGAGCAGTATTATAGTAGTTATATTCTTGTACATAGGGGCAGTATTATAGTAGTTATATTCTTGTACATAGGGGGCAGTATTATAGTAGTTATATTCCTGTACATAGGGGCAGTATTATAGTAGTTATATTCTTGTACATAGGAGCAGTATTACAGTAGTTATATTCATTTACATAAAGGGCAGTATTATAGTAGTTATATTCTTGTACATAGGAGCAGTATTATAGTAGTTATATTCTTGTATATAGGGAGCAGTATTATAGTAGTTATATTCATTTACATAAAGGGCAGTATTATAGTAGTTATATTCCTGTACATAGGAGCAGTATTATAGTAGTTATATTCTTGTACATAGGGGCAGTATTATAGTAGTTATATTCCTGTACATAGGGGCAGTATTATAGTAGTTATATTCTTGTACATAGGGGCAGTATTATAGTAGTTATATTCTTGTACATAGGGGCAGTATTATAGTAGTTATATTCTTGTACATAGGAGGCAGTATTATAGTAGTTATATTCTTGTACATAGGAGCTGTATTATAGTAGTTATATTCTTGTACATAGGGAGCTGTATTATAGTAGTAATATTCTTGTACATAGTAGCAGTATTACAGTAGTTATATTCTTGTACATAGGGTCAGTATTATAGTAGTTATATTCTTGTACATAGGGTCAGTATTATAGTAGTTATATTCTTGTACATAGGGGGCAGTATTATAGTAGTTACATTCTTGTACATAGGAGCAGTATTATAATAGTTATATTCTTGTACATAGGGGGCAGTATTATAGTAGTTATATTCTAGTACATAGGAGCAGTATTATAGTAGTTATATTCTTGTACATAGGAGCAGTATTATAATAGTTATATTCTTGTACATAGGGGCAGTATTATAGTAGTTATATTTTTGTACATAGGAGCAGTATTATAGTAGTTATATTCTTGTACATAGGGAGCTGTATTATAGTAGTTATATTCTTGTACATAGTAGCAGTATTATAGTAGCTATATTCTTGTACATAGGAGCAGTATTATAGTAGTTATATTCTTGTACATAGGGGCAGTATTATAGTAGTTATATTCTTGTACATAGGGGGCAGTATTATAGTAGTTATATTCCTGTACATAGGGGCAGTATTATAGTAGTTATATTCTTGTACATAGGAGCAGTATTATAGTAGTTATATTCATTTACATAAAGGGCAGTATTATAGTAGTTATATTCTTGTACATAGGAGCAGTATTATAGTCGTTATATTCATTTACATAAAGGGCAGTATTATAGTAGTTATATTCTTGTACATAGGAGCAGTATTATAGTAGTTATATTCTTGTATATAGGGAGCAGTATTATAGTAGTTATATTCATTTACATAAAGGGCAGTATTATAGTAGTTATATTCTTGTACATAGGAGCAGTATTATAGTAGTTATATTCATTTACATAAAGGGCAGTATTATAGTAGTTATATTCCTGTACATAGGAGCAGTATTATAGTAGTTATATTCTTGTACATAAGGGCAGTATTATAGTAGTTATATTCCTGTACATAGGGGCAGTATTATAGTAGTTATATTCTTGTACATAGGGGCAGTATTATAGTAGATATATTCTTGTACATAGGGGCAGTATTATAGTAGTTATATTCTTGTACATAGGAGGCAGTATTATAGTAGTTATATTCTTGTACATAGGAGCAGTATTATAGTAGTTATTTTCTTGTACATAGGGGCAGTATTATAGTAGTTATATTCTTGTATATAGGGGCAGTATTATAGTAGTTATATTCTTGTACATAGGAGGCAGTATTATAGTAGTTATATTCTTGTACATAGTAGCAGTATTATAGTAGTTATATTCTTGTACATAGGAGCAGTATTATAGTAGTTATATTCTTGTACATAGGGGCAGTATTATAGTAGTTATATTCCTGTACATAGGGGCAGTATTATAGTAGTTATATTCCTGTACATAGGCGCAGTATTATAGTAGTCATATTCTTGTACATAGGGGCCGTATTATAGTAGTTATATTCTTGTACATAGGAGCAATATTATAATAGTTATATTCTTGTACATAGGGGGCAGTATTATAGTAGTTATATTCTTGTACATAGGAGCAGTATTATAGTAGTTATATTCTTGTACATAGGGAGCTGTATTATAGTAGTTATATTCTCGTACATAGTAGCAGTATTATAGTAGTTATATTCTTGTACATAGGAGCAGTATTATAGTAGTTATATTCTTGTACATAGGGGCAGTATTATAGTAGTTATATTCTTGTACATAGGGGGCAGTAATATAGCAGTTATATTCCTGTACATAGGGGCAGTATTATAGTAGTTATATTCTTGTACATAGGAGCAGTATTATAGTAGTTATATTCATTTGCATAAAGGGCAGTATTATAGTAGTTATATTCTTGTACATAGAAGCAGTATTATAGTAGTTATATTCATTTACATAAAGGGCAGTATTATAGTAGTTATATTCCTGTACATAGGAGCAGTATTATAGTAGTTATATTCTTGTACATAGGGGCAGTATTATAGTAGTTATATTCCTGTACATAGGGGCAGTAATATAGTAGTTATATTCTTGTACATAGGGGCAGTATTATAGTAGTTATATTCTTGTACATAGGGAGCTGTATTATAGTAGTTATATTCTTGTACATAGTAGCAGTATTACAGTAGTTATATTCTTGTACATAGGAGCAGTATTATAGTAGTTATATTCTTGTACATAGGGGCAGTATTATAGTAGTTACATTCTTGTACATAGGGGGCAGTATTATAGTAGTTACATTCTTGTACATAGGAGCATTATTATAATAGTTATATTCTTGTACATAGGGGGCAGTATTATAGTAGTTATATTCTTGTACATAGGAGCAGTATTATAGTAGTTATATTCTTGTACATAGGAAGCTGTACTATAGTAGTTATATTCTTGTACATAGTAGCAGTATTATAGTAGTTATATTCTTGTACATAGGAGCAGTATTATAGTAGTTATATTCTTGTACATAGGGGCAGTATTATAGTAGTTATATTCTTGTACATAGGGGGCAGTATTATAGTAGTTATATTCCTGTACATAGAGGCAGTATTATAGTAGTTATATTCCTGTACATAGAGGCAGTATTATAGTAGTTATATTCTTGTACATAGGGGCAGTATTATAGTAGTTATATTCCTGTACACAGGGGCAGTATTATAGTAGTTATATTCTTGTACATAGGAGCAGTATTATAGTAGTTATATTCTTGTACATAGGGGCAGTATTATAGTAGTTATATTCTTGTACATAGGGGGCAGTATTATAGTAGTTATATTCTTGTACATGGGGGCAGTATTATAGTAGTTATATTCTTGTACATAGGAGCAGTATTATAGTAGTTATATTCATTTGCATAAAGGGCAGTATTATAGTAGTTATATTCTTGTACATAGAAGCAGTATTATAGTAGTTATATTCATTTACATAAAGGGCAGTATTATAGTAGTTATATTCTTGTACATAGGAGCAGTATTATAGTAGTTATATTCATTTACATAAAGGGCAGTATTATAGTAGTTATATTCCTGTACATAGGAGCAGTATTATAGTAGTTATATTCTTGTACATAGGGGCAGTATTATAGTAGTTATATTCCTGTACATAGGGGCAGTATTATAGTAGTTATATTCTTGTACATAGGGGCAGTATTATAGTAGTTATATTCTTGTACATAGGGGCAGTATTATAGTAGTTATATTCTTGTACATAGGAGGCAGTATTATAGTAGTTATATTCTTGTACATAGGAGCAGTATTATAGTAGTTATATTCTTGTACATAGGGAGCTGTATTATAGTAGTTATATTCTTGTACATAGTAGCAGTATTACAGTAGTTATATTCTTGTACATAGGAGCAGTATTATAGTAGTTATATTCTTGTACATAGGGGCAGTATTATAGTAGTTACATTCTTGTACATAGGGGGCAGTATTATAGTAGTTACATTCTTGTACATAGGAGCATTATTATAATAGTTATATTCTTGTACATAGGGGGCAGTATTATAGTAGTTATATTCTTGTACATAGGAGCAGTATTATAGTAGTTATATTCTTGTACATAGGAAGCTGTACTATAGTAGTTATATTCTTGTACATAGTAGCAGTATTATAGTAGTTATATTCTTGTACATAGGAGCAGTATTATAGTAGTTATATTCTTGTACATAGGGGCAGTATTATAGTAGTTATATTCTTGTACATAGGGGGCAGTATTATAGTAGTTATATTCCTGTACATAGGGGCAGTATTATAGTAGTTATATTCCTGTACATAGAGGCAGTATTATAGTAGTTATATTCTTGTACATAGGGGCAGTATTATAGTAGTTATATTCCTGTACATAGGGGCAGTATTATAGTAGTTATATTCTTGTACATAGGAGCAGTATTATAGTAGTTATATTCTTGTACATAGGGGCAGTATTATAGTAGTTATATTCTTGTACATAGGGGGCAGTATTATAGTAGTTATATTCTTGTACATGGGGGCAGTATTATAGTAGTTATATTCTTGTACATAGGGGGTGTAACATACCTGGCGGCGTCCTTGCATAGTGGTCCATCTCCCACTGTGCAAGAGCGCGCACTTGATCTCCTGTCCAGAATGTCTCTCTGGCTTCCCTCCATGCTGTCTGTTTGTGTCTGTTTCTGCTGCTTAAGGGCGGCGCCCGATCACTTCCTGCTTTTTGTACCTGCTGTGGGTCACACCCCTTGTGCGTCCTCAGCCTATTGTTGTCTGTCACCTGGTATATAGCTCAGCTGCTCCCATCTATCCCTGCCTGAGCATAGTGTTTCATTCAGTGTGTGCTTGCACTCTGAAGGTGCCAGGTCCCGTTCTGTGTTCTCTTGTCTGCCTATCCTGGAGGCTGTATTTCCAGGCCTGTCTGAACACGCTCCTAGCCTGTTCCTCCTGCCTTCTAGGGGCCGATTACCTAGACCCGTTCCTGTATCTTGTCTGACCTGTCTGAACACGCTCCTAGCCTGTTCCTCCTGCCTTCTAGGGGCCGATTACCTAGACCTGCTCCTGTATCTTGTCTGTCCTGTCTGAACACGCACCTTGCCTGTTCGTCCTGCCTCTCTGGGGGCCGTATTCCCAGACCCGCTCCTGTATTCCGCTGCAGTGTCGGTCTCCTCCGTACACTCAGTTCCAGTCTGAACTCTCTCCTATCCTTTACCTGTTTTGCCTCTATGTCCGTTCCCTTCCTTTTTCTGCAGAGTCTGAACTTGTACCTAACTCCTGCTTGTTGTCTCTGTACTCCCGTTTGTGAGTTTGTGGTCCACTCGCTACTTCTCTGCTAGTACCCTGTGGGTGTCTGGCTCTGCCTTTCCCTTCCTGTCTGTTCCGTGTGAACAGAGCCCTGTCCCCCCTACTCAGCCTAGCCTGCTCTGACTCCTTTGCTCACCGCTCCGGTGGTTCTAGCCTGCTCTGACTCCTTTGCTCACCGCTCCGGCGGTTCTAGTCTGCTCTGACTCCTTTGCTTACCGCTCCGGCGGTTCTAGCCTGCCCTGCTTCTGCCCGCTGCTCCGGCAGTCCTGTCCTGCCCTGCTTCTGCCCGCTGCTCCGGCAGTCCTGTCCTGCCCTGCTTCTGCCCGCTGCTCCGGCAGTCCTGTCCTGCCCTGCTTCTGCCCGCTGCTCCGGCAGTCCTGTCCTGCCCTGCTTCTGCCCGCTGCTCCGGCAGTCCTGTCCTGCCCTGCTTCTGCCCGCTGCTCCGGCAGTCCTGTCCTGCCCTGCTTCTGCCCGCTGCTCCGGCAGTCCTGTCCTGCCCTGCTTCTGCCCGCTGCTCCGGCAGTCCTGTCCTGCCCTGCTTGTGCTTGCTGCTCCTGCAGCCCCGTCCTGCTCTGTTCTTGCCCACCGCTTCGGTCGTTCCCTCTCTGCTGTGGTTGTCTACCGCATCTGCGGTTCTGTGACCCAGTCTGTACTGGGTCTTAACCTTTCTGTGCTCCAGCCCGTCCTTTCGGCCAGTACCTCCCTGCCTGCATACTCGCCTGTATCCACCCATCTGCATACCTGCCGTGTTTGCTTATATCCACCAGTCTGTGCCAGCCTAACCTGCCTGTTCCTGAGTCCCAGTGTGTACTGGGTCCTATCCCGCCTGTGTTCCTACCTGCTAGTGCCTCCCTGTCTGCACTCTAGCTGTGCTTGCCTGTACCCCTCTACCTGTATTGTTCCTGAGTCCCAGTGTGTACTGGGTCCTATCCCGCCTGTGTTCCTACCTGCTGGTGCCTCCCTGTCTGCACTCTAGCTGCGCTTGCCTTTACCCGCCTGCCTGCATACCAGTCGTGCCTGCCTATACCCTCCAGTCTGTGCGCCAGCCTAACCAGCCTGATCCAGTAATCCCTGTGTGGGTCAACCCCCGTGTTCGGAGTTTGACCTGGAGTAACACCTGGTCCCTCTGCCCGGTTTCTCCCTGGTGCACTGGCGTCGTATGCCGTCGTGCCATCTTGGTCGGATCGGCCAGATACTTAGTCACGCCCCTCCAGGCACTCTCCGGTTCATGGTCCAGTGGAATCACTACAATCACACGCACACGCCGCTCAGCCCGGGCGTGTGCATAACAGCATGCTCAGGCCATGGTTCCCGTTGAGCCCCACGGCCTTCGCTCTCTGAGAAGTTTTCCAGCGAATACATGCATTAAAATAAATAAATAAATATTTTTTTTTTCCTTTAGCTGAGTTCCAGGCGAATTACGCACCCGTCCAGATGGATCTATCTGCTCTCGTTCCCGCGGATCCGCTACGTTATTATGGGGATCATAGACAAAGTCGTGCATTTGTGGAGCAATGCATGCTACACTTCAAGTTCTACCCTCTATGTTTTCCCACCGATCGGGTTAAGGTGGCATTCATTATGTCTTACCTGGCGGGTGATGCCTTGGAATGGATCAACCCCCTATATGAAACACAGGATCCGATCCTCCTGGACCTAATGGCCTTCCTGGTGGCCTTTCTAATGGTCTTCGATGATCCTAACCCGGAGGCTCCTGCTGAAGCTTCACTTCCCAATATTCCGGAGCAGCCCCAATGGGTAATGTGTGTGGGTAGCGCAATAGTCCTCCAGCCCAATGAGACTACTGCCCACCCAGAATCCTCACAGGGTGACTACGCTTTCCGGAATACTTCTCCCAACCTCAAGAGGCAGTCCAGACGTGCTAGACGTAGAGGCAAGCCGTCACGCCAGGGTCTGTCCTCCCTGAGACCTCCTGACCCCAACCTTGAAGTCCCTACTGAAGCTTCATCTCCCTGTATCCCGGAGAAGCCCCAACGGGTAATGTGCGTGGGTAGTGCACCAGTTCTCCTGCCCGAAGAGACTTCTGCCCATCCAGACTCCACACAGGAGAACTTCCTGCACCCGGCATCAGATGCTTCACCCACTTTAACCGGTGTGCATGTCCAAGGATGCTCCAAAGCTGTGGTTACCTCAGAGTCTGTGCACCTCTACTACCTGGCGGAGGACCCCCTGTTGCCTCCTGAATCCTCCGGGATACCACTCTATGACAAATGGAGAGAGAATTCTCTACACCCGGTACTCGATACTTTGTCCGCTTCGTCCTGTGAGCCTGACAATGGGTACCCCAAAGTGGTAGTTACCCCCGAGTCTCTACACCCCTCCGACCAGGCGGAGGACCTCCAGTTGTCTCCTGAACCCTTCGGGGTGCTACCTGGTAGCGAAAGGACAGAGACTCTCCTATACTCTGTACCTGATACCTCGCTCGCTTCGTCCAGTGAGTCCAACCTAGTGTACTCCGAAGCAGAGGTTACTCCCGAGTCTCTACACCCCTCCGACCAGGCGGAGGACCTCCAGTTGTCTCCTGAACCCTTCGGGGTGCTACCTGGTAGCGAAAGGACAGAGACTCTCCTATACTCTGTACCTGATACCTCGCTCGCTTCGTCCAGTGAGTCCAACCTAGTGTACTCTGAAGCAGTGGTTACTCCCGAGTCTCTACACTCCTCTGACCAGGCGGAGGACCTCCAGTTGTCTCCAGAACCCTTCGGGGTGCCACCTGGTGGTAAATGGACAGAGACTTTCCTATATCCTGGATCTGATACCTCGCTTGCTTCGTCCAGTGAGTCCGACCTAGTGTACTCTGAAGCAGAGGTTACCCGTGAGTCTCTACACCCCTCTGACCAGGCGGAGGACCGCCAGTTGTCTCCAGAACCCTTCGGGGTGCCACCTGGTGGAGAATGGACAGAGACTTTCCTATACTCGGTACCCGATACCTCGCCTGCTTCGTCCAGTGAGTCCGACCTAGTGTACTCTGAAGCAGATGTTTTCTCTGAGCCTCTGCACTCTTCTGACCCGGCAGAGGACCTCCAGTTGTCTCCTGAACCCTTCGGGGTGCTACCTGGTAGCGAAAGGACAGAGACTCTCCTATACTCTGTACCTGATACCTCGCTCGCTTCGTCCAGTGAGTCCAACCTAGTGTACTCTGAAGCAGTGGTTACTCCCGAGTCTCTACACTCCTCTGACCAGGCGGAGGACCTCCAGTTGTCTCCAGAACCCTTCGGGGTGCCACCTGGTGGTAAATGGACAGAGACTTTCCTATATCCTGGATCTGATACCTCGCTTGCTTCGTCCAGTGAGTCCGACCTAGTGTACTCTGAAGCAGAGGTTACCCGTGAGTCTCTACACCCCTCTGACCAGGCGGAGGACCGCCAGTTGTCTCCAGAACCCTTCGGGGTGCCACCTGGTGGAGAATGGACAGAGACTTTCCTATACTCGGTACCCGATACCTCGCCTGCTTCGTCCAGTGAGTCTGACCTAGTGTACTCTGAAGCAGATGTTTTCTCTGAGCCTCTGCACTCTTCTGACCCGGCGGAGGACCTCCAGTTGTTTCCTGAATCCTCCGGGGTACCACCAGAAAACAAAGAGACAGTGACTTTTCCTCATTATGTACCTGATAACCCGTCTATTTCTTCCTGTGAGCTTGACAAGATGTACCTCGAAGCAGAGATTACCCCCAAGTCTCTGTCCCCCTCCAACCCGTTGGAGGACTTCCAGTTGTCTCCTGTACCCTCTGGGGTGCCACCTGAAAATATGTGGAGAGAGACTTCCTTGTGTGCTGTTCCTGGTACTCCACCCGTTTCGTCTGTTGCTAAGGGTGGCTGGATGGGAGGTAGCATCCTAGCTACCCAGAGGAGACCAGTTTTTCCGGTGGACAGGGGAAGTGATCTCTTCGAAGTGAAGAATTGGCCCTCGAATTCCCTGCGGAAGATTCTGGCAGGCCTGAAGAAGAGGGGGCGTAAGGGGGGGGGTACTGTAACATACCTGGCGGCGTCCTTGCATAGTGGTCCATCTCCCACTGTGCAAGAGCGCGCACTTGATCTCCTGTCCAGAATGTCTCTCTGGCTTCCCTCCATGCTGTCTGTTTGTGTCTGTTTCTGCTGGTTAAGGGCGGCGCCCGATCACTTCCTGCTTTTTGTACCTGCTGTGGGTCACACCCCTTGTGCGTCCTCAGCCTATTGCTGTCTGTCACCTGGTATATAGCTCAGCTGCTCCCATCTATACCTGCCTGAGCATAGTGTTTCATTCAGTGTGTGCTTGCACTCTGAAGGTGCCAGGTCCCGTTCTGTGTTCTCTTGTCTGCCTATCCTGGAGGCTGTATTTCCAGGCCTGTCTGAACACGCTCCTAGCCTGTTCCTCCTGCCTTCTAGGGGCCGATTACCTAGACCCGTTCCTGTATCTTGTCTGACCTGTCTGAACACGCTCCTAGCCTGTTCCTCCTGCCTTCTAGGGGCCGATTACCTAGACCTGCTCCTGTATCTTGTCTGTCCTGTCTGAACACGCACCTTGCCTGTTCGTCCTGCCTCTCTGGGGGCCGTATTCCCAGACCCGCTCCTGTATTCCGCTGCAGTGTCGGTCTCCTCCGTACACTCAGTTCCAGTCTGAACTCTCTCCTATCCTTTACCTGTTTTGCCTCTATGTCCGTTCCCTTCCTTTTTCTGCAGAGTCTGAACTCGTACCTAACTCCTGCTTGTTGTCTCTGTACTCCCGTTTGTGAGTTTGTGGTCCACTCGCTACTTCTCTGCTAGTACCCTGTGGGTGTCTGGCTCTGCCTTTCCCTTCCTGTCTATTCCGTGTGAACAGAGCCCTGTCCCCCCTACTCAGCCTAGCCTGCTCTGACTCCTTTGCTCACCGCTCCGGTGGTTCTAGCCTGCTCTGACTCCTTTGCTCACCGCTCCGGCGGTTCTAGTCTGCTCTGACTCCTTTGCTTACCGCTCCGGCGGTTCTAGCCTGCCCTGCTTCTGCCCGCTGCTCCGGCAGTCCTGTCCTGCCCTGCTTCTGCCCGCTGCTCCGGCAGTCCTGTCCTGCCCTGCTTCTGCCCGCTGCTCCGGCAGTCCTGTCCTGCCCTGCTTCTGCCCGCTGCTCCGGCAGTCCTGTCCTGCCCTGCTTCTGCCCGCTGCTCCGGCAGTCCTGTCCTGCCCTGCTTCTGCCCGCTGCTTCGGCAGTCCTGTCCTGCCCTGCTTCTGCCCGCTGCTCCGGCAGTCCTGTCCTGCCCTGCTTCTGCCCGCTGCTCCGGCAGTCCTGTCCTGCCCTGCTTGTGCTTGCTGCTCCTGCAGCCCCGTCCTGCTCTGTTCTTGCCCACCGCTTCGGGCGTTCCCTCTCTGCTGTGGTTGTCTACCGCATCTGCGGTTCTGTGACCCAGTCTGTACTGGGTCTTAACCTTTCTGTGCTCCAGCCCGTCCTTTCGGCCAGTAACTCCCTGCCTGCATACTCGCCTGTATCCACCCATCTGCATACCTGCCGTGTTTGCTTATATCCACCAGTCTGTGCCAGCCTAACCTGCCTGTTCCTGAGTCCCAGTGTGTACTGGGTCCTATCCCGCCTGTGTTCCTACCTGCTAGTGCCTCCCTGTCTGCACTCTAGCTGTGCTTGCCTGTACCCCTCTACCTGTATTGTTCCTGAGTCCCAGTGTGTACTGGGTCCTATCCCGCCTGTGTTCCTACCTGCTGGTGCCTCCCTGTCTGCACTCTAGCTGCGCTTGCCTTTACCCGCCTGCCTGCATACCAGTCGTGCCTGCCTATACCCTCCAGTCTGTGCGCCAGCCTAACCAGCCTGATCCAGTAATCCCTGTGTGGGTCAACCCCCGTGTCCGGAGTTTGACCTGGAGTAGCACCTGGTCCCTCTGCCCGGTTTCTCCCTGGTGCACTGGCGTCGTATGCCGTCGTGCCATCTTGGTCGGATCGGCCAGATACTTAGTCACGCCCCTCCAGGCACTCTCCGGTTCATGGTCCAGTGGAATCACTACAATCACACGCACACGCCGCTCAGCCCGGGCGTGTGCATAACAGGGGGCAGTATTATAGTAGTTATATTCTTGTACATAGGGGCAGTATTATAGTAGATATATTCTTGTACATAGGGGCAGTATTATAGTAGTTATATTCTTGTACATAGGAGCAGTATTATAGTAGTTATATTCTTGTACATAGGAGCAGTATTATAGTAGTTATATTCTTGTACATAGGAGCAGTATTATAGAACTTCATAGCCAGGTGTATGCAATCATGAGAAAAGCTACTTAAAGTGGCCACTTGCAAGTTGTTCTCCTGTTTGAATCTCCTCTGAAGAGTGGCATCATGGGCTCCTCAAAACAACTGTCAAATGATCTGAAAACAACGATTATTCAACATAGTTGTTCAGGGGAAGGATACAAAAAGCTGTCTCAGAGATTTAACCTGTCAGTTTCCACTGTGAGGAACATAGTAAGGAAATGGAAAAACACAGGGACAGTTCTTGTTAAGGCTAGAAGTGGCAGGCCGAGAAAAACATCAGAAAGGCAGAGAAGAAAAATGGTGAGATCAGTCAAGGACAATCCTCAGATCACCTCCAGAGAGCTGCAGCATCAGCTTGCTGCAGATGGTGTCACTGTGCATCGGTCAACTATAGAACGCACTTTGGACAAGGAGAAGCTGTATGGGAGAGTGATGCGAAAGAAGCCATTTCTGCAAGCACGCCACAAACAGAGTCGGCTGAGGTATGCAAAAGCACATTTGGAGAAGCCAATTTCTTTTTGGAAGAAGGTCCTGTGGACTGATGAAACCAAGATTGAGTTGTTTGGTCATACAAAAAGGCGTTATGCATGGCGGCAAAAAACACAGCATTCCAAGAAAAACACTTGCTACCACAGTAAAATTTGGTGGAGGTTCCATCATGCTTTGGGGCTGTGTGGCCAATGCCGGCACCGGGAATCTTGTTAAAGTTGAGGGACGCATGGATTCCACTCAGTATCAGCAGATTCTTGACAATAATGTTCAAGAATCAGTGATAAAGTTGAAGTTACGCAGGGGATGGATCTTTCAGCAAGACAATGATCCAAAACACCGCTCCAAATCTACTCAGGCATTCATGCAGAGGAACAATTACAATGTTCTGGAATGGCCATCCCAGTCCCCAGACCTGAATATCATTGAACATCTGTGGGATCATTTGAAGAGTGCTGTCCATGCTCAGCGACCATCAAACTTAACTGAACTGGAATTGTTTTGTAAAGAGGAATGGTCAAAAATACCTTCATCCCGGATCCAGGAACTCATTAAAAGCTACAGGAAGCGACTAGAGGCAAAAGGAGGATCTACTAAATATTAATGTCACTTTTCTGGTGAGGTGCCCATACTTATGCACCTGTCAAATTTTGTTTGAATGCAGATTGCACATTTTCTGTTAGTACAATAAACCTCATTTCAAGGCAGAAACATTACTGTGTCCAACAGTTATTACATATATCAAACTGAAATAGCTGCTGCAAAAACACCAATTTTTATAAAACATTAAGCTTAAGATTAATAGGGGTGCCCAAACTTTTTCATATAACTGTATATTCTTGTACATAGGAGCTGTATTATAGTGGTTATATTCTTGTACATAGGAGCAGTATTATAGTAGTTATATTCCTGTACATAGGGGCAGTATTATAGTAGTTATATTCTTGTACATAGGGAGCAGTATTATAGTAGTTATATTCTTGTACATAGGAGCAGTATTATAGTAGTTATATTCCTGTACATAGAAGCAGTATTATAGTAGTTATATTCTTGTACATAGGGGGCAGTATTATAGTAGTTATATTCTTGTACATAGGGAGCAGTATTATAGTAGTTATATTCCTGTACATAGGGGCAGTATTATAGTAGTTATATTCTTGTACATAGGGGCAGTATTATAGTAGTTATATTCTTGTACATAGGAGCAGTATTATAGTAGTTATATTCTTGTACATAGGGGGCAGTATTATAGTAGTTATATTCCTGTACATAGGGGGGCAGTATTATAGTAGTTATATTCTTGTACGTAGGAGCAGTATTATAGTAGTTATATTCTTGTACATAGAGGGCAGTATTATAGTAGTTATATTCTTGTACATAGGGAGCAGTATTATAGTAGTTATATTCCTGTACATAGGGGCAGTATTATAGTAGTTATATTCCTGTACATAGGTGTTAGGAGGGCGGTTGCAGACAACTTTATTTAAATGGAACGCAACCGACCCCGGGGTCCGCAATGCATCCTAATGGACTGCTGCCGAACACTTTCCGGGTGGAAAGAAAAAGCAACAACTAAACAGATAACCCGTCCGTGTTAACAGCACGGAGGAGAGAGCGACCGGCGACGCACCTAACAATTATCTTAACCCTTCGTGTTAACGCACACGGAAGGGTAAGACGGTTCGCACAATCTCCAAGAACCGCAGGGAGATGTGCGACCGTGGGAACAGCAGTAGCCCTGTCTTTGATACAGGCGCTACGCTATGGGGATTGGCGCTAAAGCGGTTCACACAATCTCCAAGAACCGCAGGGAGACGTGTGACCGGACTATGAGCAGTAGCCCTGTCTTCGGTACAGGCGCTACGCTAAAGCAGTCGGCGCTAGTATGTGGGTGTGATACCCGCCGGGTATTTGTGCACTCAGCCGGCGTGCTACCGGACTGAGCAGACCCGCTCTATATGGCTACCTGCCTGCATAAAGCTATGGCTCTTAGAGGAGCCCAAGAGTTTCAGCGTGCACACCACAAACAACCAGCTCAAATGATCTGGGCGCGCCGCCATATTTGTGGGCGGGCCTTTTAAAGATTAAGCCCAGCCCCACTGTCGCACCATTGGTGACGACACCTGTGACCAATCAGGCGGTGCCAGGTCACCGGGTCAGGTGGGTGCCAAACCACCAATCATGATCCGCCAGGTCACGGACATGCTCAGAAAGGCAAACTCTGGACTTAGACTCCGCAAGCACTGTCTCCCTCTGCAACCCAGGCTTAACATTGTTAAGTACCTGGGAGATAAACAGTGCTCGCGGACCAGCTAGGTGTTGGGGCTGATGATGTTGATGAGCAGCATCATCCCTGGCTGGACTGAAATGGGAGACCACAGAAGGTCCTGGACCCATTTCGAATCCAGCACCAGACCGACGCCTAACAATAGGGGCAGTATTATAGTAGTTATATTCTTGTACATAGGAGCAGTGTTATAGTAGTTATATTCTTGTACATATTGGCTGTATTATAGTAGTTATATTCTTGTACATAGGAGCAGTATTATAGTAGTTATATTCTTGTACATAGGAGCAGTATTATAGTAGTTATATTCTTGTACATAGGAGCAGTATTATAGTAGTTATATTCCTGTACATAGGGGCAGTATTATAGTAGTTATATTCTTGTACATAGGGAGCTGTATTATAGTAGTTATATTCTTGTACATAGGGGGCAGCATTATAGTAGTTATATTCTTGTACAGAGGAGCAGTATTATAGTAGTTATATTCCTGTACATAGGGGGCAATATTATAGTAGTTATATTCTTATACATAGGGGGCAGAATTATAGTAGTTATATTCTTGTACATAGGGGACAGTATTATAGTAGTTATATTCTTGTACATAGGGGCAGTATTATAGTAGTTTTATTCTTGTACATAGGGGGCAGTATTATAGTAGTTATATACTTGTACATAGGGGGCAGTATTATAGTAGTTATATTCTTGTACATAGGAGCTGTATCATAGTTATATTCTTGCACATAGGGGGCAGTATTATAGTAGTTTTATTCTTGCACATAGGGGGCAGTATTATAGTAGTTATATACTTGTACATAGGGGGCAGTATTATAGTAGTTATATTCTTGTACATAGGAGCAGTATTATAGTTATATTCTTGCACATAGGGGGCAGTATTATAGTAGTTATATTCTTGCACATAGGGGGCAGTATTATAGTAGTTATATACTTGTACATAGGGGGCAGTATTATAGTAGTTATATACTTGTACATAGGGGGCAGTATTATAGTAGTTATATTCTTATACATAGGAGGCAGTATTATAGTAGTTATATTCTTGTACATAGGAGCAGTATTATAGTAGCTATATTCTTATACATATTGGCTGTATTATAGTAGTTATATTCTTGTACATAGGAGCAGTATTATAGTAGTTATATTCTTGTACATAGGAGCAGTATTATAGTAGTTATATTCTTGTACATAGGAGCAGTATTATAGTAGTTATATTCCTGTACATAGGGGCAGTATTATAGTAGTTATATTCTTGTACATAGGGAGCTGTATTATAGTAGTTATATTCTTGTACATAGGGGGCAGCATTATAGTAGTTATATTCTTGTACAGAGGAGCAGTATTATAGTAGTTATATTCCTGTACATAGGGGGCAATATTATAGTAGTTATATTCTTATACATAGGGGGCAGAATTATAGTAGTTATATTCTTGTACATAGGGGACAGTATTATAGTAGTTATATTCTTGTACATAGGGGCAGTATTATAGTAGTTTTATTCTTGTACATAGGGGGCAGTATTATAGTAGTTATATACTTGTACATAGGGGGCAGTATTATAGTAGTTATATTCTTGTACATAGGAGCTGTATCATAGTTATATTCTTGCACATAGGGGGCAGTATTATAGTAGTTTTATTCTTGCACATAGGGGGCAGTATTATAGTAGTTATATACTTGTACATAGGGGGCAGTATTATAGTAGTTATATTCTTGTACATAGGAGCAGTATTATAGTTATATTCTTGCACATAGGGGGCAGTATTATAGTAGTTATATTCTTGCACATAGGGGGCAGTATTATAGTAGTTATATACTTGTACATAGGGGGCAGTATTATAGTAGTTATATACTTGTACATAGGGGGCAGTATTATAGTAGTTATATTCTTACACATAGGGGGCAGCATTATAGTAGTTATATACTTGTACATAGGAGGCAGTATTATAGTAGTTATATTCTTGCACATAGGGGGCAGTATTATAGTAGTTTTATTCTTGCACATAGGGGGCAGTATTATAGTAGTTATATACTTGTACATAGGGGGCAGTATTATAGTAGTTATATTCTTGTACATAGGAGCAGTATTATAGTTATATACTTGTACATAGGGCCAGTATTATAGTAGTTATATTCTTGTACATAGGAGCAATATTATAGTAGTTATATTCTTGTACATAGGGGGCAGTATTATAGTAGTTATATTCTTATACATAGGGAGCAGTATTATAGTAGTTATATTCTTGTACATAGGGGCAGTATTATAGTAGTTATATTCTTGTATATAGGAGCAGTATTATAGTAGTTATATTCTTGTACATAGGAGCAGTATTATAGTAGTTATATTCTTGTACATAGGGGGCAGTATTATAATAGTTATATTCTTGTACATAGGGGCAGTATTATAGTAGTTATATTCCTGTACATAGGGGCAGTATTATAGTAGTTATATTCTTGTACATAGGAGCAGTATTATATTAGTTATATTCTTGTACATAGGGGGCAGTATTATAGTAGTTTTATTCTTGTACATAGGGGGCAGTATTATAGTAGTTATATTCTTATACATAGGAGGCAGTATTATAGTAGTTATATTCTTGTACATAGGAGCAGTATTATAGTAGCTATATTCTTATACATAGGAGGCAGTATTATAGTAGTTATATTCTTGTACATAGGGGACAGTATTATAGTAGTTATATTCTTGTATATAGGAGCAGTATTATAGCAGATATATTCTTGTACATAGGAGCAGTATTATAGTAGCTATATTCTTATACATAGGAGGCAGTATTATAGTAGTTATATTCTTATACATAGGGAGCTGTATTATAGTAGTTATATTCTTGTACATAGGAGCAGTATTATAGTAGTTATATTCTTGTACATAGGGGGCAGTATTATAGTAGTTATATTCTTATACATAGGGAGCTGTATTATAGTAGTTATATTCTTGTACATAGGAGCAGTATTATAGTAGTTATATTCTTGTACATAGGGGGCAGTATTATAGTAGTTATATTCTTGTACATAGGAGCAGTATTATAGTAGTTATATTCTTATACATAGGAGGCAGTATTATAGTAGTTATATTAGTGTACAGTAGTAGTATAAAAGTAGTTATATTCATTATCTTAGCTGACTTATGTTTTGCCATGATTTTTCATTTATAGTTTTATATAGGATTGTGGGTTAATTCTTTAGTCACCTTTTATAGTTTCTGAGTATTATCATTATTTTTCTGCTCGGTATCATAGCCGTTGTAAGACAATATAATTGAAATTCCAGTTACATACTGCTCAAAATGCCAGCGCCAGATGTAAAAGGATTATTATATTGTCTGTTATTAAGGGCAATGCTGAGAAAATCTGCCTCAACTATAAAATGATCATTGTATTAAAGGATTCAATTAAATAAACATTATTACTGTATAACAAGGGTCTAGGAGTCGGATCGCTCTGATTTCTGATTCCAGGCAGTGATGCAGATAATGATAAAGCAACAGAACGTACCGAATACTAAGCTATAAAATTCCACCCTACAAAAAAAAGCAAAATGTGGAAGTCTGCAGCAAATTCCAGCGGCAAATCTATGTTCACTAATAGATTGTTACGGACACGGGGTTAAGGTGCTCGTGCACATTTACTCTCATTTTATTCTGTAGTTTTATTAAAATTCTATTGCAAAACTATCCAAATTGAAGAACTAGAACCACCATCACTTGAAAGGTACTGACAGTCCTTGTAAAGATCCAGCAGGAAGAAAATATTAAAGTGCAAAGCTCTGGGAAAGTGTCTCTAAAATCGCTCTCTAGGAGGTAGAATATTGCCTCACTAGATGGTTCTTACCGGGTAAATCAATATCAATTATACACTGTGCGCAGAGTTATTAGGCAAATGCGTATTTTGATCACATGATACTTTTTATACATGTTGTCCTACTCCAAGCTGCATAGGCTGCAATTAAGTAAATCTGGTGATGTGCATCTCTGTAATGAGGAGGGGTGTTCACTAATGACATCAACACCCTATATAAGGTGTGTGTGGCACCCCTGAGGGTTCAGTCGCCACAGAGGTACTGCACCTCACCCAGAGGTGTGGTATCTCCATCTCTCAGGTAAGGAGGGAGTGCTGCCCGGAACGCCAACACCTGCATCCAACACTACACTGCTCCAGGCCGGCTGGAAGGGCAACATGCAATCTGTTTTCCTGCTGAGCCCTGACCCTGGCTGGGGCGGAGGGAACCCAAAGGTAGGGGGGAAACAGTAGTGGGTGTGGGTGGAGGAAGTAGTTTAGGGGAGCACTATAGAGTGAGGTATATAAAGGGAAGCCATCTTAGGGTGGCAGAGTATTAAGTGGAGAACAGTCTGGGAGCAGAGGCTCTTTAGGAGCTCTGCTCCATAAGTAGGGCCCAGTCCTAGAGGCCGAGGTGGGGAGCAGAGGAGTAGGCTCCATTTTAAGAAGGGATCCTAGGGGGTACGGCAAGTGCAGGAAGGCACCCGTATGCCCCGCATCTGTCAGAAGACAGAGGGATCGTAGGCCGCAAGAAGGGGACCGGCCCCTGGTCCAGTCGTGTTACTCTACGTCCCGGCTGGGAAAACCGGAGGCTTCTGGCTTATATAGTCAGTTGCCGAAGCCTCATTCTAATCCCCTTGAGGGTCAAGCAGGTCCAGGAACTCCGACAAGACAGGAAGGACTTCAGAGCACCCGAGCGGGATTGAGAGTGGGAAGCGCAGGGCAGGAGGAAGAAAGACCCAGCAAGAAGACGGTCTAGTTAGGAACACAAGCAAGTGGGGTTCTGCCAGGTACTCCTTATCTACCTGAGGAAGTGCTGAACCCCTGCCTGGTGAACGCAGCGCGACGTGAGAGGCTGACACCTGTACAGTGCACCAGTGGAACTGTCATAAGAACTGTGAGTAAAAACTCGGATGACTGCACCTCACTGCCTCAGTCCTTTCTTCCATCTCTCCCTCACGGCACTACAACGCCCAGCGCAACCCACACCACCTTACACTGCCCAGGAGCTAGCTCTTCCTGTGGAGAGCCACACCACCCCTGCTGCCGTAACACCAGTTCCAGAGGACTGCTCCGCAGGGGCGGCACCCTTTAGCCGCAATCCACAGGTGGCGTCACGAACACTATTCTAAAAACCCCATATAAATAGAAGCATCCCCCCCACCCCTTTTTACTGACCGCCATGGGTCACGGACCGGGCCAGCTACCGTGATATCCCCCGGCAACCAGAGGCCCGGCTGCCGAGTACCCCACGGCCCAGGGGGCGCGTCATGTGCTTAATTATTAGGCAACTTCCTTTCCTTTGGAAAAATGGGTCAGAAAAGAGATTTGACGGGCTCTGAAAAGTCCAAAATTGTGAGATGTCTTGCAGAGGGAGGCAGCAGTCTTGAAATTTCCAAACTTTTGAAGCGTGATCACCGAACAATCAAGCGTTTCATGGCAAATAGCCAAAAGGGTCGCAAGAAGCGTGTTGGCCAAAAAAGGCGCAAAATAACTGCTCAGGAATTGAGGAAAATCAAGCGTGAAGCTGCCACGATGTCATTCGCCACCAGTTTTGCCATATTTCAGAGCTGCAACGTTACTGGAGTATCAAAAAACGACCACCTTTGAACAAGAAACATAAGATAAAACGTCAAGAATGGGCCAAGAAATATCTTAAGACTGATTTTTCAAAGGTTTTATGGACTGATGAAATGAAAGTGACTCTGGATGGGCCAGATGGATGGGCCAGAGGCTGGATCAGTAAAGGGCAGAGAGCTCCACTCCGACTCAGACGCCAGCAGGGTGGAGGTGGGGTACTGGTATGGGCTGGTATCATCAAAGATGAACTTGTGGGACCTTTTCGGGTTGAGGATGGAGTGAAGCTCAACTCCCAGACCTACTGCCAGTTTCTTCTTCAATCAGTGGTACAGGAAGAAGTCGGTATCGTTCAAGAAAAACATGATTTTCATGCAGGACAATGCTCCATCACATGCATCCAACTACTCCACAGCGTGGCTGGCCAGTAAAGGTCTAAAAGAAGAAAAAATAATGACATGCCCCCTTGTTCACCTGATCTGAACCCCATAGAGAACCTGTGGACCATCATAAAATGTGAGATCTACAGGGAGGGAAAACAGTACACCTCTCGGAACAGTGTCTGGGAGGCTGTGGTGGCTGCTGCACGCAATGTTGATCGAAAACAGATCAAGCAACTGACAGAATCTATGGATGGAAGGCTGCTGAGTGTCATCATAAAGAAAAGTGGCTATATTCATCACTTATTTTTTTGTTTTTTGTTTTTGCATGTCAGAAATGTTTATTTCTAAATTTTGTGCACTGATATTGGTTTACCTGGTGAAAATAAACAAGTGAGATGGGATTATATTTGTTTTTTATCAAGTTGCCTAATAATTCTGCACAGTAATAGTTACCTGCACAAACAGATATCCTCCTAAGATAGCCAAATCTAAAAAAAAAACACTCCAACTTCCAAAAATATTAAGCTTGGATATTTATGAGTCTTTTGGGTTGATTGAGAACATAGTTGTTGATCAATAATAAAAATAATCCTCTAAAATACAACTTGCCTAATAATTCTGCACACAGTATACAGACCCCAAATCAGACCCTCAAAAATAATACAAACCCCAAAACTGATCTTCCAGATAAACACTAGACCAGACCACCAAAAGCAATCGCAGACCTCAAGCTAGATTACTTAGACTAATAAAGATCCCAGACCAGACCCCTAAACTAATACAGACCTTAGGTCAGACCCTCTAAGGTTATAGACCCGTTAACTGACCTTCTAAATAAATACTGACCACAAATTAGACCCCTTAATTAATACATACCCTAAAGCAGACACTTAATTTTATACAGATCCCAAACCAGGCCCATATACTAATTGAAATTCCTGACCTCTAAACTTAAAAAGGCCCAATCCAGACCCCTAAAATATTCAAAAAACTAAGTACTGTAGGGGTAATATATTATTCAATTACATATTAGCAAAGGCAAAAAGAACCCCTAATCTAAAGACCTAAATTAAAAATTAACTTTGATTCTATCAATTAATATTGTGGATAAAGTGCATCAATCTTAAAAACACACAGTGCAATGGATCAATTGATAATTTGCTGCCTATGTCTGTAGACTGTGTGGTTGCGGGCCACCACAATATATTCTAATTCCTATTTAGGTGTGTTGAATAGACCCTGCCGTCACCTATGCAATTAAAAGAAAACCATTGTTTCACCATACTTGTTTCATCAGGGGCCTGAGGCTATCATAGCATCCGTCACCTGATGACAACAGTAGGGTGAAATGTATACTTTCTTTCTTCTGTATTTTCTTTCTTTTTCCTACTTTCTTCCTTCCGATACCTGGGCTTTAATATAATGGGGACATCCCTATAAAAGCTAAGCTAATACCGTTATAAGATATCTATCCATCGCACTGTATGTTTCTAAGATTTATGCACTTTATTTGCAATATTAATTGATAGAATCAAAGTTAATTTTTAATTTAGGTCTTTAGTTTAAGCATTCCTAATCTAATTAACTCAGAAAGCCAGACCCCTAAACTAGCACCAACCACAGTTCAGAGCTCTAAACTAATAAATACACCAAACCAGATTCCTAATCTAATACATACCACAACTTAGGCTCCTAAACTAATACATACTGCAAAACCAGACCCCTATTAATACAGACCCTAAATTAGACCTCCTAAACTATTACATACCCTAATCCAGAGCACTAATCTAACAAATAATCCAAAACTAATAAAAACCCCAAGAACTGACTGCCAAAATATATACTGACCCCCAAACCGCACCCCTAATCCAATACAGTCCATAAAACCAATACATATCCCAATCCAGACCTCTAATTTAACAAAGACTCCAAAACTGATACAAACCCCAAACAAGAACCAAAAGCTGACTGGCAAAAATAAATACTGACCCCCAAACCATACCCCTTAACAAATACAGTCCCCAATCCAGACCCCTAATGTAAAACAGTTCTTAAAACTAATAGATGCCAAAGTTGATCCCTAAACTAATGTAGACCCCAAACCAGACACCTAATACCTACTATGTACCTCAAATACTCGTATGTACCTCCTATGTACCCCAAACCAGAAACCAAAGCAGACCTCATGTCGACCCTTAAACTAATAAGTACTCTAGTCCAGACACTCCCATCTTGGCGCTGGTGTGCCTCTTCACCCCCTGGTGTAACCACAGATGTCCTGAAACCAGCCCAGTATCAGGAAGTTATCTACGGTGGCTCCGGGGGGTCACTAGTACTACGCCATCATCCCTGGGTCCTGTGCTCCTGACTCCCATCAATGCCATCACTTGTAATTTCGCTAATTTCGTTCTTCTATCTTTGAATTCCCCTCTGGAGCCACAAGATTTTTTAATTGTAAAAATGACAAATACTTATCTGCTCAGAGCCGAGAGGAGAACATCAGGGAGAGGTGGAAAGTCAGACTTGACGAGTCGTGTTTAGGTCACGCTGCATTCTGAGCCGAAAAAAGTTTAAATTAAAAGAAATAATAAAAAAAGAGTGATACATTTCAAAAAGTTTCTAGAAGTTTTCTAACACCAGAGTCGAGCCAGAGGCTCATTCGTGTAATGATTACAGGCCTTCAAGGGATTGCACATTTCCATCTATCCATACAAATGGGATCATCCATTAAAAATATTCTGAACCAAGGTCCAGCTTAAATTTTTCACTCCATTATGTGTTAGGCTCTTAATGTAATATCCAGTCAGCAAAAAACATCAGAATTTCTAGCAAATTGTATATAAGGAGTAAACAAAATCGCAACATTACCCTATAATAAGACTAATGTTCTGCTGTTCTGCGGACACATGTCCCTTCTGTCCGATCTGAGGACCAAACTCGCCCATTCAAGTAATCACCTAAAAACAGGCGAATTAAAAAATTCAGTTTTTTTTTTAACAAATGCAAAACGAACACACACTTTTTAAATAATCCCTACATTAACATATATTTACACACACAGCAATCTTACATTGCATTATACTATTCAACAATGATATTGCAACACCAACAAGGAAAAGTCATGGAATGATGGAGATCACTAGATGGAGATGTCACTGATTTGCAAATGATGAAAAGATGGAAACACAATTTTCTAAATATCTCAATTTCCTCAGCCCCGTGCAGAAATCCCAACACCTCCAGCCTCGGCTGTTATCACTGAGATGATTAATGGTCGTCTCGGGAAGGTTCTTCTGTGCTGAATACACTTGGGAGAATCATCAGGATCCGCTGCTGCCGCTCCTGTGTAATCACAGACCAATGATGTCTCCGATGTCCTCGATGGAGATGCTGCAGCCATGAGAGCACATCTAGTCTACAGTAGCATGCTTAGGCACACGGCCTGGCGTTATTGTGTTGGAAAACCGCTCCAGGGACACGTTGGAGTAATGGCCATGTTACTTGTTCCACGACCAAATAAATGTAACTCGGTGCTGTTAGTGCACCTGGAATAAAGACTCCGGCTACCATACATTATGCCCCCCCACACCATGATCCCGGGAGTAGGACTGATGGGACATTTTCTTTTAAAGGCCTCTTCATGGCGTTGCCTATGTGGTATTCAAACCAATTTCCAGCTATTATTGCATTCAGGATAGACCTCCATTCCAGCCTCCATTGCTCCATTTCAACCTCCATGGAGGCAACGCCATGAAGAAGCCTTCACGAAGGGAAACCTCACACTCCCTGAATTTGGGATTATGGTGTGGGGGTGGAATAATGTACAGTAGACGGACCCCTCTAGTTTTCATTCCAAGTGCATTGAATTGGTCTTGGAACCAGTGGTTCGGCATTTCTCTATGTGTCCCAAGAACCGATTTTCAACTTTTCCACTTTTTCATGAGTAGTGGTGCCCAAAAATGGCTACCAGCGGGGAGACAGCTTGTAGTCAGTTTATTGTCAAGGTTGCAGTGCTGTTCTGTGCATGGTGGGGGTCCCAGCTGTGGGACCTTCACTGATCCTGAGAATGAGTTGGCATCAGAGCTGACTGTAGCGTTTGTAGTCACATGGTTGTGCTGTAGGTAGGTACCCAACATTCATAAACTGATGGCATGTCCTTACCACAATTTGGGTAAATTATGAATCCAAATTTGCCACTTTTCTTGAACAAAAAAAGTTGAAAATTGTGGAACAGGCTTAAGTTGCACAAAAATGAGAAACTTTTTTCCGTTTTATGCCATTCTATCCTCCAAAAGTTGGTGAGGTTTAATAGAGAAGGCATGGTTAGCAGCACATTCACCATCTCTGCTCCCCACTTGGTTGAGGTGTGTCCCTCTCCTTCAGCACTACCATGACCCCGTGAACCATGTGCAACATTCATTGTCCCTCTCCATAGCTACTGCTCAAGGTATAGGTGATGTGTTCTCAGCAATAATTACAGGGGAAAACCACTTTTTCTTCAAAGGGGCTCCAGATACTCAACTTCTTTTGGAGGTAGGTTGAAGTTTAACTTCAAGGCGAGCCTACTTGCCAACACTCCAGTTTGCTTGGAAGGTTCTACATTTTCAGGACATAATCCCTACAAAATTCTGCGTGTCCCAGTCCAAAACTTGGCAGGGTTTACAGAAAATTAACCAAAAAGTGGGCAGCCACGTGCAATTTTGGCCAGTATACCAACTGAGAAGTTGGTAGGTATGGAAGATGTTGCGGATTAATCACTAACTTGAAGCCTACGGCAGCATGTAGGATACGTGGTAGGTCGTCCAGTTGCATTTTTTGCATTGGAGCACGGTAGCTTCATGTTACGCTCCTGGGGGAGGAGGTATTGTCATTACAATCAATGTGAGAGTTTCCCAAGAGTGAGAGTCACTTTCTGTAGTGGTTCCCCTGGATCTATGAGGGTCCAATACCCCCAATATTGACAATATTAAGAGTGTTAACCAAACTGAATTAATATTTACACCGTATAATGTACACAGCCTCTTCAGGCGGCGGTTTCCATCATGCGACTGCATGTTCAAGGGAAGGTAAGGAACGTGTCACTTGACTTCTCGTCTCAACCTCAGGTAAAATCCTCAGCTCATCTTTGGAAAATGACATTCTGCACACAGCGCGCGGCACCAACTCCCCGCCAGGAATACATCGCCATCTCGCTGGCTCTTAGTCAATATTATGTGAGCTTACACCAGTGTTTGCCGACTGATAAAGAGAGAATGGATTTATAATGAGGAACGGCACGCTCTGAACAAATGACGGAATTACTACGACTGCTCGACGAGCCATTAAAAGGTGAATTTCTAATTGAAATTGCTTCGTCTGCTCCAGCCTGGAAAGTGATTACCGCCTCACACACCTTCAGGACACGAGCCTTAATTCTTCCTCTCATGGACTTTGTCTAATGTTTCCTCCAGAGAAATAGAAGAAAATGCAAAAAAATAAATAACGATTTGCTGCATTTCATAGATATTGGACAAGAGGAGAGTAGAATAAGGATCCAGAGGAATGGAGAAGAATCAGCCAACAGATGTGCCCGGGCAAAGCTGCATCGAATATGGTCATAAAAATAATATACTGGTTGATTTCCAGGCACTACTTCAGCAGAAGTGGTGTGTATACTTTTGGAAGCCATCTGTTTTATTACACTACTGTGTCAAAAATACAGTGGTGTGAAAAAGTGTTTGCCCCCTTCCTGATTTCTTATTCTTTTGCATGTTTGTCACACTTAAATGTTTCAGATCACAAAACAAAAGTAAATATTAGCAAAAGATAACACAAGTTAACAAAAAAATGCAGCTTTGATATCAAGGTCTTTTTTTTTATTAAGGGAAAAAGAAATCCAAACCTACAGGGCCCTGTGTGAAAAAGTGATTGCACCCTAAACCTAATAACTGGTTGGGCCGCCCTTAGCAGCAACAACTGTAATCAAGCATTTGCGATATCTGGCAATTAGTCTTTACAACGCTCTGGAGGAATTTTGGCTACTCATCTTTGCAAAACCGACTTTTTAAGGTCATGCCACAGCATCTCCATCGGATTAAGGTCAGGACTTTGCCTAGGCCACTCCAAAGTCTTAATTTTGTTTTTCTTAAGCCATTCAGAGGTGAACTTGCTGGTGTGTTTTGGATCATTGTCCTGCTGCATAACCCAAGTGCGCTTCAGCTTGAGGTCCCAAACAGATGGCCGGACATTCTCCTTCAGGATTTTTTGATAGACAGCAGAATTCATGGTTCCATTTACCACAGCAAATCTTCCAGGTCCTGAAGAAGCAAAACAGTCCTAGACCATCACACTGCCACCACCATATTTTACTGTTGGTAGGACGTTACTTTCCTGAAATGCTGTGTTAATTCTCCGCCTGATGCAATGCTACATACACCTTCCAAAAAGTCAACTTTTGTCTCGTCAGTCCACAGAGTATTCTCCCAAAATTCTTGGCGATCATTTAAGATGTTTTCTGGTAAAATTGAGATGAGCCTTTATGCTCTTTTTGCTCAGTAGTGGTTTTCATCTTGGAACTCTGCCATGCTGCCATTTTTGCCCAGTCTCTTTCTTATGGTGGAGTCATGAACACTGACCTTAACTGAAGCAAGTGAGGCCTGCAGTTCTTTGGATGTTATTGTGAGGTCTTTTGTGACCCCTTGGATGAGTTGTTGCTGCGTTCTTGGGGTAATTTGGTTGGCCGGCCACTCCTGGGAAGTTTCACCACTGTTCCATGTTTTCTCCATTTGTGGATTATGACACTCACTGTGGTTCGCTGGAGTCCCAAAGCTTTAGAAATGGCTTTATAACCTTTTCCAGACTCATGGATCTCAATTACTTTGTTTCTCATTTGTTCCTGAATTTCTTTGGATTGCAGCATGATGTCTAGCTTTTAAGGATCTTTTGGTCTACTTCACTTTGTCAGACAGGTCCTATTTAAGTGATCTCTTTATTGAGAACAGGTGTGGCAGTAATCTGGCCTGTGTGTGGCTAGGGAAGTTGAACTCAGCTTCCCAAAGACGTGATAAACCAGAGTTAAGACATAAATTAGGGGGGGGGGCGAGTACCGTAATCACTTTTTCACACTCGGCCCTGTAGGTTTCGATTTATTTTTTTCTTAATAATAAAGACCTACATTTAAAAACTGCATTTTGTGTTACTTGTGTTATCTTTGTCTAATATTTACATTTGTTTTTGTGATCTGAAACATTAAAGTGTGACAAACATGCAAAAGAATAAGAAATCAGAAAAGGGGGCAAACACTTTTTCACATCACTGTATAGAAAAATGAAGTGACTTTTACAAATTGACTTGAAAGGTTTATTCGTTTTGTATCCTTTGATCACAAACTTGACTCTCAGCTTGAGGACGGTGGAGGATAGTGTACCGACAGCCACAGCAATGGCAGGGTTAACATAAAATATGCTTTTACTCAAAGGGAGTCTGGCAAGTGGAATGGACGAAAGTTTTTTTGAGTGCATAAGTTAAATATTAAGACAAAAATGGAGGTAGAGTTTGTGGTGGTGTGGTGGTACTTATAGTGAAGCATGAATGAGTTACAAAATGATAGCAACAGTTTCTAAGCTTTCCAGTTACATTACAAGTAGGCACTATACTTTGCAGGTCCACTACTAGGAGCCGCAGAACTTGTTGGTTACATCATTTGGAGATACTGGACTTTGCAGCTACACTACTAAAAGGGGCTGAACTAGTTGGTTACACTACTAGAAGGTTCTGGGTTTGGCAGTTACATTACTCGGAGGTACTAAGCTTGTTGGTTATACTAATAAGAGGTATTGACTTGGGAGCTGTATAACTAGAAGCACTTAGCTTGATGGTTACACTACTAGGAGGTAGTGGATTTGGTGGTTACATATCTAGGAGTCTGTAATAGGTCTTCCTTATTCCTGTTACCCGTGTGTGAGTGTGTCACCCTCATAACAAAGGAGTTGTGATGATGCTTTTTAGCTTAATAGTAGAGAAAAAAAAAAGGATAAAGGCAGCATTCACCGAATCTTCATGGAAAAATTCTTTATTTTCAAACGCAAAACATGAGGCCCGTAGAAGCACCGGAAGGTGTAAAAAGGCCGTAGTCCTCTGCTCCCCTCCGGGGATCCTGCCACATGCCAACCGCCACCATGTTTTGCATTTGAAAATAAAGGATTTTTCCATGAAGATTCGGTGAGTGCTGCCTTTATCCTTTTTTTTTTCTCCACTATTGGACATCAACTTGGCTATCTGCACCACCAGAAGAATCTACGAGCACATGAGCTGAGACTAATACAGGTGTCTGCCGAGAGTGATGAACGGTGTGGTGCCAGTAGTACTTCTCTCACCCTGAACCTCCTTGCAAACTCCTGTGCAGACCTAAGTGTCATCATCATCATTACAGGCTCCAAACAGCCTGATCCTTCAGACGGGTGTTATCACATTGCTTTTGTACCAATAGCATAAAAGACAGCAGAGGAAGTATGTTATAGATATAATTGTAAAATCTATAATAATAATAATTTTTATATTGCGCTAACATATTCCGCAGCACTTTACAATTAAGTAGGGACATGTACAGACAATAAAAACAATACATTGTATCACATTTGAACAGTTACAGGAGGAGTGAGGGTCCGGCTGCTCGCAAGCTTACAATCTATAAAAATCCATAAAATCTATGGAGTTCTCATATTAACAATGAAGTATGGATTGAATGGAGCGAAGTCTGGCTCTATGATCACCAGATGACTCTCAACTGAGTCTGAAACCCCCCCTTGCTGGGAACAGGTAATTAAAGGGGATTATCTGATAGATAACAGACACCATTCCATTTCTCTTCTCTTGCAGAATAATGTGAAAGGCAACAGATTTATGGCCTGTGGAGATACCCTATGGACCTAGCCTCTTTGTCTACAACTGTAAATACACTGCAACTGCAAACGGACTATTTTTGTTCACAATCTACAGTATGAATATTAGGATTTTTAAGAACAGCAGGGGTCCTAGAGTTATGCAAGTCACATTTCGGTGTCTTGACAAAGTGGTGAACGTAACATATTATCTTACTTCACTGGGCAGTAACCATAACACCATAACACCTTCAAATTAAATATCGGACAAATGGATGATACTATCCATGCCATATTTCCTATCTATATAAATGTAAAATCATGATAGGAAACATAACAGTAATATCTCCCGCCTGGGACCTCCAAGGGCAAAAAAAGCATAGAATTTGTGAATCTTTTAATTTTCTAAGACTGAGCTACATCTTATGGTTTTCTGAAGATCAGCCCTGTTGTGAGTCACCGGAGGGGAGGTATGTGGGTGTAACCTGTCAGTCCTATAGTTCTGTCCGTGCCCCCAAAACCGAAGAGCTCCACTTCATAAAAGCCACAACCAACCTGCAACATCAGGTTTAGTACTTTTATTCTGTTTATCCTTTTTATTTTATGTAATTGTTTATACTGTATTGTTTCATCCATTTTGTAACATCTTTTGTATATTTTGATAATCAGTGCCTACTTTTATCGTATTAAATGTATAAAATGTAATAACTTCATTCTTCTTTCTCTATAAACCACACCCCTGAAGTCATATGCTACCTGTCGGGTGTCCAGTCGGCCTGTATAAACGATTGGTGGTGACAGCTAGTTTTTCGTGGTTTATTGGGAGGCTTGGCTGTAGCTGTACCGGAGTGTACAGTACAGACCAAAAGTTTGGACACACCTTCTCATTTAAAGATTTTTCTGTATTTTCATGACTTTGAACATTGTACATTCACACTGAAGGCATCAAAACTATGAATTAACAAAAAAGTGTGAAACAACTGAAAATATGTCTTATATTCTAGGTTCTTCAAAGTAGCCACCTTTTGCTTTGATGACTGCTTTGCACACTCTTGGCATTCTCTTGATGAGCTTCAAGAGGTAGTCACCGGAAATGGTTTTTACTTCACAGGTGTGCCCTGTCAGGTTTAATAAGTGGGATTTCTTGCCTTATAAATGGGGTTGGGACCATCAGTTGTGCTCTGCAGAAGTCTGGTGGATATACAGCTGATAGTCCTACTGAATAGACTGTTAGAATTTGTATTATGGCAAGAAAAAAGCAGCTAAGTAAAAAAAAACAAGTGACCATCATTACTTTAAGAAATGAAGGTCAGTCAGACAATTTGCAAAGTTGATTTTTTTTTCTAATTGTTGTAAAAGTTTACACAAGTTTAAGGTCAAGAAAATAAATTCGCTACTGCTTCTTTCACCTTCCTAAAGTAGAATTCGTCCTATACGTTGCAGTTTATCATTTCAAGGTCTCAATCCTACATTTGACAAAGAATAATATGGGTATATAGAGAATAAAATAACATTTGATAGCTGCAGATCTTTTGTGTCGGAGAAGCTGAACCTGATGATTCGCCACTGGATTTTTCGGAAACCGGAGCGCCCCTTTTATATGGAGAATAGCTGTAACTTTGCAGCCATAGAAATGCACCAATTTAATATGGCGCACGTGCGCCTCTCTTTCTCAGTATCGTTTCCTGGGCAGATCCTGCAACATTTTATCCTTAATTACATTAACTGCAGTGAATGGCTTTCCCTCATTCGGTAACCACAGACCTTTCTCTTCCATTTAAGATGTTTTAGAGCTTTTGTTTGCATTCATTTCAATTCTCGAACAAAGAAAGAGCTTTTTTGCCTTTCATACAGGAGCACACCCATCAGGCCGGAAGGAACCCCCCATTTAATTAAAGCTTTTCGCGCCTTTTGTGTTGTGCTGCCATTCGAATGTTTTTCTTTTTTTTTCTATCTGTGCAAAATGTTCCTTTTCTTCCACCCACATGGGCTGAGTCACACATTTCTATATCCAGCGACGGCAGGACACAATAAGCATCTTTTTCCAGCATGTAGTCAAGTGATGTCGGCGAAAGAGAAATTTCAAAGATAAAATATAACAGTATGTTCCCAGGAGCGAGGAACAAAAACAACAAAAACAACCAGTGAGCTAGAACCACACTGTGCTCAGAAATGCACCAATCCTGTAAAGAACGCGAGGCACCGATAAGCGCCCAGTGCTTTACCGTACCAAAAGACACTTAGAAAGATAACACAAAAAAAAAACATAAAAAATAATCCATACTCCTTTCATAATACATTTAATACCAAATTTATATGAGGTCTGTTTGTTCGCATGGAGAGGTGAATGGTTACAGTTAGGGACTATCCATATAGAGGTCACCTTGACGTTGTAGGTTGGCTTTTACACGTTTGATCAATCATTTGTTTTTTTTAACATGTATATTTATAATGCAATTCATGTAGTCAATCATCGTAGTGTTTGTGTAATACTGAACAATTTAGTGGTGTATTAGAAATCACATTTAGGGTATTCCTTAGGATCATTCCTTTTTAAAAACACTTTTACTTTCCGCGAAAGAGAATCTCCACATTTTATTATCATGTTCATATTTAAGGGGATCTGTCAGTAGGATCAACCCTCCTAAGCCGTGTACATGGGCATGTAGGTCATAGGAAGCTGAATAAAATGATACTTTGATATTCGTGATCCGATGTCTTATTCCAGAGAAATCTGTGTTTTTCTTAATATGTAAATGAGCTGTCAAGATCTATAGTCCTGATCATCGTTATTGGCAACCATGAAGTTTAAGTACATAATGCGAAATATCTACTGAAAAAAAATGAAATAGTTTTTTGTATAGAGACTCATGTTATAAACAAAAGAGCAAATGATAAACAATAATTAAAAAAAAAAAAACAATGGGAGGGAAAAATAGAAAAACCTAAAGCTGCTGTGTCACAGGTATTGGCACGGCACGTTTTACATTAATTTGGAAACACATTTTACCTTGCCTGTGGTAAATCACAAAAGAGATTCACCTGTGATTAATTGTTGGTGCCCATGTGACATGAATTAGCCAATGAATGATGACACCAGTGTTTTAAAAAGCCACATGGTAGGCCCTGTTCCTTTGTCACAATGGCAAAGACAAAGGAGCTGTCTGAGGACATCAGAACTGCTATTATTAGCAAACACAAGACATCCAGAGGGTATAAGGCCATCTTCAAAGACCTTGGTATCCCAGTTTCAACAGTGTGCAATGTTATTAAGAATTTTGCCAAGCATGGACCCGTCAACATCCCCCCTGGATGTGAGGTAAAGAGGAAAATTGACAAGAAATGTCTTCAAAGGTTTGTGCGAATGGTGGAAAAAACATCACATCAAACATCCAAAGACCTGAAGGCCAACATGGAACAGTCTGGGGTCATGGTTTCAACAAGTACCATATACTGTACACTAAACCAAGCAGAGCTTTATGGGCAAAGGCCAAGGAGGAAACCATTGCTGAAGAAAAGACATAAAAAGGAACGACTGATCTTTGCCAAAGAATACCTTGACAAACCACAATCCTTCTGGGAAAATGTTCTGTGGACAGATGGAACAAAAATAGAGCTTTTTGGCAATGCAAAGCAACAGTTTGTTTACAGAAGGCGCAATGAAGCTTGTAAGGAAAAGAACACCTTACCAACAGTTCAGCATGGTGGAGAATCCATAATGCTGTGGGGTTGCTTTGCTGCATCTGGTACTGGAGGCCTTAACCGTATCACAGGAATCATGAAATCGGAGAATTATCAAGAAATTTTAGAGCGAAATGTCCTACCCAGTGTAAGAAAACTTGGTTTGAGTCGAAGATCATGGATCCCAAAGCACACATCCAAAAGTACACAGAAATTGTTGAAAAAGAAAAAATGGACTGTTTTAAAATGGCCAGCAATGAATCCTGACCTCAATCCCATTGAAAATCTTTGGGATGAGCTGAAATCTGCCATTGAGAAAAAGAACCCTGCAAACATTCAAGAGCTTCAACAAACTGCAAAGGAAGAGTGGGAGAAAACTCCAGAGAAGTGCAAGAAGCTTATAGATGCCTGCAAGGAACGTTTGGAGGCTGTCAGCAATGCCAAAGGGTGGGCAACCAAGTATTAATTAGGGGGGCCTTTATTGCTGCACATGCTGTTTGCAGCCAAGTATTAATTAGGGGGGGCCTTTATTGCTGCACGTGCTGTTTATTCTGTTCCTTCTTTGAAATTGCAACATGAAAGTTGAAAAACAATGTTTTATTGTGTATTACTTTGGACCACTAATTAAAAATCCTGAGGATATAACTTTGGTACATTTCCATTTAGTTCTGAAGATATTGTACAGTCTATGAAAAAAATGAAGGGGTGCCAATAATGGTGAGCAGCACTGTATGGGCCGGAAATAGAGCTCCCTGACAAAATGTGGATTTCTCAGGAATAAGATATCTGATTGCAGATATGAAGATATCATTATATTCACCTTTTTATGGCCTGTATGACCATATAGATGGCTTAGGAGGGTTCATCCTACTGACGGATTCCCTTTAAATCCAGCATGCTGTTGTGACTAATTTCCTAATATTGTAATTGTAAGCCCCATTAACATTTGCAGTTTATTTGAAGTCACTCTTCTTCTTCTTTTCTTTTTTATCTTGTGATATTCCTTTGAAGTTTATTAATCAAAATGGTGAAAGCAATTCATTATTCTTTTATCACTTTTTTAAAGTTTATTTTATTTGTGCTAATGTGTTTTTTTCCCTCTGATTATTTATTTACGACTTTTTATAAAAGTCTAAAAATTTGGTGCAACTCTACTCCAGTACCCTCCTGAAGTGATTTTATGCACGTCAAGCCAAAGTCCCCCTTTTGTGACATTTTGAAAACCATGTAAACTTTTACTAAAAAATAAATCTCAAAAATAATTAATGACAGTAAAAAAGGCCATTTTTGGCTTTGCACAAAATTAATAATCCGCGTACACCATTTTAATGAATTTGGCACAATAAACGTCAGAAAATACCACGAGACAAAAAAAAAGAAAAGTAACTTAAAAAAAAAAAGTGATGAATTGGAGCCATCAAGTTCTGTGTTAAAATTCTGTCTGAAGCCACCACAAGGGGGAGTGCTCCGTATGCAAGTACATGATAAGATTCTGTCTGTAGCCACCACTAGGTGGAGCTCCCGATATACAGAAATACATTGTAAGATTCTATCTGTAGACACCACTAGGGGGAGCTCCCTGTATACAGAGATACATGATAAGATTCTGTCTGCAGCCACCACTAGGGGGAGCTCCCTGTATACAGAGATACATGATAAGAATTCTGTCTGCAGCCACCACTAGAGGGAGCTCCCTGTATACAGAGATACATGATAAGATTCTGTCTGCAGCCACCACTAGGGGGTGCTCCCTGTATACAGAGATACATGATAAGATTCTGTCTGCATCCACCACTAGGGGGAACTCCTTGTATACAGAGATATATGATAATTATGGCATGGCTGTAATTGGCCAGTGCACCACGTGACCAGGCCTGACAGTGTGAAAAAATAAATAAATAATTTTGAAAAACAATGTGCGATCCCCCCTATTGTTATAAATAGCCAAGGGAAAGCAGACATCTGTGAGCTGGTCTTATTAAGCTGGGAAGGGGTTAATATCCATGGACCTTCCCAGCCTATTAATATCAGCCTCTAGCTGTCTGCTTTGCCTTAGCTGGTTATTAAAAATGGGAGGGCCCTAAAAAATGACATTGGGTTCCTCCTATTTTTAATAACCACCCAAGGCTAAGCAGATAGCTGGTGATGTTGCCCTTTTCCAAGACCAGCCTTCAGCCACCCCAGAAATGCCGTATCCATTAGATAAACCAATTCTGGTGCTTAGCCTCGGCTCTAACCGAAACGTCTTGAGATCAAATTCAACTAAGGCGCTCCTAAGATGAGCAGTGAAACATTCCCAAGACATCCAAGATACAAAGTTCAAAGAAGGATTCATTGTAATAGTGAAGGAGTCATTTTTTAAGCTCAATGGATTCCAGTCCAGTTGACTCCAGTGGTAGAGAGTCTTCAAGTTTACTAAGGAAGTCCATTCAATTGAAGAAAGCATTCGAATGAATGTGAAAATGTCTTTTAGGCCACGGCCCCAAAACCAGGTGAGGAACAACCAGAGAAAAGGTATAATAGAAACAAGTCACCAATTCTGCATTTATCACCCACTCCTGGTTTTGGCTCCCACTCCTGAGAAAAAATACTGACCGAATACTATTAGTGGGGCCGTGACCTTAGGCTGGATTCACAGATCCACGATGCATAGACCAGCCATGAGTCTCCTGATCCAAACTCAGCATCCTCATAGGTGTATAGGCCAGTCCATGCAATCGGCGCCCAGACCATGACACATGGATCTGAGAATCCAGCCTTAGTTGCCGATCCATTATATAGCTGGTGGAAGCTATGGGTATAATCATTTTGATAGAAATATAATTTTTGGATCATTTCCCAAAATTGTCATCAACTGTTTTTTCAAATTTGAAATGTGGAGATGTTGAGGAACCTCTTGAAGTTGAAAGATAATAATATCCTGCAATCAGAGGATATGGTCAGAGTGGTCACCAGAGATCGGCGGCTCGGCCAGACGCTGGAACAATTATGAGTGTATTAGATAACAGGACTCAAAAGGGAAAAAAAAAAGAAAAATCCAGCACTCGAAATAAACCGATAAAAACTTAATTTCCTGACGAACAACTGATAAAATCATCCCCATTACCTAACGCTTTTCAAACCAGAGATTTTAATCTCAGCTCTCTGAGCTATCACTCTATGATTAAGAACGTTGGCTGGAAACTCGTAAGCTAATGGAGATGATTTTATCAGTTGTCGCCTGGAAATAAAGCTGTAAATTTTTACCAGACCATGTAGAGCGCTGGATTTTCTTTCCACTGTTGGAGAAGTCAGCTGCCTCATACTGCCGCGTCCGGAACGGGCAGTGAACTCTACGTGGTGAGATGACCAGAAGTGTTCAACATGGCCACAATTAGGCTTTATACTTGTAAACCACTGACGGAATTAAAGGGATTGTTCCATTTGGTACGTCCATGGCATACCGAGATGAGTGAAAGCATTTTCAGGTCAGTAGTCCTACAGCAATGTCACGGATCCAGGGTCTCTGCGCGGAAGCTCCATGAACTGCCTGCTACCTACAGAATCCCTCTTCTGATTTGATGTCATAGTTGCGGCGTAACGTCTACATGACCTTATACTTGACATAGTAATCAGAAGAGGCATTGGTGATTCCAGCAGATAGGGATCGGTACCCAGGGCTCACACCTAATGGACATTTGACCAGGGTACTGCAAATCAACTAGCTCATCTCCAAGGGCATATCAACAGCATATCCCATAAATACCCAACAGATGTGGGTCCCCAAAAGAAATGTATGGAGAGCGCTATGCAAGCACAACCATCTCTCCATCCCTGATACCCTGTTCTCAAGATAGATGTGACATTTCTAGCAAATCATGTCAATAGAAGATGGAACAACCTATTTAAAACATTCAGTCATCGGCTCCGTAGAGATCGTGCCGGTCAGAAATGGGGAGATAGCCACAACGACCATACAGAATTCAGGGATGGTTTATTACTCTTTCTGCCTTCCTGATCGATGCATACACAGCGCTCCATGAGTAACGTATATGGCGTACGAGCTGAGCAAGAAACTGACATTTAAGTTTGTTGTAAAAATATATGTTACAACAAACTTAAATGTCAGTTTCTTGCTCAGCTACTAACGATGCAAAACTTTATGCTTTTTATATAGATACTGTATGGCCATTGTGAAAAATTGAGCGCAATCCAAATGTCTTTTAATGGCATTTTGGACTTTGAAAAGAATGTGTAAATCAATGTCTGATCAGTGAGGGTTTGACACCTTGGACTCCGACCGATCAGCAAAATGAAGGCTATTAGATGTTTATATGGGCACAAGGGCTCATCCTATTGGTTCTGCAATTAATTCCCTATTTTATAGACTTGATTTTGGATGAGCCCTGGTGCCAGGAGAAATATTATACATCCCCTGCATGCACTAAGTGAAGAGACACCATATTTTACCTATGAGTGGTGGTCCCACAGGTCAAAACCCCATTAAAGATACTATAGCCTCCGCTATCGACAAGTCATCCATGTATATTCCTGGAGACCCCCTATATCCCATCACTGTTGACACTTCATAAAATCATTAATTTGTATTTCGCGTCATCTTATAGATTGGCCAACGCTCCTGACTTTGGGATACTGTGTGGATTTTTCTAATACAAATTCTGAGCTGTACCTGGAGTAAAAAGTTTATTGATATGATTTTGATGTAGATACTTTGTTGTGATTGCCTCTTTTTTTGTGTTGTTCCGGAAGATGAAAATTGCAATTCTGGCGTTTTGATTTATTTTTTCATTATGCCATTTACCGGTAATTTATTTTATATTTTTATAGATTGGACTTTTACTAACACAGTGATATCAAATACGTGTATTTTTTTATTTCTTAATTTCCAAACTTTTGTATATTTTTTTATATTTTTTTAAATATTTTTTTTTTCACTTTCTACTGTATCTATTAGTCCCCTTAGGGGACTTGAACCTGCGATTATCTGATCACTTGTGTTATATACAGCAATAAGACAATACGGCTGTAAATAGCAAAAAATTACGATCTCCTAGGAATGCCAGCTAAATGCTGGCTTGCACAGGAGTATTGTCATGACAGGCACAGGGGTCTTCAACAGACCTCTGGCTCTCATGGCACCCCCATAGGGCCTCACGATCACGTCACTGGAGTGCCGATGGGTGCATAGAATGACGCGTGCCCCCTGTCGGCGCACTGTAAATGCCGCTGTCACAGATTGGCAGGGTCATTTAACAGGTGTGGGTGGAGCTCTGCACCACCTGCGGCTGTTAGAGGCAGATGATGGCTGAATAGCACAGTCATCATCTGCCAGCAAAGATGCGAGATTGTGAGACCTCATCAAAGTCAGGGTGCCGGAATATGATGTACCAGTACATAATATGTCTGTAAAGAGTTAAATAATAAATTAGCGGTCAGGACAAGCACTTTAAATGCTGTAAAATTAACTTTTTTTCAAAAAACTTCTCAACTGATAATGCAGTCACTCTCGTACTTGCTGTACTCTTTCCCATCCCACCACTCTTCACAATTTAATATATCAATATTTTAGTAAAACAATACATTAAAGGAAAATGGTAAGAAACTTTCCGTCTTTCCTACATCGATTTACAATCCCTCAACCTCCGATAAAATGTGGTGGAAAAAAAAAAGTAATTATCGACAAAGGAGCATTTTTTTTCTAACGTAATGTGGCACTTAAGTATATTGGGAAATTGTAATTACGCCATCAAGTTTTTGACATAATACTGTCATGAGAGCTCATTCCCTCCTCGGGAGAATTCAGGATGTTTTGACAAGAATTGTAGGTTGGTTTATTGGTTTAATAATACGTGGCGGAGAATTTCAATTATTGACGCTCTTGTTGGATAATACGTGTTAATCTCCAGTCATCATACTCTGGTAATGGAAGCAGCCGTGCAAAATAAAAAATCGCCTACGCTGTGAAAAGAGCAACCGCTGGAAACAAATGACCATGGAAATTGTGGGAAATATTGCTGCATCATGGACTGTCAGGACTTCTTTAATTAACTTGAAGGATAAATTATCACCGGGTCGCTGAAAGTTTACTTCTTCAGTCATGGGACCTAGCACCAGCTGCCGGGTTTGAGAACTCCACCAAGATTATATCCTAAGGAAAGGTCATCGAGAATGTAGTTCTGGATAACCCTTTACCAGTAGATAAACTTTGAAAAACTTTGACAAACTTTTATACTACCTCCCTCTTCCAAGGTGATAGTCAAGGTTCTCAGCTTACCCAATTACTTGTGGTTGATTCCCTCCTGGCACATGTAGCAGGAGAGGACTTAGTCCACATGGGGGGGGGGGGGGGTAGTTGGAGGTGCAGTACATGGTAAAACACCAAAATTATCAACAAGAATATTATAGGGAGGTGTGTATGCCAATTATCTCTCCTTTCTATGAGAGGTACTTACCATTTAAGTCAATGTGCCCTTATACCAGCCCCACCACATGACCTAGCCAAAACAGTCTCCTCCAAAAGTCACCTATCTACAGACACCTGTTTCAAAGTTCAAGACTTGAAAAGCAATTAAAAAAGCCTACAAATGGAATAAAAAAAAAAACACTTCCACTGATCCCCGGACACTTCTTTTCTGATGCTCCCATAGTTTTTGGTTTCTTCTTCCTGGTCCTATTTCAGCTCACAAGAAATTCCCCTTAGTAAGTCAACGGCTGAGGCTGGTCATAGCAGAGACTGGTAATTTTCTGGGTGGCCATGTCCTGGTATTTTCTGGGTGTCGGTATCAAAGTCACAAATCTTTATTTCATAAGGTGAGCACCTTTTAGAAGAGCAGCCTCTGCCAAAAACAGGGTCTCTTCCATTTTGGGTGAAAACAGCATGTTTTTTACTGTTGACTACTATTAAGTATCTTTTTACAGTAGATGTCTACCCCATCATATAAGGGCTCATGCACCAAGCCATATTATAGTACCATCTTACACTGAAGTTTGCTTCCCCACCCCATATTAGAAACCATCAACAAGCAAGTCAGGTGCTATTGCCAGATGTCATTAGCTTTTCTTTTGTCACAGTTGTAGCTCCTATTAAAGAAAATTTGCTATCAAGATCAACTCCTGCAAGTCTTCGAAATGTAAATCCATAGACAACCTCATGTATTTTATCTGTTTCTGCATTCCTAAGTAAGTAGCATTCTCAAAAGTATTCAAATGAGACATTAGGCTTATTGGGTGTGACAGAGCACTTAACAAGCCCCTGCCTCCCAAGGATGTTATCCCACCAAGTACAAGCCTCTTTAGCTTGATTCATAGCTCATTGTCTGTGTGGCATAAGGAGCCAGGATAGTCAATCAAGCTAAAGAATTTGCATCTTTATAAAAATGCTAATTTATTTAGGAGGCAGAGGCTTGGGAAGTGCTCTGTCACACCCACAGCACTTAATGTTTCATTTGCATATGAATGAAAACACAAATTACTCGGAATGCAGCAACAGATAGAAGATATAAAAGTGTCAATGGATTTACATTTCAAAGACCTGCATGCTCATTGTCATGCATCTGGATTCAAACCTTTTGGCCTTTGCTTTGTGGTCAGCTTCTCTGTCCTCCAAGCCACAGCAAATACACCTTTTCTCCTCATGTTTAGTTTCTGTTATCCTTGCTTCAGTTTTTTTAGGGTAACAGGTGTTTTCATTTACTCGTTTGCTTGTCCTATCACCTTTCAGGTGCAGTTTTATATATTTTCTTCCTGCTGGTATTTCCTGCTGGTGAAAGTCTGGATTTGGATGTCCAGCCATACTGCTGTAGTTTAAGCCAATCATTGAAAGACCAGCTAGGGATTATCTCTCTGCTGTTTATATTCTTTACCCTGCGCCTATCTTCTGTTTCTTGTTAGGAAATAGGCAGCATATTCTCTAACAGTGCACAATTTACACTTTATTTTGTATTTTGGATATGTGATAAAGTGGTAAAAAATGAATGAGAAGACCGAACTTTTGAATTCTTATTTTGCATCTGTTTTCTCTCAGAAAGTAATCGTAACATCAACTGACCTTGACTGTACTATTGAAGGAATAGAAGAAACCACACTATCCATAAATAAAGAGATAGTAAGGGAATACTTAGCTAACATAAATTCATTCAAGTCTCCAGGTCCAGGTGAATTACATCCTAGGGTACTGAAGCAGATAGCAGAGGAAATTATTGAACCACTCTCTATAATCTTTTGAAAATTCTTGGAGAACAGGAGAAGGCCCAAAAGATTGGAGAAGAGCAAATGTTGTCCCTATCTTAAAAAAAAGGGGAATAAGGTGGATCCAGGGAACTATAGGTCTGTGAGCCTTAGTTTTATACCAGGAAAGATCCTTGAACAAATTATTAATCAACATGTATGCAAGTACCTATAAGAATGAAGTGACTAGCCAGAGCCAGCATGGGTTTATAACTACTGTAATAAGTCATGTCAGACTAACTTCATTTCCTTCTACGACTGAATCACTAACTGGGTGGATCAGGGAAACGCAGTAGATATAGTATATCTTGACTGGTAGATATATAGTATATTTACCATCCTTACTGAAAAAATGATCAACTATGGAATGGACAAGGACAAGGCAACTGTTAGGTGGATTCATAACTGGCTTAGTGATCGGACCCAAAGAGTGGTCATAAATGTTTGCACATCCAGTTGGATGAATGTCTCAAGTGGGGTACCACAGGGCTCTGTTCTGGGCCCTGTGTTGTTCAACATCTTTATCAATGATTTAGATGAAGGAATTGAGGGTAAACTGATCAAATTTGCTGATGACACAAAGCTAGAAAGGATAGATAATACTAGAGAAGAGGGAGAGAGGATTCAAAAAAGATCTAAACAGACTGGAACTGTGGGAAGCAACTAAGAGAATGTTTTTTAATGAAGAAATGCAAAGTCCTACATCTGGGCAAGAAAATTGAAAAAAGCATATACAGAATGGGAGGAATAGGGCTCAGCAACAGCACATGGGAAAAAGACTTGGGTATACTAATAGATCACAGACTGCACATGAGTCATCAGTGTGATGCAGCAGCAAAAAAGGCAAACAATTCTGGGTTGCATTAACAGAAGCATAGAGTCTAGATCACGTGAAGTAATTATCCCCCTCTACTCCTCTTTGGTCAGATCTCATCTGAAATACTGTGTCCAGTTTTGGGCGCCACATTTTAAAAAAGACATAGAAAAACTGGAGCAAGTTCAGAGAAGAGCAACTAGAACGGTGACCAGTCTGTAAACTATGTCCTATGAGGAATGGTTAGAGAATTTGGGAATGTTTAGCTTGCAAAGAAAAGACTAAGAGGAGACTTAATAGCCATCTACAAATATCTAAAGGAATGTCACTGTGTTGAGGGATCATCCTTATTCTCATTTGCACATGGAAACACAAGAAGCAATGGAATGAAACTGAAAGGGAGAAGATACAGATTAGATATTAGAAAAAACTTTTTGACAGTGAGGGTGATCAATGAGTGGAACAGGCGGCCATGAGAGGTGGTGAGTTCTCCTTGAATGGAAGTCTTCACACAGAGGCTAGACAGACATCTGTCTGAGATGGTTTAGTAAAGCCTGCATTGAGCAGGGGGTTGGACAAGATGACCCTGGAGGTCCCTTCCAACTCTAACATTCTAGGATTCTAGAATTTCATGGTTTGTTTTACTCACTCTGGGATCTTTCCTTTTTCAGCACACTTTCCCTTCTGTAGGTAATTTTTACTCTGCTCTGCCCTCCGGTTCTTTAGGAGGATCGTGAAGAGTTCGATAGACCTTTCAGGCAGCATAGGTCCAAGTTGCCATCATCTAGTCTGTGGCTATGGCTATCTCAGCCCACGTAGAAACCACTAGGGACTACGGGGTCAGGAACTCTAGTCTGTACAGGAGCTGTCAGGGCCAGTTGCAGTTTTTAGTGTGTTACCTATTTTCCCAAGCGAGTTGCTACAATATCATAACACTGATATGCGATTGAGAGGGTGAGTTTACTGACAAAAACCTGTTAATCCTCAGAACAGCTCATTAGGCATTCAACATACATCCAGTCTTCCTAGATTTAGACATATCAGCATGGTAAGTGGGATTCAATGATGGTCAATATTGTACTGAAATTCCCGAAATGTTATGCTTGTGATGGGAAATGATGCTTTAAGGTGATAAGGAATTAACAAAACCCACGTACCATTTACCTAAGGCCACCAATATATACTCAGAATAATAATCACAATATCAGTATCAGATCCATCAGTAGCAGCTCGTTGATTATTCCCACACTGCAGCAAAAAAGAAAATTATGGACAAACAGCAAAAAAATATGATGTAGATATTCTGCTGAGTTTTATATGTGCTGCCCATAAAGGAGATGCTAATTATAGGGGGAAGTGTCGCTCTATTCACAGCAGACAGCATGCACATGGCCATATGACGGATCTGCGATATCGTCTGAAATAGGGCTGCACTATAACTCTATGTGTCCCCAATTTTATACAGAGGAACACAGAGATTCCGCAAGAATTTCAGTCTGCTTTTTATTAAGAAAGCATCAACCGTTTTGTGTGCACAGCTTCAATGCAAATCTTTTTCTTTGTAATTTCAGACTCTAACAAAATCCGTTTCTTGCAGTTATGTGCTACTTTCTTCCATCCTCTCCCCCCTCCTGATTAACCCAGAGGCAGTAGAGATAGGTACATGGAGGGACCTGCAGGATCAGACCCCCAAAAAATAAGCAAATACTCTGAAAACTTTACATAAACTCATATTTTTTCCACAATGATACATTGTAGCAAACATACAAATGAGCAACAATCTGTATAAAATCAAACATACGGCTGATGAAGGACGCAATACTTTTCACAGCTGACGGTTTGTATCAATGAATCTGTAGCCTGTAAATAAAGTGATACATTTTGCCCTCATTAATATATTGTTACAAGCTGCTTGTTTTCAGTGAATGGGAAGATTTTTCTTTACGAACCTAAGTGTACAATATTTTTCACAGGTGATGGTTTGTAAAAATATATCCAGCCTAAACAATCCTCTGTACACTGTACATAAAGGGATACATGTTGTCCATGTTATGCACACGCCCGGGCTAAGCGGCGTGTGCGTGTGATTGGTAGTGATTCCACTGGACCGTGCCGGAGAGCGAATGCCTGGAGGGGCGTGACTAAGTATTCACCCGATCCGACCAGGGTCGCACGACGGCATACGACGCCAGTGCACCAAGGAGGAACCGAGCAGAGGGACCAGGTGCTACTCCAGGACAGACCCCGGACACGGCTGTTGACCCACACAGGGGAATACAGGAACAGGCTGGTAGGCTGGCACACAGACTGGAGGGTATAGGCAGGCACGACTGGTATGCAGGCAGGCGGGTATGCAGGCAGGGGGGTAAAGGCAAGCACAGCTAGAGTGCAGACAGGGAGGCACTAGCAGGTAGGAACACAGGCGGGATAGGACCCAGTACACACCGGGACTCAGGAACAATACAGGCAGAGGGTTACAGGCAAGCACAGCTAGAGTGCAGACAAGGCTGAGCAGGGAGGACAGGGCTCTGTTCACACGGAACAGACAGGAAGGGAAAGACAGAGCCAGATACTCACACAGTACTTGCAGAGACAACAAGCAGGAGTTAGGTACGAGTTCAGACTCTGCAGAAAAAGGAAGGGAACGGACATAGAGGCAAAACAGGTAAAGGACAGGAGAGAGTTCAGACTGGAACTGAGTGTACGGAGGAGACCGACACTGCAGAGGGATACAGGAGCGGGTCTGGGAATACGGCCCCCAGAGAGGCGGAACGAACAGGCAAGGAGCGTGTTCAGACAGGACAGACCAGACACAGGAGCGGGTCTAGGAAATCGGCCACTAGAAGGCGGAACGAACAGGCAAGGAGCGTGTTCAGACAGGACAGACCAGACACAGGAACGGGTCTAGGTAATCGGCCCCTAGAAGGCAGGAGGAACAGGCTAGGAGCGTGTTCAGACAGGACAGACAAGAGAACACAGAAAGGACTCAGTTCAGACACGGGAGCTGAAACCGCAAAGCAGGAGACATACAGGACTCAGTTCAGACACGGGAACTGATACAAAAAGCAGGAGACAAGAGACGGGACCTGGCACCTTCAGAGTGCAAGCACACACTGAAGGAAACACTATGCTCAGGCAGGGATAGAAGGGAGCTGCTGAGCTATATACCAAGTGACAGACAGCAATAGGCTGAGGACGCACAAGGGGTGTGACCCACAGCAGGTACAAAAGGCAGGAAGTGATCGGGCGCCGCCCTTAAGCAGCAGAAACAGACACAAACAGACAGCATGGAGGGAAGCCAGAGAGACATTCTGGACAGGAGATCAAGTGCGCCCTCTTGCACAGTGGGAGATGGACCACCATGCAAGGACGCCGCCAGGTATGTTACAGTACCTCCCCCCTTACGCCCCCTCTTCTTCAGGCCTGCCAGAATCTTCTGCAGGGAATTCGAGGACCAGTCGTTCACTGGGTTGGAGGGGGACAGAGACTTAAGGGTAATCTCTGCTTCGAGGTACATCTTGTCAAGCTCACAGGAAGAAATAGACGGGTTATCAGGTACATAATGAGGAAAAGTCACTGTCTCTTTGTTATCTGGTGGTATCCCGGAGGATTCAGGAAACAACTGGAGGTCCTCCGCCGGGTCAGAAGAGTGCAGAGGCTCAGAGAAAACAACTGCTTCTGAGTACACTAGGTCGGACTCACTGGAGGAAGCAGGCGAGGTATCGGGTACCGAGTATAGGAAAGTCTCTGTCCATTCACCACCAGGTGGCACCCCGAAGGGTTCTGGAGACAGCTGGCGGTTCTCCGCCTGGTCAGAGGGGTGTAGAGACTCACGGGTAACCTCTGCTTCAGAGTACACTAGGTCGGACTCACTGGACGAAGCAAGCGAGGTATCAGATCCAGGATATAGGAAAGTCTCTGTCCATTCACCACCAGGTGGCACCCCGAAGGATTCTGAACACAACTGGAGGTCCTCCGCCTGGTCGGAGGGGTGTAGAGACTCAGGAGTAACCTCTGCTTCGGAGTACACTAAGTTGGACTCACTGGACGAAGCGAGCGAGGTATCAGGTACAGAGTATAGGAGAGTCTCTGTCCTTTCGCTACCAGGTAGCACCCCGAAGGGTTCAGGAGACAACTGGAGATCCTCCGCCTGGTCGGAGGGGTGTAGAGACTCGGAGGTAACTACCACTTTGGGGTACCCATTGTCAGGCTCACAGGACGAAGCGGACAAAGTATTGAGTACCGGGTGTAGAGAAGTCTCTCTCCATTTGTCATCGAGTGGTATCCCGGAGGGTTCAGGAGGCAACAGGGGATCCTCCGCCAGGTAGTAGAGGTGCACAGACTCTGAGGTAACCACAGCTTTGGAGCATCCTTGGACATGCACACCGGTTAAAGAGAAAGAAGCATCTGATGCCGGGTGCAGGAAGTTCTCCTGTGAGGAGTCTGGATGGGCAGAAGTCTCTTCGGCCAGGAGAACTGGTGCACTACCCACGCACATTACCCATTGGGGTTTCTCCGGGATACAGGGAGATGAAGCTTCAGTAGGGACTTCAAGGTTGGGGTCAGGAGGTCTCAGGGAGGACAGACCCTGGCGTGACGGCTTGCCTCTAAGTCTAGCACGTCTGGACTGCCTCTTGAGGTTGAGAGAAGTATTCCGGAAAGCGTAGTCACCCTGTGAGGATTCTGGGTGGGCAGTAGTCTCATTGGGCTGGAGGACTATTGCGCTACCCACACACATTACCCGTCGGGGCTGCTCCGGGATATTGGAAAGTGAAGCTTCAGCAGGGGCTTCAGAGTTAGGGTCCTCGAAGACCATACGAAAGGCCACCAGGAAGGCCTGCAGGTCAAGGATGACAGGATCCCATGCTTCCCATAGGGGGGTGACCCATTTCAAGGCATCACCCGCTAGGTAGTCAATCATAAAGGCCACTTTAGCCCAATCGGAAGGAAAATAGAGAGGGTAGGCCTTAAAGTGTAGCATGCATTGCTCCACAAATGCACGACACTGTCTTGGATCCCCATAGTAACGTGGCGGATCCGCAGGAACGAGGGCTGATAGATCCATCTGGACGGGTGCGTAATTCGCCTGGAACTCAGCTAAAGGGGGGAAAAAATTTATTTATTTTATTTTAATGCATGTATTCGCTGGAAAAACTTCTCAAAGAGCGAAGGCCGTGGGGCTCAACGGGAACCATGGCCTGAGCATGCTGTTATGCACACGCCCGGGCTAAGCGGCGTGTGCGTGTGATTGGTAGTGATTCCACTGGACCGTGCCGGAGAGCGAATGCCTGGAGGGGCGTGACTAAGTATTCACCCGATCCGACCAGGGTCGCACGACGGCATACGACGCCAGTGCACCAAGGAGGAACCGAGCAGAGGGACCAGGTGCTACTCCAGGACAGACCCCGGACACGGCTGTTGACCCACACAGGGGAATACAGGAACAGGCTGGTAGGCTGGCACACAGACTGGAGGGTATAGGCAGGCACGACTGGTATGCAGGCAGGCGGGTATGCAGGCAGGGGGGTAAAGGCAAGCACAGCTAGAGTGCAGACAGGGAGGCACTAGCAGGTAGGAACACAGGCGGGATAGGACCCAGTACACACCGGGACTCAGGAACAATACAGGCAGAGGGTTACAGGCAAGCACAGCTAGAGTGCAGACAAGGCTGAGCAGGGAGGACAGGGCTCTGTTCACACGGAACAGACAGGAAGGGAAAGACAGAGCCAGATACTCACACAGTACTTGCAGAGACAACAAGCAGGAGTTAGGTACGAGTTCAGACTCTGCAGAAAAAGGAAGGGAACGGACATAGAGGCAAAACAGGTAAAGGACAGGAGAGAGTTCAGACTGGAACTGAGTGTACGGAGGAGACCGACACTGCAGAGGGATACAGGAGCGGGTCTGGGAATACGGCCCCCAGAGAGGCGGAACGAACAGGCAAGGAGCGTGTTCAGACAGGACAGACCAGACACAGGAGCGGGTCTAGGAAATCGGCCACTAGAAGGCGGAACGAACAGGCAAGGAGCGTGTTCAGACAGGACAGACCAGACACAGGAACGGGTCTAGGTAATCGGCCCCTAGAAGGCAGGAGGAACAGGCTAGGAGCGTGTTCAGACAGGACAGACAAGAGAACACAGAAAGGACTCAGTTCAGACACGGGAGCTGAAACCGCAAAGCAGGAGACATACAGGACTCAGTTCAGACACGGGAACTGATACAAAAAGCAGGAGACAAGAGACGGGACCTGGCACCTTCAGAGTGCAAGCACACACTGAAGGAAACACTATGCTCAGGCAGGGATAGAAGGGAGCTGCTGAGCTATATACCAAGTGACAGACAGCAATAGGCTGAGGACGCACAAGGGGTGTGACCCACAGCAGGTACAAAAGGCAGGAAGTGATCGGGCGCCGCCCTTAAGCAGCAGAAACAGACACAAACAGACAGCATGGAGGGAAGCCAGAGAGACATTCTGGAAAGGAGATCAAGTGCGCCCTCTTGCACAGTGGGAGATGGACCACCATGCAAGGACGCCGCCAGGTATGTTACAGTCCACACTGATACATTGTAACAAAGTACTTCCAAGTGAACTCGGCAAAAAGACTCCATATGCACAGAAACTCTCCAAAATCCTCCTCAAAACCTGAAAATGGCTAAAAAATGTGGAGTTTCCGCCCACTTTCTGCTCCAACAACTCAGCAAAAAGACTCAGTGGGAACTTACACTAAAGGGTTCAAAAATGATCCAGACAAATAGATAATAGAGAGATATACAGGGTCGGCCATTTACATGGATACACCTAAATAAAATGGGAATGGTTGGTGATATCAACTTCCTGTTTGTGGCACATTAGTATATGGAGGGGGAAAACTTTATTTTTTTCATTGGGAAGAGGGTCATGTGACAAATCAAACTTATTCAGAATTTCATGAGAAAAGCAATGGTGTTCTTGGTTTTAACGTAACTTTATTCTTTCATGAGTTTTTTACAAGTTTATGACCACTTATAAAATGTGTTCAAAGTGCTGCCCATGGTGTTGGATTGTCAATGCCGCCCTCTTCTCCACCTCTTGACACACTGATAGCAACACCGCAGAAGAAATGCTAGCACAGGGGAGAGAGCAGCACATCTCTTCCCGGATTTCATATCCATGGACGTGGAAGAGAAAACATATATCCTGCTGAGTAAAAAAGCTCGGGGGAGAGAGGAGCGCAGTATGTGAGCACGGGGGAGAGAGGAGCGCAGTATGTGAGCACGGGGGAGAGAGGAGCGCAGTATGTGAGCACGGGGGAGAGAGGAGCGCAGTATGTGAGCACGGGGGAGAGAGGAGCGCAGTATGTGAGCTCGGGGGAGAGAGGAGCGCAGTATGTGAGCACGGGGGAGAGAGGAGCGCAGTATGTGAGCACGGGGGAGAGAGGAGCGCAGTATGTGAGCACGGGGGAGAGAGGAGCGCAGTATGTGAGCACGGGGGAGAGAGGAGCGCAGTATGTGAGCTCGGGGGAGAGAGGAGCGCAGTATGTGAGCACGGGGGAGAGAGGAGCGCAGTATGTGAGCACGGGGGAGAGAGGAGCGCAGTATGTGAGCACGGGGGAGAGAGGAGCGCAGTATGTGAGCTCGGGGGAGAGAGGAGCGCAGTATGTGAGCACGGGGGAGAGAGGAGCGCAGTATGTGAGCACGGGGGAGAGAGGAGCGCAGTATGTGAGCACGGGGGAGAGAGGAGCGCAGTATGTGAGCACGGGGGAGAGAGGAGCGCAGTATGTGAGTGCAGGGGAGAGAGCGCGCTGTATGTGAGTGTGTGGGAGAGAGCAGTGCAGTACGTGAGTGCGGGGGAGAGAGCAGCGCAGTATGTGAGTGCACGGCAGAGAGGAGCGCAGTATGTCAGTGTGTGGTAAAGAGGAGCGCAGCATGTGAGCGCAGGGGAGAGAGAAGCACAGCATGTGAGCGTGGGGGAGAGAGGAGAACAGTATGTGAGTGCGGAGGAGACAGTAGCGTAGTATGTGAGTGTGTGGGAGAGAGGAGCGCAGTATGTGAGTGTGTGGGAGAGAGCAGTGCAGTATGTGAGTGCAGGGTAGAGAGGAGCGCGCTGTATGTGAGCGCAGGGGAGAGAGAACCGCAGTATGTGAGTGTGTGGGAGAGAGAAGCGCAGCATGTGAGCGCAGGGGAGAGAGGAGCGCAGTATGTGAGTGCGGAGGAGACAGTAGCGTAGTATGTGAGTGTGTGGGAGAGAGCAGTGCAGTATGTGAGTGCAGGGTAGAGAGGAGCGCGCTGTATGTGAGCGCAGGGGAGAGAGAACCGCAGTATGTGAGTGCGGGGGAGAGAGGAGAGCAGTATGTGAGTGCAGGGGAGAGAGGAGCGCAGTATGTGAGTGCGGGGGAGAGAGCAGAGCAGTATGTGAGTGCAGGGGAGAGAGGAGCGCAGCATGTGATTGCAGGGGAGAGAGGAGCGCAGTATGTGAGTGCGGGGGAGAGAGGAGCGCAGTATGTGAGTGCAGGGGAGAGAGCAGCGCAGTATGTGAGTGCACGGGAGAGAGGAGCGCAGTATGTGAGTGCAGGGGAGAGAGAAGTGCAGTATGTGAGTGCGGGGGAGAGAGGAGCGCAGTATGTGAGCGCGGGGGAGAGCAGCGCAGTATGTGAGTGCGGGGGAGAGAGGAGCGCAGTATGTGAGTGCACGGGAGAGAGGAGCGCCGTATGTGAGTGCACGGGAGAGAGGAGTGCAGTATGTGAGTGCGGGGGAGAGAGGAGCGCAGTATGTGAGTGCAGGGGAGAGAGCAGCGCAGTATGTGAGCACAGGGGAGAGAGGAGCGCAGTATGTGAGTGCGGGGGAGAGAAGAGCGCAGTATGTGAGTGCACGGGAGAGAGCAGCGCAGTATGTGAGTGCACGGGAGAGAGCAGCGCAGTATGTGAGCACAGGGGAGAGAGGAGCGCAGTATGTGAGTGCGGGGGAGAGAGGAGCGCAGTATGTGAGTGCACGGGAGAGAGGAGCGCAGTATGTGAGTGAACGGGAGAGAGGAGTGCAGTATGTGAGTGCGGGGGAGAGAGGAGCGCAGTATGTGAGTGCAGGGGAGAGAGCAGCGCAGTATGTGAGTGCAGGGGAGAGAGCAGCGCAGTATGTGAGTGCACGGGAGAGAGAAATGCAGCATGTGAGTGCACGGGAGAGAGGAGCGTAGTATGTGAGTGCACGACAGAGAGCAGCGCAGTATGTGAGTACACGGGAGAGAGGAGCGCAGTATGTGAGTGCGGGGGAGAGAGGAGCGCAGTATGTGAGCGTGGGGGAGAGAGGAGCGCAGTATGTGAGCGCGGGGGAGAGAGCAGCGCAGTATGTGAGTGCGGGGGAGAGAGCAGCGCAGTACGTGAGCGCGAGGGAGAGAGGAGCGCAGTACGTGAGTGCACGGGAGAGAGGAGCGCAGTATGTGAGCGCGGGGGAGAGAGCAGCGCAGTACGTGAGTGCACGGTAGAGAGGAGCGCAGTATGTGAGTGCAGGGGAGAGAAAAGTGCAGTATGTTAGTGCGGTGGAGAGAGGAGCGCAATATGTGAGTGCGGGGGAGAGAGGAGCGCAGTATGTGAGTGCACGGGAGAGAGGAGCGCAGTATGTGAGCGCGGGGGAGAGAGCAGCGCAGTATGTGAGTGCACGGGAGAGAGGAGCGCAGTATGTGAGTGCACGGGAGAGAGGAGTGCAGTATGTGAGTGCGGGGGAGAGAGGAGCGCAGTATGTGAGTGCAGGGGAGAGAGCAGCGCAGTATGTGAGTGCACGGGAGAGAGCAGCGCAGCATGTGAGTGCACGGGAGAGAGGAGCGCAGTATGTGAGTGCACGGGAGAGAGCAGCGCAGTATGTGAGTGCACGGGAGAGAGGAGCGCAGTATGTGAGTGCGGGGGAGAGAGCAGCGCAGTATGTGAGTGCACGGGAGAGAGGAGCGCAGTATGTGAGCGCGGGGGAGAGAGCAGCGCAGTATGTGAGTGCACGGGAGAGAGGAGCACAGTATGTGAGTGCACGGGAGAGAGGAGTGCAGTATGTGAGTGCGGGGGAGAGAGGAGCGCAGTATGTGAGTGCAGGGGAGAGAGCAGCGCAGTATGTGAGTGCACGGGAGAGAGCAGCGCAGCATGTGAGTGCACGGGAGAGAGGAGCGCAGTATGTGAGTGTACGGGAGAGAGCAGCGCAGTATGTGAGTGCACGGGAGAGAGGAGCGCAGTATGTGAGCACAGGGGAGAGAGGAGCGCAGTATGTGAGTGCGGGGGAGAGAGGAGCGCAGTATGTGAGTGCACGGGAGAGAGGAGCGCAGTATGTGAGTGAACGGGAGAGAGGAGCGCAGTATGTGAGTGCGGGGGAGAGAGGAGCGCAGTATGTGAGTGCACGGGAGAGAGGAGCGCAGTATGTGAGTGAACGGGAGAGAGGAGTGCAGTATGTGAGTGCGGGGGAGAGAGGAGCGCAGTATGTGAGTGCAGGGGAGAGAGCAGCGCAGTATGTGAGTGCAGGGGAGAGAGCAGCGCAGTATGTGAGTGCACGGGAGAGAGAAATGCAGCATGTGAGTGCACGGGAGAGAGGAGCGTAGTATGTGAGTGCACGACAGAGAGCAGCGCAGTATGTGAGTACACGGGAGAGAGGAGCGCAGTATGTGAGTGCGGGGGAGAGAGGAGCGCAGTATGTGAGCGTGGGGGAGAGAGGAGCGCAGTATGTGAGCGCGGGGGAGAGAGCAGCGCAGTATGTGAGTGCGGGGGAGAGAGCAGCGCAGTACGTGAGCGCGAGGGAGAGAGGAGCGCAGTACGTGAGTGCACGGGAGAGAGGAGCGCAGTATGTGAGCGCGGGGGAGAGAGCAGCGCAGGACTTGAGTGCACGGTAGAGAGGAGCGCAGTATGTGAGTGCAGGGGAGAGAAAAGTGCAGTATGTTAGTGCGGTGGAGAGAGGAGCGCAATA